>NW_028270173.1:41026470-41732304 GCF_037043375.1 Chiloscyllium plagiosum
CACATATTTCTCCAAAGTAATTTCTGATGAGAAACATGAGTTTAATATCGCTTCCATCTACTGACTTTCAACACAAAGAAGACCTTATTGATTTTAAGAGGGTTTGCTCTTTCTCTCTTTGCTCTGATTGCCCTTACTGTTATTTACTGAGTCTACCTAATAGCCAGACGTGTATTCCTGATCTTCCTTTAAGAACGCCCCGACTCTCCTCATCATTTTTCAAGGGGTTCATTTGAACTCAGTTGCTCAGATCTAATGCATATTCATTTTTCTAATTCTTGATTAGAATCTCGATATCTTTATTTCCCATTGTTCTCTTATCTTGCACACTTACCTTTCACTCTATCTCTGAACTCCCGTTATCACATTTTTATAGCAACCAAATTGCAGACGTCCCTTTACCTGCGACCAGTTACTGCAAACAAGTTTGCAAATTATTGCTTCATTCCATTAAATTTTGTCTTTATTCAATCAAAAGTTTCGTTTCTTATGGAAGGCTTATGTTTTTCCATAACTATTCGAACAGAAATACAATAACGATCACTAGATGCACAATCGCTCGCCTACTGTCAATTCAGTCACATGACCTGTCTTATGATCAAAGAAAAGGGCAAATTTGCTCTTTTTCTATTCGCAGCATTTACAAATTTATAAAGAAAACTTTCTGGAATGCATTTAACAAATGTTTCATCATTCAATCCTTTAATACTATAGCTGACCCAGTCATTGTTCAGAAATAATAATATTCGACTGTTACAATATTTTTGTTCTAATTCAAATCTGAGATTTCTCGACAGATTTGTCATTACAATTCCCTGTGACTATTGGGTGGTCTATCGTACAACACCATTGAGACGATTGATTGATTGTTATTTCTAATTTCAATCCATATATTTTCACGAGACAAATTTTTGGAACTATCTTCTCTCATTTACAGAACTCATATTTTCTATCATCAAAATATGCCACTCATCTTTTGTATCTTTCTGTATCCATTTCCTGTACCACCTGAAACACAGAATATTGAATTGGCAGTCCTGTCCACGCCTCAACCAAGTTTCTGTAATGGCTACGCTGTCCCAATCCCATATTCTCAAACATGCCCTGAACTCACCGGCCTTACCTGCAAGACATCTTGCATTGAAATAAGTGTAGTTTTAATTCTTCAGATTGACTTCGTTCTCTGATTTTCTCTTCCCTGTCTTTTCGAGATAACGCATTCTTTTCACGCTCAAAGCCATTCTCGTGTATATTCAGATCTACTCTGCTACTTTGGATCCTTCCATCACATCGATCTGACAGTTTCGAGATTCAGTTAATGGAATTGTCAAGTCTTCCCGCTAGATAAATAAAAGTAAAACGCATCTTTTTAGACAAGTTTTTCTTGCCGGAATTGAGATGATAATGATTCAAGAACCTGAGTCCCTGAAAGTTACAGCACGTTTAGCCATCCAGTTGTCTCCATTATTCTTTTAGCTCATTTAGCTTTGCAATGGGAGTGCGCCAAAGATTACGACTTTTGAAGTTCTGTTTCTTAAAA
Organism: Chiloscyllium plagiosum; assembly: GCF_037043375.1. Lineage (NCBI taxonomy): Eukaryota > Metazoa > Chordata > Chondrichthyes > Orectolobiformes > Hemiscylliidae > Chiloscyllium > Chiloscyllium plagiosum. Next base: position 41,028,011 of record NW_028270173.1, read on the forward strand.
TTCCATATCACCTCTTATATGAACTCTGTAAAGCCTTACTCTTTTCCCCAAACTATGTCATTTTTACCAATATGTACAATAATTTCCGATTTCTCACTCTCCCCTTGAACAATATGCTCAAAGCTCTTGAGACAGGACTAATCCAGAAACCATGCTGACTACCGCAAAATCTCCTGTCCCTTCTCTTCACAGGAGAGCCACCTGTAACAATTATTTTTCTAAATTTTGTAACAGTACATCGAACATAAGGTGGATTTTACGTACACAAGGTATGGCAGTCTGTTTGAGCTTCCTCTGAGAAGCAACGCTTTTCATCACTGCCCAAAACTAAGTGTCTGTTGGAGAAACGTATAGCCACAGGCGACTACTGAATTCCGTTTTAAAATTACGGAGAATCATCCATCTATCTGACCAATTCTGCTGCTTAATCACTTCTCTGAATATACTTGCCTTTTAGGGTGTAGGTTTGCTCGCTGAGCTGTAGGTTTGATATGCAGACGTTTCATTACCTGGCTAGGTAACATCATCGGTGGCGACCTCCAAGTGAAGCGAAGCTGTTGTCTCCTGCTTTCTATTTATATCTTTCTCCTGGATGGGGTTCCTGGGGTTTGTGGTGATGTCATTTCTTGTTCGTTTTCTGAGGGGTTGATAGATGGCATCTAGGTCTACGTGTTTGTTTATGGCGTTGTGTTTGGAGTGCCAGGCCTCGAGGAATTCTCTGGCATGTCTTTGCTTGGCCTGTCCCAGGATAGATGTGTTGTCCCAGTTGAAATGGTGTTTCTTTTTCATCAGTGTGTAAGGCTACGAGGGAAAGAGGGTCGTGTCTTTTTGTGTCTAGCCGGTGTTCGTGTATTCTGGTGGCTAACTTTCTTCCTGCGTGTCCTACGTAGTGTTTGTAGCAGTCCTTGCAAGCAATTTTGTAGACGACGTTGGTTTTGTCCATGGGTTGTACTGGGACTTTTAAATTTGTTAGTTTTTGTTTGAGAGTGTTGGTGGGTTTGTGTACTACTAGGATTCCAAAGGGTTTTCGTAGTCTGGTTGTCATTTCTGAAATTTCTTTGATGTATGGTAAGGTGGTGAGGGTTTCTGGCTGTATTTGGTCTGCTTGTCGTGGTTTGTTCTTGAGGAATCTGTGCACTATATTGTTTGAGTATCCATTCTTCTTGAATACGTTGTATAGGTGGTTCTCCCCTGTTTTTTGAAGTTCGTCTGTGCTGCAGTGTGTGGTGGCTCGTTGGAATAGTGTTCTGATACAGCTTCGTTTGTGTGTGTTGGGATGGTTGCTGGTGTAGTTTAGTATTTGGTCAGTGTTTTTCGGTTTTCTGTATATGCAGATTTGCAGTTATCTGTTGTCCTTTCTTTTGACTGTGACGTCAATGAATGCGAGTTTGTTGTCGGTTTCTTCCTCCTTGGTAAAGTTTATGCCTGTGAGGGCGTTGTTGATGATGTTAAATGTCTGTTCTATCTTGTTTCGTTTTGTGATGACAAAGGTGTCATCTACGTAGTGGACCCAGATTTTTGGTTTGATGGTTGGTAGGGCTGTTTGTTCTCTTCTTTGCATTACTGCTTCTGCTATGAATCCTGATAGCGGAGATCTTTTGGGTGTGCCGTTGGTTTGTTTGTAGACTATGTTGTTGAAAGTGAAGTGGGTGGTGAGGCACAGGTCCACTAGCTTCATGATGTTTTCGTTGGTAATGTGATTGATGATGGTTGGTGTGTGTGTGATGGTCTCTTCTAAAAGTGTGGTAAGTGTTTCCCTTGCCAGGTCTATGTTGATGGAGGTGAACAGTGCTGTTACATCGAATGGGATCATTGCTTCGTCTTCCTCTATTTTGGTGTTTTTGATGTTTTTTTGGAATTCCTGGGTGGAGTGGATGGAGTGCTGTGAACCTTCTACCAGGTATTTCAGTCTTGCATGTAGTTCTTTGGCCAGTCTGTAAGTTGGTGTTCCAGGTAGTGAGGCTATAGGTCTGTGAGGGGCTCCTGGTTTATGGATTTTTGGTAGTCCATAGAATCGTGGGGTGTTGGTCCCGTCGGGTTTCATTTTCTGGAATTCTGTCTTGTTTAATTGTCTAGAATTGTGTAATTTTCTTAGGAGATATGTAATTTTGTTTCCTCGTTGTGGGGTCGGGTCTAGCGCCACCTGTTGGTAGGTGTTGGATTCTGCGAGTAATGCTTCGGCTTTCTCTGTGTCGTCCCTTCTGTTCTGTTCTGTGAGCCGACCTTTATCTGCAGGTAATATAACGATATTTTTGTCATTTTTTGAGGTTTTCTACGGCCTTCTTTTCTTGTGTGTTCAATTTTTTTCCTTCCCTCTTTTGGCAGAGTAGGTGAAACTGTCTGTCTGATCGTTTGTTGTGTTTCTTCCGTGAGATTGTTGTCCTTCAATGTGGTTTCTCATGCCGCTCGGAAATCCTTCTTGTCAGCGTGTCGGTAATTGAAATGTAATCCTTTCAATAGTACTGCTTTTTCTGTGTCTGATTGGGTCCGGTCTGATAAGTTCATTATCCATGCCCCTGTATTATCGGTTTTGTCTGAAGACGAACTTCAGAAAACAGAGGAGAACCATCTACACAACTTTGTTAAGAAGAACGGATACTCCAAATATACAGTCCACAGATTCCTCAAGAACAAACCACGACAAGCAGACCAAATACAGCCAGAAACCCTAACCACCTTACCACACATCAAAGAAGTTTCATAAATGACAGCCAGACTACGAAGACCTTTGGAATCCTCGTAGCACACAAACCCACCAACACTCGCAAACAAAAACTAACAAACTTAAAAGTCCCAGTACAACCCATGGACAAAACCAACGTCATCTACAAAATTCCATGCAAGGACTGCTACAAACACGACGTAGGAGAAACAGGAAGAATGTTACCCACCAATATACACAAACACCAGCTAGCCACAAAAAGACACGACCCTCTCTCCCTCATAGCCCTATACACGGATGGAAAAAAACCCACCATTTCGACTGGTACAACACATCTATCCTGGGACAGGCTAAACAAAGACGTGCCAGAGAATTCCTAGAGGCCTGGCATTCCAACCACAACGCCATAAACAAACACACAGACCTAGATGCCGTCTATCAACCCCTCAGAAAACGAACAGGAAATGACATCACCACAAACCCCAGGAACCCCATCCTGGAGAAAGATATAAATAGAAAGCAGGAGACAACAGCTTCGCTTCACTTGGAGGTCGCTACTGATGATGTTACCTAGCCAGCTAATGAAACGTCTGGATATCAAACCTACAGACCAGCGAGCAAACCTACACCCGAAACCTCAACCTGAGTTACAAACCTTCACAAACCTTTGCATATACTTACCTTTTAGGTCTGTGTATAAGATCATTAATTGTAAAAAGAAAGAGTTTGTAATAGAACCATAAATTACTTTTCTTTACGCAAAACCTTAATATTACCCATGAAAAAATCGAAATAAAACGATTTTCCTGAACAATCGAATTGAAAAGGGACTCCCACGCAAGTGGTTCAGAAGACACCTTTTAGCGTTCAGAACATAAATCGTGGAATATCACAGTAAAGTGCAGGCTTGAGACCCTCGATGTTGTGCCGACTAGTGGAACTAATCTGAAGCCTATCTATGCTACACTATTCAATTTTCGTCCATCTGTTTACACAATAACCATGTAATGTTCTTAAACTTGGTGGGTCTACTATTGTTGTGGGCAGGGCGTTCCACACCACGACTACTCTTGAATAAAGAGCCTACCTCTGATATCTATCATGTATCTATAACCCATCAATTTAAGACTTTGTCCTCTTGTGCTAGCCACCATCATCTGAGGAAAAAGGCTCTCTCTCTCCACCCTCCATGAACCTCTGGTCAACTTATATGCCTCAATTGAGTCAACTCTCAATCTTCTTCTCTCTAACGAAACAGACTCAAGCCCGTCAGCATTTCCTCATAAGGCCTTCTCTCCATGCAAGGCAACATCCTAGTAAATCGCCTCTGAACTCTTTGCAAAGCTTCCTTATCGTTCCTATAATGCGGTGACCAGAACTGTATGCAATATTCCAACTGCGGCCACACCAGAGCTTTGCACAACTGCACCATGACTTCGTGGTTCCAAAACTCAACCTCTCTTCCAATAAAAACTAACACCCTGCATGCCTTCTAAACAACCCTACCAAACAGTGTGGCAAATTTCAGGGATCTATGGGCATGGAAACCGACATCTCTCTGCACATCTACACTGCAATGAACATTACCATTAGCCCAGTATTCCTTATTCCTGTTGCTGCTTCCAAAGAGAATCATCTCACACATTTCCACATTAAACTTCATTTGCCACGTCTCAGCCCAGCTGCGCAGCTTAACCACATCCCTCTATAAACTCAGCATTATTTGGCATTATCCACAACTCCGCTGACCTGAGTGTCATCCGAAAATTTACTAAGCCACCCTTCGACACCCTCATCCAGGTCATTTATAAAAATGATAAACCAGCAGTGGACCTAAAACAGTTTATAGATCCCATCGAGCCCACGGGTTTTAACTATTTTCACACTTTCTAGATTTGCTAATACCTCCTCCCTAATTCCATCAATCACCTCGAGTCTAGTAGCCTGTACCTCAGTATTCTCCTGGACAACATTGTTTTTTTTCCAGTGTGAATACTGAAGAAAAATATTCATTTAACGCTTCTACTAACGCCTTGGACTCCATCTTGACTTACCACTGCTATCCAGGAATGACCCTAATCTTACTCTAGTCCATCCTTTATTCCTGAGAAACGTATAGAAATCTTTCAGGTTTTCCTTGATCCTGTCGCCAAACGACTTCTCGTGTTCTGTCCTGGCTCTTCCTAGTTCTCTCTTCAGGTCTTTCCGGGCCAGCTTGTAACTGTCAAGTCCCCTAACAGAGTCTTCGCATCTCATCTGAACAAATACCTGTTTTCTTCCTATTGACAAGAGATTCAACTATTTTCAGTAAACCACGGCTCCCTCACTCAACCACTTCCTTCCTGCCTGCCTGGTAGACACTTGTCAAGGATATGCAGTAGCTGTTCCTTGAGTAAGCTCCACATTTCAATTGTGCCCATCTTCTTCACTTTCCTCCCTCAACTTACGCATGCTAACTCTTGCCTAATCGCATCATAATGTGCTGACTTAAAAGAACCCCGTTCATGTGTAGGCCACTCCAATAACACAATAACACAACTCTGACATTTTAAGAATAAAAACTCACCTCCATCATTTAAAAACAGTTGCTTTAGCGATGTTGCAAAGTGCTATCTTCTCCATATATAATTTTCTGGAAGAATGAATAATCTTCTTCAGTGTCCAATATACCAAAGAAAAAGTTCAATATGCAAACTTACTAACACGCCAGCTATATTCTCATCCAAATCTTTTACATGATCTTAGGCTAAGAAAGCAGAACGAATGCCCATTAATTGGCCTGGGTTTTGAATGTATTGCATTGTGCTTGAACAATGATACCTTTAAACATTCAATACAGCATTGGATGCTACTTAATAGAATCAAAGTACACGTTTGCAAGGAAAACCACAGGAGGGGTTTATTACAATGTCAAAGTGTGCAGACGAGAGGCATATGTTGGATGGTCCAATAGCTTCTTCCTGTGCAATAATATTTCAATGATATTTTATCATTCATTTTTTTGCCCATATAATGTCTACAACGCTTATCCATCTGTTTGTAGCCTTGTAATAACGTACATTCCCCTATAGATTTGTATTTTCGTTATCTTGCATTCTGCACTCTCTGACTAGAGGAGTAATAAAGTTCCAAACTTTAAAGTCAACTCTACAGCCCCTGAATTGCTCCTTTCGATATAACAAATCCACGTTTCGTAGGATCTCGGCAGATTTGAAATCAGAACAAAATGTTGTCATGCAGCCTCCCAAACTAGACCTCACTCAACTCAATCAAGACCGACCTTCCATCTCAATGCATTTTATTTACATTGTCCCCGTATCTACTGATGCCTTCAATATCAACAAATATTATTGATCTCTGCCTTGAATGTACTTAATGGCAGTCTTTAGAGCATTCGAAAGTCTCTCAAGGAAGAAATGCTGTCACATCTCAGTTTTGAATGGTTTTCCCTTTAAGGAGAAAGTGAGGACTGCAGATGATGGAGATCAGAGTCATGAGTGTGGTGCTGGAAAAGCACAGCAGGTCAGGTAGCATCCAAGGAGCAGGAGAATCGACGTTTCGAGCATAAGTCCTACATTAGGAATGTTTTCCCTTTAACCAGAGACATATCTCTGTATTCTCGATTCCGCACATCGCTTCCTGCCAATATGGGGGTCTCACCTCCTGCATGCTCAACACACGCGACAGCTCCCTGAATTATCTATCTTTTACACAATGTAGCAACATTAGATTACACAATATGAAGTCACGTTACCAACTTATTTTGTTTACTTATTAAATGTATTGTGAACATAAATGACAAGCTGTTCTAGGCATTGATGTGATAGCAAAGAATGCACAACAACAACTCTACTTTCACAGGCAGCTCAGAAACTTTGGCTTGGCCATATGGTCCTTCATCAACTTTTACAAATGCATCATTGAAAGCACGCTGTTTTGTTCCATAACATTCCTGGGAAGAGCAGTTGTCATGGTATGACAACTGCTCTTCCCAGGAATGTAAGAAATTCCAGACAGTTGTGTGCAAAGGGCAGCCAATCACGGATGGCAACCTTCCATCCACGCACTTCATTTACATGGCTGGTTGTGTGGAAAGGTGGCTGAAATCATGGAAGACCCATTGCGGCCAGAAAATGATGTCCTATAAGCTCTTCCACAAACCACAGATACAGAAGCCTGAACACATGCAGCAATAGTTTCAGAAACAGTTTCATCCCTGATGAATGGACTCCTTCACCTCAAATAATGCTGATCTTGCTAATAATGACCTTTCGTAGCGCATGCTCTGTGTTGCTTAAACTGTATGCCTCTGTCTAACTTTTTTTTGGGTCAATTTATGATCTCTATATCCTTGTTTATTATGACCTGTTGGGCTTGTGTATAAACAAAACTTTTCACTGTACTTTGGTGCACGTGACAACAAATCAATCAATTGATTTATCAATGTCACCACCTTGAAGTGCCATCTTGGATTCCAGAATAAATTACTGAGTAGATTATATGTATGATGAAATACTGAATATATAAATATTTAACTGATAGCATTGAAACTGAAACAGCTTCAAAAGTTCAACTCTGTCGAATTCATTGTTTCTACTTCTCCGGTCGTCCCTGCGTATCTCACAATATGTTCTTTCTCTGCTGACAAGATCAGTGCTGCTTCCATGCCTGCCACCTCGGAGGAGGAGAAGTCCATGGTGTGCACATATTGCTCCTTCTGTGACGTCGGACAATGACTCTGACGAATCCTGGCTCGCAAACGGTCAATGGGGACTCGGCTCGTCTGAAAACATTTCTCAGTAAAATACTTTTAGTCCCAAGTAAAGGGTGGCGCTGTGAATATCCCGATGAAACGATGCTTTGGTCTTTCATCTTCCCGGATGTCACAGCTCCCACACCAATCTGTACACCCGAATCACACTGGCACTGAATCTGTAAAAGAAAGTGATGTCTTCAACGAAGCAGACTTGAATTTTCAATAGATTAGGAACACAATAGTAGTAAATTTGGCCATCCTTCGGAATTTAAGCTTGAATTCCAGGGGGAACTTTAGTTTAATCGAGACATATTTATAGACTATTCCAAACCATGTACTTTTCCAAAGATGTCCTTCCCTAAGCAAAAGCAACTCTTCATGTGTCATCTTACCAGTGCCTTGAATAACTGACGTATACTCGACCTCGTGAAGTGTTATGGGTTCATGGATAAAGCGAGGAAAACCCATCCCTCAGGGCAAGATGGTGCTCATTTCCCTTCGAAATGGAAGCACCTGTTGCCCAGATTGATTTGTTTCATACGTGCACCTTCCACAAACCAACTATGTTACTGTGAGATGCATTTTCAAGAATTATGTCTCCCACAGAGTGATCTTATTTTGCGAGTGTATTATTGCGAGTTTAGGAAAACTTGTAATGGTGTGGTATATTTGGGAACACCGATGTCTGTTCAGAAGATGCTAAAGACAGCGAAAGATATATTTGCCTCGCGTTGTGCATGCGTCATCAGTTGGCAATAAGGTCAAAGTTTGGGTCATTTGCAAAGTGTGAGTTGTCGGGTTTACAGAACTGATTTTCGCTTACACCACAGACAGGTGTTCTTACCACATCTTTGCCAACTCATCACAATACATGGTATCTGAGCCTTAGCAGCGATAATCACGTTTAATTCCCAAATCATTAGTCGCAAGCAATTCTCTGAACCACTTGATATCCATTCGAGATCCTGCCATTGATCGTCATTGTGCTCAGCCATATTGAATCGGCTGTTGAGTTCATGAAAAAAAACACTGCCAGTTTGGAACTGCCATTTATGGTTCCTTGTGTAGGTTCCTCCAAGTAGTAGATCGTGGACATCCTGTTGGATGGGGTGATGCAATGGTGAGATTTCTTCCGCGAAGAATAATATTCGAACGCGTGACACCAGTCTGTATATACGATTCAAAGGTTGGCATGCAAGCGAGAGCAAACTTAGCTATCAAGAGGAATGGTCTGCACTGAGGAAGAAATTCAATCCCGACTCCAGATGTATCCGTTTCATCATGTTGTTTCGGACATCTTACACCCCTTCTATCCCTATTACAGGGGACACTTGGCAGTAAGTCTGATACTCTATCTCTGTTGCAAATATATGTATGCTCTTCCAGACCTGACTTCACCCATCACATTGTATGCCCAGTAGGTGACTTCAACACAACATGTATCACCAGTAATCGGTGTTGCTTCCCACTTTCATCTTCCATAATATCCACTATTTCTCATTCTACGAGCAAACCTGCCGAGAATAGAACTGCAGGAATCACGCTGAGTGGTATGCTGGCTGCCATTAACATTTGTACCCTTTTTGGCAAAGCATTCTGACCTGAACAGCCTGAGCAAGTGTTGCACTGACGGTTAAGGGAAACATTCTTGTTTTGCTTGTGTGGCAAATTATACTGCAATTCAATCTATTGTCTCTGACTGAGGGGGCAATAATTTTTAATGCAAGGAAAGGCGCGAATTCTGCGAGCGTCTACTCACGTTCAAAGTGAGAGAATGCTGTTACAGCCAATAAAGAGTGCTCAGATGCAATATCGTCCAGTGATTGACTTCGACAAGATAACCTCTGCACAAAGTGTCCTTGCTGTGGGAATGTGCACATAGTTGCTTGTGCACATCAAAGTGCAATGGCTGAATTCGAGAGCACCATGTAATCCTTGACAATTCATTGAGGCTAGTTCATACAGGCATGCCAATGTCTGTAGATGTGGGGTGCAATTGGCTGGCGTTCACGTAGGGTACCCAGACCATCAGTACGAAATATGAAGGCCTAGGAGAGCAAGCAGCGAGTTGAACGTGGCAAAAAAAACTACCCGAGTTTCCACGTCGAGTTTTAACACCAGATGGTCTGAATAATTTTACTCAAACTGTTCAAATGCACTTTGCCTCACTCTGATTCTGGTGGTAATTGATCAAGAGCCCTTTGACTCAACTTTTGAGGCATTATCACTCTTCAACAAGAGCCTTTCAAACAACTGGTTGGTGTCGTAAGGTTGATTAAATCACAATCCATCGCCAGTGGGACTGCTAATAAAGCATTTAACAAGCAGCACTACGTGTCAATTGTGAAAGCCACCTAATTGTTTGAGAAAAGTGCACACAATGTGCTGAGATGATCTCAACTTCGAGATGACCTTAATCGAAAAATAAACACTTCCATTTAAAACATTCATCTCGCCTCAGCACATAGCATTCAGAGTCTTTTCAAGAGGACAGATGAGTCGTAGAGTCACTGGGCAGTTTATTTAAAATCTGGAGTAATGTTTTGGGACCTCAATAGAATCGTGCCACAGCATATCGTGGAAACAGAAGTCGATTATTTTGGACGACAGGTGACTCCGGACCAAATAAAATGTGCCTAACTCTTAACTACCCTCTTGGCAATTTGGTATAGGCAACGAATACTGAGAAAGACAGAGAAACCGTCCTCCTGTGAACAATACATATTGTGTGGAATGTGTTCTGACAGAAACATTTATTTCCATGATCATTACTCTGAAAAATATAAATTAATGTACTTCATAAATCATTACCATTATGACAGCAAACATGTGTTTTATGACCATGCATTTTCTCATTGTAATGAAGAAATTGTGACTTTTTTTGTCTCATCTTTATTGCTGCTAATGAAGAATTGTGGGAAGAGTAGCATTTACAAATATTTCACGAGTTACACACTGGCTGTTGGCAACAACATACAACCTTTTCTAAACCTCTGAAGCAAGTTTTTGTCTATAAAAGAAAACTATTTCCCAAATTAATTTCGGAGTTATATTTCCCTTATTGACTCAGATTCGCTAATGGTTTGATTTAAAATAAATACGACTCTATCCACTGCCGTTTTCAGCTTTGATTCTCTGTTTTCGTGTGAATCCAGAAAGCGAGAATCAAATATTAAACAGAAACAGGAAAAATACTGCAGTCATGATTATAGCAGCAGTTTGTGGTTTCTTTGTTTGACGGAATATTCCATCCACTTGTGTAAACAAATTGGCTAAAGTAATATATGATGCAAATGGATTTGTGTTTTAAAACCTGCATTAGACAGCGTGTCCTCTTGGATAGTTTAGCTTTGCCATCAGTCATATTGTATTCCCAATTATACTCAGGAGCATACTAAAGATCCAGAGAGATCAAGCGATGGAACCCCTATCAACTTACACCTCTGATTTTATCGAGTGATTTTAGTTTGTAGGCGTCAATTTTCAATGGAAATGTATCTGTTCACCTTATACAGAACAAATTTAACAGCAACGAATATGACCCTTGGTGTACATTCAACCAAACAGGTTCCACTTTTCTGTTTTGCACTAATGCAGTCATTTATGCAGTGACACAGACAAAGTTTAGAAAATACTTAAAGAAAGAGATTACGACTCTCTGAAGCGAAACATAAGCAGAATAGTTCCCAATGTCACTAACATCAAAGACAGACCAGTCCAGGGCTCGTTGTCATATGCTTTGTCTGTCAAAATCGAAAATGTGTATGTGGGCAGAATGGCTCAATGATGGAAACATATTTCGCACAACCTTTCTAAGCTCTCATTGACATGGGTTTGGCGAGCTGTAGTGTTGCACACAATGATCATCTCACCATCGAGACAATCTCAATGCAAAACTCCCTACTTTTCTCAAGCACTTGATCAACATGATCAATGATTCAACATTGACACACTTTTTGCTTGGTAACTGCTTGTTAATAGACCAGCTCGCACTTTAATGTAAGAACTAGCCATTCAAAAAATTCAACAGACAAACCGGCGAGGATTGTGATGGATTCTATTCGCCAATTGTTCTAAATGAAATCTATGCTGGATATTCAAAAGGCATCGGCTGGCCCAAATATCCCGCGAAGCATTTATGGGTAAGAACCATATGTCGCACAATTTCGTGGTAATTGACTTCCAACATGTGGCGGCTGTGACATAACCTCGTGGTACATGAAAGATGATGTTACTCTTCAATGCATCAACACCTCGGAGAGTCCAAAAAAAGTGGTTTCATTTTTTTCTGGAGTGGAGGAAGCTGAGAGGACACTTGATAGAAGTCTGGGGCATGCATTTATGGTGAGAGGGTAAAGTTCAAAGGAGATGTGAGTGGCCACTAATTTACATAGAGAGTACCTCCAGAGGAGCCTTGATTATTTGAACGAGATGGGCGGGCATTATTTCGTTCCGGTAATTGATTATTGGGTTAAGTGATTCAATACATCTCGTCTGGGGCTCGGAGTTTTTTGAAGTTTCCTTTTTCCTCGATCTACCTGCCTTGCTCCCTCCCTCTGTCTCAGTGTTTATATCTCAGCAGACATACACTTGTGTGTAAGGGACCAGCAGCATTGCTGAAGCGTCCCGCCTCCTTCCCAATCAGTTCGATGGGATTGACACAGCAAGCACTTGCTCAGTCCGCTCCCCATTCAGTAGACTGGACAGCAGCATACCGCGCATGACTCCTCGCCCCCGACTACCCCCACAATCCTTCAAAACAACCCCCGTCTGCCACCCAAGCCAGCCCACCCTTCTGCCCACACAACCCGTACAACCCACCTCCGGCTGCGCCCCCAACCCCGTGCAAACCCATGCCCTCATCAGCCTCCACACACTGTCCGCTCGCTAATCTGATCTGGCCGCACCGCCGACCCATGCTTCAGGGATTCATTCGTGATTGGAGCAGACAGGCGGTTCTGTGGCCACAAGCAAGAGGCCAGGACGGTGTGTTGACTCCAAAGTGCCAGGATCCTAGATGCCTTGAAACGTCTTCCAGACATTTTGGAGGGGGAGGACGAACAGCCTATGGTAGTAGCTGTTAGGATAAAAGAAAGCAGAATATATGCATTTAGGAAGAAAGTTAAAATGTTGGAACTACAAGGAACTATCATTGGATGACTCAACGCTAGTCAGATTAGAAACAGCAAGAAAAATAGGAGGAACATGTGTGTCTAAAGATAGTGTGAGGGAGAGAGTTTAAGAATCGTAGGACAATGGGATTGGTTTTGGGTGGAAGTGGAAACGCTGCAACCTGGACATGTTACAACTAGGAAGAACTCAGAGTGATCTTCGGCCTTCGGGTGTGAGGAGGCGTGAAAAGTGTTGGAATACTTGATGAAGTGCTTGGGAAGGTCCAAACGTAGTGTGTCAGGGTTCTGGAAAACAGCAGATTAGGGCAATGGACGCAGGTGTTGCGGGAGTGGTGAAGACCAAGGCAAACATGAGTAAGAACAAGAATAGGCAGGAAAACACTGCTGATAACAACAGGTCAGAAATCAGATGACACTAGGTTATAGTCCAACAGGTTTATTTTAAATCACAATCTTTCTAAGCCATGCCATTCGTCAAGTGATGTGCAGAGAGGCTCCGTGACACAAAATTGAAAGCGGAGAGATCAGATGGTCATGCAAATAATGTGAGTATAGTATCGACAAGTTGAATGATAAGTCTCTGCAGGTGATCAAACATGTGAGACTGCATGAATAAAATGTCAACAGCTAAATAGTAAGTGAAGGGGTTAACCTATAATCTAATTGATTGAGGCAGAAAACAGCAGGGAAAGTGGTCTGAAATAGATGCTTTCCAATGCAAGATGAATAATAGGCAATTACGATTAATTTGGAGCTTTGGCTTGTACTTGGAATTGTGACATTATTGCGATTACAGAGACATATTTGAAACAGGGGCAGAACTTGAAGATGAATGTCCCAGGATTTAAACGTTTCAGGTTTGGCAGAAAGGGATGCTTAAGGGGTGTGGGGATGGCATTACCGGAAAAGAAGCATCTCACATCAAGACTGAGGGACAACGTAGCAGTGGACTGTGCAAAGAGGCAATACTGGTGGAACCCAAGAATAGGAAAGGTGAACACACGATGCTGTGGGTATACTTCAGGACTCTGAACTGCCAGTGGGAGATAGAGGAAATAAAATGTCGGCAGATTTTGGAAAAATGTGAATGTAACATGGTTATCGAGGTGCGTGATTTTAACTTCCCCTATGTTACCCGAGAATCAATTGGTGTTCTGAATTTGGATGGAGCAACTCAGGAAGGTAACTTGAGACAGCATCGAAGTAGTTCGACGAAGGATGAGGTTACACTGGACCTGGGAATATGGCGGCCAGATGAATGAACTCTCAGTGATGGAGCCTTTCGGGAGTGGCATCCATAATAACGTATATTAAGATAAGAACGAGTTTAAGATACTCATTACAGGGAGAACAGCAATCCTCGTTTGAAGGTGTTAAATTGCAGGAGGGCGAACTACAGCAATATTAGGCATTTCCTGCGAGAATTAAGGATAAGAATGGCAAGTTACACAACCTTGAATGGCCAGGGATGTTATGACCTTGGTCAAAAAGAAAAAAGGAAGCACATGTAAGGTCGAGGAGAATTGGAACAAATCATACTCTTTAATTACAACATCAATCGCTTTTCCCTCACAATCAAAGTACAAAAGAAATTAAACAAGGAATTTGAAGAACTCAAAGAAGCCATGAAAATTTGTTAACAAAAAGAATTAAGGAGAATGAAAAGGCTTTTTAATTATGTATCAGGTGCAAGAATGAAGCCATGCAAAGGGTTGGCCCACACAAAGACAACGATTTGAATTTATGCGTGGTGCAAGCAGAAGTAGGTGAGGTCCTAAATGAATGTTTTGTGTTGGTATTTACCAATGAGAATGAATTGTTGGACGATGATCTCAGGGAAGGGAGTGTCGAAATCTTAAAGAGACGTTTCCAATGAAAAGTAAGAGGCGTTGTCCATCTTAAAAAAAGAATTAAAGCAGAAAGGTTCCTGAATCCTTTTGGTATCTATCCCAGAATTCGGAATGAGCCAAAAGAACAAATTGCTGGAGTATTGACCGATCTCTTTGTATCCGCTTCGCCAGTAAGTGAGTTCCCAGAAGAGTGGAGAATAGGCAATTTTATCCCAATGTTGAAGAAGGATGTGCAATGTTGCTGCTTCTTCAACAAGGTTTCGTTATCCTTCGTTTTTCTTTCAAAAGTGTTCTACGAGGTAGAGTTGACGAAATGTCTGGCATGATCTCTTGAAGAAATTTCTATTTTTTAAAATAAACTCTTGAACGATGACAGGGGATTGAACAGTTATCCCAGCTCAGCTTTGCTGTGGTTAAGTTTGGTTTCGTTTTGTATTTTTGCAGTCTGGGTGTTCAGAGCAAACAGTCAATCAATTTTGAGAATGCAAGACCAAATTAACAGCTGCATGCAAAGACGTGTTCCACCTGAATCTCTCTGCCATCTCTCTCTCTCTCTCTCTCTCTCTCTCTCTCTCTCTCTCTTTCTCTCTCCTGTAAGCGCCTGCGTTTGATTTTGAACTTTTTTTTTTGCCAAGGGGCGTTATTGGGGATTGTTGCAGAAATTTGAACCAGCATCATTAAGTTGGGAAAATCTGTTGGGTTTTCGGAAAGACTAACTTATTCTGTATTCTGTTCTCTTCTATTTGAGCTTCATTAGTTAACCTTGCAAATAAATGCTGTTTTGTTTAAAATTATGTGGTTGGGCGAACTGCATCACTCCTGCAATATGCATATTACACCTGCTTAAAACAATCAGAAATCTAGTGTCTGAGCTACATGCTTGAAAAGTTTTGTGTTGGTCTAGCCTAGTCCATAACAGACTGGGGGTTCTTTCCAGGATTTTTTCTTTCGTTCAGATTTGGGTTTAGGATTGCTTGTCTGGAAGGGAGCAAATGGTAAGTCTTATTGTCTGTTGTTCTAGGTGTTGATTCCGGACGGTTTGAACAGTGTTTGGGATATCAATGGCTGTTTCAGTCACCAAGAGTTTGCTGGATTGTATAAATGTGACTTTACAGACCTTAGAATAGGTGATGAAGACCATCCTGTTGTAATCATCAGTCAAACTGGGGTTGAAGCTACCTCCTTCTGGGAGAAAAGGAGAGATAATTATAGAAATAGCTCAGCCTTTAAATTTGCTGCAAACAATATCAGAAGTTTTAAAGGTGGCTACAACACAATTGAAATGTAAGCACCTTGAGTTCAGAGCAAAAGACAACGAAAGAGCAAAATAAATGAAACTGCTTGAATTACAATTAAAAGCAGAATGAGAAAACAACGAATCGCTGCAGAAGATCAAAAGGAAAAAGGGAGAAAAATAGAGAAAATGGGATAGAAGGGAGAGAAAAAGTGATAGAGGAAATGAAGAAAGAGGGAGTTTCTACTTCAAACATTCGCACGTAGACAGCAAAGTCAGCTTAAAAGCATGCGATGAAAGATAAAGACAATCTTAGTGAGGAAGACAGTCAGTATGAACCGACCCATGGTCGCCAAAAGCCTAGTGAAAATCTGTTTACATATATTCCCTCATTGCTAAAGTTTGATGGGAAAGATGGAGAAGCCTTTTCATCTCATTTGAAAAGGAGAAAGTGAGGACAGCAGATGCTGGAGATCAAGGCTGAAAAATGTGTTGCTGGAAAAGCGCAGCAGGTCAGGCAGCATCCAAGGAGCAGGAGGATCGACGTTTCGGCATAAGCCCTTCTTCAGAAATGCTGAGCGTGTGGCTGCTGGAGCGCGGTGCTCGAGTATCTGACGGCTGAAATCCTGGAGCTGGCCAGCAACGCGGCCCGGGACGACAAGAAGACCCGCATCATCCCCAGGCACCTGCAGTTGGCAACGACGAGGAGCTTAACAAGCTGCTGGGAAGGGTAACCATCGCTCAGGGCGGTGTGCTGCCTAATATCCAGGCCGTGCTGCTGCCCAACAAAACCACCGCTGGGAGCGCCATTAAAAATGGAAGAGACCGTTCTTGAATCTGACAACTCAAAGGCTCTTTTAAGAGCATTCCTGAAGAAGGGCTTATGCCCGAAACGGCGATTCTCCTGCTCCTTGGACGCTGCCTGACCTGCTGCGCTTTTCCAGCAACACATTTTTCAGATCCCATTTGAAAAGTTGGCTAAAGAAGTGCAGTGGCCAGTGACCATGTGAGTTTTGTTGATGCAAACACAGCTTGTAGGTCGATCTATGAGGTATTTGGGTCATTATCAGATGAGGTATCTCGGGATATGAGGACGTGAAGAAAGTTGTCTTAACTGCATGTGAGCTTGTGCCTGAAAACTGCAGAAATTTTTCAGGAATTTAAGAAGGGAGCCTGGTCCAACCTACAATGAGTTTGAAAGGGTAAAACAAAGTAATTTTGATAGGTGGATATGGCCATTAAAAATAGAGCAAACTTATGACACTCTTAGAGAGATGATCATTTTGAAGCTGTTCAAGAATTCACTTCCTGAGCTACTGAGAACTCATGTGGAAGAGAGTAGAGAACAGCTGAAATGGAGATGGTTATGAGTTGGTCCGTAAATCAAAGCTTGGCTTCCAATATAAATTTCAATTCGTGAGAGATAGAAATTGTGGGAAAGCGAAATCCTCACGTGGGAAGGGAAAGGTAGATCTCGGGAAAGAGTGTAATGATAATTTAACAAAGGTAAGAAGGAAACACTTGGAGGGGAATGTGACGCTAAAAATCTCCAGTGGTTTCATTGCAACAAAATAGGCCACGTGAAATGACAGTATTGATGAGTTAGAAAAAGGTTTGGGAAGCTCGATCTAGGGAAACAGAATGAGCCAGTGAATTTTGATGGAGTGGTAATGGAAACACAGTGGAAGTTAGAAAGCAGCACCAGAATGTACAGCCTGGTAGAAGTTGATTAAGGAGGAGGTACCAGATCTTCTTAAACCGTATACCTGCAAAGAAAACGTTTACTCAAATAGGACAGGAGCAGCAGGAAAAGAGGTTACAATATTAAGAAATACAGAATCCTTTCGATATTTGGTGTTGAAGGATGAGGAGAGATGCATCTCAGAAGGATAATAGCAGAAAACGTGCTAGTCACGGGAGTTCACAGGGAGACAAGAGGCACTCAATTATGTAGAATTGTATTACAGATTCGAGGGAAATATCGTGGTAGGAGTTCTGGACAATCTCTCAGCTCCAAGAATATAAATTGTCCTTGCTACGAATACTGGGAAAGAGTGAGGACTGCTGATGCTGGGGATCAGAGTCGAAGAGTGGTGCTGGTAAAGCACAACTGGTCAGGCAGCATCCGCAGAGCAGGAGAGTCGACATTTCAAGCATAAGCTCTTTATCAGGGCAATTTCATGATTAAGAGCTTGCGCTCGCAATGTTGACTCTCCTGGTCCTCGAATGGTACTTGACCACCAGTGCTTTTCCAGCACCATATTTCGACTCTTTGTAATGATACAGCCGATTCAAGTGTATTCAAGTGATTCAATGTGCTATGGTTGATAAGCCAGTGGAAACTCAGACAACTGAAGTGTTGCAGGACATATATCCTGGGATTTTTCCTGATTTGTGTGACAATGAGTTCACAACGTTATCCGTTGAAAAAGGAGAGATCAATGAATATAGTTAACAAAATTGAAGTGGAATTAGCAGAGACTATGTTTGATCAAATATTTGAGAATAAACCAGGAGCAAATAGATAACAAAGCGGAAATGTTTAACCTAGATAAATTAACTGAGTTAAAGCAAAAGAGATGAATACTTTAAGCAATTATAGCAAAAGGCACTCATGAAGGAAGAATCCGAATGCATCTGTGAATGCTAATACCTTAAAACCGATTTCTTAATGAGGAAATGGAGAGTACCAGACATTCAAATGGATAATCAATGGGCACATTCCATCAAGTCGTATTGCCAGTGGGTTATAGACATGAGGTGTTGCGAGTGGTGCATAAAACTACGAGTAAGGGGTCATTTAGGAGCGAGAAAAACACATGCCAAAATATGAAAACCTCTTTCCTAGCCTGGACTGCACAAGGATGTAATTGAATTTTGCGAGACATGTCAAGGAATTGGAAAACCACAGCCAATAATAAAACCCATATATCTGATACTTATTCCTGCATTTGAGGAACATTTTACAAGAGTCTTAATTGATGGCAGAGGAACTTTTCTGAAAGCATACAATGGGATTCGTTATTTGGTGACAATAATGTATATGTACACCATATTTCCAGAGGCATTTCCATTATGCAATATCACAGCTAAAAGGATTGCAGAAGAGTTACTCATTTTATTGACTAGATACGGACTGCCTACAGATATACAATGACATACAGGATCAAATTTCACATGGAAATTATTCGATGAGTAAGACAAAGTATTCCATTTATATATTTTATGATCAGAGGGGAGTCCAGAACTAGAGGGCATAGGTTAAGGGTGAGAGTGGAAAGAAATAAAAGAGACCTAAGTGGCAACTTTGTCACGCAGAGGGTGGTACGTGTATGGAATGAGCTGCCAGAGGATATGGTGGAGGCTGGTACAACTGCAACATTTAAGAGGCATTTGGATGGGTATATAAATAGGAAGGGTTTGGAGGGATATGGGTCTGGTACTGGCAGGTGGGACTAGATTGGTTTTGGATAACTGGTCGGCATGGACGGGTTGGACCGAAGGGTCTGTTTCCATGCTGTACATTTCTGTGACTCTATGACTAAATTCAGTCCATTTGAATTTGTTTCTGGGGATGGAATAAGAGGACAACGATAATTGATTAAGGAGAAATTGCTAAGTCTTAATTCAGAGATCATGCATTCGACGACATGCCAAATTTTAGGTAAAGATTAAATAGAGTGGGAGACTTGGCTATGCAGCATTTAAAAAGTATCACAGCATTGAATGGAACAGGGAGGATACAAGAAAACAGAATCTCACAATTTTGCTATCGGAAAAAAAAAAGGCGTGAGTGTTATATTTAGTGGTCGGTGAACCTCTGTTAGGGAGATTTTGTGAAACTAATCAAGTCGAAAGTACATTGAGTGATGTGAACTACGGACTCCAGACAGAAAGGAAGCTCACAGCGTGTACTATATGAGTATGTTCAAAAGTTATTTTGACAGGGATCGAAAACAAAAGGTTACTGTTATTGGTTGCAGACTGAAATACTAAATTCAGAGGATTATGATTTGGGCATTCCTGAAATTAAATTGAACAACGAGAAAGTTGTCAAAAATGGAATAAATTATTGAGTTACCTTCTATACGGAGGTCAAAATGACGTGGACGATTTTTTACTACCGCACTTGGAGATATGTGGAAATAAGCTGGAAAGTACTAACCAAATTATGCACAATGTAGATACAGTAGATGCTGTTTCGATTAAACAGCATCCTCTTTTCGGCATAACCATCGAAAAATGGCGCTGATTCATATACAATTGCGCGTTTGAAAGACTGCATTGGAAACGTGGAATGAACAACTAATTTTTCTAAGTTAGACTTGCTCAAAGGATGCAGACATGTATCTTTGTCCAAAAGAGCGAAAACAATTTAGGATTTTTCAATGCCGAATGGATTGTACCGGTTTAAAGTCATGCTGTTTGGGATGAAGCATGCGCCAGAGACTAACCAATAAGGTCATTTCCGGATTACCCAATTAGAGCTATAGAGTTGTAGAGATTTCCAGCACGGATATGATCTGCTTATTTTTTAGTCACATGTGGAAGGAATGTTTGAAACATTTATTAGAGTTATTTGATCAACTTCTGGAAGCAGACTTGGGGATAAACCTGGCTAAAAGTGAATTTTCCAAAGCCAAAGAACACTTCCTCGGCCATGTTATAGGACATTGACAATGGCCACATAGAATGCGAAATCCATGGCAATTGAAGAGTTTCCCATACCATCGACAGAACGGGCAGCATGACGATTCCTGGGATTGAATGGATTTTACCAAATGAATACATGAATAGGAAGGAGTTAAAAATCACACAACATGAAGTTATAGTCCAACAAGTTTAACTGGAAGCACTAGCTTTCGGAGAATTGCTCCTTCATCAGAAATAAGTATCAGAGACATAGGTTTTATTACTTGCTGTGATTTTCCAATTCCTTGACATGTCTGGCA
The DNA here is from genome assembly GCF_037043375.1 of Chiloscyllium plagiosum. Lineage (NCBI taxonomy): Eukaryota > Metazoa > Chordata > Chondrichthyes > Orectolobiformes > Hemiscylliidae > Chiloscyllium > Chiloscyllium plagiosum. The sequence goes on from NW_028270173.1 coordinate 41,048,597, forward strand.
AAATGCAATTACATCCTTATGCAGTCCAGGCCAGTTGTAAGACACAGAATTTATAGCAAAGGTTTACAGTGCGATGTAACTGTAATTATACATTGAAAACTACCTTGATTGTTTGTTAAATCTCTCATGTGTTAGAATGACCATGACAGTTTCACTTCTTTCAAAAGTAAATCACAAAACTCTTTGTAAACGTTATATCTCAGGTTAACTGTACCAATTGGTGTCAGGACAGATAGGATGTTGAAGGTGTTCTGTTCTGTTGTCTGTGCTGACTGATTATAATCTAAATAATGAGTTAACAGAATCTTACATGAACTCGTGCAGCTTTTGAGCAAAGTACAATGTAACTCTGTAAGTTCAAATTCATCCCACAAACGTATATGTGTATATGTGCTTGTGTGTGTGCGTGTCTGTGGTGGGAGGTTGTGAGTCTCTGTGTGAGAGAGTGTATATGCGTGTGTGAGAGAGGCTAAAGCGGTCTAAGTCTGTAATATGGTGCATGTATGAGTGGAGAAGTGCGTATGTGTGTCTGAGGTGGGGCGTTGGAATTGTCTGTGAGACAGAGTGTACATGTGTGGGAGTGTAAAGGTGTCTAAGTCTGTGAGAGGATGCAGCTGTGAGTTTGGAAGTGTGTGTCTGTCTGTGTGCGTGTCTGTGTGTGCATAGGAGTGTCTCTGTTTGTATAGAAGTGCGTGTGTGTGTGTTTGTGAGTGTCTGTGTGTGTCTGTGTATAGGTAAACCTGTGTGTATGTGTGTGCATAGGAATGCGTGTGTGTGTATGTATCTGGGCTGGGAGGTTGTGAGTCTCTGTGACAGAGATTGTATATATGAGTGCGAGTGCAAAGGTGTCTAAGTCTGTGCGAGGATGCATGTGTGAGCGTAGGAGTTGTGTGTGTGTTTGTAGGAGTGTGTTTGTGTCTGGGGCGGACTGTTGTGAGTGTCTGTGAGACCGAGTGTATATGTGTGTGCGTGAGTGTAAAGGTGTCTAAGTTTGTGACAGGATGTATGTGTGAGTTTGGTAGTGTGTGTGTCTGTAGGAGTATGTGTGCATGTCTGTGTGCGTGTCTCTGCGTGTATAGGAGTATCTGTGCATGTATAGGAGTGCGTGTGAGTGTGTCAGGGGTGGGGTTGTGAGTGTCTCAGCGAAAGTGTCTATGTGTTTTCGAATGTAAAGAGGTCTAAGTCTGTGAGAGGATGCATATGTGAGTTTGGGAATCTGCGTGTCTGCAGGAGTGTGCGTGTCTGTGCATAGGTGTGTCTGTGTGTATGTATAGGAGTGCATCTGTGTGTGTCTGTGTGTGTGCGCGCGCCTGGGGTGGGTGTTTGTGAGTGTCTATGAGAGAGAGCGTACGTGTGTATGTATAAAGGGATCTAAATTTATGAGAGGATGCATGTGTGAGTTTGGGAGTGTGTGTGTCTGCGGGAGTGTATGTGAGTTTCTAATTGCATGTCTGTGTATAGATGTGCATGTGTGTGTATAGAAGTGCGTGTGTGTGTGGTTGTTTGTGTGTGTGTCTGTCTGAGGTGGGGGCTTGTGAGTGTTTGTGAGAGAGAGTGAATATGTGTGTGTGAGTGCAAGGTGTCTAAGTCTGTGAGAGCGTGCATGTGTGAGTTTGGGAGTGTGTGGGCCTGTCGGAATGTGTGCGCGTGTCTGTGTGTGTATCCGTGTGTGTATAGGAGTGTCTGTGTGTGTATAGGAGTGCGTGTGTGTGTGTGTATTTTTTTTGTGTGTAGGAGTGTCTGTGTGTGTATAGTGCAATGGTGGTCACCTGTAGTGTGACAACAACCCAAGGTCCCAGTTGATGCCCTCCCTGTGGGTACCAAACTTAGCTATCAGCCTCGGCTCGACAAGTTTTCACTGGTGCCTGTCCCGAAGTCTGCCTTGGAGGATGATCACCCGAATGCCCGAGCTCAAATGTCCTGGACCGCTGACGTCCCAACTGGGAGGGAACACTCCTATCTGTTGATTGTAGTGCAGTGCCCATTCATCTGTCGCCGGAGCCTCTGCTAATTTTCACCAATATGCCATGCCTCAGGGCATTCTTGCCTGCAGCGTATAAGGTAGACAACGTTGGCTGAGTTGCATGAGTTCCTGCCACGTACATGGTGGGAGGTGTCCCCAAGCGTAATGTTGGTATCCCTGTCCACACTCTGACACGTCTTGCAGCACATACTGTGACAGGGTAGTATGGGGTTGCCCTGAAAGCCAGGCAGTGTGCTACAAACAATTATCTGTTTGAGTTTCGGTGGTTGTTTAAAGGCGAGCGGTGGAGGTGTGGGGAAGGTCTTGGGAGGTGCTCATCATCACTGGTAATGTGTCACAGGTCGTGAAGAACATGGCATAGTCTTTCGGCTCCTGGAAAGTACTGAACAACGAAGGGTACCCTGTCGGTTGCAGCACGTATCTGTGGAGGTCATTAGGATTCCTTTCTGTGGCACGTCGGAACTAGCGGGTGATGAATTGAGCATCGTACCCCGTTCTTTTGAGGACATCCCTGAAAATTAGGCACACCAGGAACCAAAAACAAGGGAAGTTTGGCATTCTCACAAGTAGTCGTGAAACCCACCCTGACATCACAGTGGGTAACATTATCACTGCGGGGAAGTCGATTGTCAACTTATTGGACCATACCCTTCGACCAGAAGGTATTGAAGTCCTGAGCAGGGGTCTCAATTTCTGACCCACCAACAAAATGGGCGCCTTGGTTCTTGCAGCAACATACAGGAGTTAATCAGAAGAATGAGACTCTGGGAATTCTTTCAAGGTGCCAGCATTGACCCCAACGAGTTCATGTCACACTACCCGTGACCACTATTGCACTGTCCACACACAGAGACACTCCTACACACACACAAACACACAGTTACACACACACAGACACTCCTATATACACACACACAGGAATTCTTATACAAACACGGACATGCATACACATTCCTACAGACAGACACACTTCCAAACTTACATATGCACCCTCTCACAGACTTAGACCCCTTTACACTCACACATAAACATATACACTCTCTCTCACAGACACTCACATACACCCAACCCAGACACATACACACATACACACACACAGACACAAACAGGCACTGCTATACACACACACACAAGGCACGCACACAGACACTCACACATACTGCTGCGGACATACCACACTCAAAACTCACACATGCATCCTCTCAGACTTCGACCCCTCTACACTCACACACACACACATATACACTCTCACACAGACACTAAAATCCCCCACCCCAGACACACATACACATACACACATGTCCACAAATTCGCGTGTGGGGGGAATTTATGTTTGCAGAGTTACGTTGTACTTTGCTCACAAACTGCATGAATCCATATAAGACTCTGTTTACGCATTTTTTTTAGATTAGAATCAGTCTAAAGATTATGACAAAGACAAACAGAACACAGGTGGCCTGACACCAATTGTTACAGTTAACCTGAGAATGTAACTTTGGAAAAGAGTGTTGTGATTTACATATGAAAGAAGTGAAACTGTCATGGTCATTCTAACACTTGGGAGACTTAACAAACAATCAAGGTATTTTTCGATGTATAATTTCAGTTGCATCACACTGTAAACTTTTGCTATAAATTCTCTGTGTCTTACAGTTGTGTACTGCAAAACCACCTGATGAAGGAGTGGTGCTCCGAAAGCTAGTGCTTCCAATTAAATCTGTTGAACTATAACCTAGTGATGTGTGATTTGTAACTTTGTACACCCCAGTCCAACAGTGACATCTCCAAATCATGAATAGGAAGGAGAAAGAAGGATAATTATCCTGCAAGTGAAGACAGTCTTAATATTGTAGGGCAACATGTGTTAATTCTGGCGGAAGGACCTGTCGCTGTGTTGTGCTGTTCTTGGTACTCTGCTCTTCTTTTAAAGCATAATTGGAGATTGATCACTCGTGTTGATCAAGCCTACAACATCCATCGTACAGGTGTAAACAAACTTCATAAAAAGAAAGAATTTGCGATCACTGGTAATTATGGAGTGATTAGACAGTCTTCAATTTGCTGCTAAAGAAAAAATGAGAATATATTCCATGCTTCACGAATGTTTTACCTCGTCAGTTCAGCTGTCATTGCACTCTGAAAACTCGCCCTTCTGCCATCATACATTATACCTTATTCAAAGCAGATTATTCAGTTTTTGTTCTGATCTCAGCATATGGATTATGACCAATACATTTGCTTTCGGTTTAACATCTAATCTGGCGAAAATTGCGATTGTATCCTGTGGACTTTGTTATTTGCCTAAATATATATTTATATACTCTTGACAAAGGTAATCATTTGATTTGTTACAGCATTCAATGATTTATTCTATGATATCAGAGACTATTAGCTTCCAAATTTCAACTTCAATTACACCACATTTGAAGGCTGAGTATTATCCTGGTGATGTTGACTGATCTATCCACTTAGCTGTAATACTCATCTTTGATCGATTTGTTGCTGTTTGGTGCAAAAGGCTGTTGGTAAAGTATTGTTCTGCTAAAATGATCGCACAATTTATAAGAATTGTCAGTTCTCTGATCATTTTCTGTTCACTTACTATCCATTTTTTTATTTGAGCCTCCTGAGGAATTAACCAAAAAAAAAAGACTGTTCTGTCAAAGCAAGTTTCTGTAAGTTACCTAAACGGATTGCATTTGGTGGATGGAAATTACTTTTTAAAAATTCCACTTATTTCGATATTACCGCTCAATATGCTCACCAACAGGAACATTGTATAGACTGAAAAACATGAAGGAGGACTCAGAGGAAATGATAACTGTCTGAAACTCAATGATTCAGAAATAGCATCGGGCACAGTGAATATCACAACACTAGGGATGCTGTTTCGATATCAACCTCGAGTCTCTGTATGGAGTTCACAGATTTTCTCCGTGTCTGAGTGGATTTCATCTGAGCGGTCCAGTTTCCTACCATAGTTTAAAAATTTGTAGTTTAGATGGCTTGGCCATGCGAAGTTTCCCGAAGTATCCAGGGCCTGTCGGTTAGGTGGATTAACAATAGGAGGTGCATGGTAAGAGGGATGGTGTGGGATTCGGTGGAATGATCTACTGAGGGTTGTTGTGGCAACCGGTAGGTTGAATGGCCAGGTTCTCCACTATACAAAGTGTATTCCATAGTGGAGGGGAGAACGTTCGATGATTATGTGAATGGACAATCTGGAAACTTCCATTATAAACACTGCAGCATTGGCATGACATTCTCAATTTGCAGATGCACAATTATGAACCAAAATTTGCAATCATCCTTTTATAATCCTAAATAAGAAGCCTATATGATGAGCACCTTGAGGATCCTGCTTAAGTACACTTAATTATAAAATTTCACAATGTAAATTGAATGTTGAGTTGATAATTTGATTACACACCGCATTTGGCAGCTTATGCATTCCTTTGAGAGAGCTCTTGCATTCTCGACAAGATGAGTCTTTTCATAAATTTCTTTTTGATTTCGCTTGCTTGTGGAAACTAATTCTCCCGAAAATCAAAATAACTGTATCCACTGTTTCACTGTTTCAGTCGAATTTCACAAACATCTTTCAATTAAAATGTTACCTTAAAGAAAATGTCTTTTGTCCAGTCTTACAAATGCACTGTAATTAGATAATCATGTTTCAAAATGTTGAGTCAACATATTAAATAAATATCGAAATTTCTCATGATGCGTGAACTTTCCCAAATGGGCCATCGATTTTGGTGTAACTGATGGAATATTTTTGACAATATTTATCCAATTTCATCAGACTTATGATCTAGAGTAAATGATTGGCTTTTCATTTATATCATGTCATAGGCATTTAACGCCATTTATTTATTCATTGAATCAAAGTAAACAAAGGATGTTTGCAGATAATTAGATCCTGTGCCTCTTCTGTTTATATACAAGCAATTTAAAATTGTTACTCGAAATCTACAACAATCGTCGAAAAAGCTGAATAACACATGCGATCTAACTGAATCTTTGTGAAGAGAACCATGCCAATGATTGTAATCTATATAGTATGGTATTTTCAGAACTGTCAGTCGTCATCTGTTGAGGTTCTCCATTACCTTCGGCTATTACTATAGATAATTCTGCGAGTCACTGAAATCGTATGCATGGACCAGATCAGATCCCTTCAAATTATTTTAAGAAGATAGACTGGAAACTAACTTTGTCTTATTTTAAAGACAAATGTAAAGTGCGATGTTTCACATCCAATCTGACAACAAAATCTGCTTAGTGTTAAGCAAAACACAATTCAATTTCTAATTAATTACATTTCCCACAGTGTGGAAACAGGCCATTTGACCCAGCAAGTGGACATTGACCATCGAAGAGTAACCCACTCAGACCCACTTCCTTCTGAGTAATGCAGCTAATACGCTGGGCAATTTACAAAGGCCAATCCATCTGACCTGTACATGTTTGGTTTGTGGAATAAAACCAGAGCACCCGCAGGAAACGCATGCAGACACGGGAAGAATGTGCAAACTCCATAATGACAGTCACCCGAGGCAGTTAAACCCGCATCTCTGGCACTGTGAGACTGCAGTGCTGACTACTAAGCTTCTGTGCTGCCTAGCTGACGAATGCACAGGTTAAAATATAATAAAAGAAAGAAGAACTTAGAATGACTTAATCCTGTTGCGAAGCTGAACAGAGTAATACACACCGTAACTATACTAATGAAAAGTTCCTTCATGTTAACATCATGTAAAGACAACACTTAGTAAAAAGGCAATGTCAGAAACTTATTATCGTAAGCAATTTGGAAGCAACAGAAAGGGGCAGGGGTGGGGGAAGTTGAAAGGCGGAGAGAGAGAGAGTATATATATATATATATATATATATATATATATATATATATATATATATATACACACACGCACAAACAGACAGAGACAATGTTGAGAGAAAACTCAGAGTAGTAGCCTGCAGACATTTGCTGCAACTTCCAACCCGATCCAAATTTCAGCAAAAACTGCTTCAAGGTTAAACTGAGAAACAAAACCAGTATATGCTCGCTCATTCAATTGCTCCAACTTAAAAATCATCTAAGGCCTCACAAGCTGCTTACGTTACCACAGACTGATGGATACCCCTCGTCCAATCTCTCGTTTAAAAGAAACCTGGACAAAATACACCTCTTCAAACAATAGCATTGCCAGACATGGCGGAGCTCTGCCGCATTTATTTCCAATTCTATGGGCACCAGTAAAGAACAGTCTAACTTTCAACGTTGTTATTCATCTTTTTCTATTTTAGATTTCAAAGAGAATATTTGTAAAAACAAAAGTGCTACAGCAAGCCAATTCATTGAAAAATCCGAAGAACGAGAATTGTTAGAGTTGGTAAGAAAAATCAAAGTGAAGAGGCAAGTAGAGTTTAATCTACCTCCATGGAATTTCTGGAATGTGATAGTAATCACATGAAGTGAATGAAACACTCAGTTCCAATACATGGTGTTATTTTGATATGAGGAGCGTTTTAAAATTTTGTAAGTTAACATTTTGCAGCCTTTATGGCATACAGAATATTCAGAATTTCAAAGAAAAAAAAAGCATGTTTGAATTCATTTTCCTTAAATACTGTTGATCATATAGAACGTGTTCCCATTTCCAACACTGGACTGAATAATTGAATGCCAATAGTGAATATTTCAGATTTTTCCACACAATAACTGACTGTTTTTTTCTGTGTCTCTTTGTGTCTTGCAAATGCAAGTACAATGTATATTGCTTAAATAATTTATTCAATGTTGGGTTTAAGTTAAACACGGACTTTTCTTTAAATAGAAAAATTGCCCCTAGAAAAATCAAAAGGGTGCATTTATTTCCTTAGTGGAACACTAGGAGCATAAATTTCAAAATACATTGATTTAAAAGTCAGCAGCATGATTTGGAACGCAGACAATACATTTTGAAAATAAAGGTCTCTTTAACTTCACCATGAGGTATCCTTTGAATTGAACATAATTTTTGAACAGGAAGCATGCATTTCGCTTGGGATTAATTCTGTTCAATGGACTGAAACTGAAACCACTCATGATGTAATACTAGCCTAGCCACTAGTGGTTTCTCACTGGTATTAAATAAACAGCAGCTTGAAAGCAAAACATCTGAGTGAAGATACGGCAAAGAGAGACTTTCTCAGTCGGGCGAACATGGGGGCACAGATAATCATGCAGATTGAAAATATTTTTTATCCCATTCTTGCAATTGTTGGTGTTCCAGGGTAATACACTGAAGATGACTGAACAGTTTTAGTTTATTCTGTTAAAATGAATCATCTTAATGGAATACTCATTTGGATTGATGCATTTATTGCTGTAAATAATGAAAGTTCTCTTGCAACTGCACTTGACAGTTTGGAGAATCTTTATTAATATTCCTTGACAGGACCTGAGAACCACCAACTTAGTCAGCATTATTGGTTCATCCATAATTGCCCAAAGGGTAGTTAAGAGTCAACTGCATTTCTGTGTGTCTAGATTCACATGTAGGTCAGGCTAGACAAAGATAGCTAATGTCTTACCGTTAACTACGTTAGTCAACCTTATCGATTTTAAAGAGAATACCTATGTCGTCCTTGCCATCGTGCTTCTTTCATATTAAGTTCAAGTTTTAACATTCGCTCTGGTGAATTTCCACCCCGCCAGTATAATCTGAAAGTTTAATGCTATTCAGTTTTTAGTAACTTAGAGGGAGACATTATGATTTTCAGGTAACAAGATCTTCTACGATCACTTCTCTAAATTTAAACCAAATTGTTTTAAGTACTCGAAAAGTGCACAGCGAAAGAGTGGGAGATCCACACCCACACACACTCACACACAGAGAGAGAGAGAGAGAGAGAGAGAGACGACGACGACGAGAAAACTATATTCGTACGGATCTGTGTTCGGGAAATAAGCAGTTTGATTTAGCAACAACGATACCCTCTATCAAATTATGACAGAACAGTTGTGGGTTTTCTGGTTGCTATAAACAATCGGGTTTTCTTTCCCCAATGGAATGCAAAATAACTTCCTTTTGTTTCAGATTCTGGTGCTTAACCACGTTCAACATCAGTTATCCTGTGATAAGCGATAGAGGTGACATGCTTGAAAGATATTCATTTTTGAGATGTCTGGACAAGATAGACATAGAAAGGATGATTTTTCATTTTGCAAGTTATAACAAATTTTATGGTGAGATCAGTGCTGATGATTAAACGTTTATTCATCTACAGAATTAACTTGGTTGAATGGAGTGAAACTGCTATATTTGTACATGACGTAAAGATGGCTTGGAGCTGAAACGATCATGCCAAAGTAACTTTATGATAACGGGGAGGGGAATTTATTCAGCTCAGCTGACTGAATGACTGGTTTGCAGCACAGAGTGTCGCGAACAGTGTCGGTTCAATTCACGTGTCTGGGCACCAGGAAGGTACCATTTCTTCAATTGTGCCCCTTGCCTTAGGTGTCGTGTCCCTCAGGTTTAGTCTCTGTCTAATGAGACAGCGAGAGTATTCTGGAATTAAATATGTTTACGAAGGGAAATACATTGTTTCAAATGTGACAGAGGTCTGGGAAACAGGGTATGATTACGAGTGAGCTGGAGATTGTTCATTTTCACGACAGAGAAAAATAATTACTTAGCATTGAATTCAATGATGAGTGATGGCAGAGCTCTGAGTTGTAAAGCAAATGTGCATCTCAGTACATTAAACACAGAATTTTCACATGCAAAATAGTAAGGAATTATGAACGCTCATAGAATGTTATTGCTTATTGACAGGGACGTTTGACACAATTAGACAATTAATGATTAATTTACTAAAGCTTCAGGTGATAGAGTCTGGAACACAGAGGGCAGCATTGGTCATTTTTTAAGGAAACCTGCAAATGCATTGGATGTAGTGCAGATAGCTTTTACCTCAGTAGAACCTTGAATTTTGTACTGTGAAGAAACGATTGGACATCTGAAATTTGAATCCACATGAACTTTGAAGAGTGAGCTGTGATTTGATGAAGGACAAATAAATCCGTGGATGGGTGAATATGTGAAGCATGGTTCCCCATGTACGACAATGTGGAATTTGGAGTTACTCTTTAAAAAGAAATAAGAGTAATTTCAGATAAAGGTAAGCAGAAAATAAACGTCTCAGGGAGTGATTCTCGACACAATTTCATTTAAAGAAACTGTGACAACAATTTTATTGCCTGCATTTAAGTATGAGATAGATACATTCATCGTGCAATGCCTCACTGTGGTAGCACACTTCAGGTCACTTGACGGGGTGGTCAAACGTTAGGGTGATATGTGACATGAAGATATAATAAGTTAATCAGATGAGCTGATCAGTTGGGAATTGCATTCAATCCAGATTGCTGTGACGTGATGGAATTAAGCAGGACAAGTAATATGAGGGAACATCTGGGAAGCATCAAAAATATAGTTAAAACTCATTGGGCATCGTCACTGCTCTTTTAAAGGAACGACATTAATTGATTAACACGTTATACACGATTTGCCTTTATTAGACATGACGTGGAGTTTGGAGTTGATTCTGGAAATGCATAATAAATGAGTTAGGCCACAGCTGGAATGTCGAGGGCTGTCCAAGAAAGCACGTCATTGGAGTATGTGATTGCGGTGAAGAGATTTACCAAAACAATTTTTAGGCTGGAGACTTGTAATTGTGAGAGCGACTTAATAGATTAGGCCTTTTTCTTCTTGAAGTAGAGGGAATTGAAGGGATAATGTATACTTCAGATATGTAGATTTGTGAGAGCCATGCATAATACAAGCAGGAAAACACGTGAACCAAAGGTGGAGAGATCAATGACGATTCGAAATTTTTTTTCGCTAACGGGTAGGATGCTGAGAAAGGATGTAAAGACCTTCTTTGCACTCAGGGAGTATTTGGAATTCAGTGCCTTTAAAGGTATGGCAAGCACAAATCTTTCTATATTTTAAGAAGTACGCACATATGAACTTCCAATGCTAAGGCAAACAATGTTGGAGACTAAGCACAACAACACGACAACAACTGGATCGACTGACGGACATTTTTATCTTTGCGATGGCTCTATAATATTCTGAAAAATTCGGTAAATTTTTAGAACTCATGAATTCCTCTCAGTAGTCAACATAACTTCAACTTCATTAAACTTCTCCAACATCTGTTGAAGAAACTGAAATTGATTTTTTTCAGTATTCAAGTGTATTTATTGCAGTGAACACAAATGGATCCAGAGCTGGTGGGCATCTGAACTCGTTCATTGACTGGGAACCATTTTTGTCGCTGTTGGCAGGTTGATAAACTTTGTCAATGATAACTGATCAGGAGCATAAAGACCAAACAACCGAGTCTCCATTTGTAAACAGTCGAAAAGTGTGGCACAGGATAAAGCACAGCTGATCAGTTAGCATCTGAGGTGCAGGACAGACGATGTTTCGTGCTTTCCTGGTGAAGAGCTAATGTTCAAAACGCCCACTCTTCTGCTCCTTGGATGTTGCCTGACCTGCTGTGCTTTTTCCAGCGCCACATTTTTCTGCTCTCACTCTGAAGCATCTGCAGACCTCACTTTCTCCATTTATACACAGCCCTCTGTTCACGTTCGTTTGCACCTTGGACTTTTGCTTGAACAAGCAGCTGAATAATCAACACTTAGATTAGATTACTTACTTACAGTGTGGAAACAGGTCTTTCAGCCCAACAAGTCCACACCGACACACTGAAGCGCAATCCACCCAGACCCATTCCCCTACATTTACCACTTCACCTAACACTGTGGGCAATTTAACATGGCCAATTCACCTAAGCTGCACATTTTTGGCCTGTGAGAGGAAACCCACGCAGACACGGGGAGAATGTGCAAACTCCACACAGACAGTCGCCTACGGCAACTTATGTTAATTGTCATGTTAATAACTTCCAACAAGTGCGGTAATCCTTCACCAAATCAAGATTTTTGAAGCAGTTTTTTTTTTCTATTCTCAACTTCCAATTAAAATTACAAAAAAACTTTATACCTAAGAAGCGAGGTGGTGAAATGTTATCAGAAATAGGCAGATATGAGAAGTAATTAGATCGTGCCTGTCAGGCAATAAGGTCTATTATTATTGTTGATTCAGATATTCACATGTTGGTTCACATTTGAATCAATATAATTTTTGCAACACACTTCACATTCACTCTGCTCTCTACTAAAAAAAAACTCTTTACTGTACGCACACGTCAGCGCATGCAAATACACTCATAATTTCCTGCTATGAATGTTATTTATGGAAAGCTATATGTCATTCTTAGCTTGTCCAGCTTATACACAACTCCTGCCCCTGAGAAATATGATTTCCTCTTAAGCTATTTCTAGCATTGTTCAGCAAATCATTCAATTGTTACAAAGCATAAAGAAGGAAATTAACTAAAGAAGCTGTACTCACTGTCAGTAGGTGACAATGATACGTAATTCACTCTTCAGCATTCATCACCGATATTGACAGACGAATACGTCTAAAGCTGAGCTGAAAGCATTTTAAATGATGTAGTTACATGACTGGAGATGTGACAGGTGAAGAGGGAAACAACAATTCGACATTAACCGGCCTGACCTGACATTCATCAACCTCAATACAGCACACACATCTGACATTGACAGCATTAATGAAGGATTGGGTTGGTGAGTGGATGTAATCAACATTTATTGTTGATGAGAGAAAGGTAAGTTAAGTGCAGACAAAGTTGGGTGGTGTGGCTGTACCAACATGACAAGTGGGATAGAAGTTGACGTTATCTAACAGTTGAAGATTGCGTGTTTATAAGTTATTTTTAACTGCACATTCTGTGGGATGACGGACCACTGTTTAACGTTGTTTAATGTTTAATGCCTAATCTCTGTTCAGTTTATTCCCATTAGAGAATTTGAAATGCCACATAGCAGAGGTCAAACCTGCTTAAGCTCTGTTCATTAAAAAATCCATTTACTCCAGGCATTAATCTAATAAACTTTCTCAGAACAGTTTCCAATGTACTAATTTCCTTCCATAAGTACAAAGACCAGTATTAACCTACAAAATTCCATAACTTTCCTGATTGTTTGTAACGACTTCATATCAAACTTTTTTGATCGATGTAGTAGGACACACGCATGATTCTGTACCTCACAGCCCGGCAACTGAGAATCATTTCGACGGCATGACATTTTTTTCTTTCATTCTTCCAGAAATGACAATGTCATACCTAAATTAATAATACTCCATTTTGGCAATTAGATCAATTCTTACCCCTTTCAGCTTTTAATGTCTCCTTCACAGCATAGGCACACTTAGAAATGAGGTGCCAGTCTAATGGAGCCACAAGACAGAATTAATTGCATTCCAGGCAGCTTGAGTGGAAAGCACGACCAATTAATTGTATCAAAGCCCTTCTAATGGCACACCTAAGCAGAAGTAGGTACATGAATGATGAAATGGAAGAGGAGACTCTACAAATATCTCCATGTTTATTAATGGAGTAATTCAACAAAATAAAACTGAAACAAATCGACGAAATGCCTTATATATAGGATATGGAAGAGTGCAGGACAGGAACAGGCCTTTCAGCCCACCATGTCTGTACCGACAAGATTCGATTCTAGACTAATTTCATCTATCTGCACATGATCCATATTATAGAGTTATAGAGTCATACAGGACCAAACAGATCCGCGGGACCAAACATTCCACATACAAAAATCCCGAACTAAACTCGTCCCACGTCCTTTCTCCTGCATCCCTCCAACCTTTTCCTGTCCATGTACCTATGCAGTTTTTAACCTTGTAATTGTACTCACATCCACCACTTCCTCAAGACATCTGGAGTATTGTGTGCAGTTTTGGTCGCCATGCTTTAGGAAGGATTCAGAAGTCGTTCTTCTATGTATTGAAATCATTTACATTATTATTATGCTAAAAAATACTTGTGCCGGGCCTGAGCGTTAATCAATGTGTATAATCGGTGTTTTCTTCCACACTGGAAATTGATACAGGCATCAAATACGTTCCCATGCATAATTTTAGACAATAAATTCACTTTGACGAAATGGCAAAGTATTCATCAAGCCGGGAAAATGTTCAACTTGAGTGGCTGCATGGAACCAGCTCTTGCTTTAAACGTTGGTGGTTTGAATACACGTGCAAAATATTTAGTATAATATTGACAGATTGAAAAAAATCAACATGCTTGCATTTGATATTATTTTATTCTGAACTATCTTATTCGACTAATTAGTAGCATTTATTGCACGTGCTTAATCGAATAAATAATGATTTTCATGTTTTCAGCATGCTGAGTTCGACCAATTTATTTTTTTTTGTCTTGTTTTTTGCAGCTAATCTGGTGACAATTGTGATTCTAAACTGTGAACGTTGCGACCTTTCCAAATGCGTCACTCGATATTTAATGACAATGGCGGTGGCAGATCTATCTGTTCTGTTTATTTGCTGTAATATTCTATGAGATCAAAGAATATTATTTCCCAAATTTATTTTTCAATGATACGCCAATTTGCTCTCTGAACATTGTCCTGGTTATGCTTTCTGTTGACTGTTCTATCTGGTTAACTGTCGCATTGACCTTTGATCAATTTATGGCTATTTGTTGCAAAAAGCTGCAAATAAGGTATTGCACTGTGAAAACATCAAGCATGATTATAGGAATAGTTTATTCCGTGTGCACCTTACAGACTGTTCCAATCTACTTTGCATTTGAACCTCGTCAAGTAATAAACAACCGACCATGGTCATGCTCTGTGAAAGCCAGCTTGTATACATCACGAATGTGGAATGCGTATTGGTGGACGGAAATTATTTTAACTCCATTTCTTCCATTTGTTTTGGTGTTACTTTTCAATACACTGACTATCAGGAGCATTGTACAGACAAACCGAATAAGAGGAAGACTGAGAGGAATCAACAAGGATCTGAAACACAATGACCCAGAAATGGAAAACAGGAGAAAGTCAATGATTATCTTAATCACTATTTCTGCAAATTTCATTATTTTGTGGACTGTAACATTGGTAACTTTCGTACTTGTCCAATTTACAAATGTAAAATTATTACTACCAAATTACAACGATCCATTTACAATTCTGGAACAAACAGGCTATATGCTAATGCCATTGAGTTGCTGCACAAACACCTTCATTTATGCTGTTTCACAACGTAAATTTAAAGATGAACTTTAAAATTTGATTATGCGTCCCATTTCTTTGCTAACATATTTCTTTCAGAAAGTTTTTACCTCTGTGAACTAAACAATAAGTATAAGTTTATTCTCACCATTTTATGATAAAGCACAATATAAAATAACACGGCTTTATGACTTCCATCAACATTTCCTTGCATTGTATTGACAACAAGTCAAGACTTGTGTGTTTGCTTATCTTGCTTCCTTCTGGGACATAATCATTCATAATGTAAAAATTAATATTGTCAATCCTTCTACCCTAACTTCACAGGAAAACGTCAGTTAAAATGACGCAGATAAAATAATGTTTGGGCATGAAGAAAGTGGCATAGATCATTTTCTAAACGGCGAATTATTTCAGAAATCTGAAGCATGAAGACACACTTTGAAATAATACTTCAGAATACTCCTAAAGTTAAGCATGCACGTTCCATCAGGATTTGGGAAAGACAAATACAATGTTAGCGTTCATTTCCAGAAATCTGGAATACAAGAGCAAATATTTAGTGGTGAAGTTAAATAAGGTTCTGATCAGACTGTGCTTGGAATAATGGAAGTAGTAGTGGGCCCCGTATCTAACAAAGATTGAATTGATGCTGGATGAAATCTTAAGGAAGTTTAGAAGACTTATAATGGGGTTGACGGGCTTGTCATATGAAAGAGCGGTTAAGGATCCTGGGTCTGTAATCAATGCAGTTTAGAAAGATGAGGAAGTCATAGTTGAAAGTTATACAATACTGAGGGCTCTGGGTAGAACAGACGTGCGTTTATGTTTCCACGAGTTGGAGAAACTAGGATCTAAAGGCAAAGAATAAAGGACAATCGTTTAGAATTGAGATGAGAAGGATTTTCTTTAACCAGAGGATGAATAATTTGCAGAATTCATTGGTACCAAAGGCTGTGGAAGCTAAGGTTTTGGGAGCATAGGCAAGCCAGAGGTAGACAGATTCTTGATTTTTCTTGGGGAATCAAGGGTTAATGAGAGACAATCGAAGATTTTGGTTGAGAAACATCAGCATGATCAAATGCTATATTTGACTCGGTGGGCTGAATGTGCTAAATTTGTTACTGTATCTCATGGCCTTTGGATCTTCTGTCCCATTTTCCAGATGTAACATAATTAGATGACAATTTGGGTATTTGTGTTTGTGTCAAAAGTTTTTCTTTCATCATGCTAATTAAGCACATAGACTAAATATCAAAATTCAACATAGTATTTCAATCAGGTTTTCGTGTTACTGATTGGATATTCTGCTTGACCTGAAAACCAAAACTGTCAGAAGTACTCATCGAGGAAAAATGATGAATTTCCCATTTACATTTATTGTAGCCACGTATTTGAACATTACATCTCAGAAAAGAAAGGACGTTTGCGGATCATTAAGCTCCAGATACTTAAATACTGTGCATGCCAGAAATCTAGAATAGCAATGAGAAAAGAAAACCGGATATTCTCATCAGAGTTGGAAGCTTCTGTGTGGAGAAAAGCTCAGTTAATATTTCTTATTAACTCTGAGTCCTGAACTGTTGAGATTCACCATTATTTTCAACTTTTATCATAAATACTTTTTATGCTGACAGAGATCATTGCAGATGTGCGACTCAATGCTACCTGTATCTTGCCATATCCATGAGCAATAACAAAAAAAGAAATTGAATGCTCCAGTTTGCTTTTTGTCAATTTACAGTTTTAGACTCGATTGCCAAGGTTCTATTATCCCTTCCATGCCGGACAGTTTGGAAACATGACTTCTGATAGGTTTCATTTGTTATAATTCGGATGCACCAGCTTAATTTATGCTTTATGGGCTACTAACATTAATTCGAAGTTGCCAATGTGTTAGCTTCCAACTATACACTTACTGGCGAAATTCGAAGAAACAAGAATAATAAATATTATTATTCAAATTTCAACAATATTGCAAACTACATCATTTGATTAAGTATGTTGTATTATATTATATAGAACATAGAAACGTACAGTACAGAACAGGCCCTTCGGCCCACGATGTTGTCCCAAAGATGATTCATACTCTAAAATAACATAACCGAACCAAACCAACGCACGCCTCAATTCACTGCTGTTCATGTGCGTGTCCAGCAGTCACTTAAATGCGCCTAATGACTCTACTTGCCCCACCACTGCTGGCAACGCATTCTATGCATTTGCAACTCTCTGCATAACGAACCTACCTCTGACATCTCCTCTACACCTTCCTCCTATTATCTTAAAGCTATGACCTCTCGTGCCAGTCAATCCTGCCCTGGAGAAAAAAAAAGTCTCTGGCTATTGACTCCATCTATGCCTCTCATTACCTTGTATACCTCAATCAAGACACCTCTTTTCCCCTTCTCTCCCGCGAAGAAATTCCGCACTTTGTCAACCTCACTTCGTAAGACAGGCCCTCCAGTCCAGGCAGCATCCTGGTAAGCCTTCTTTGCACCCTCTCCAAAGCGTCGTTATCTTTCCTATAATAGGGCGTCCAGAACTGGACACAATATTCAAAGCGTGGTCTCACCAGGTTCTTGTAGAGTTCAGCAAAACCTCACGGCTCTTAAACTCGATCCCCTTGTCAATGAAAGCCAAAAAAACAAATGCTTTCTTAACAACCCTATCCACTTATGTGGCAATTTTGAGGCATCTATGCACTTGAATACCAAGATCCCTCTGTTCCTACTGCCAAGAATCTTGTCTGTAATCCTTTATTCAGCATTCAAGTTTAACCATCCAAAATGCATTACTTTGCATTTATCCAGGTTGAACTCCATCTGCCATTTCTCAGCCCAGCTCTGCATCCTGTCCATGATGCGCTGCAGCCTGCAATAGCCCTCGATATAAACAATGGCACTTCCAACCTTTCCATCATTGGCTGAAGATTAAGCTGAAGTACACATGGATAACAGGCAAACATCGAGTATCAGACAGCATGCGTGTTTAAGGCATACCCTTCAGAATTTGATGCGTCATCCCAGGTATTAGTGCTACTATACATCTGTAAATGTGAATGTAGAAATTTTTAAAAAGTGTCAATGTTTTGAACTCAGGTGCGGTTTTCGTGTTTGCAGCTATGTTCGCCAAACTGGGAATTTGATTTGCAGACGTTTCGACTCGTGTCTGGTGACATCTTCAGTGTGTTGAAGAATCCTGTGAAGAGCTGCTGTACTAAGTCTTCTGGAATTCATTTAATTCCATTTCTACTGCTTACAGTTGCAGGTTCAGGTTGTTAATTGCAGGGGCCAATATATTGGGTCCAGTTCAACGTGCTTGTTGATTGAGAGCATGGATGTTTCGATGAATTCCTTTGCTGTCCTCTGTTTGGCTTGTACTATGATCTTTTATCCCAGTCGAATCTGTGATCCTTATCATCTGTGTGTATCAATGTTAGGGATAGTTAGTGGCGTTTAGTGGCTCGTTGATGTTCGTGGATGTGGACTATTCATTGTCTGCATGGTTGCCCAACATAGAATTTAATGTAGTTTTTGCATGAAATCCTGTAAATTGCTTTGGTATTGCACACGATAGGTATCGAGTCTTTTTTTCCTAATAAGTTGTTTTCTGAAAATTACTGTCTGTTGATGGACTATCATTATCCCCGTGTTCAGACTAATCTGGTTCCCAGTTCTGAGACTTTTTAAATTATAAGGTAGGCTGGCTAGTGAATTAGTTCGTGGCATGTACTCGTCATGTCATTTGTGTGTTAGGCATTGACAAATTAAGTTGCTGGTTTGTGTGTTCTTCTTCTTTGCCTCATAGTTTGGGTGTGCTGCAATGTGCTCTTTTGAACAGGGTTCTAATGCAGCTTCTCATGACTGCGTTTGGGTGGTTACTGTTGTAATTCAGCACCTGATCAGTCTGTGTGGCATTCCTGTACACTTTTGTGGTGCATTATTTGTTCTGTGTTCTTTGTATCGTCGCATCAAGGAAAGGGAGTTGCTTTCCCCTCCTCTCTCGTAAATATGATCCTTGTGAATATTGTCTTTATGATCCGGTGTGTGTTCTCGATTTCTGTTCTCTTAATGATAACAAAAGTATCGTCTACGTATATGATACACAATTCGGGCTGGATTTGTGATAGAGCTGTTTATTCTGCTTCTGCTATGAGCCCACGGATAGGTGAGCCCTTAGGTGACTACGAATTTGTTTAAATAGTTGGTTGTTGAATGTGACCTCCTACAAACATGGCACTTGTCCACAGGCTCTATCAACAAGCACATTGGCCTGGACCCAACATATCAGCCACTGCAACAAACAACCAGAACCTTCAACTGGAAGCAGCAGAAATGGAACCAAATACATTCCAGAAGAAACAGTATGGCAGCACTGAAGGTGTCACCCAGTCAGTGACGAAAGGTTTGCAATTCATCTTTCCAGCTCGAGGAACATAGCCACAATTACGATATAAAAAAGGAAACAAGGGATTTACGTTCTTCCATTTC
The DNA here is from genome assembly GCF_037043375.1 of Chiloscyllium plagiosum. Taxonomy (NCBI): domain Eukaryota; kingdom Metazoa; phylum Chordata; class Chondrichthyes; order Orectolobiformes; family Hemiscylliidae; genus Chiloscyllium; species Chiloscyllium plagiosum. The sequence continues at coordinate 41,068,281 of NW_028270173.1, forward strand.
GAATACATATTTTCAGAACTGTCTTAAAATCTGTATTTCATAAACTACATCAACCATTCCAACCATTCTGGTAATTCGGCATATTTGCCTTCAGTACGTTGCATTCTCGAAGATATTGCAGTTAATTTTAGGCAGGACTCTAGCAATTCAAAGAGAGTCATCCCCACCAAGGAGTAATGCACCCCGTCTATTTACGTACTCTGTTCAAACCTTAATCACCTGCACCAATTGAATGCAACATTGACTCTTAGAGCCATAGAGATGTACAGCATAGAAACAAACCCTTCAGTCCAATTCGCCCATGCCGACCATATATCCCAAATTAATCTAGTTCCATTTTCCACCATTGACCCAAATCCCTCTAAACCCTTCCTACTAATGTGCCCATCCAGATGCCTTTTTAAATATTGTAATTGTACCAGTCTTCACGACATCATCTAGCAGCTCATTCAATGATTCATAAACATTGGGTGAAAAAGATCCTCCTTAGGTCCTTTTAAGTATCTCCCCTCTCATGATAAACCTTTACAGCTGGACTCGCCCAACCCAGGTGAAACACCTTGTCTATTCAACATATCGATGCTCCTCACGATTTTATAAGCCTTCATAAGATTACCCTCAACTTTCAACCCTCCTGGAAAACAACCCCAGACTGTTCATCCTCTCGCTATAAATCAAATCCTTCAACACTGGCAACATCTTTGTAAATCTTTTCTGAACCCTTTAAAGTTTCACAGCATCCTTTTTTTGTAGGAGACTGACCAGAACTGCACACAATATTACAAAAATGACTGAACCAAAGTCCCGTACAGTTCACAATTCCTACTTTTAATGCTCTGAACAATAAATGAAAGCATACAAAACGCCTTCATCAATTTCGTATCTACCTGCGACTCCACTTCAAGGAATCATGAATCTGCACGCCAAGGATTCTTGGTTGAGCAGGGCCTTACTATTAATAACATAGAGCATAGAACAGTACAGCACAGTCCAGGTCCTTCTGCCATCGATGTTGTGTCGCACTTTGATCCTGCTTAAAGATTAACACACTTGCATACACTGCATTTTAAAACCATCTCTGTACCTATCAAGCACAGCATAAATGTCCCTAATGTATCTGACTCGTCTACCACTGCTGGCAGTGCATTCAACGCATCCACTGCACTCTGTGTAATGAACATATCTCTGATATAATGAACATATCTCTGACATCTTCCCTAAAACTTCCAAAAATCACTTTAAAATTGCCCCCTCATGATAGACATTTTGGCCCTGGGAAAACGTCTCTGGCTATGCAATCTGTATGTGGCTCTCATGATCTTTCACAAGGCTATCAAGTCACCGTTCATCCTTCTTTCTCAAATAAGAAAATCCCCATCTTCCTCAAACGTTCTTATTAAGACATGGCCTCCAATTCATGCAGCATCCTCGTCAATCTCCTCTGTACCCTCTCTAAAGCTTCCACATTCTTCCTATAATGAGGCGACCAGAACTGAACACAATGCTCCAAATGTGGTCTCAGCAGGGAGTTATAGATCTGAGGCACAATACTGCGTTCCTTAAACTCATTGTCCCGTGAATGAAAGCAAACACACTGTAAGCCTTGTCCTCACCGCTATCAGGTTGGATGGCAACTTCGAGGGAACATTGGACATGCAGCCCATACTCCCAATATTCCTCCACATTGCGAAGAAATCCACCTTCCACACTGTAATCTGCATTCAACGTTGACCTTCCAAAATGAATCACTTCCCATTTTTTCTCGGTTGTGCTCCATCTACCACTTCCCATCCCAGTTCTGCACTGTATCAATGTCCCATTGCAACAGACAGCTTGCAACAACCCCACCAGCCTCTGTGCCATTGCCAAACATACGAACATATTCTTCCAATTCCTCATCCTAGTCTTTTGAAGAGCAGAGGTCCGAGAACATATCCCTGTGAAACACCACTGGTCACCATGTTCTAGGCTGCATACTTTTCATCGACCATCACCGTCTGCTTTCTTTGGGACAGCGAATTCTGTATCCAGACAAACACATTGCACTGCATCCCATGCCTTCTTACTTTCTGAATGAGCCTACCATGGGGAAACCATTCAAACTCCTTGCCAAAATTCATATGTACCACATCCACTGATGAAGCTTCATTAATGTTATTTTTCACAAACTCAATGAATTGAATAAGGTTTGTGAGACATTACCTGCCCCTCACAAAGCCTTGTTGACTATCTACTCAAACTATGCTTTTCCAAATAATCTGTCTCTCAAATTCCTCTCCAACAATTTGCTTACCACCAACGTAAGACTGATTTGTCTTTAATCCCAACGTTATTACTATTCCCATTCTTGAATAACACAATGACATTTGCCACTCTCCAATCGTCTCTATTAATTCAGTGAACACTGAGGATGCAAAGATTATCGCCAAAGGCGCAAAGATCTCTTCCCTCGCTTCCCGTACAAACCTTGGGTGCACCCCATCTGGTACCCATCCTCACGTGTTTTAAAATTCCCAGCACATCCTCCTCCTGAACATTAACATGCTAAAGCATTATGGTCTGCTTCCCGCTGTCCTCATAAACGACGATCCCTCTCACGAGTGAATACTGGAACAACATATTCATTATGGACGTCCCTTTCCTCCTCCAACGTCAGGCACAAATTCCCTCCACTATCTCTGCTCGGTCCTACCTTCACGCTGGCCACCCTAGTTTATCTTCCATCAGTGTGAAACGCCTTGGTGTTTTACTTAATCCTCCCCGAAATGTATTTTTCATGTCCCTTTCCATCTCTCCTAAGTCCATTGTTCAGTTCCTTCCTTTCTACCTTGCAATGTTCTTGACCTCGTCAGATCCTTGCTTCCTCAACCATAAGTAAGCTTCCTTCATCTTATTGAGTAGATGTTCCACATCTTTTGTCATCCAAATTTCCTTCACCCGACCATCCATTCCTTGCCTCAGTGAGAAAAACCTATTCAGCGCTCGGAGCAAGTACTTCCTAAACAACCTCCACATTTCTGTCATGCATTTCCCTGAGGATATCTGTACCCAAATTGTGTTCCACAGTTCCTGCCTAAGAGTATTGTAATTGTCTCTCCCATAATTAAATATTTTCCCATACTGTCTTGTACTGTCGAACTCCATGACTGCAGTAAGGTTCAGGGGGTCGTGACCACTATCGCCAAAATGCTCTCCCATTGAGTGATCTGACACCTGACCTGGCTAGTTGCCTAGTACTAAATAATATATGGCTTCCACTCTAGTCGTCCTATCTATAATTAAGTATGTAATTCTGCCCTGATTCGCATTTTTAAAATGCAGCACTTTACATTTATCTGAATTAAACCCACTCTGCCACTCTTTGGTGCATTGGTCCATCTGATCAAGATCCCGATGTACTCTGAGGTAACCTTGTTTGTTGTCCACTAATCATCCAATTTTGGTGTCATCTGCAAACTTACCAACTATAATTCCTATGTTCACATTCAAATCATTTATATAAATGAGGAAAAACAGTGGACCCAGCACCGATCCTTGTGGCATACCACTGGTCACTGGCCTCCAGTCTGAAAAGCAGTCCTCCATCACCAGCGTATTTCTTCTTCCTTCGAGCCAGTTCTCTATCAACATTACTTGATTTCCATGTATTCCAAGTGATGCAAACTTGCTTACGAGTCTGCCATGAGGCATCTTGTCGAACGCCTTACTGAAGGCTTTATAGTCATGTCCACCGCTCTGCCCTCATCAGCCAATTTTCTTAGTTTTTCAATACTTTCTGTTAAGTTATTGAAACAAGATTTCCCACGCACAAAGCCGTGTAGACTATCCTTAACCAGCCCTTCCCTACCCAAATAAATATCAATTCTTTCCCTCAGGATTCCCATACAACAACTTGGCCACCATCGATATCAGGCTCACTGGTCTATAGTTCTCTGGCTTCTCCTTATCACCGTTGATAAATAGTGGCACCAAGTTAGCCAATCTCCAGTCTTCTGTCACCTAATCTATGACTATCAATGATCCAAATATCTCATCAGTGATCCCAGCAATTACGTCCAGAGCCTCCCAGAGAGTTCCAGGGTACACATGATGAGGTTCCTTGCATTTGTCCATTTTTCTGCGTTTTGAGACATCCAACACCTCCTCCTTTGTAATATCAAAATTTTTCAAGACCTCACCACCTATTTTATCACATTCTTTACCTTCCCTGTTCTTTTCTACAGTAAACACTGGTTTTAAATGCACGCTTAGTACGTTCCTCATCTCCAGTTGCACACATAGGCTGAATACAAAAAAGTACACACTTTACAAGTTCCTCTCTATCCAAACGGTCAACAGTCGAGCATTCGGAGCCTTTGTTTGGGAAGTTAAAATCCAATATCATTACGACCTTATTATGGTTACAAATAACTGAAATCTCATTGCAAATTTGTTGTCAATATCCCGCAGACTACTGAGGGTCTATAGTACAATGACAGTGTGGTAATAATCACTTGCTTATTTCTCAGTTATTCCCACATAAATTCCATGGAATTATTCCTCTTAATTTCCTCACAAAGTTCAAACATAATGTTACCCCTTATCAAAAACGCCACTCTCCCTCATCTGTTGCACCCCTTTCTATCTTTGTCATCGCTTTTGTGCTCTGGAATATTAAGTTGCCAGTTCTGTCCATCCCTGAACCACGTGTCTGTACTTGCTATGATATATGACTCCCACGTTTTTGACCATGCCCTTAGTTCAACCGCCTTCCCTGTAAGCCCTCTTGTATCGAAATAAATGCAGTTCAATTTAGCTCGTTCTCTGCTTTGTTCCTGCCTGCCCTCACTGTTTAGCTTGCTCCTTTTCCAACTGTAACAGTGTCAGATTTATCTCTGTCCTCACTCTGCCCTCGGGTCCCAGTTTTAATCGAGCCAAGCACTTTTAGCAAACCTTCCTTTCCTATTATCCCCTTCCAATTCAATTGCAATCCGTTTTTCTCATACAGATCATTTCTACCCTAGAAGTGGTTCAAATGATCCAAAAAACATGAACCATTTCCCCTGCATCAGCGACTCAGCCACATGTTCATCTGTTCTATCTTCCTATTCCTACCTTCAATGCCCTCAGTTGGTCGTGGCAATGGCAGCCATGCTGATATTACTGCACTCGAGGAACTCGAGGAATGCCTGTCTATCTTCCGATATTCTCCCTTCAGAGTCTCATCTCTTTTCCTTTCCATCTCGATGTTGTCGTTGTTGAAGCATGAGCTGATCTGAAGTATGACTCGCTCATAGACTTCTCCAAGATCTTGATGGCTTCTTGGAGTTTTGAGCCCCGCCCCAAAGTCAAACACCTGACTGTATCTACAGGCTCCTAAGTCTCCATTTGAATCTTGACATTGCAGAAACCTCCAAGAAATTTGGGATTCGCAGTGAGCATCAATTATAAAGAAAACTATACATTACTCATCAGCACATCTTAAGAACAGAGCTGTTCTGAGTCGTTTCGGCTTCTCTGTCTCCATGTTTCTCTCTGTCTTTCTCTTGCCTGCTTGTTTTTTGAAACTGAATATCACCATTGAAATACATGTTAGAGACTCTTCAATACATCGAATCAGCGATTGAAAGCTGCAAAACCTCCGTAGTAGTGAAGGCAACTGATAATTTACAAGGAAGAAATATGATAAGCACTTTCATGCGTACTTTTCAACGATTTCTGGCTTGGACAGTTCTGATGGATCAAAAGGTAGTGGATTTCATCACAAGGTCGGTTAAGTATGTGGGTCCTAACTTTTAACCTATAAGAACGAAGGGTTTTTTTTTCTTTGACGTAGACACTTTCATATTAATAACTTAAGTGCTGTCATCCATCAAACTGAACATTTTGTATGCTCGGTAACACAATCAGTGCATATGAGTCGCGATTGAAATTTAATACTACATGTTAACCTTGCTTTCTCGACGTTCTTCATTGCATACTGACAAAGCTGAAAACATTCTCAAACGGTTCTTCACAAATTATCAACAGCCATTTCTGGAGCACTCTCCTAAATTATTTTGGTAACGGTCAGAAAACAAATTCCATTTTCCATGGTATATTTCAAAACATATCACTTGGTTTAATGAATTGTTGAAACATTGGAGAAATATTAGGATGGCTAAAAAACAGAAACAAAATACTGAATGAATTAAACCTGCTGGTTAATGCTGGCTGAGAACATTATCGAACAGCGAATTCATCCACTGTTGCTATTATCTGAAACTTTGCTATGTTTTCTTCCAAGCAACTTGGTATGTGACATCTAAATTACAAATCACAAGAAAGTCCATCTTCCAAACAAATTAGCGATGGGCTGCGTTAGAAAATAAATTAAATTCCCAATTGATTTCTTTTTTTGTTTATAACTTCCATGAGACAATAATGACCCTGCAGCGGAAACACTTGTATCTGGTATTCAGTGATAAAATATTTAAACATACACTATTCTAGACAACATTGGTGATCACTCTTAAGGCCCTGTCCTTCTTAAGGAGTGTATGGTGTGTTTTGGTTCTAGATTGCACAGAAGAAAATTGTTTTGAATGTTGAAAAGATTTGAAATATATATATATATATATATGTTCTATAATGTTATAATAAGTCCTGGAGCTACATGCAAAATGGCAACAGATGTGCAAATTAATACCCTGTTCAGGAAACAAGTAAAGAATTACTTTACTTTGTAACACAATATGCAATATTAATCCAATTGATACACGAGCATCCAATGCATTTGAACAGATTCTGAACACGCAATAATAATATTTATTCTATCATTTATGTGACAAGACAGATGGTTTTATTCTTAAGGAAGGATCAAGGGGCAAATGTTCTGCAGATAGACTTGGTTTTGAAATGAATAAAATCTTTACTTTATGTCAAAAGAATATGACTAAAGATACAATTGATATAAGGATATTCTTGCGTTTGATTGATTATTTTGTAATGATCACTTCTTTTCAAGCATTTGCTATAAGAGATCACAGTGCTGAAACATTTGATCGTTTCATCACAGTATTGTTTTATGATTGGTTATTATCACGTAAATCTTGATGAAATGCTAACAAGGAGGTCGGATTGCCAAACAGTATGATGCAACAGCACGGGTTCAATTACTATCACTGGCTGAGTTTACCATAAAAAACCTCTCATTCTCAACCTTTCCCTTTGATTGAGTCGCATGATCGTCGTCAAGTTAAACAGAGCCAGTTCCTCCGTCTCTCTCTCTTTGACGACAGAACACACCTCTTTCCTATAAGGCCTATGACGGCACAATACAATTCTCAGTTTTTCAGAAATCCCAAGTATTGCATAACTTTTTTTTCTTTATAATTAAAATGGCAGGCTGTCAAGTAAGTAATTTGTGTACTTCAAGAATCCGCTCTCATCCTGCTCCCTGAAAGATTTTCCATTGCGTATACCGCTGATGGTGTTAGTTCCTTGAAGTGTTGCAGTCAGATCAATGCTCTTGAAGCACGATTGGCTTAGCTGTTCAAGAGGGGAAGAAGGAGATTGAAAGCACTGTAATTATAGAAGATTCGTGATGCCAGAAAAAACGCTGGTCTTTCCGTAGACATCGACTCCAAATTAGTATGGTTCCCACCCGTTAACTGGTAAAAAATATTAGAGTGGAGCACAAGAATTTCTGCTGACCGAAGGTGAACAGCAATAAAACGGTTCAAATAAATTACCTATGATATTGTCGTGATGACATTGCCTATACATTGTTTTCAGAGAGCTATGAAACGATTTGCAAACCAAGACCTCGAGAATTGCCGGGTTTTTTTCTTGTATGTCTTTTGAATCAGAGTAGGAAAAGAAGTCTTCGTGATTGAATACGTGATTTCAGAATGTGTGTAGTAGGGAAAGAGAGATGTGAGCCATTGTTTCTGGTCCTGGGCTTGGTGGATTATTTGCATGATAGTCTATTTCGAGCCTAAATGGGCTGAGATTGACGAATTCAGAAGGCGTTTTGCTATTCTTATTCAGGAGGATTTAGCCTCGATCGTCCAGGATAGAGAATGGTGGTTCCACTGCTGTTTAAAAGTGGGAAACTTTTAAGCAGAATAGAAATGTTGTAAAGCATTGACAGGGAACAATGATGATTAAAAATAGGGAATAACGTACATTAAGCAGAATTGCAAGCACTATCTAATTACACATAGAACTCTGAAATTCCTTTATAATTTCAATGTTCAACGTAAGTAATATGCTATGGTTTAAATGTTGTTATCGAGACGTGTCCACTGGGAAAGCAGTAAATGGAACTGAACATCCAAGGATCTTCGGCAATTTGGATGATCAAGTGGGGGAAAAAAAAACTAAGCTATCTAGCTGGTATTCTTGGTAAGGGAAATTATTGGTACAATAATGACAAAACATTTTAAAGATGTAGAACAAACTTGTGTGAGCTAAGAATCGATAAATGGCATGAGAGATTTGTGGGAATTATTTGAAAGCAAACTGTGATGATAAAGTTTTATTCTTTGCAAATGTGTTTGACATGAATGTAATGCCATTAATCATGTGTGAAAGAAATATTTCTGTTTGTATACGAACTAAAGTTAACAATGAGTGCTAACTCTGGAGAGCATGAGCCCCTGACGCGTGCCCCAACTGACTTTATCAAGATGCATGCCGAGGAAATGACATGCCTGAGCATATCCAATCCTCAAAGGGCTGAACTTTAAATATGAAATTTAAGTTGACTACCAAAACATGTCAAAGATTGAGTTTATGAAATGAAATTATTCAAACAGACGTTGAAAATGAAAAAAAAAGACCTAAGAAATAGGGACAATATAGCAGCCAGATAACAAAAGAACACGATCAGAATCAGAAATGCAAAATATAACGTGAATCCAAACGAGTGAGGAGCATAAAGAAAAGATGCGAAAAGATTTGGATATATGGAAAGAAAAAAAAACTAGGACCTGATGTAGATTCAGCACAGATGATGTTGGGCAAACCGACACGAAAAACAGATAAACACAGGTCAAATTAAACATTTACTTTGTATCTATCTTCATATTAGAAGATACAGAAAATATCCTGGTAATAGATGGAAAGCAGAAGACAGTGGAAGTGAAGAAACGAAAGAATGAAGTAAAGATTTATTTCTTGAAAGGACCCTACAACACATCAGCTTCACCCAACATGATGGAGAAGTGTCTTGAGAGAAGATAAATGCATTAATGATGACATTTATATTTCTGTCCCTCCTGGAACCTTTCCTGGGGGTTGTTAAATAACAATTATAATAGAACCTTAAAGAATAGAGGTGGAGGGAAGTGAAAAAAAACGACAGCTTTGTTTGCTTCACGTTAGAAGAAGTGAAATGTTGGAATACCTTTTAAGTGACATAATAATTGGACGCATAATATGAACAAAGTTATGCATTTACAAACAATATGTTACAGTTTTCTGTTTAATGGTGTTACTTGCTGTGCAGATAAAAGAACACAATGGATGGGATATATCTGGACTTTAGAAGTTTTGGAAAGGGTTCAATTAGGAGGTCAGGAAAAAATGTTGAATAGAATTTAAAGAGATTCATTATTGGTCAATGTTAGAAAGCAAACGTTATTCTCAGGATAATGGGTGGCCATTCAGAGCTTTGTGTTCCACAATTAGCGTAAATTTAGTTGCTGTACAGATTCTGCATTAATTGTTCGAATGTGTGGACCTTTTGTCATAACTACAAATGCATTGATGTTTTCAATTTTCTTAGAATCATAGCGATTGTAAACAGTTTCAACAACAATTGATTGGATGTGTAAAAGGCCAAACAATGTCAGATTGAATTGAATGGGAATATGTGACGCTATTCAACTCGGAAAAATGACACACTACAGATATGCATAAAATTTGTTTAATTATGAGAGTTTGGATGCATTAGCTTTAAGGAAGAACAGACTGCTCTTATTTATGTGAAATTCAATATCGCATGAAGGTGCAACAATTAACCAAGAAGACAAATAAGATGTTCATCTGCATCCCGAAAGGTATGCTACTAGGAAAAAGATGTCTTACCGCAGTCGTATCCATCCCGGGTGGGGGGAGGGGATGGTATGAGGAATGAGTGGGCTTATCCTGGTGTACTGTGCACACATTCTATTTTATGATAAAATGAGTGGTACACTTGCCAAAGAAGGAGATCAAAGGAAATTCACCAAATTGATCCATGAGATGGCAGGATTGTTCCTATCATTAGGGTTTAACGAATTTTCATTGCAGTCCCTAGAATTCTGAAACAGGAGCGATGACTGCAATGGAACTTAGAACATTGCTCTATATCTTGTAGGCACAGTTGTTGATATGTCCTCTGATTGGGCAGTGTAACACCAGAGGCCGTAACTTCAAGAGATTTGGCAGGTTAGTGCAAAACTGAGAAGAGGAGGGATTTCTCGAATTCTCTACCTGATACAGCTGTGTAAGTTGAGTCATTGAGCTGGATAAAGACAGAAAAAGTTGGATTTCTGGAGACTAACAATGTTCGCAGAAATAGTGGCAATATTGAAAATTAGTTTATTGTAGCTGATCAGTCATAATCCAGTTGAAAAGCAGATAATCTAGATGGGCTGAAAAACCGTCGATGTTTCTTTGGTCGTTGAACAAAAATCAGTACACTATTTTGTAGTTATGAGTTGAATTTTCCTCCTTCATGATATAATACCAATACTGTTCTCCATATTTTGTTTTAGCCTCGCTTCTCAGCTTCTCAGGTTTAGACTGCTTGATGGCTGTTTTTATAGCATAGATTGTTTGCACTCAAATATTGTCAATTAAAAAAAAACCCTGAAGAAATGGTTAAATATAAATATTCAGCCAAGATCAAAGAATGGTTTAAAAATCTGGTTTATATTTGTGAAAAATATAGAATAAAGTTGTTGCTGAAGTAACAGTACTCTGTTTAACAAACATAAAAAAAATCACATTTCAACTTGCAAGTGAAAGCTAAAGATTTGGGATGACTAAATCTTCTCAATATCTCAATGTTTCAATGACTGTCCGTCTATCCTGTTCAATTCTCTTCCTATGAAAACTCCTTCCGAACAGTATAAGTTTCGGGAATCATCTGTGACTTGGCTCCATTGTAAGAATGTTTCTCCTACAGAAAGCAATCAAAGTGTACTCCAGGTGCTGTCTTGTCATTAAAATAGACAGTGGTTGATGCCTCAGCACTTAGTGAGAAGAATTTTCTAGATAGGGTTTTATAATGTGAAACGACTCATTATAAAAACTCTGCACATCATGTTTGATATCCAGTATACTGCAAATGCATAGATGGTTCATCCCATTTTTTAAAAAAAAATCTTGATTTAGTGTAGTAACCTGCTTATATACCAACGTCCTGAGTATGATTTAGAAATTCCACACAATTCATCCGTTGGTTATCCTTAGTTGTCCCTTTTTGATATGCGTTCAAAAATATAAATAACGCAGGATTCATTACTGCTGAAGGGAGGGTGTGTGATGGAATTGAACTGTTTATATATACCTAAATGTTGTTTCGATTACGGTTCACGTTTTGATTATTCGGAATAAACTAAACTAAAAGTTATGCTTTGTGAAATCAACATCATCGTTTCAATATCAAGATCAGTTGTCTGGAAGTAGAATTGAAACTGCTTTTTCAATTAAAGCTAACTATGAAAGACAATAAAGGTTAGCGGGAAAGAGAGAGGGAAAGAGATAGGAAACATGGCAAACAAAATATAGCATGAATGAATGTCTTATTTAGTTGATGTTTTCTGTATCCCAATAATTTCAAATATTCGAAATGCAGCATCATGCTCAATGTGTAATAATTTATCATTTCTGTGTGGATCTCTGAAATACATGAATTGATTTTTTTAGCTGGGTGAAATTATTTGAAAGTTATTGCTTCTATCTCAGTCGAATCGTTCCTCAGTGAGCTATGTGAATCAACTTTCCATTAATAACTATGATCATTTGACTCTTTGTTTGCTGACTTGTGCACTATGGCGTGATGCATTATTTCAACTGGAAAATAAATTTGCAACTTGAATTTTAGCTGTAAATGTGCGCAAGAACATATTATATTCCGCTTTCAATTTGCTACAAAAGAAATTCAAACCTTGCTTGCTTCTTGTAATTTTAGCATGAAACGCAGAAAATGCCACGTGATTGACCACACTGAAGATTAAAGAAGTCAACACAATGGATGCCCATGCCGAAGCAAAATTAACAATATCAAACCTGAGTCGAAGAATGGCTTCAGTCTAAATTAACCAGACGTTCGTATTTCGATCAATTTTCTCTCATAAGCATTCACAGAATTATGACGGACTGATGTTTCAATTCTAAAAATGCAATTCTATTATTCTCGTGTTGAGACTGACTCAGGAAAATATGAACTGTTCCTTCAATAATTGGACATGAATCAATCAACCTGCACAACCAGGGGAAATTACATCAGTTTCAAGTCTCTGGACGAAACATATCATTCCTTTGGCAACTTTGCCAAAAAGCTTGATCATTTTCTTTGAATTGGGGTCAGTTCCATTTGATGGTAACAAATACTCAAAAATTAATGTCAAAATTTGCAGACGCTGGTATTAGACTGGGGTGTACTAAGTTCAAAATCACACAACGCCAGGTAATAGTCCAACAGGTTTATTTGGAAGCACCAGCTTTCCGAGCGCTGCTCCTTCATCAGGTGATTGCCACAATGAGGATGGACTATAATGTTTGCCGCTTTAATTTGTGTTTCTCTTTTGTTTCCACTGTTATGCCAAGAAGATTGTATTGCTGAACTTCTTAAAAACTTATTTCTTTATATTTCTACTTTTACAACGGATATTATGTACCAAGCTGCTTTGTACTTAATATGTGCAGGGGCTGGCGACTCTGTCGACTTTTCACTGTCATCTTGTTCCCGACTTGAGTAGACTTGACAATAAATTTCCATCTAAATCTAAAATCTAATTAAAATATCTGACAGGTGTTCTCTCCATGACCACATGCATCTACAGATATCAATAATGAAAGCTCACACAATATTAGCTTTTATGATGAGGGTAATTGCTTTTATTTTCATTTTCAAATTATTTGTGAGACGGCACCTAGCATGTTGCATACTGTATTCTTCATGTTATTTTCAGCTGGATGGAAATGCATTGGCTAATAGAGTAATATCTGTATTCGGGTGGATTAGCAGTGGCTGTCTTATTGGACAGTTCTGACTGGCTTGGTATGTTGCCACTAATATTTCGAAAAATAGAATGTCATTCCATTTAACATATAAGATTATTTTCTTTCTTTACGAGACATATATGAAGAGGATGTTTCCTCTTGTGACAAAAAAAAACGAAAACCAGTTATAACTGTTGAAAAAACACTATCATCATACATTTAAAATGGATACAAGGGCGACTTTGTTTTATCTGAGATTACTGTGAGTCGTTTGAACACTCTTCCTGAAGGACGTGGAAGTATATTGATGCTATGTACTTGGATGCTTTTGAAGAAGAGGGAAGTAGATTATTGTTTGTCATGTCGTTGAAAGATTATGAGGGTAGAAATTAATAATTATATGCAATGACAATAAAACCATCCCTGAATATACTCGGGTTGAGTAGGGTGATGGTGCGCATGCATGAGCCTGGCATCGTGCACACCTTCATTTTCTCCATGAACGTTCGTACATTCCAGTTAACGAAATTGAATTTGAATTTGATTTTACATTTCAGACTGCTGGATGCAGTTTACTAGCAAGTTTGCTGATGTAACAGATTATTTTTAATTCCAGTCGCTTTCCAAATAAAAATGTGACAATGCTGCCCGTTTCACAAGGTTGTTGCCCTTACTTTTTTCAGAGTGGTCGTAAATCGGTTTTCGAGCCAATTTGATTATAGTTGCCAGATACTGCCTCAGGTTAACGGCTTTCAAATTAAAAAAAAACTTATACAATGAAATATGAGTGAGCAGTTCTCCTAGCTTTCTTTTCTCTGGTTTGGTTTCTTTTGGTTTGGGTTTTCGCAGTCTGACTGTTCAGAGCAAGCAGTCAAACAGCTTTGGGGCTGCTGTTCAATGAAAGAGCTTTATGGAAGAAAATGTATCATGCTGAATATCTCTGGCATCTCTCTATCTCTGACATCCCTCTATCTCTCTCTCTCTCTTCCCCCCCCCCCCCCCCCCCCCCCCCCCACCCTCCTCTGCTAGATCCTGTATTTGATTTTACCTTCATTTCGCCAAGCGGTGTTTATGGGGATTGTTGCAAGAATTTGGAACAGCATCATTAGTCTGATGGGTTTTCCTTTAGTTTAAGCATTTCCCTATTCCATTCTCTTTTGTTTGTGTTTCATTTGGCAATGTTGCAAATAAATTCTGTTTTTTTTTAACTGAATGGTTGGACCAGCTACATCACTACTGAAATATCTACGTTGCACTTGCTTAAAAAAATCGTAACGTTAGGGTTCAGGCTACATTCTTGAACAGTTTTTAGTGGTCTGGTGAGTTCCATAACAAAGGTGAACAGAGTTATGCTGAGTTGTACACTGTCACTGTGCATATGAGAGAGAGAGAAGGAATGAGAGAGAGAGAGGAAGAGTTATGAAGATTAAATAAAGGCTCTTAGAACTCTAAAATTGCCATTAATTTATAATTATCTTAAGCAAATGATGCACAGATTTAACTACTGGTGAAACCTCAATCACTGTCCTTTACTTCCGTGTGTTCTGCAATCAATCCCATGCGTTATTACTGGGGAGAGTAGGTAGCTGGCCTGATGAAGGGCTTTTGCCCGAAAAGTCGATTTTCCTGCTCCTCGGATGCTGCCTGAACTGCTGTGCTTTTCCAGCACCACTCTACTCCAGAATCTGGTATTCAGCATCTGCAGTCATTGTTTTAACCTGGAAGTTTTCTTGGTGCTGTCACCACGCCTCCTAACTTCGGGTATTTCTTCACTGTTGTTAGTCATGGAGTCAACGTGAAAATGGGCCTTTTCCAAGCTGTTTTTCAGAGCTGACAAGTTTTCAGTTCAGATATGCCAACTTCGCATTCTGGTTACTGTACTTGGAATCGTTGGTACAACGTGTTCAATACCCAAACGTTTTACGAGAGCTCAACATTGTCCAGTTCTGTTGGTTTCTGAAAATCCTCCTTCCTTTATTTACCCCCCCCACCCCACCCCACCCCAATTGGTCTTCACTAGATCTGGTAGCCATTCTGTTAATTGTTCCTAACTGCTGCTGGAACTTGGATGCAGTTACCAACTTACCTCAGAGAACCGCTTTCTGCAGAATGTCTTTTTTGTGGCTTACATCAAAAGTTTTCCAGTCCTCTGCAACTTTGCATATCGATTTTCATACTTATGGTCAAACCCAACAACAGCTTTGAAAAAAAATCTAGGTAAACACCTGTGCAGGCTATCTTTAAACGGGGGTTGCTGTTGCAGATCAGCAGACATGTTGTCCTTCGCAGAAGGTAGATCTAATTACAGGAGAAAGTGAGGACTGCAGATGCTGGCGATCAGAGTCGAAAAATGTGGCTCTGGAAAAGCACAGCAGGTCAGGCAGCATCGGAGGGGTTGAAAAATCAGGAATGTGGGGATGAGTGATTTGGAGATATCTCGGAGTGTGGGTAGAGGTGGTGGTGAGGTAACTGGGACGGTGATAGGTAGATGCGGGTGGGGGCTGACAGTGATAGGGTGGAGCCGTCAGGTGCAAAGGAAGATGGACAGGGAGGATAGTTCAAGAGTGCGATGCCAAGTTGAAGGGTTAGACCTGGGATGACGTTGGGGAGGGGAGATGAGGAAACTGGTGAAGTTGACGTTGATGCTGCATGGTTGGTGGATCACAATGCAGAAGATGAGGTGTTTTTCTTCCAGGAGTTGGGTGTCTTGGATTTGGCAATGGGGGCCCAGTACTTGCATGTCATTTGCTGAGTGCCGGGTTGTGTGAGTGTGGGGTGGTGGTGAAGTGGTCAGCTGATTGGGGTTGGTTGGTGCTTGTGCCCCAGGGGTATCCCCTGAAACGTTTTCATTGCAGTGGTGGTAATTTACTTTGTTTCCCTACTGCAGCAGCCTCCATCAGTTTTCACAGCCGTTGACGTCACACCACGAAAGACTTGTTTTGTATTGTACTTTGTTTCGTTCCCCCATAATATTTTATTGTCATGAGGAGCTCTGTCAAGAGGTGAGAATTGATGGCGCCTTTGGGCTCTGTTTCAACATTTCACTCAAACATGATAGTTACATTATACATGGATTTGACTGGAAAATATGTAGTGTTACGTTGTGATAATAAAGGGATAAAAATCGTTAACATAATTGCCCTTAAACCATCTGCGATCTGTTAATTTATTTTGACTTTCTCCCTTAACAAACCTGACATTTAACCTGGTCAGATTTAAACAATTGTACTACCGAATTTCGAGTGCAAATATAAAAATAATTTTCTTCAAAATATAACACCCTCAAGCATTTTCGGAATGTGCATTCTTCTGTAAAATACAACTGCTTAAGCTACAGAAGCAAACACCGCTGGGTTTCATCTGTATGTTCAAAAATATCAGCTAATTGCATTTCTTGTCCAAAGCATGTGTTTTCACTTGAGATTTCTGCGAAGCATAAAAGAGCCAAGAATTTGAAAACAAGAGATCTGCATTGTCAGAAGACAGAGAAGTACATTCTCTCTGAAAATGGGAAATCCAATAATCATACAGATAGAAAGCATTTATTACCCCATTCTTGCAATAGTTGGTGTTCCAGGTAAGTGGTTAACCTTAATTAATTATTATTATGGTCACCTTTTAAGTGAATTACAAACCCTTCTGTGGTTGAGATGCTCAGTTCTATTTTGTATGACATGATATTAATTTGTATCATCAAGGAAACACTGTCGACTCTCCATTTCTCTCTCATGTTGCCAATTGAGTCATTTGAATTGCAAGACAACTTATGCAGGAGCTTGAAAGAATCTGTGTTTAAATGCCTTTGTAGGGATATATTTGCATTAATGAAACGGTGGCTTCTGTGTGTTTAAACTGTAAGATGTTCCAAGAACTCTGATTGCCTGTCCATTGAAAGAGTGATAATTAACAACAAAGGTACGCATTTGCAGAAAACAATGATCGACCTGTATCAATAATTATGCTCTTGTGGTGAACACAGGAGGGAAAAAACACAGTCCTGCTGTAAGTATTCTTCCAGCACAGAAATGAGCTCTGAAAGCTCATTTTCTTTCATTTCATTCTTACGATATCTAATTCTACAATATGACAGGACGCCTGCTACAACATTTTGTCCATAAATCCATTATCAATGTGTGAATAACTATCTTAAGTCTAAGTCACGAGATTTGCTGAAACTCAATTTGTTCAGTTATCAAACTTATGCATTTCTTAATTCTTCTTTTTTGCAAGTATAATTAATGAACATACCTGGCCCGTCCCAAAACTGTGTGCCAACAAATAACTCATCATCCTGCCTTGGAAATACTTCCATGTCACTGGATCAATATCCTGAAACTCACTGGCTGGTGCCATTTCGATCTACCGACACTAAACGAATTTTAGCACTCCAAGAAGGCAAAATTTAAAGGAATTTAGATATGGGCAAGAATGCTGACACAGGCAGCAATTCCCATATGTGCTTTTCAATAAATATGCAAACAATCAGTTATTAAATGCTGTAAGAAAGGGCGACTCATAACTATTCAATGATTTGAGAAACAGTGTCTTTGATAACTTTAAAAAAATCTCTGACTACTGCAATGATTTCTGTGACACTAATCTATGCCAAACCATTTCAACTGGCTATCGACACCAAAAACTGTGATGTCGAACAACGTTATACCTAAGGGCAAGGTGGGGATAAAATGGCCTGTCAGTTACATTTCTTGTATGCTAAATTTGTAACAATAAACATTTAATTGCGGAGAAAGAGTCTTTGAGTCTGCTATTGATGCTGTATATCATCCAGTGTATTAATTTAAAATGCATCAGTAAATAGCTTCATGCGCGTTTTATTTTTTTTCTTTTCTGTCATGATTTCATAACAAGAATTTCCGACTTTTTCATTGAATATTAATTTTTTCAACATACGAAGAGATGATGATCCCTACCAGATAAACAATTGATATTAATAGGTAGAAAAATGGATTTCCTGACCTAAATGAACCCTTGTGAGAGAATGATGAGTTATGAATGTTATATAATATATTATAGAGTATGGCTACCTTCAGAATGATTTATTCATTAAAAGTAATAGTTTGGTGATTAAAAATGGAAATGCTATATATAAATTAAAATGTTTCTTCAAGTTTTCTAATTTTTTTACGAAACTGCACAGAATAAGTATGACATAAAATGGTTCACAAAGTCACTGGTATTATCGATTTGTCTTATAATATTGGTTAAAAGGGAAGGAAATCATAGTTATACTTTATATTTCACTGGGTGTTGACAAGTTCCTTGAATATATTCTAAATATATTTGAATTCTGTGCACATAATTTATCTCAGAGGACTAACAATAACGGCAGAAGAATGCTAAAATGAGATTTTACAGACTGTTCATTGAAACAAGAAACAGAAGCCCGTTCTTTCAGAAAAGGAGGACTATCTCGAATGAGCATAAGTGGTCTGGTGCCCTTCAGTGCATTGTACAAATTCTCTTAGATAAAAAAAATCCGAAGTCTCAGGGGTGATGTCAGCCTTGCAATTTCAAAACCAACTTGCTATCTAGATGAGTCATCATTAGCTTTCAGGTATCAGAGTGGAACATCAGACAGACATAATCAACAGGAGATGTCAACCATTCCATCCTCCGAACCTGCTACATTTTTGAATGATCTTGACAGATGTGATTCCTGTTTGAATTCCACAATCCTAAAAATAACTGAAATTATTTGATCTACTTACTTATCATCTGCAAGTTACATTCAATGAGCTCCTTTGCGTTCATTTCGAACTTCCCTTTACAACGCTCGACAGGCCCTTCAGCCATCGATGAGCTGACCTGTGGAAGCAATCCGAAACCTTTCTATCTTACACTATTCCATTTTCATTCATATGTCTATCCAATGAGCATTTAATTCCCGTAAATTTGGCGATTCTGATGCTGGTGCAGGCAGTGCGCTCCACGCCCTTACTATTCTTTGACTACAGAAACTACCTCTGACATCCTGTCCTCTATCTATCACCCTTCAAATTAAAGCTATGTCATTTCGTGCTCGGCACTCGAAGAGGAGAGCTCGAAATACACATAACCACCAAAAAGACAGCATTCCTGTTCTAGCGTAATGACATCAAAGCTATAATATCCTGTCTTCCATTACTTAAGTCCTTGATGTGCTCAGTACAAATTTGACATCCCAGCATAGATTTCTACAGGACCTCCCTTGTCATATCCACCAATTCGATAAATACCAACTTATGTATTAACTCTGTTTTTGGCCAGCTAGCCAATCTGCTATGAATGTAATTATGTTATCACTTATAACACAGACTTTTATTTTTAACAAGAGAGTTTCTTGTTGCAGCTTATCAAATATATCATGTAAAATCCAATTCCTTGAGCTCGTGAATACAATTGAATGCATGAGATTAAAACACCCATGCCAATAACATTTAAGCAGTGTTATTAATCTGTTAGCATTAAGGGAAATTAACGACAGTGCAGAGCCTTGAGTGAGAGCAACATTTCACGAAAGATACCAGAAACGTGCAATCTCCGATTCTATGGAAGTATTGTAACTTATAATCATTGCAATTTTGCGAAGTACGTTGGTAATCAATCTTTAATCTCAACTTCTAATTCTCATTTATCTCTGGCACCAAAAAATACTGAAGACCCTTCTGCAGCTCCTGTGTCTTTACATATAACTGTATTCTTACCATTGATAGCTCCTATGCAATCTCTCTTCATAACTAATATTTTTCTGCCAATAAAAATATCCCAGTAAACCTCATCTGCGGCATTCCAGTGGAATCCTATCATCCTATAATGCGGGCTGCAGAAATCTTGGAAAGCATTTTATTCTTGACTCATCAGGTATATTGCCAGACTGTGCAGAGAACTTTAGAATTTTTAAGTTTGTTGAGTCCAAACACTATCAAGTGAAAATCTAGTTTAATATTTCAGCGTTGTTAGTGTATACTTGATTTATTTTCATTATGGTATTGATGTTGAATAATGTCAATGTTTGACCAGCATAATTCTTCAAATGGATAGCTTAAGTGCATTCAGTCCAATGCGAGCTGCACATGCTTTTTCATTCAAAGTAAATATCGATTGATTTTTTTTTTCTTTGTACAATCGTAGTTAACACATAGTTCTGTACTTGTTTGCAGCTAACATTGTAACAATTGTGATTCTTTCCCGTGGACATTGCAATCTCTCCAAATGCATCACCCAGTACTTAGTTGCCATGGCAGTGGCGGATTTATCTGTAATGGTATTCAACATCATATTGTATGAGATTAAGGATTCGTATTTTCCATATTCGTTCTTTAACTACACACCAATTTGCTGCCTGAACATTGCCCTGATTATGGCGTCAATTGATTGTTCTGTCTGGTTAACTGTCGCATTCACCTTCGATCGATTTGTGGCGATTTGTTGTCAAAAGCTGCGAACCACGTACTGTACCATTAAAACAACAACTGTGGTCATAGCAGTAGTTTGCTCTCTGAGCAGTTTACAGTCTGTTCCGGCCTATTTTGCAGTTGAACCCCGGGAAATTATTGACAATCTACCATGGTCCTGCTCTGTCAAAGCGAGCTTCTATACATTACCCATATGGATGGCATATTGGTGGCTGGACACGATTTTAACTCCATTTGTCCCATTTGTTTTGGTAATATTGTTTAATGCAGTGACCATCAAGCATATTCTGCAAGCTAATAGAGTCCGACGTGCTCTCCGAGGTAAATCTGGTGGTCAGAATTGCAATGATCCAGAAATGGAAACCCGCAGAAAGTCAATGATTATATTGCTGGCCATATCTGGCAACTTCGTAATTTTATGGATTGTAACAATGGTATCTTATGTATCTGTACAATTTACAGATGAAAAATTACTGGTGGCAGATTACAACGACCCATTTACTATTCTTGAACAATCTGGATATATACTTAGAACTTTGAGTTGTTGCACAAATACGTTTATCTACGCTGTTTCCCAGCGTAAATTCAAAGAAGAGCTTAAGAGTATGCTTAAATGTCCTTTGGCTGCAACGCCATTTTCACTTCACAGAAATCAGATGATAAAACTAAGTCATAATCTTAACAAACTCTGATGATATCAAATCGCACTTCATTATACACTGGTACCAGATTTCTGTTGGTGTGAAGTATTGACAAGACCAGTTGATAAGTGCTCTAAAAATGCTTATTCTCTTGCTTTCACCTGTGTTGTATTTTGGCTTTAAGTAAAATACAATTCTTTCCCCAAGACATTCCCAGAAAAACTATCAGAAATGTTTTGTTAACATAGGTCAGACACAGAAATGTACATCTTTTTCATTGTTCATACGCATTTGAATTAAATGTGGCATGTTGCGACATGTTCTTTTTTTCTCAGTTATAAGGTTGTTATTTCAAGCCTAAATGGGTTACTCCAGTGTATCTCCCAGATGGTATACTGCTTCCAATTCAGAGACAAGCTTCAGCATTGAATTGTCAGTATAATCCCTGGATCTACTGGCATTCATTGAAAAAATTTAAATCTGGAATTTAAATAGCAAATACCATATTGATGCTGATAATTTGTGTAAAGCCACAGTAAACAAATTGTGATAACGATGCATTATGAGAAATTCTGCTTCCACTAACTTGGCCTACCTTAGGGTGGTGACTTACATATCAATTAACACATACTGTCAATAGTTTAAAAAGTAAATTCTTGAAGAGAAAACAGATATTCTGCAGATATAATTACAATGAAACAGCAACACATCAACCAAAACCTTTTCTTTCCTTTTCATTATAATTGACTATGCAGGATATGTTAAATTCTCAGGGAAAAAAATAAATCACTTGTTGATTTGATGAACATCATTTGAGAGGAGACCTTTTCGTCGTGTAGTCGTGCCCCTACTGCTGAGTCAGTAGAATCGAATTAAATTTACACCTAGTCCAATGACATACAATGTCATGTCTGACCAGGTTGCCAACAAAATGTGTTCACTATCGTTAAAAAGTCACATGCCTCTTTGGTCACCAAATTCTTTATGTCTTGTTCATTGGAAGATTAAATAAGGAGGAAATGTAAAGGCAATTCCGGGGGTTTAGTGGTATACATACTTCACCAATTTATCAGTATAAAACATCTTGAGGCGACAGACATTATGTTCCTGTAAACATACTTGGGTAACTGTTAAAACTAAACAGTTAGATCATTCCCAGCCTTCCGAAATCATTTCAGAGCTAGGGATAATTTCAAATGGCTTCATCCGCTGGGTTATCATTTATTGGACATATCAACCTCTCGTGTCAATTTCCAATGATGGGACTTCAACATTGACCCAATGCCCAACTCCAGGAACGTAAGACGATGAAAATATTCAGGTTTTCAGAAGTGTGCATCGGAACATTTCAACAGATAATTAGAAGTGGATTCTTAGGTCGCTCAGTGGGTCAAACCTTCTTATCAATTTATTAAGTAAAATGTTGCCATGTTGTGAAAATCCCCATGTCGGATTTATCACAGATACGTGTCTAATCTTTAAATTGGAGATGTTAATGAGTGATAAATTTGAAGTTGACGATTGCTGTAAAATCAAACTTCATTTTATGTCGAGAATCCATGCATTATAAGACGTTTTCTGCTGTAATATTATATGTACCTACTTCTGATGAGTCATTACATTTTCTACCTGTACCGGCGTCCTGAACATACAAAATAATAAAGATAAATTTTCTTTTATTTTGCTAATCTAATCTTACCAGTTCCTCTGAACAACCGAAGACTTTGATCAGCTCCAGTTTTATACTTTGGAATTAATACAAACCTACATAATGAACTCCTTAGAATTTAAGATTTCACATCTATTTATCTTCAGTGCACTATTTCCAATGTGTCAGTGTTCAAGTGTATGGAATACTGATTATAATATAATGCTGTGATATGTGGTCTGAAGAATTATTTCAATAAGTGAGCTATAACTTCTGCCACTTTGTTTTTATCCATCCATATGTCAACACTTTTGGTTACATGTACAGAAATGTTGCAGTGCAATGAATAACAGGAATAGTATGGAAAGATTCATGAGAGTTCCACTGCAATAGATGATTCAGATAAAATTAAAGATATACTTTCTAATAACTCGAGCAACGATATCATCCATTTTGACTTTATCAACAACAAGATGTTTGTCTGTAACACTGGGTTGGAACTTTGTTGATAGTGAAGATATTGCACACACACACACGATGTTGCGGGTATGGAATAAGTTGCCAGAGCAAGTGGTAGATGCTTGTAAATTGCAATATTTAAAAGGCATCTGAATGGGTATATGAATAAGAATGGTTTAGAACGATATGGACCAAGTGCTCGCAAACACAACTACATTATGTCGGGATATCTAGGCGGCATGGACGGGTTTGACTGAAGAGTTGATATGCATTTCTCTGTTTGGTAAGTCGAATTAGTAGATACGATGAAGAACAAGTCGGTCTTGGCATCTACTGGATTCGGAGCAATCAAAGGGCCGAAATAATAATGCAAGGCGTTCCTGACTGTGTTGCAGTTCACTTGTCAACGAGGTTCCAGGCTTCAAATTTGATGAACGGACTTGAATTTCGACAGTTGGTAATGGGGCTTAATATTTGCATTTATTAGCCGGATGTATGGTCAAGATTTTTATGGTAACAGTAATAAAAAATGTGCATGTCTCAAATGACAACACTCTTCTTTTAGCAATATGCTCCCTGTCGCTATTTAACTGTTAGATTGGTCTATTGGTATTGCTCCAATGGGAAAATGAAATTGAGATACTCAGCACCTGGAAATCCATCAATCTGATAGCATTCTTAGGAGATATCTTGGGCCTTTCAGGATTCAGAAGTCTAATCTGATTTTTGTGATAGCGTTGCGATGTTTGAAGACTGATAGAACACTAATAGAATTGCAAAATGTTTACAGTGTGAATGAAACATGTTATGGGAGGATACAGAGCTCATAAACCTCCGGTTAACAATGTTTGAACAAGTGTCGCAGCAATGGCTTATGTGCACTTGGTCAGGCAAATTGCTGATTCTTGAACATAAGTAGAGAGCAATGGTTCAAAGAATGCAATCAACACCATGCCAGCAGGCAGAACCGTTTCAAAACCTTTACTATAGTTTAAATAAACAATATCTCCCGTTCTGTTCTCATCAATATATTTTAGTTACTTTCGCAGAAAACACTTAACTTTGTGATACACGATTTGCATCGCAGCAGGTCATGCTGACTATCCTTAATCATTCCTTGCCTCTTCAAAAACATGTAAACCATTTTCAGAATCATTTCTAACAACTTACCCAGCACCGAAGTCAAACGCACAGATTTATAGCTCACAGGCTTCATCTTACTACCCTTCTTTAACAAACGCATAACATTAGCCACACTGCAGTCATTTGGCATCTCAACCATATTTATGAATGATACAAATACCTCTGAAAAGAATGCCACCACGTTACTCTAACATCCCACAAAGTCTTGGGATACAGGGGGTTTGATCCCAGAAATCTATCCATCTTTTTATTTGATAAGACTGCCGCGTTCTCTAGCTTACATGTCTTTCTTCACAGTAAACACTAGGACAAAATATTCATTTAACATTTCTCCTGTCTCTCGAATCTCAACACAAAGTCGACCTCGTTGATTTTTTAAGAGGCCCTACTTTCTCTCTGGCTCTTGTCTCGCTCTTATGTATTTGTGAAATCTGTTTGTATTATCCTTACTGGTATTTGCCAAGGCTACCGAGTATCCAGGCGTTGCATACTCAAGCTGTCACAAAGAATGCTCTGACTCTCTTTAGGAATTCCTAAGGATTCATTTAAACTTGGTTGAGGTGTAAACAGAACTGGCCATTCAATGTTGCGTGTTTCAGATGGTTTCGAAATGATAGCGAAAGATAATAAGGATGAGTAGCATCGGCATTTTTGATTAAAGAAAACATGCTGCTCCACCTTGCGAAGATATTTCTGAAAAATTGCCCAGTGACAACAAACTGTTTGAAATTACACCTAAGAAACAAATGATAATCTCGATGGGGTTTACGATAGACCTCCGAATATTCAAGGTAATTTGAGGAAGAAAGACGTGGAGAAATCTTAGATATGTTTCAGAATATCAATGTTGTAATAGTCTGTGATTTTGTTTTTCAGAACAATGTCTGGGACAACCTTATTATTAGGGTGGTGAAGAATTTGTTAAATGTGTTTAAGAACATTTTCTTTATCAATCTGTAAATACTCCTATAAAAACAAACAAATCTTGCACTTTTATTGTTTAATAAGACAGGGCAGGTGACTGAACTGATGGTAGGAGAAGAGGTTTGGGTCAAATGATCATGGCCTTATTTCTGTTTTTAAAAAAATGTAAAAAATACCCAACGAGTGGCCTGGCTTAGACATCTCGTTATGGCTTCCTCAGAACATTCTCGTCTCGCTCAGTAGTTTGGCACACTTGCATTCTACACTGTCTGTTTCGAAGAGAAATAAAGTCTCAAACTTGCACCTCGCACCTGAATTATTCTTGTCCAGTGTTTAAACCCAATCAGGATCTAGCCTTTCAGTTTCTTTGGATCTTGGAACATTGGACCTTTATCATGCAGTGTCCCAAGTTAGGCTCAAGCCAATCATGCTTGATCTCGTACCTCAATTCCATTTACTTACACCGTCCTCGTATCTATTAAGGCCTTCAATATCTACAAATATTTGATCTCTGCTTTGAACGCACTCAATGACTTTCTTCAATGAATTCCAAAGTTTCTGATTGAAGAAATACCACCTCATCTCCGTCTTCAGTGTTTTCCCTTTTAATTCGAGACACTTGTCCCTTATTGTTCATTCCACAACTCTCTCCCACCAAATCTGAGGGTCTCTCCTTGCGCATCCTCAATACACTGAGAGCTGTGTGAATTATATTCCCAGATACACAATATAGCAGCATTAGTTTCTCCTTACTGACAATATCAAGTCAACCTAAAAGCATGTTTGGTTTGTTTATCGAATGTATTGTGATTATAACTGACAACCTGTCCTGAGACTTCTCACATCGATCCGACATTTAAGAAGGCACAATAACAACTCTTCTTTCTCAGACGGCTCGGAAAGGTTAGCATATCCATGAACACCCTCACCAACATTGAAAGATGTATTATTGAAAACACGAAGGCTGAGTTCATAAAGGTCAGGAATGGCAACTGCTTTGCCTAGGACCAGAAGAGATTACAAACATTTGTGTGTACAGCCCAGATCATCATGGAGGCGAACTTTCCATCAAGCTCCTCCTTTTTCATGCCTCGTAGCTGTGGAAAGGCTGCCAACATGATCGAAAAGCAATTGTACGAATTTGTACAAGCAGTTCCATCAGACAAAAAGTACAGACGCTTGAAATCACACAGTAGAAGGTTCAGGATAACTTCATCCCGCCATTTTTTTACACCAATGCAAAGAATCCTGAATGTGAAAAAATGATGATCTTGCTAATGCTTGTCTTGCCTAGTCTACGCTCTCTGCGCTTCAACCTGACTTAGTCTACTTTTTTCACCCTATGATCTGTAAATCCTTGCTTAATCTGCCCTGCCAACATTGTTTATAAACAAAGCTTTTAACTAATTTTAGGTGCACGTGACAATCAATCATCAACCAGTGTCACCAAGTTCCAGTGTTATCATGGATCCCAGAATGAATTATTGACTCTATTATATATGTGCTAAAACGGTGAAAATATGATTAGCAAATTGGTAGTTTTCAAATTGAAACAGCTTGAGAATTTCATTTTTTTCCCGTCTCTGTAGAATTCATCCTCTCTCCTCCTACAGTTCTTTTCAGTTATTTGGGAATTTGTTCCTTTTCTGCTGCTGGCATTATCGCCACATTCACGCTCGCAAACACCAAGGAAGAAAATAACATGTTTTCACGTACGCCTCCGCTTCTGACGCTGGACAATGACTTTGAGACATCCTGGTTCTCAACTGACTGATGGAGTACTGGCTCGTCTGAAAACTATTCCCAATAAACTATTTTAATCTATTTTCAAAGTTTGGGGATATTAATATCCTGATGAAACAAAGCTTTGATCTTACATCTGCTCAGTTTTAGCAGCTCCCACACTCACCCGGATACCTGAGTCAGAGCGGAACTGAACTCGCATGTGAACTGGAATTCTTTGATGAAACAGCCTTGATTTTTGAATGGGTCAAGAATGCAATAGCAGCTAACATTTTCATCCAACACAATCTAAAGCTTGAATTTCTGTGATAACTTTCCTTTCATAGAAACAATATTCATAGACTTTTAAAACCATGATAATTTATAACTAAGATAAAAAAATTGTTTATGTGTTATCTCACGAATCCCTTGAATAATCGCCATAAACTTGATCTCATTGAGTTTTGTGTCTCCATGGACAAAGCAAGGAAAGACCATTCTCCGTGCAAGTTAGTGCGCATTTTTCTTGCCCAGATTGATTCCTTTCATACTTCTATCTTCCATCGCACAACTATGTCGAAGTAAGGTACATTTGAAAGGATTATGTCTCCCACAGAGCAACCCTATTTTGTGAGACAACGACTGTGAGTATAGCAACATTTGTGATGTTGAGGCAAATTTGTGTACCACAGAGCGAACCTCCTGTGCCAGAGAATTATGTTGAGTTGAGGAACAATTGTGATGGTGAGGTATATTAGGGAGCACTGATGGCTGTTCAGAACATGTTAAGGACAGGAAGAAAAATATTTTCCTGTCGTTGTGCATTTGTCTTTTTTTGGCAATAAGCTGAACAGTCATTTAACAAAGTGCGATTTGCTGGGTTTGGTGGACTGATTCTTGCCGACAGAACAGGCAAGTGTTCTTGCGACATCTTCACAAAACTTTTCACAATATATGATGTCTGAGTGTTAGCAGCGATAAGTACATTTCATCACCCGTCTCGTCCCCCATTTCGACATGCAATTTTGAGGGCCACATGATATGTATTAGAGATGCTGACATTGGCCAGCATCAGATTGAATCAGCTATTGAGTTCATGAAAGAGCAATGACAGTCTGTAGCTGCCCAATATAGTTCCTTATGTTTGCCCTCGAAGTATCAGATCATGGAAATCCTGCTGGGTGGGGCAATATAAAGGCGAGATTTCTTCGCCCCCTCAGAAGTATTACTGGAATCCATGATACCAGTCTCCGTAGACTTTTCCGACGTTGTCACGCAGGCTGGAGCAAACATAGCTATCGAGAGCAGTGCTCTCCACTCAGGAAGAATCTCAAGTTTCTTCCCTGGTCCATATTCGTACTGTTCATCATATCCTTTTTCACACCTTACACTTCTTCTATTTCTGCTACAGGAGACGCGTGGCAGCAAGTCTGATACACTTATATATGCATGTTACTTCTTTCCGACTTTCCTTTACTCATCCCAATCTGTGACTAAATTTATCCTGCCTGCCCATTCGGTGACCTAAACACACTTACCACTCGGAATAGGCCTTGCTGACGACTTTCATCTAACATAATAGCTTGCCTTTATTATTCCACGAACAAATTAGCCAAGAATGGTTCTGAAGGAGTCAAGGTGAGTGATGTGCTGACTTTCATTCAAATCCTGAATCTATTTCCACAAGAATGCTTACTCTGACAGTCTGAGTAGGTTTTGCACTGACATAAAAGGCTGACATTGTCTTACTGTGCCAGATTCCTTGTGTAAATATTATTCCCTTTGTTTGGATTCAGGTTTGCTGTCCGTTAAGGGATTCATCCTTGTTTTGTTTTTGCCATGAATTGATATGGTAAAGCTATAGTAATATGAATATGTTTCCCTGATTGACGGGACAATGCTCTTAAAGGCAAGAGAAAACAAGTCAAAACGAAACTTCTGTGAGGATCTACTCAGGGTAAGAGTTATAGAGTGCGATCACAGCAAATGAAGACTGCAGCAATACAGTCTGGCCCAGTGCTTGAGCCGTACACATTCCATTGTGCACAAAATGTAATTGCTGCAGTATCATACTCACAGTTGATTGTGTCCTTCAATGTGAAATGACTGAAGGCCAGAAATAATTAGTACTCGTTGACGGTTCAGAGAGGCTAGTGCATCGAGGCATGCCAATGTTTGTACATGTGGGATGCATATGGCTGACGGTAACACATCATGCTGATAGACAGGGTCCTGGCTCATCTGAAAGCTTTGATCAACAAATATTTTTCATCCATAGTCAAAGGGCGATGATCTTCTTATCCTGATGAAACAAGAGGCTCTTAGATGTCTGTTCCGAGTTTCAAGTCTGGAAATCTTTCCTATTTCATTTGATTGGCATTCACTGTTTTCACACTCGCCAACAAACCTCAGTCAGTGCAGAACTGAGCTTGCACGTGATCTTCAAGTCTTTCATCAAGCAGTCATCAACCTTCATGACGCCAGGAACACATTAGGAGCGAATATTGTCTCTTGTTGTTACGTTTCTGACTAACTCTTGTTGTCTGATTAACTCACATGCTGAAATGCATGCTGATCGACTTTCAGATTCTAGACTACATTGTCCCATATTCCTATCATTTTGAAGTAGCGCCCACTTTTGATTTTGCACAAGCATTACTTCTACTCGACATTAACCTGAAGCTAAAAATGCACAATTACTTTGCTTACTGATCAAACATTAAAAAAGCAATGGTTATCAAGAAATTTGTATGTTCTTTCCTACCATAACTTAAGAGAGGGGAAACTGGACAGCTCCAGGTAAATACACGTAGTAAAACTTAATGTTCAAAGTTTATTTTGGAGCTAAGTATGTGGACGAAAGAAGACAAACTGTTATAAAATAAGATTCAGGAAGTCACATTAATGAACAAATGGATAATATAAACTACTAACCCAGAGCAATGTATTGAAGTCATTAAGTCATTTTCCCTTTGATGAAATGAAAATATTTAATCACCTTCTACAAACTGAATAATTCAAATTTAGACTGAATTGGGGAACTCGAGAACGTAAAGATCCAACCAGCTCAAGTTATGATTTTGCAATTTACATACAAACTATATTAACCATATCTTTGATAGCAAAAAATTAATATAGCTCTTGTCCTATTCATTTCTGACGTCTGATATTCTGTCCACACTGGATATTTCATGACAAAAGTATCAAACTTAAGCGATGGTTAGATCGAGTATTTTTTTTCAATTAACTTGGTTCCTTGTTAACTATCCTCTAATTTATAACTACAAAGTTCTTTTCATTAGCACAACTTTCCTTTGATTGCTCCCAGAATAAAACATTGAAGAACTGTACAAATTCAATTTTTCCTGTCGATCAGCCTGAGTGCTCAAACAATCAAAGTTGACACTCGTGTAGCAACAGATGAATTACCAGTATTAAAGAAATGTTTGAGTAATTCCCATGTAATGTTGTAACTTACTTAGGATCTCAGCATTCTAAAATAAGTTAAATTTAAATTTTCTGTTTTAAATAATTAAGGATAAATGCAAATCTATCTCAAACAGTGTAACTGCAAATAAGGCAGGCAGGGGAATACTGAGTTCAGGAACGGAGTAAACTCACCAATGGACTTTGTTCAACAAGTATGAGGCTATTTATTCCCTGTGTAGATGAGGAATAGGGCTGTGGTGAAGATGGTCCAGCTGACCACGGTACCACGGCTAAGGAGGCCATTCAAGGGGTGGGGGGGGGGGGGGTGGGTGGGGGCAGCTAACGTACAAGTGGCAGTTAGAGGGAAAGGCATGATTAGTGGGATAGATTATATCCTTTGCACGCTAAATCAGGAGACCCACATATTTAGTTGCCTGGTCGGTGCCAGGGTGCAGAAACATCTCTGACTGGCTTGAAAAGATATGGAGTCGGTGAGGGAGGATCCAGTAGATGTGGCCCATGTTGGTTTAAACAGCATAGTCAAGGCTGGGGGTTATCAGGCACCAGGCATGAAGTTAAGGAATAGATCCTCAAGGCTCAAATCTCCGTATTATCAGCCAAGCCACGTGCAAACTGGTTTAAGGATAAGAAAGTGAAGGAAGTAAACATTTGGCTAAGGGACTGGTGTGGGAAACATAGGTTCCATTGTATGGGGCATGACATCAGTTTTGGAACATGAGGTATGTATACTGATGGGACGGCCATCACCTGAATCGGTCTGGAACAAGGGTTCTCTTGAAACGGATAAGTAAGGGTGTCACTATAAACTAGCGAGTCGGGGGTGGGGGATGGGAACGGGAAAAAGACAGGAAGCATGTCGTTAATTAAAAAGGTAAGCAACAGGTAAGCACGTACTCAGACGTGTTTAAGTGCAGAGCAGACTCTGACAGAAGTAAAATGGAAGGATAACTTAGGAAATATTATGAGAGATGTTGGAAATCATGAGCGTATGAAAACTAGCATAAGAGCACTTTACCTGAATGCTCATAGCATTTGTAACAAGCTTGATGAGTTAACGGCAAGAATCATCATGAAAAAAATATGACTTAACAGCCATTACAGAGACATGGTTGCAGGGTAGTTACGATTGGGAGTTAAATATCCAGGTGTGTCAGACGATTTGCAAGGACAAGCAGGAAGGGAAGGGAGGTGCTGTACATCTACTTTTCAAGGGCAATAAAAAGACTGTGCTGTGAGAGGGTATAGGTTCTATGGAGAAAAAAGGTTAAATCAATTTGTGTGGAAAATAGAAATTCGAAGAAGAAAATGTCACTCATATTCATTGCTAAATGGTTCTAGTTCAAAAGCATGGAGGCACTAGAGTTGGTGCAGAAGAGGTTCACGAGACTGGTTCCGGAGTTAAGCGGTTTGGCTTATGAGAAGAAACTGAGTAGACTTGAATTATATTCATTGGAATTTAGAAGAAGGAAGGATGATCTTATAGAAACACATAAATTATGAAAGAAATAGAAAAGATAGACATAGAGAGGACGTTTCCACTGCCAGGTAAAACTAGGACATGAGTGTATAGCCTCAAAATTACAGGTAGCAGATTTACCGCTGTTAGTAGAAGGAGAGGAGAGAAGGAGAGATGAAGGGAGGACTACTGGGAAGAGTGAGTTTTCCCACATGAAAAGGGACTTACCTGGGGAGTCGGGCCTCCATTTGCCGAGAGGTGCGAGGGAAGAGCGAAGGACTTCTGGGGAGTCATATATTTGTGTGGTTGTGTTGTTGCGTTACCCGAAACACTACACGGGTAGTGTCTCACACGCATCCTCCTCCTGTAACCAAAAGAAAAAAAAGGACCTGTTCGCCAGATTGGTAAGGTAACGAGTTCTTTTTATTCCTTATTTTTTCAACAGTCTCTTTGGGAATTTAGAATAGTGGGAAAGCAGGTTTGTGCAGTTGAGTGTTCCTCCTGCAGAATGTGGGAGGTAAGGGTTGCCACTAGTGTCCGTGCTGACTACATCTGTGAGAAGTGCACCCAACTCCAGCTCCTCGAAAACCGTGTTAGGGAACTGGAGCTGGAGCTGGTTGAACTTTGGATCATTCGGGAGGCAGAGGGCGTTATTGAGAGGAGTTTCAGGGCGGTAGTCACTCGTAACGTACAAGAAAAAGGCAAATGGTTTACAGTCAGGGGACGGAAAGGGAACCGCAGGCAGTGCAGGATCCCCTGTGGCCATCTCCCTCAACAATAAGTATACCGTTTTGGATACTGTTGGGGGGACGACTTACCAGGGGAAAGCAGTGAGGTACAGGATTCTGGCACAGAGTCTGTCCCTGCTGCTCAGAAGGGAAAGGGGAAGAGGAGCAGAGCAGTAGTCACTGGGGACTGCATTGTTAGAGGGACAGATAGGAGGTTCTGTGGGGAAGAGAAAGACTCACGGTTGGTGTGTTGCCTTCCAGGTGCCAGGGTTCATGATGTCTCTGATCGTGTTTTTGGTATCCTTAAGGGGGAGGGGGAGCAGCCCCAAGTCGTGGTCCACATAGGCACCAAAGACATATGTAGGAAGAGAGATGGGGAGTGAAGGCAGAATTTCAGAGAACTAGGATGGAAGTTTAGAGCTAGGATGAACAGAGTTGTTGTCTCTGGTTTGTTGCCCGTGCCACGTGCTAGTGAGGCAAGGAATAGTAGAGAGAGGAGTTGAACACGTGGCTACGTGGATGGTGCAGGACGGAGGGTTTCGGATCCTTGGATAATTGGTGCTCTTTCTGGGGTAGGTGGGACCTCTACATGAAGGATGGTCTTCATCTGAACCAGAGGGGTACCAATATCCTGGGGGGATATTCGCGAAAGCTATTAGGGCGGGTTTAAACTAATCCAACAGGGGGATGGGAACTAAAATTGTAGTTCAAGTATAGAAAAGGTTGAGAGGAGGGAGGTCCAAATTCAAGTTTCAGGTACACAAGATGGCACCGGCAAACAAGAAGTTGGTTTAAAGTGTGTATACTTCAATATCAGGAGCTACCAGAATAAGGTGGTTGAACTTGCAGCATGGGTTGGTACCTGGGACTTCGATGTTGTGGTCATTTTGGAGACATGGTTAGAGCAGGGACAGAAAGGGTTGTTGCAGGTTCCAGGATTTAGATGTTTCAGTAAGAACAGAGGAGATTGTAAAAGAGGGAGAGGTGTGGCATTGTTGGTCAAGGACAGGATTACAGTTGCAGAAAGGATGTTTGAGACTCGTCGACTGAGGTAGTATGGGCTGAAGTTAGAAACACGAAAAGAGAGGTCACCCTGTTGGGAGTTTTCTATCGGCCTCCGAATAGTTTCAGAGATGTAGAGGAAAGGATAGCAAAGATGATTCTCGCCAGGAGTGAGAGAGACAGAGTAGTTGTCATGGGGGACTTCAACTTTCCACTAGGAACACTATAGTACAAGTAATATAGATGTGCCAGTTTGTGTCCAGTGTGTGCAGGAGGGTTTCCTGACACAGTATGTAGACAGGCAACAAGGGGCGAAGCCACATTAGATTTGGCACTGGGTAATGAGCCCGGCCAGGTGTTAGACTTGGAAGTAAATCAGCACTTTGGTGATAACGATCACAATTCTGTTATGTTTACTTTAGTGATAGAAAGGGATTGGTGTATACCACTGGGCAAGAGTTACAGCTGGGGGAAAGGCAATTACGATGCCATTAATCAAGATGTAGGAAGCATAGGATGGGGAAGGAAACTGCAGGGGATAAGAACATTAGAAATGTGGAGCTTATTCAAGGAAAAGCTACGTGTGTCCTAGATAAGTATGTACTTGTCAGGCAGAGAGGAAGTTGGAGAGCACGGAAGCTGTGGTTTACGAAGGAATTGGAATCTCTGGGCAAGAGGAAGAAGAAGGCTTATGTTCGGATGAGATGTGAAGGCTCAGTTCGGGCGCTTGATGGTTACAAGGTAGCCAGGAAAGACCAAAAGAGAGTGCTCAGAAGAGCCAGGAGGAGACAGGAGAAGCTGGGCGGCACGGTGGCACAGTGGTTAGCACTGCTGCCTCGCAGCGCCTGAGACCCGGGTTCAATTCCCGCCTTAGGCGACTTACTGTGTGGAGTTTGCACGTTCTCCCCGTGTCTGCGTGGGTTTCCCCCGGGTGCTCCGGTTTCCTCCCACAGTCCAAAGATGTGCAGGTCAGGTGAATTGGCCATGCTAAATTGCCAGTAGTGTTAGGTAAGGGGTAAATGTAGGGGTATGGGTGGGTTGCACTTCGGCGGGTCCGTGTGGACTTGTTGGGCCGAAGGGCCTGTTTCCACACTGTAAGTAATCTAATCTAATCTAAAAAAAGCTGTTAGCGGATAGGATCAGTGTAAACCCTAAGGCTTTCTATAGGCACTTAAGGAATAAAAGAATGTAAAGAGTAAGATTAGCGCCAATCAAGGATAGTAGTGGGAAGTTGTGTGTGGAGTCAGGGAAGATAGGGGAAGCACCAAATGAATAGTTTTCAACAGTTTTCACTCCAGAAAATGACAATGTTGTCGAGGAGAATACTGAGATACAGGCTACTCGACAAGGTGTGATTGATTTTCACAAGGAAGAGGTATTAGAAATCCTGCAGAGTGTTAAAATAGGTAAGTCCCCTGGGCCGGATGGGAATTATCTTAGGATCCTCTGGGAAGCCAGGGAGGAGATTGCCGAGCCTTTGGCATTGATCTTTAATTTGTCATTGTCTACAGGAATAGTGCCAGAAGACTGGAGGATAGCAAATGTGGTTCCCCTATTCAAGAAAGGGAGTAGAGACAATCCTGGTAATTATAGACCAGTAAGCCTTACTTCAGTTGTTGGTAAAGTGTTGGAAAATGTTATAAGAGATAGGATTTATGATAATCTAGAAAATAATAATTTGATTAGTGATAGTCAGCACGGTTTTGTCAAGGGTAGGTCGTGCCTCACAAACCTTATTGAGTTCTTTGAGAAGGTGACCAAACAGGTAGATTAGAGTAAACTAGTTGATGTGTTGTATATGGATTTCAGCAAGGCGTTCGATAAGGCTCCCCAGAGAAGGCTATTGTACAAAATGCGGAGGAGTGGGTTTGTGTGAGATGTAGCAGTTTGGATCAGTAACTGGCTTGCTGAAAGAAGACAAAGGGTGGTAGTTGATGGGAAATGTTCATCCTGGAGTCTAATTACTAGTGGTGTACCGCAAGGTTCGGTGTTGGGTCCACTGCTGCGCGTCATTTTTATCAGCGAATTGGATGAAGGGTGGGTTAGTAAATTTGCAGACGACACGAATACATTATAAGAAGGACGGAAGCTTTGGAAAGGGTGCAGAGGAGATTTACTAGGATATTGCCTGGTATGGAGGGAAGGTCTTACGAGGAAAGGCTGAGGGACTTGAGGCTGTTTTCGTTTGAGAGAAGAAGGTTGCGTGGTGATTTAATAGAGACATATAAGATAATCAGAGGGTTAGATCGGGTGGACATGGATAAGCTTTTTCCAAGAATGGTGACGGCGAGCACGAGGGGGCATAGCTTTAAATTGAGTGGTGATAGATACAGGACAGATGTCAGAGGTAGTATCTTTACTCAGAGAGTAGTAAGGGTATGGAATGCTTTGCCTGCAACGGTAGTAGATTCAACAACTTTAAGTACATTAACTCCTCATTAAACAAGCATATGGACGTACATGGAATAGTATAGGTTAGATGGGCTTCAGATTGGTAATGACAGGTCGGCGAAACATCGAGGGCCGAAGGGCCTGTACTGCGATGTAATGTTCTATGTTCTATGAACATCTTAACCCAGATCTTTGTAATTTATTTGGAAATCCCTGCCCAGCAAAATACTTGGCGCTACTTCTGTAAATGTTTTTTTTTTAAATTAAGACAGTGTTTTTGTTTATTTATAATGGACGAATTAGAGTTATAGTGAGAGAGCAGATAAGTTCCGGTGGGCCCACGAAAGATCAGTCAAGTTCCTACTGAATGGCGGAGAAAGCTCGAAGGGCCAGATGGCCTACTCATGGTCCTGGTTCTTCTCTTGTCACGTTAATTTTTTTGAGCCAGTTATGACAAACAGAGCTTGCAAAATGCCCCAAGTATTCCACTTTTCGGAAGCATTGCTTACATTAACTTGTGGAGAAAACCAGATACCGTTTAATGCAACATTGTCGAGGAAGAGGGCATGCATTGAACTATTTGCTTCTTCTGCATCTCTTTCCGTTTTCAATCTCTTCCCATAGTACGAAGAATGTGTAAAACGTTTAGAAGATATCACTGCAGATCAATGAACTTTCATCAACCTTTGAGACTAATGTTAGCAATTAAATCGAAATAAGTTTCTTGACACTCGATGTATTTGAAAACAGTTATCTCTTCCTTGCCCTGTCTATTGCCAGGAAATAACGAAAACTGCGCTCTTGGTTTTCCCTCTTTGCAACATGCAGCTGATTACGTACCATCGTATCTTTAAAGTTTGTGAGGACCCTTTGATGGCAAGAATCAGGTTACTCATTGAGTATGTATTATTGTGGACAAATTTATCAGAAATTGCGGGTGTCTGTCGACCTCTAAAACACATATATTCATTAAGTTATTTAACAATTATTAACCGACTAATTGGTACTTTTGGATTCGAGAGTCGGTGTCATTGCTTTTTGGAGTGCCAGGATTACAATGCTGTATTTCAGACCTACGGACACAGCACCTATCCAGGATTCGTCTTTTTAATTGACAAAACATTTCACGTATTCATGCTCCTCCAGTAGCAGATGGAAATATGGTTTCTGGTAATGTTTATTCAAAAGACTGAAACTGTTGCCAATCATTGTGTAACACCTGAGCAGTCTCGTGAGGTAAAGTTAAAGGTGAGCTTGCTTTGATAATACAGCATTTTGTTTCAGAGAACACAAACTGCGATTATCGCTATCTGAATATGCCTCAACCAGCAGTCAATCAAATAGAAAACATTTAGCATCCTATTCTGGCAATGTTTGTTACTACTGTTAATAATTTTATCATCAGCTAATATTAATGGTCAGCTCTACTAAACTAGTGTACTTTTATTTCTGTCGCTGCTATATTTTGTTGGCTTAGATGCTGTCGATACTTATACATTAATTGACAATGTGCATCAAAGAGTAAGTATGCACCCCACAGATGGAAAGTTATAAATAGAATAATTTGACTGGCAACACATTTCCTCCTTCACCTCCAGAAATGCATGCATACTCCCTTAGTTTCATTTGTATGTTTCTTTTGCATTTTGACAAACAACTAGAGATAATAATAGATATTCAATGCGGAAGCCTAATTGCTAGCATCATTCATAAATTCTGCGAAGACAGATTCATGAAACAATTGCAGTTGTCAATCTGTATGAAAGATGAAGACACTGAAAAATAAATATATTTTACTGTGCATAGATATTGTTGAGATTTTTACAAAGTAATATAAATATTTCCGTCATAGAACCAGGAAATTGAGTTTGGCACGTATATTTCTTTCTCAGTCATGTGGTCATTAATATTCGATTGGATACTTTCATGATATTCTCTTCAGCAAATTCTTACCAAAACTAATTCCACATTCTGAATATGCTTTGGCTAACATTGTTTGCCTTGAATTCTAGGACATTTGGTACTTTTATGGTCAATTATAACAGCTTGAATTGGATTTTTTATTACATGTGTGCACCTTAGTGATGAATCCATGAAACGCTGAACTGTTACCAGTCTGACATCGTTCCTTGATTTCCATTTGGAAAAAATCCGAGTAATATGTACTGATCGATAAAAACTGTTAATTCAGTTTCATTCTGTGGTTTTAGAAAAGATTTGTAGCTCACTTTGTGGGTGAGGTTGCAAATTTCTTGCTGACCTGATAAATTTGCCATCAGACATTTAATCTCCATGCTCAGTAATATTCTACGAATAACAATGCATGTGTCTGCGATGCCTCTTTTGTTTTAACAAATTAATGAAGCAACCACTGTTTACAATATGCCGAGATTGACATTAAGATTGTGTTAATTTGGCATTAAAAAATCTTTGTTATAAAGTTCATACCTATATAAATATGTTAATGAAACCTTGGAATTTTTTGGGATATTTTCGGCCTTGTTAACTTGGGCAGCTCGTTTAGTGAACTTTGCATCCCTAAGCCTATATCTATTTGTCCTGCACACAGTGTAGACATTTAATTTCTAAAACGCAAATTGCGAGTTTATTTTTGTCTGTCAATAAGTACTAAGTTGCACACATTTTTATGCAAGTTTAATATTCCTGCCCATTCTCTAAGTTTATTAAAGCAACCATTTGATTTCTGCCTTGTATGGAATATACCCACAATTTATTGCAACCTCCAAATTTTGATTGATTGCATATGCAAATGATTAATAACGCGTGTATCAGAAAAAAAGTTTGTTTGAAATTTGCAATTAATTTTTCCTTTTAAATGTATAAAACAAACGAAAGGGCAACCTTTTGTTTCAGCAACGTTTTGGAACAGAAATTCATTCCAATGCATCAGTGAACCTCCCGGATGTGATAGAAATTTGAACACTCCAGCTTACGGGAGACTGATATGATTAGTCGATCATTTATTTTCGAGTGCACCAGTCATAAACCATGCTGACATTATGGCCAATAATGCAAGTTACTAGTTTTTCAACTCTTCCAATTTGGCAAATGCCAACATAAACAATGCACAATGTTTTGAGCCGAAAATTGCATGCTGACTGATCATCCTCAAACTATTAAGTTACTTCCTCTTTTTGATTCTTTGCAGCAAATTTGGTGACAATTGTAATTCTCTTCTGTGGACGCTGTGAACTCTCCAAATGCATCACCATATACCTCGTGGCGATGGCAGTGGCAGATTTATCTGTACTGAAATTTGGCACATTGCCCTTTGAGATTAATTTTTTTTTCCACGGACATCCCTTAACTGCACTCCCGTTTTCCCATCTCAACATCGTTTTTATTTTTGTTTGCATTGATTGGTCTGTGTGGTTGACTGTCTCATTCACCATTGATAGATTTGTTGCTGTTTGCTGTCAGAAGCTACGAAAAAACTACTGCATCACTACAACTTCAATAGTAATTACAGCTGTTGTGTGTTATGTCAGCAGTTTGCAGAGCGCTCACATGAATTTTATACACGAACCTCGTGAAATAATTACACTCATGGTCTTGTACTGTAACGACCAGCTTTTACAACAGTATAAGTCACGTGTTTCTGGCTTGAAAATATTCTAACCCCAACTGTTCCATTTGTGATATTTTTGTTCAACGCATTGACCACCAGGAGAATTTTACATTCAAATAGAGTAAGAAGTGGTGTCGGTGGGAAAAAAAAACAATGTCAGGATCACAATGATCCAGTGATAGAGAAATGAAGAATATTAATTATTCCATTTCTCACTACATTTGGCAGCGTTTTGCTTTTGTGCACTGTAACACTCGTATCTCACCTTTGGGTAGAATTTGCTGATATATCGTTTTTGGAAACAAATTACAATGATCCATTTATTAATCTCGAAAAATCTGAATACATTTTTTCCTCTATGAGTTGCTGCATCAACACGTATATTTATGATTTTGTCCAGCGCAAATTCAGGGAAAGAAATAAAGACCATCATTAAAACTCCCTTGAATCTACTCATGGATTCAAGTAAAGTAGTTTAAATGAATCATTACTGATAAAAAGAGATATTTTTGAAGCATTCCATCTTTGTCTCATCAGTGTAATTTTCAGGAAAAATTAAACTGATGCGAAACCGACATTTGTACAGTGTGAGTGGAGACTTGTTCAGGCAGACTTTATTTGGTAGACATATTAGCATGGGCAATGCACTAGTTGACGATAACCATAATTAACTGTTAAGACATGTTTGCATCTTAAACCAGGCAAGATTACATAGATTTGGTCAATTCAGTGTCATGAAGACTGAATGTCTTTGTCCTTTTCTTTGCAGAAAAACAGGCAGACGAAAACGACACAATGTTTCTCTGCAAATAACAGGGCCCTGTTTATTCTTATATGCTGCTTCCAGTGCACAAAAATGAATTGCATCACGGTTGATGGAAACACCACTACCATTGAATGTCCACTTTCCAGCCAACTGACACGCTCCTCTTATAAATCATACGTGCGAATTTTCAATTTTATTTTATTATTTCTTACGAATTACTCCGTTGAGTGCAAGGTGAAAAATGTTGACAAATTCGAGCTTGTTTCAAATTTACCCCACTTCTGTAACATAAAATAATTTACATCCCCAAACTAAATAACGACTGTACATTTAATCTTGACAATTTTAGAAAATGGGAATGTAACGACTTGCATGCCATGGTGTAACCGAACTAATTTTCCTATCCTTTTCATTTGCAGGAACGCAAGATCAGACATACTATTCAATTCACAATTCTTTTGTTATCACGTATTGTGAATGATAGTTCAAAGGTGAACGTGCCCCAAAATTCTATTACTTCTAATGTATCAAAAGTACGTTAGTTAAAATGATAAATATGCAGCACAATCTGCACTGGAAATTGTGCCATTCAATTCATGTCAATGAACCGTTTTCCTGCTTGTACGTTCACCCGAACGTTCCTTGCTTTTGCTGATTATTGTTTAACCAGTACGAATGAATCAAGAGAAATTGCATTTATATAAACTGTTAAAGCAGGATGCGATGTTTGAAGTCGCAGACCAGATGTTGTCGACAAGAGGACTGCCCTGCCATCATGAGCACACATGTAAGATACCTGA
Source organism: Chiloscyllium plagiosum (assembly GCF_037043375.1). Lineage (NCBI taxonomy): Eukaryota > Metazoa > Chordata > Chondrichthyes > Orectolobiformes > Hemiscylliidae > Chiloscyllium > Chiloscyllium plagiosum. The sequence continues at coordinate 41,109,594 of NW_028270173.1, forward strand.
ATACATTCTCAACTGTAATGATGAGATTTGCTTCTAATGCTATTTTCTCGGGGAGCCTTGGAAAAGTAGGCCCGTTGGCCATCTGAACCTGTTTCCATATAAAACAGCAGAGATAGAGAGACCTATCTAAGAGATTCCACAAATAATGCATCAAATGTAAGTCCAGAAGTCCTGCCACATCTAGTTGTTGAAAATTAAACATTTCTCTTCAGTAAAAGGGTCAGAAATATCCATTTGTTCAATGATGGAACAACCCAATACATCAGTGCAAAATATAAGGCATACGCATTTGGAGAAATCTTCAGCTAGAAATGACGAGTGGATAATCCAACTCGACCTCCTCCATAGGTTCCTACAGGTAGCAGGATTCTGCCAATTCAATTCTCTCCAAATGATACCAAGAAACCTTTGGAGACACAGGATCCTGTGAAGGTTCTACTCAAGCCAACGTTCCGTCAATAATACTGATACTTTGTGCTCCCAAACGTGACATTTCCATCACCAAATACTTCCAAAGCACTGAAAACATGATGTCTACCTGACAATGTGACAAGTTGCCCAGGTATGACCTGCATGCAAAACCCCATATCAAATTCAACCTAGACAATTATTGTCCCATCAGTCTACTATTAATTATCTGAAATGTGATGGAAGGTGTAATCAACAGTCCTATCAAGTAACACATGGTCATTGACTGCACAATCTGGTTCCACTGAGGCCACTCAACTCCAGATCTCATTAGAGCCTTTGTTCAAACATTGACAAATCATTTGAATTCCAGTAGTGAGGTGAGAGTGATGGCCTTTTACATCAAGGCCACATTGAAACGAGTATGGCAGCAAGAAGACACTGGAGTTAATAGATATCAGATAGCTAACTCTCCACAAGTTATAATTATCCAAGACACATAGCAGATGGTTGTTCTTATTGGAGGTCAGCGTTCTCTGTTCCCGACCAGGAGTAACTCAGGGCAGTATCTTTTGCTTAATCGTCTTCATAAAACCTGCATCATGTCATCTGAATTGGGGATGATCACCAAAGGTTGGATAAGCTTTATCATCATTCAAGACTGTTCAGACGTTGAAGCAATCCATGGTGAAACGCAACAAGATATGGATAATATTCTAGACAAGTGGCATGTAATATTATAGCCACATAAACGCCAGGTAATCGCCAATAATAGTCAATCTGACCGCCACTCTTGACAGTCAATGGTGTAACCATCACTGAATCATGAGATCTTTCGGAAAAGCCTAATCTCTGTAATGCCAAATTTACCATGTTTAACCCATGTCACTGGCACATTCGTGGACAGAACACAGCAACTTAGCCTAGACAATTTAACTAATCTGCGTGAATTTGAAATATGACAAGAAACCGGACCACCCGATGGAAAACCTCACAGATACATTGAGAATGTACAAACTCCACACAGACAGTTACCCAAGATGGAATCAATTTCAGGTCTCTGGCACTGCATGCAAACAATGATAATCAATGATCAACATGCTTCTCCTAACTGCATCCAACACTATCAACATTCTCAGGGTTACCATTGATCAAACTCAGCTTGACTTATCACATAAACACAAACGCAACAAGAGCAGCAGAGGAGCAAAGATTTTGAAGCAGCTAACTCGCGCCCTGACTCTCCAACTTTGTCTATAAGCTACAAGGTGAAAGTGAGGAATATGAAAGATTTCTCCCCACTTGGACGGATGGACATATCTCCAAAAACAGTCAAGAATTTAGACACCATCCAGGACAAAGTAGTCCACTCGATTGGTAGGAAGCATTTAGTTCATTTATTACTGATGCTCAGTAGCTGTAGTGCACAGAATTAATAAGATGCACTCACAAATTCATTCAATATACTCAGACAGAATTCTCTGAGCCCTCAACCACTTCAGTTTATCAAGACAACCTGCAAGTTTCCCTCCAAGCTACTCAACATGTTGACTCGGCATATTCTCATCCACATCATTTGCGTGTCGAGACTGAGAATGAAATGCAGAGTTATGTGGAATCATCACAGGAGGATTTCAACATCGAGTCAAATTTAGCTGAGACGTGATGTAGGTTGGATGAGCCAAATAAGAAAATAATAATTCTGTGATACTCTATCATTCACTATTGTTGCCGTAATATGTTGGTGACTCACGAAAATCTCTTTGTGTCCTTCTGAGAATTTACATTCCCGTCCAGTTTTATACTTAGGCAAACTTGGATTTTGCACTCCCTGACTGAGGAGTAAGCAAATCTCAAAGTACACATTCACGACCACTACAGCCCTTCACACTCCTAAATTATATATTGCTCATGTCTAAACACAATCACGATATTTCCATTCGTTTTCTGAGGATGCAGTCATATTCGAAATCAAAGCAGCATCATGCTGTGTAGTCTCCCAATCCAGCTGCACCTTTCATCTCAATCTTGATTGATCTCCTACTTCAATGCCAGTTAAGTAAAATGCTGCATGTTTACTAATATCTCCAATATCTACAAATTTGTTGAGCTCTGCCATGAATAAACTGAATGACAATCTATACAGATTGGGTAAAAACAATGACGGCAGATGATGGAAACAGAGTCTAGATTAGAATGGTGCTGGAAAAGCACAGCAGTTCAGGCAGCATCCGAGGAGAAGTAAAATCAATATTTCGGGCAAAAGCTCAATCTCTGAAGAATTCCAAGACCCCGATTGAAGAAATATCAGCACATATCAACCTTAAATAGCATTCCTTTTAATTGTGAGAGTTTTGCCCCTTATTCTCGCTTCCACACCGCTCATCCCGCTAAGTTGAGGGTTTATCCTCCTGCATCCTCTGCCCACTTGAGAGCTGTAAAAATTATATTCCCATTTAAACAATTTAGCAGCACTATTTTATTCTTACTTATGACATTCGGGTTACCTTAATAACTTATTTTGTTTATTACGCTTATCCCTAGGTACAGTGAAAAGTGAATAGTATCACCAAGTTCCAGCATCATCTTTGAATAACAAATAAATTACTGAATAAATTAATATTAAATTGATACTACTAAAACTGAATAGATTCAAAAGTTAAGCTTTCCCTCCTCGTAGATATCTCCCCCCATCTACGCCAACCCCCCCCCCCCCCCCCCCCCCACTCCCCCCCCCCGCCCCGGTTCCTCTGGTCGATGATGTTGGAATTCATCCCCAGAATGATGGCAATGTGCGCTTCGTTTGACATCCCTGACGCCTTCACTTCGATGTCAGACGCCTCGAACTGGAGAATGTCATACTGCACGCAAGACGCACCTCCGCCCACTCAGGACACTAACTCCAACGTGTCCTGGCTCTGGATCGACAGATTAGGGCCTGGCTCATTTTAAATCGTTTCACAAAAAAAGCAATGTTTCGTCCACAGTCGAAGTTTGATGATATTCACATACTCATGTAAAGAATGACTTTTAGATGTTCTGAATTTCTAGTTTTACAGTCTTTCCTTTTTCATACTCATGTTTCACAGCTTCCACACTTATGTGGACACAGTTCCAGTGGTGCTCCACCTGCACGCAAATCTGACGTATTTGCTGAATCACTCTTGAATATTGAAAAGATCAGGAGCATAGTAACAGCTATTATTGTCATCAGTCGTAATTTAGAACTTGACGTCTAGCTGGAACATTAATAACCAGAATCTTTTCAGAAACTTTATATATGATGTGCTTTTCCCTAAGTATTTTGCTCCTAAGCAAAAGGACCATTTCGGGTGTCTCCTCACCAGTACCTTGATTAAGGCACATAAGTTCGACCTCCTTGCATCCTGTTTCTCCACACATAAATCCGAATAAAACCCACCCCTTAGCACAACTTAGTGTTGTTTACTCTTAGAAATTGAACCACTTGCTGTCCAAAATGACTTTTTTCGTACACACATTCTCCATTGCACAACTATATTGACGTGAGATAAGTATTGAAGGATTATGTCTGTCAAAGAGCGTCACGATTTTCTGAGAGAATTTCTGTGAGCTTAGGAACAATTGTGACTCCGATTGGGAGGTATTTGCCTATTGTTTTGCACGTGTTACTAGTTGGAAGAGTGAGCTGAAACTTTGCATCTTTTGCTAGAGTTTTAGTTGCCGGGTTCAATAGAGTACTTCTTATCGAAAGAGCAGGCAAGTTATCTTGCTACATTTTTGCGAAACTCATCGCAATAACTGGAGTCTGAGCCTTAACAGCGATAATCATATTGAATCCTATCCCATTTACCGCAAGCAATTGTCAAGAGCCAACTGATATTCACGAGAAATCCCGACATTAACCAGCAACATTCCAGGCAACAGAACAATATTGAATCAACCATTCGGTAGTTGAAAAAGGATTGCCTCTCTGCAAATGCACTTTGGAGTGCCTTATATTTGCCCTCGAAAATCAGACAGTAGAAAGTCTGCACCCCACTTTGTGGCTATGTTCACGGAGATGGGTTGATGCAATGGTGAGGCTTCTTCTTCCTACAGTAGTGTTATTGGAATCCATAACATCAGTCTGTGTTGACTGTTCCAAGATTTCCACACAAGCTACAGCAGTATTAACCACCTGAATTAATGACCTGTGCTGTGGAAGAAGTTCAATGTTTTTCCCCACTCCAGAAGCGTACCTTTCATCATATTCAGTCTGAAACCTCTCACCCTTTCTATCCCTTCTGCAGGACACGTTTGGCACGTAGTGTGATTGTCTACTGCTCTTGCAAGTGCATTTTTCGTATTTCTAAAATGCCTTTACCCATCCCAATCTGTGATTCTATTCACCCGGCATGCAAATTATGTGACTTGTGTTACCCACTTTCATCTTCCATTATACTTTCTGTCTCTCGTTCCATGAGCAAAATAGCTTAAATTGAACTGAAGGAGTGAAGATGTGTGGTTTCCTGACCACCATTCAAATCCTCACACCTTTTTCGAAAGTTATACAGACTCTTAGCGCCTGAACAGGTGCTGGACTGATATCTGAGACTATCTTTGTCTTATTGTGCCAGATTACTTTAGTGAATGATATTGCCTTTGATTCGACTCAGGTTTGCTGACGGTTGATGCAAGCATCCCTGTTTTGTTTGTGCACTAAGTAGCAGAGGAATATTCTAGCAATGTTAGTCTATTGTTTGAACAGAATGGGGAAATGCTCTGAAAGGTAAGAGAAAGCAATGCAAGGTGGGAATTCTACACGTATCTCGTCAGGCTGAAAGAGAGTATTGTACAGTGAACAAACAACTCAGGGATGCAGTCTCGTCGAGTTATTGAGCTGGATACTTTTCCTTGTGCACTAAGTTTCCTTGCTACATGATTGCACTGCTAGTTGCTTGTGCACATCAAAGTTCAATGTTTGAAGTCCAGAAAAGCCCTGTAACCCATAAGGGTTTATAAAGGCTAGTTCAGAAAGGCATGCCAATCTTCATGGATGTGGATGACATGTGACTGGCGGTCAAGTAGCGTGCCAAAATCTTGGTGGCCAATGTTTCGGTCTTCTCGAGCAAATGACGATTTGAACACGCCAAGAACCTACCCTGGTTTCCATGTCGAGTTTTACCGACAGCTGGTCTGCATATTTTTATCAATCTACACATATACGATTTGGCACGCCTCTGACGTTTGTGGTAATTGATCCAGAACCCTTTGGCTGTAAGTTAGAGACATTTTCTCCATGCCACAAAAGCCTTTCCAATGTATAGCTGTGTAGTGAGTTTGCTAAGATCCAACCCATGGTGAGTTCAATTGCAAGTAAAGCGTTTAAATAGGAATAATCTGCATCAATTGGAAACTCTAAACAACCTCTTCAGAAAGGTGCACATCATGTGACGAGATGATCTCGACATCAAAATGACCTTCATCGAACAATACTCGCCCGTTTCTACCACCCATCTCACTTATCCTATGTAACCCATGATAGTCTAATAGCATGATTGCTGAACTGCTAATTCAGCGATTAAGGTAATGCGTTAGGCATCATATTTGGACCTCGTCATGGCAGATCGTGGAGTTTGAATTCAATTGGGCTTGGAGTACAGTTGAGGGCAAATCCACTGAAAAATGGGTTACTCTTAAACTACGCTCTGGAAAATAAGTGATAGGCAATATATGTTGACATCGCCAGTGATGTTATCATCCCATGAATGGTTGCAGAATATTGATTTTGCATGTGCTCTGCTAACGTGCGCCGTTATTTTCATAATCATTACTCTAATTGATTGAAATTAATGCATCTCTGAAAACATCACAAGTGTTACTTCAAAAAATGTTTTCACGCTTTTCTTGGCTGCGTCGTGTTTCAATTAATTGACCGCCTTATTATGAAGACAATTATGGCTTTTTCTTATTTCATGTTTATTGCAGCTGATGAATTGCCAATTTGTATCTATACCTGTCAGAATCGTGGTCTTTACAAAAGTTGCAAGAATTACGTAGTGGCCTTTGGCAGCAACTGACCTACTCCTCCATTTATTACAAATAATTTTTCTTCAAAAAAGAAAATCATTTTCCCTAATTAAGTTTTGGTTTACAGTTTGCTGTATTACCTTAAGTTCACCCTAAGTTCAATCGCTTTCAGGTTTGATTGCCTGTTTTCATGTGATTCCTGAAGCCAAGAAATAAATAATTCACAGGAAAAAAAGAAATGCACAGTCATGAACATAGCAGCGGTTTGTGGGTTGCTTGTTTTACGTCACATTTCATTTTATTGTGTCAATAAATCAGTAAAAGGAATTTATGATGCACCTGGTTTTCTTTTTTAAAGCCTACATTGTGCAGTGCGCCCACTGGGATGGTTACCTCTGCGAACAGTCATATGGTATTATTAATTACTGCCAGAAAAAAAAAACAAAGGTCCAGAGCTAACGAGCCATAGAAGACCTATTGAAATACGGCAAAGATTTTAATCTTGCAAAAGTATTTTCTTGGAGATATCTGTTCAAATTACGCGGAAAAATAATTAACAACAATTACTGTAATCCTTTCGAATAAAGTGAGTCAGCTTTTCAGTTCTTGCACAAACGCAGGAATTTTCGCAGTGACAAAGTTTAGAAATCACTTAAAGGAAGTGATTACGACTCTCTGAAGTGAACAAATAAACAGAATCGTTTTCAGTCGCAATTACATGAAAAACAGTCCAGTCGATAACTCTCTGTCATGTGCTTTGACTGTCAAATCTGCAACTTTCTTCTAAATATTCTCCAGATCCACTAAAAACAATACAAGCAGTTCCTTACTAGAACTGGTCATATTGTTGCACTTTAAATGCACGGCCAATTTTCCCCCCAGAGTGAGTCATCAATATGATATCATGTTTTTTGGTAGACAATGAGTGCAATTGCTTTGGTTTACCGAAAAATCTGCATTACTTGTATCTGGTCTGAGTATCTCAATGGTGCAATCTCTCTCTCTTGTTATGAACATGTATCATGCAGAAACGCACTAAACTCTCTGCAACGTAGGTTATGGTGAGCTGAGTTGTAGAATTGTGCACAATATCATCTCGTAGTACCACGTTCACTTTGCACAAGCATGGGATTAAAACCTTTGATCAATGGTTTCCTAATTGATGCACGTATTGTTAGCAATTGCTACCAAACAGTCCAGATCACACATTTTACCAAACTTGTGATATAAACTCTCTATCTGGATAAGTCGACATGGAAAGTAGAGTGGGTTGTTTTTGGATTCTAATCCGCACTTCTTCCAAATAATATCCATTCAAGAGGGAGCATTCATGGGCCACCCACATACACCACTCCTCCACAGACATTGATTCCCAACATATGCCAACCAACAAGACCCCTCATGGCACATGTGGAACATATTGCAAGATGGTTTTGCTCTTCAATGCTCCACCTCGTCTGCATCGACATTTACAATTTTAATCCTCTGGCAATAGCACTTTGCACTCATGCGCATGCAATAAAATCATGGACTGGACCAGGCTACATCTTGATGGCAGAGTTTTCACCGATTCAAAATCTCACTGGATGGTCCTGGCATCACTGCCTTGGCTTTTTTCATTTTCCTCACTCACTCAGAGATATCAGGCTCACCTCATTACCGGCTTTTTTTGACGTTCGCATAATTGGAAAATATTGCAGCTTGTTTTGGTTGCCAGCAGAACTTTGTCCAGTGATGAGTACGCAGCATTTGCTAAGGTATTCCTGCTACATCAGGTGAAGTGCAGCTTCTGCTAGGGCCAGTCAATGTCAGAATGTGAATGCTGGTCAGCCCATAATCCATTTTGACACTCGTTGTCCTATTATTGGCTTTAATCCTCTTGGAATAAGAATCAATCAGCAATACGGAAGATTAAATCAGGTGGTTTAGTTATTGTTGTTGGTACAGTTGGGAAGGTTTACCAAGTGAGTCGAGCAGTAAGTGTGCAGAATGAGTGGCATTGCAGATTTGGATTGGTTAGCATATGTGGGGAGTATGCTGGATAGATTAGTGACAGTAGCAAAGAACGAGACTCGGTGAGAACTTGTTGCAATACAAGAGACAGATGGAGTGTGAGTTATCAGAGAGACATGATAGTATTTTGGCAGAGTGCAAAATGACATTGAGCTTCTTTCTGAAGTATTGGGCATTCTTCCAACGGCTGAGAAAAGTTTGCATGTGTAACAATCCTCTAATAGGCTATCATAATATTAAGCCATCTCCTCTACTGCTTCTCATGGGTAAGTCCAACTGTACACCATCCACTTCAGCAGGATCTCCAGGCCCATAAACCAAAGTAGGAAAACCATATTCCTCTCTCTGCCGCTCCAGATTGATGTTGCTTGTCCATCTGCACAGCAGCCTATTAAAAATAATGACAGCACCAGGGATTCTATTCAGTTCTGCGATCTGCATTGATTTGCCAGTTATTTAGGAAACACAACATGGCAAGACGAGGTGTAAACAGAGCGTGATCTTCCTATCTGGGCTCAAGTTGCAGGTAATCTGGGAGTTTGTTCCTGTATGACAGAAATGTGCTCGGCATCACTGACAACAGCACTCCACCAAACTCGACTCAACACACATTCCAGCAAAATTCGTAACACTTTGCTCAAGGTAAAATGCCCTAAGCTATCATAAAGCATCCTTTGGAATAAGTTATTGTAGGCAAGGTCCAGCGACGTTCAGGAAAATTTATTTCGCCATCACTGCTTATCCTGTTTCATAATTATGTAATAAATTGTTTTAATCATTGAAACAGACATTTACTTTTTTATTCATTCACGAAATGTGACTGTCACTAGCTAGACCAACTGCCAGCCCTAATTGCCCAGAAAAGAAGTCAGGATCTGAGTCATATGTACACCAGAACAGGGAAGGAGGACAGCTTTCTTCCCTAAAGGACATTAGTAAATCAAGCGAGTGTTTCCAGAAATCGAAAAGGTCGTTCTTGATCATCTTTAGTTCCACATATCTATTGAATTCAAATTCTACTTTCTGCCATGGCGAGATTTTAGCCTAATCCCCGAGGACATTTCTTGGATCTCTGGATTAATAGTCAGCGAGAAGATGGCAAGGCGATTGCTCCCCTCCCCCCATCTTATTAATGCATTTAGAAGTATAATTAATATGATAAAGTACTAAAATGGTTGATATCAATTTTATGAATACATAATACATTGCTACAATATACAGATTTGATATCAGTGATGGAATTGAACGGTAAACATGCTCGGCTGCTGAATATAATCTACTCCTGTTCCTCTATTCCACGAGTTCCAGGTTTATGATCTACTACATGACTTAAAAATAAGATTAAATGATTTAACTCGATAATACGCATCAATTTCTCCTCAAAATTAAGTTGACCAATGCACGAGAACATCATCACATCGGCAATTGATTTCTAAATAAAACAAAAACTGTCAGAACACGACATGGAAACATTCAGTGAATCTGATTGTTTTGCTTGCCTGAGTGGCAACATCCACAATGGCCATTATTGCTAGCAGTACAGCAAATTAACTCAGAAGTGTGCAACAACTAGGTTGAATTCACAATTGATAGTTTCTGTTTGCAAAAGCAATCGTGCAATGCAAATTGCAAAACACAGTAAGACTGCCACGAAATTGAATTTCAAGCGACATGAGAATTACATTTTTTTCTTCTGTAGTTCAAAAAGAAGTAATGTGATGCAATAATGCAATGGATCACATAGCTTCAAGGACGTACATAGTGTTCTCATCAAATTTATTTGGCAATTATGGAAGTTACCAAAGATCTGTCGAGGTTTCCAGGAGTTTCTTAAATCTAATATTCCAATCTAATAGTAATTGTCTGGAACATTCATAATTGTCGACCACGTCCTACACTTCAACTTGTCAACGTCTGGAATATTTCAATATGGCAGTTCACCTTTGTCACACTGTTTAAAGACTGTATAGTACCCTTTGTCTATTGATCTGGAAGCCTTGATCTCACATCCGACTCTTATCTCCTCAAATTGATTTATTTCGTATTTAATTGAACAGAATATCCTCATTATATTTATGCATCCAATTTCCGCTCACCCTACATAAATCTAATGCTTATTTCGTCAAGTAAGCACATGAAAATGTTATTCAACTTAGAACATATAACAGTACAGTCCAGGCCGTTCGGCCCTCCATGTTTTTCCGACATTTTGTCGTGCTTTAATATCAAACTAATTTTCAGATCGAAACCTCTCTAACACAGGTTTTCAAGCGCAGGAATTAAAATGCAATACATTAAAAATACAACAAAAATAATATTATAATTTCTCGCATTTGAAGGTGATATGATGAAGTAAATAGTCCCAAGAATTAAAAATGACTCATGCTAACAACGATTATACAAAACACAGAAACTAATGTCAATCAGTTGTCCTTTGAGGATTCTCCAGACATATTAGAGACCCTAGTGTAAACTGAAGACATGCCTGCGTAGAATCATAAAGCGACAGCTACTTCCTGTGCAAACATGGAACAGCCGATTATCATACACATAGAACGTATTTACTACCCTATTCTTGCAGCCGTTGGCATCCCAGGTATGTTTCTGAAAATCAATTAATAATTGTAAATTCTATTAATGTGATCACAGCTCTTGCTAACGGTCAAATGTTCCATTCTTAAGATGCTCAATTTGCAGAAAATAATTAATTCAATCATCCATCAAACAGCAGCAACCACTTTGCTCTGAATTTTTCTCAGTAGAATGGTTTGACAAGCAATATAACCATTGAAATGTTCGTATGACACCTGCAGTATATTTTTGGTTGCAGACAGAAGTTGCCGCATCCAATATACCTTGAATTTTTGAAGTGGAAATGAAACCTTTAGCCTGCTACGAATACTCAGTGTGCCCTTAAGTATGTGCCAGGGGAGAAGGATTAAAAGAGCAATTGTCAGATATCTGAATTTTGATCCACTCCTCAGAGAAGCTGCAAGTGGTGCTGTGATTTTTTTAAAAAATGCACATTTTATAAGAAATGCACCACATATTTCGAGCACATGACCAGAAGGATGAGATTCACAAATTCCACTTTGGTCAGCGACGTATTTACACATTTTCACCTTGAATGAATCGTTGCTATTCGCTTTAGCTGATTTTCTGGGACAAGTTCAATTTATATATGCAGTCGTCTCTGGTAACAATACTTCTCATAGCTTCGCATTTAATTTATTTTTGACTGTAAATTTTAAGGTGCACACTTTGTCTCAGGCACAGTTTGTTATGTGTCTTGTATTTGGACGATTTTGATTACTTAGTTGTCTTATAGATCCTAAGGGATGGCGCATCTGTATTATTTTTTTCTGATCAAATTGTAAACAGCTTGCTTAATGCTTTCTAAAGGTATGAGCATTCCATTCTGGTGTCACTTTTGGAACTTATAAATAAAAGCCACAATCTTGAAACCTGTTTGAACTTAATAGTTTTGCTTTCAATTAATCTTTTGATCATGTTAACACGCACCTCAGGTACAGGTGAAATTAAAATGTTATGAACTGACTTAGAAGTAGGGGTCTAATACTATGTTAGAAAATCTGACTGCAGGTGTAACCTATACAGTTTGGCGGGTGTATTGACAGCCATTCAATTGTAGCCTGAACGAAACATTGTATAATTTCGATCTAACGTTTTTCTATTTATTTCAGCCCTGCTGAAATGAGGCCACGTATACTTCAGTGCATTTTTATAATTAAGAGTTCTTCAGCGAGCTCTGTACTACAACAACAACCAAATCTGTCTGTTACGCCGTATAGATAGGTTCGAAATGAATTCTATTTGTCTGATAAGCAGCTGCTCCAATGTTGCGCAGAAAATAGCTGTCTGTTTTACGATTTTACACAGTCAGGTCTTCAGTTTTCACTGGGGTCTCTTATATATCTGGAGAATCCTGAAAAGTCTGGTGTAGAATTTCAGAATAAAAAGGAAAATTTTAGCTCACTTAATCCGAACATTGTGCGCTAAATCACACGTATAAAGTAATGGTTTTCATTTACCGTTTTTATGGCGTGTCTTCAGGTCGATTAAATGCCTTTACGTTTTTCAAGTTTTCCAATCTATCTTTTTTAAGGCATATCATCAAAATTGCGTATCTCTTTCTCAAAACCTGAAAGTGGGGCAGTTCTGATTCCGAAGACTGGTTTGTTTGTTGAGTCGCTTAGAAACACTTTTTTTTTTAAATGGAAAAGCTTCTAGATTATTTTATATATTCCACGTTCAACAATGGAAATCGAAACAATTTCAATAAACTCAGAAACAAATGATCGAGCGCCAGGTACCTTTACCAGAGCAATACAATGCAATTAGAAATCATTGAACATCCATGGCTTTAGACACATTATAGATCAAAATTTACACGTTGGCCTGTTTAGTTGTATAAGTTCATGGGAATCGTCTTAGCAGAGAACTAAACTATTTCACTTGATTTCATTGTTTTGAAGGTCTCAAAGAAATGTATGCACCAGGACTAACCACACTCGATTTCAAACAAATTACGTTTACTGACCAATAACTCACTATGTTAAGAATGACCATTTTTGTCTTTGTTTCGTTTCAGCTAATGTGCTAACAATTCTAATTCTTTCGCGTGGTCGTTGTGACCTCTCCAAATGTGTCACTCGATACCTGGTCTGCATGTCAACAGCTGATTTATCATTGCTGCTATTTAACGCAATACTCTATGAGATTAAGGATTCTTATTTTCCATATTCATTCCTTAACTACACCCCAATTTGCAGCCTTAACATCACTCTGTGTTTGGTTTCCATTGACTTGTCTGTTTGGTTTACTGTCGCATTCACCTTTGATCGATGTGTTGCTATTTGCTGTCAAAAGCTCCGAAAAAGCTATTGTAATGTTAAAAGTGCAAATGCAGTTATAGCAGTGATAATTATTTTGAGCATCTTGCAGACTATTCCACTGTATTTTATATTCAAACCTCGTGAAATAATTGATAATTTACCGTGGTCCTGTGCTGTGAAAACAAGCTTTCACATCCTACCAATATGGATAGCGTATTGGTGGTTGGAAACGCTTTTAACCCCATTTCTTCCCTTTGTTTTGATATTACTGTTAAATGCTGTAACTATCAGACATATAATGCAGGCAAACACCATCAGAAGAGGACTGCAACGAAAGAACAATGGTGAGAACCTGGACGATCCGGAGGTGGAGAGCAGAAGAAAATCAATGATTATATTGCTGGCCATATCTGCCAATTTTATACTTTTATGGAGTGCATCCTTTGCATCTTATATTTCTGTACAATTTACGAATGCTGAATTTTTAGTAACAAATTACAACGACCCATTTATTATTCTGGAACAATCAGGATATATTCTCAGAACATTGAGCTGCTGCACAAACACCTTTATATATGTAGTTTTCCAGCGGAAATTCAGAAATGAGCTCAAACTAATGATCATTCATCCCTTTACTGTTGTAACACATTTACGTAAGTTAAATTCCTCATTGAACTAAATGAAAAGATTTAGAATCTTGTAAATTAGTGCCGTGGGTCGACAAAACTTGCCATCTTGCATCCTTACTATTCTTCCTGCTCAGATAGATAAACTGACATATTCCAATATATACCATTTACCACAATATAACAAATCACTTTGCATTTTCAATCTCTTTGGCAACATTTTGTAGCCGTCTAAAACCTTCCTTTGTTATCGTCCTCTGTATGTTCACCAAAGGTGACTACGAAATAATAATTACAAACCAGCAATTTATTTGTAGATATTGTAAGTAATTGAAACCATTCTGATTCTTGCACTACACCACTAACCACATATTAAACGTGAAATGAAATAAACTGGCTATGTTTTTTTTCTTAATTACTAGCAAAATATTGGTGCACGTGCATTGCCATGGTTTGCGGATGGGAAAACTGCACAGCACTTCCATTGAAAAACTCTCCCCTGTTAATTCTTAAATGCACATTCTATTTTTCGAACAATGTGATCCACTGAGCTCGTACATGCGCAGTCCTTTTTAACATTTATGCATAAAGTGTCCCATAATCCCACTATTCTGACGAACCATTCATTCCGGATCAAGGGTTTATGGCCAAAAAGTCGACTCTCCTGCTCCTAGGATGTTTCCTGACCTGATGTGCTTTTCCAGTACCACACCTTTCGAAGTTAGTGCATGTCACTTCAGTACACAGAAATCACAAAGGAACATTTTGTTGGAGATGCTTCATTACTTTTACATCGATGAGACTGCAGTCTGTACTTGTGACGAGTTTTACAGCATTTTAGATTAGATTACTTACAGTGTGGAAACAGGCCCTTCGGCCCAACAAGTCCACACCGACCCGCCGAAGCGTAACCCACCCATACCCCAACATTTACCCCTTTACCTAACACTACGGGCAATTTAGCATGGCCAATTCACCTGACTTGCACATCTTTGGACTGTGGGAGGAAACCGGAGCCCCGGAGGAAACCCACGCAGACACGGGGAGAACGTGCAAACTCCACACAGTCAGTCGCTTGAGTCGGGAATTGAACCCGGGTCTCCGGCGCTGCGAGGCAGCAGTGCTAACCACTGTGCCACCGTGCCGCCCACTATTTTAATTGCTGTATTTCGGTGTATTTGTTGGGTAGCTCTGAGGTCAAAGATAAGCTGTCTTCTACCCTACGTAATGTAGCGACAAGTCTTGCTGTGGGGTTCTGGTTGATAAGTGGTGGTAGGATGTGGGACAGAAAGGAAATCAATGTGACCAGATGTTCTCGAGAGCTGGTAAAGGTGATCCAATATGCAACATTATTGTTGTTCGAAGCTTCTGGGCAGTTCTCGTGCCGAGAAATCCTTCAAGCTTAGCTGATCTGTCATAGCCGGTCTCATTGTTCAATCGTGTACCCTTGCTCAATATTCTATGTTTCTATATGATGCTTCTCTGAGTATGAATACATTCGGAGAAGCGTTGGCATTGTTTCAATACTCTGAGGCTGAGAAGAATTCTTCTGTAACTAAACATATGTGGATCGATGTGACCAACATTTGGAAGAGAAACCAGTTGGCAACTTTTGTTTCTCAAACAACTGGTAATCATTCAGTGCATGTTTTATTGACCAAGTCAAGTGGACGTTCAGGTTTCAAAATCAATTCACTTTGATGAGAACAGGCTTTGAGGCAGTTCGAGTTTCAAGATTTTTGAGGGAGTTCCAAGGCGAGAACATTAGAAATCCAACGCGAATAAGGTCAAGGTTCAATGAAATGTTATGTCTCAATGTACACGATAGCGTTGGTATATATTGCTGAGAAATCCAGGTAAAATTCTTGTGATGTGGTTTGATTACATCTGTCATTAGATTATCAAATGCGTATTTTTAAAATTCAAACATTTCGAAAGTGCAATGGTGATTTGGTGAAAAAATTCTATTATTAAAAACAGACGAACCCGGAAGACTGCATCTAAGGTAAGGCAGTTTTCTTTTAAAATTACTTACCTGTAGCGGACAGCAGTGTTTTCCCTTTCACAGAAGGAGCGGGAGCGGCGGAGGAAGTGACGAGGACCAGAGCGGCAGCCGGGAAGGAAAGCAGTGACCATATATATCAGCAAGGCGGCGAAACCCAAGACTCGACAACTGTAGAGTCTCCCACCCGCCCTCCTCCTGTAACCTAGTTAATAAGGTAATGTTCATTCTAAACTTCCTCTATTGAATACAAGTTTGTTATTGATTTTATAGCAACTTGAACTAAGCTTTCTACTTTAGTACTGAGTGCGTGTTCAGATAAGTCGGGTATGGATGCTAGGGCAGTTGCTTGGTCCTCCTGCAGAATGTGGCAGGTGAAAGACATGGCACACCTCTCCGCTGGCTACATCTGTGGGAAGTGCACCCAACTCCAGCTCCTTGAAAACCGTGTTAGGGAATTGGAGCAGGAACTGGATGAACTACGGATCATTCGGGAGGCTGAGGGGGTAATTGAGACGAGTTACCGGGAGTTGGTCACACCTAAGGCTCAGGACAAGGATAAATGGGTTACAGTTCGGGGAGGAAAGGGGACAGTCAGACAGTGCAGAGATCCCCTGTGGACATTCTCCTCAGCAATAAGTATACCGTTTTGGATACTGCTGGGGAGGATGACCTACCAGAGGAAAGCCATCGCTGTCAGTTCTCTGGCACTGAGCCTGACACTGTGGCAAAGAAGGGAAGGAGGCAGATTAGAAAAGTACGAGTGGTAGGGGACTCGATAGTTAGGGGAATCGACAGGAGATTTTGTGGTCAGGATCGGGATTCCCGGAAGGTATGTTGCCTCCCTGGTCCGAGGGTCCGGGACGTCTCCAATCGGGTGAATAAGGTTCGAAAAGGGGAGGGCGAACAGCCAGAAATCTTGTTTCATATTGGCACGAGTGATATAGCCAGGAAAAGTATCGAAGATATAAAAAGTGATTTCAGGGAGTTAGGATGGAAGCTGCAAAGCAGGACGAACAGAGTAGTGTTATCTAGTTTACTACCGGTGCCACGAGATAGCGAGGCGAGGAACAGGGAGCGGGCGCAGCTTAATATGTGGCTGTGCAGCTGGTGTCGGAGGGAGGGCTTCAGATATGTCGATAATTGAGATGCCTTCCGGGGAAGGTGGGACATGTAAAAGAAGGACTGGTTGCATCTGAACTGGAAGGGGACCAATGTCCTGGGTGGACGGTTTGCTCGAGCAGTTTGAGAGGGTTTAAACTAGTACGGCACGGGGGGTGGAAACCTGAGCTGTATGCAGATGAGGCAATAGCAAGAGGGAGACCAACTAGTGGGAAGGATTTTCCAGGCAAGGAACCAAGGTATCAGTTAAACTGTGTTTGCTTTAACGCAAGGAGTATCAAGAATAAAAGTGATGAACTTAGAGCATGGATCAGTACCTGGTGCTATGATGTTGTGGCCATAACAGAGACATGGGTTTCTCAGGGGCAGGAATGGTTGCTGGATGTTCCAGGGTTTAGAGAATTTAAAAAGAATAGGGAGGGGGGAAAAGAGGTGGGGGTGTAGCACTACTAATCAGAGAAGGTATCACAGCGACAGAAGCTTCTATTGTCGAAGAAGATCTGCCGACCGAGTCAGTATGGGTGGAATTTAGATACAGCAAGGGATTAGTCACCTCTTCAGAGGTTTACTACAGGTCCCCAATAGCAGCAGGGAGATGGAAGAAAGCATAGGTCGGCAGATTTTGGGGAAGTGTGGAAGTAGTAGGGTTGTTGTAATGGGTAACTTTAATTTTCCCAATATTGATTGGAACCTACTTCGAGCAGAAGATTTGAATGGAGCTGTTTTTGTAAGGTGTGTTCAGGAGGGTTTCCTAACTCAGTACGTTGACAGGCCGACGAGGGGAGAGGCCATTCTAGACTTAGTGCTCGGAAACGAGCCGGGGCAGATATCAGATCTTGTGGTGGGAGAACATTTTGGTGATAGTGACCACAACTGCCTCACATTCGACATAGCTATGGAGAAGGAGATGATTAGTCAAAATGGGAGGATATTTAATTGGGGAAGAGGAAACTATGATGTTATTAGACATGAGTTAGGAAGCATGGATTGGGAGCAATTGTTCCATGGTAAAGGCACTATAGACATGTGGAGACGGTTTAAGGAACAGTTGTTGCACGTGATGAATAAATATGTCCCTCTGAGACAGGCAAGAAGTGGTAAGATAAAGGAACCTTGGATGACGAGAGCGGTGGAGCTTCTCGTCAAAAGGAAAAAGGTAGCTTACATAAGGTGGAGGAAGCTAGGGTCAAGCTCAGCTCTACAGGATTACAGGCAGGCGAGGAAGGAGCTTAAAAATGGTCTGAGGAGAGCCAGGAGGGAGCACGAGAAAGGCTTGGCAGAACGGATTAGGTAGAACACAAAGGCATTTTATACTTATGTGAGGAATAAGAGAATGGTCAAAGAAAGAGTAGGGATAGCATAGGGAATTTGTGTGTGGAGTCTGAGGGGGTAAGGGAAGCCCTAAATGAGTTCTTTCTTTCTGTCCTTACGAAAGAAACGAACTTAGTAGTGAATGAAACCTTTGAAGAGCAGGTGTGCATGCTGGAATGGATAGAGATAAAGGAAGCTGAGGTGTTGAAAATTTTGTCAAACATTAAGATTGACAAGTCGCCAGGCCCAGATCAGATTTGTCCTCGGCTGTTTTGGGAAACGAGAAATGCAATTGCTTCGCCACTTGCGAAGATCTTTCCATCCTCGCTCTCCACTGGAGTCGTACCTGAGGACTGGAGAGAGGCAAATGTAATTCCTCTCTTCAAGAAAGAAATAGGGAAATCCACAGCAATTACAGACCAGTAAGTCTCACGTCTGTCGTCTGCAAGGTGTTAGAAAGGATTCTGAGGGATAGGATTCATGACCATCTGGAAGAACATGGCTTGAGTAAATGCAGTCAACACGGCTTTGTGAGGGGCAGGTCATGCCTCACAAACCTTATCGAGTTCTTTGAGAATGTGACTACAAAGGTTGACGAGGGTCGAGCTGTGGATGTGGTGTATATAGACTTCAGCAAGGCATTTGGTAAGGTTTCCCATGGTAGGCTCATTCAGAAGGTCAGGAGGAATGGGATTCAGCGGAACATAGCTGTCTGGATACAGAATTAGCTGGCCAACAGAAGACAGTGAGTGGTAGTAGAAGGAAAATATTCTGCCTGGAAGTCAGTGGTGAGTGGTGTTCCACAGGGCTCTGTCCTTGGGCCTCTGTTGTTTGTAATTTCTATTAATGACTTTGATGAGGGGATTGAAGGATGGGTCAGCAGGTTTTCAGATGACACAAAGGTTGGAGGTGTGGTTGACAGGATGGAGGGCTGTTGTAGGCTGCAGCGGGACATTGACAGGATGCAGAGATGGACTGAAAGGTGGCAGATGGAGTTCAACCTGGATAAATGCGAGGTGATGCATTTTAGAAGGTCGAATTTGAAAGCTGTGTACAGGATTAAGGATAGGATTCTTGGCTGTGTGGAGGAACAGAGGGATCTTGGGGTGCAGGTACATAGATCCCTTAAAATGGCCACCCAAGTGGACAGGGTTGTTAAGAAAACATATGGTGTTTTGGCTTTCATTAACAGGGGTATTGAGTTTAAGAGTCGTGAGATGTTGTTGCAGCTCTATAAAACTTTGGTTAGATCGCACTTGGAATACTGCATCCAGTTCTGGTCGCCCCATTATAAGAAAGATGTGGATGCTTTGCAGACGGTTCAGAGGAGGTTCACGAGGATGCTGCCTGGAATGGAGGGCTTATCTTATGGGGAGAGGTTGACTGAGCTCGGACTTTTTTCAATGGAGAAAAGGAGGAGAAAAGGGGACCTAATTGAGGTATATAAGATAATGCGAGGCAAATATAGAGTCGATAGCCAGAGACTATTTCCCAGGGCAGAAATGACTAACACGAGGGGTCATAGTTTTAAGCTGGTTGGAAGAAAATATAGAGGGGATGTCAGAGGCGGGTTCTTTATACAGAGGTGTAAGAGCATGGAATGCGTTGCCAGCAGCAGTTGTGGAGGCAGGGTCATTGGGGACATTTAAGAACTCCTGGACATGTGTATGTTCACAGAAATTTGAGGGTGCATACATGAGGATCACTGGTCGGCACACATCGTGGGCTGAAGGGCCTGTTCTTTGCTGTTCAGTTCTATGTTCTATGTTCTACCCTGACGTATTTATAAACCTGAACATATAGACTAACAGTAGGAAATATTGTAAATGCAATCCTGAGTTTGAAACTGACTTATTCCTGATTGCTTGGATAATTATTGATTGTGTTCTTTTTGGAAAAGACTTCCAATCCAATACATTGGAATGCTGTTTCAGAATTTAAAAGTCATTCCTTGTTTCATCAAAGTAGAACTTCCATTAAAAAAATGACAGTTTATACTAAGTGTCACTTCACAACGAGCCATATGTTAGGATGGCAGCTCTGAGAGTGCTGGATTTCATGTTTAACAGAAAATCACATCCGTGAAAAAAATAGCTCTGTTTCACCAGTTTGAATGATCTGTAACTTAAACAATACAGTAATGTGAAACAAAAATGTGATAATTAAAGAGACATTTCCTGCATCACGTGCATTATGTACGTGCTACTGGAGAGGTGGATTTTCGGGTCACACCATTTTAATTTACGGCATTGTAGCAGATTTTAAGGCAAGAATATTTTTGGAAATGATGTAAATAAATAACTGTGCAAAAATAAAAAAGTCTGTCTTTACTGCTAGAGAATCACAGGGATGTACAGCACAACAAAAGCCCTTCAGCCCATCGATTCTGTGGCAACCAAAAGTAGCCACTTCACTATGCGATTCCTAACTTCCAAAACAACAAAAGGCCCATAGTCTTGCAAGCTATTGTGTCGCTAAATGCTTCTTAACTGTTATGAGGATTTCTAACCCTCCCAGTCACGTAACTTATGATTTCTCGATTCCGACTAATATTGAGTTAAAATCGTATTCTTCACGTTGCTTCTAATTTTTCTGCTCGTTAACTTACATCGAAGTCTCATTCTTATTGTTCTCTCCACGTAAGAGGAACATTGCTGAATGTCTACGTTGCATTTCCCCCTCATAATTTGATATATTGTGTACTCCCTCAGTTTCATTCACTGCAAGGAAAGCAGCCACAATCTATCTAGTCTCTTTTCACGTTTGGAACTCTCCAGTTCTGGCAGTACCGTGTTAAATCTCGTCTGCGTCCTGCTCCAGGGGATCCACGTCCTCCTGTAATGTATATTTTAGGACTGCACGAAATACCCCAGCTGTGGCTCAATAAACATGCCCCGAAAATCAATATCTTGATTATATGCCAAATATCATGCATGTTTTCTTATTCACATATTAGACATACTCTGCAATGTTGAGGGATCGGCGGAGAAGCCCAACCAATAACCCTCATGACCCTTAGCATTTCCCACTGTCCAAGCATTCATCGTGTACTCCCTTTCCTTTCCTCTCCAACTGCATCACCTCATAATTATCCAGGTTGCATTTTATTAACCACTCACAAGGTCAACTGACCGCCCACTCTATATACTTCAATAACCTACAGAAATCCTTCTCACTTCTTGACATCCCACTAATTTTCATATCATCTACTAACTTACTGATCAACCTTCCTACAATAAACATTAGGTCATTTACATATACAAACACCCTTCGACAATCACTCTCTGCTATCTTTTTTAGTGCTAATTTTCAAAATTTCCGTGGGTTCAATCAGGTCTTAACAATTCTATCAGTATCCCAAGCGGGACGTTATCAAAGAACTTGCTGAAGTCCAAATCGACGACTTTGACCGCATTTCCTTTGCCTGCACAACTGCTTACCTCTTTGAAAATAAATCAATCAAGTTGATCAGGATTCAATTCCCCTCAACAAAACCCTGCTGGCTGTTCATGATTAATTCCTCCCTCTCCATGGGCAGATTAATTGTAACCCTCAGAAATGTTTTAATCACTTTCCACATCACTGAGGTTAAACTGTCAAATTTTCAATTTCCTGGTTTATCCCTTGAGCATTTCTTGACTAACAATACTATATTGGCTGTATTTAATCCTTTGGCACTTATCCTGCAGCGAGATAATATGTTCCTCCGAACTTAGAATTCAATTTAATGCGATCCCATTGAATTCAAAACTTTGAAGACTAGTTTACTCTCGCAAAATCCTTCTCCTCTGATAGTTACTCCAGTTAATGAAATAACAACAGACACATAATTTAATTGAACTGCATAATTTCCCAGTCAGTATAGGCTTGCCTTACGAGAAAAGATTTCTATCTCTTGAAAAATCACTAATTCCTGTACATTATTTGGAAGCAAGAGCAAACAAAATGCATTGATTACCTTGCAAATTCGAACCGTCATTTCTTGTAGATTCATAACCAATAGAGTTGACTTCGTCAAAAGTCAACGTATGAACGGACCATGCAGGCAAGATAATTGTTTCTTTGAGAAATAATTGAGCTGGCAAAATCTCATGCATGTTCATGTCGATATTAGTCAAATGATCCAGCTTGTTGAACAACATTGGTGCATCATGTGCATACTTCGGTCTAATCCTGTTGTTCAACGGTCAGAAAGTAATACTATTTATTGTATAATACTCCTGTCACCATTTCAGGTTTCTCTCGTCCAAGAAAGTGACATCAGTTGGCAAGATGATCAACTGCCTATGGAGAAGCTAAGCAGAAATTCCCACTATTGAATGGAAATAGGACAACGTATAATCAGGTCAGTAGAAAATATTTACTTCTCTATTGTTTTAATTTTTGGTGTTCCAGGTAAGTTTCTGTAAATTATTGTGTACCCAAAGTTTTCTGTGTTTATTTGAATTACTCGGCTCATTTGGAGAACGAAACCAGCGCAGGTGTCGTTTTACAATAAATAATTGGTTTGACTCAGTCACCATAGCACATTCCATGTATAATAAAACTGCTGACAAATTCGACATGGTTTTTCTAAATTTTACTAGTAAAATAGTTTATTTTCAACCATTAAAGAATTTATTGATCGTGGATGATCAATGAATATCTCAAGTCACAATTGTAAAACAGTCGAACAAAAGACAGTTAAGGAAATTGTAAGCACCTTCTTCCTGAAATGTCAAGTAGAAAATTTATAAGTTTGCTCTGGATTTCACCAGCCTCACAGATGACAACATGCAATAAATTTAAATTCTGCCACAACACATCGAGAAACCCCTGAGTACACTGGAGTTTGCAAAGTGTATGCTATCTCCTGACATTACGATAGTAGTACTGATAAAGGCTGGACCAGAGTTAACAGCACCACTAGGTAATGCAGCTACTACACTGGCATGAATCCGGTGATCTACACGTCATTGCAGGTATATCCAGTTTACAATAAGCTGTACACATCAAATGATCCTAATCATTCTAATCTCTAACCTGAACAAACTAGTGAATAAGGTCATGGTTTAACGTTTGAAGCATTAGCCCGGTTTGACATAGTCTTAAAAGATCGGATGGAGAGGAACTTTTTAAGTGTGTACAGCAAAGTTTCTCATTCAGTCTGAGGATGTATCAATTAGAAAAGCATCAAAAAGTGACCTACTCATGGGAAATAGGACAGGGCAAGTGACTGCCGTATCAGTGAAGGATAATAATGCAGCAAATGGTCACAATTCTCAGTTTTCTATAAGTTATGCAAAGGATAGGACTTGTTCCACAAGTCAGAGTTCTAAATTAGAGGAAGGACAGTGTTGGTGGTATTCAGTAAGTGCGTTCAAAAGTTAATTGGAAGTTTATATTCGCAGGTAAAGTGACGGCTGTAAAGCGGAAGCCTTCAAAGATGGGATAATCAGAGCCCAGGAACAGTATGTTCCTATCAGGGTGAAAGGCAAGTCGGGCAAATGTGGGGAACGCGGGATGACTAGAGAAATTGAGATTCTGTTAATGAAAAAGAAGCGAGTATATATAAGGTATAGGCAGAAGGGATAGAGTGAATCGCTGGTGGAGTATGAGAGCAGTCAGAGAACACTTGCGAGATGCATCGTGGGACAAAAAGGAGATGTGAGATTGCTCTGATAAATGAGCTCAGACGAATTCACAGGTTTTCTACAGATGCAACAATGACAAAAGAGCAGAAAGGAGTCAGTAAGGCACCCTAAATATCAGAAAGGCCACCAAAGTGTGGAACGATGTGAGATGGGTGAGATACTAAAGGAGTTTTTTGCAACTTAGCGATGGACTTTGGTATATCATTAGGTGAGCTTCTGCATGGTAGACTGGTTAACAAGTTTCGATTACATGGAATACAAAGAGAACTAGTAGTGGGTAGTTGCACACTTGTAGTGTGCCAAAGGGGTCGGCACTGGGTTCATATGAGGTGTGGTTAATAAATTTGCAGATGACACCAGAATTGGCAGTGAAGTATGCATGAAGAAGGCTACCTCAGAGTACAATGGGACATAAATCACATTGACTGCGAGGAGGAGGTTTGACAGATGGCGTTTAATATAGATAAATATGAGCTGCCTCATTTTGTTTGGGCAAATCAGAGCATGACCTGTCCATCTAACGTTAAATGCCTGGGGCATGTTGTCAAGCAAAGGGATCTGGGAATGCAGGTTCATAGCTTCTTGAAAGTAGAGTTCCAGGTTCTTGAAAATATATGTTAACGTGCTTAACTTTATTGTTCAGTGCATTGAGTATAGCATTTGGGACATCAATTTGTGCATGTACAGGGCATTGGGTAGGCCACCTTTGGGATTATGCGCAAAATTCTGCTCTCCTTGCTTTCGCAAGGATGTTCATCTTGAAAAAGATTCAGAAACGATTTACAAGGCTGTAGCCTGAGTTGGAGAGTTTGAGCTACATGGAGAGATTGGATAGTTGTCGACTATTTTCTGTGGAGATTCGGAGGCTGAGAAGTGACCTTATAGTGAATTGCAAAATCATGTGCATCGTGGATAGGGTGATTAGATTTTTCCACCTCGGTTAGGGAGTGTAAAACTAGATGGCATAGTTAAAGTAAGAGAGGAAACATAAGAAATGGACAAAAACGTCAACTTTTTAAGCAGAGGGTGTTGAATGCATGGAATGAACTGCCAGGGGAAGTGGTGGAGGCTGGTTGAATAATAACTTCTGAAATACATCTGAGTGACTATATGGTTAAGATGGACTGAGGAGATGTAGGCCAAATACTGGCAAATTTGATATAGATTTGTCGTTTTCCATGCTATACATGTCTATGAATCCGTAACAGTTCTATCATGTAGCTATTGCTCAGTGGTTAGGAATTCTAAACTGAGGACAACACCTCTTTTCTACTCAATGATGAGAAAACGGAGGGTAGCAGTGCAATAGAATGCTTGCAAATCGCATGGATGTGTGCAATCGAGTGCAAAGCGCGATTTGCATCCAATCAATCTCCTGAAATTTTCAAAAGCCTCCATCATCAAAAATTCTTGCAGCACTTGGTTCCAACTCACCATGCACTGTAGGAACACGCCACATCGCTCAAAGCAGCCTCCTGAAAGTAACTTCCAAATCCACCACCTCTCTCACTTACAGTGAAATGATACCAAACCGTAACAGTTTCTCCTGCAAGCCACATGCAATCCTAATTTGGAGACATCCTGATGTTTCTTAATCCCGAATCGGTTATGCTCCTGAATTTTCCTCTTAACCGAACTGTTTGCTCATATATATCAGAATATCTACAGGCTTAAAGGAGACGGCTTATCATCATATTATAAAGCAAATTTGTCATTGGCAGCAGGTGCTGAAATAACCAGCAGCAACCATAGTATAAGAGTAAATAAACTTCACAACAAGGATGATTCTATGATCACTTGAATTCTATGGAGTGGTTATGCAGTCTGTTGTTTGCAACCACAGAAATATGAGAATATATTCCATGCACCCTTTCAATTCAGCTGTTATAATCAGTTATAAATCTGTTATATATGCCAAGTGCCATCGATTTGTGGACACACTTAATCGAATCAGATTATTACCTTATTGTTATGATCAAAACATATCGAGCATAAGCAATATATTTGTTTTTATTTTGGCTGCCAATCCGGCGACAAATATGATTCAATCCAGTGGACGTTGTTACTTGCCCAAATTTATCCCTCGATACCTCATGAGAATGTTAGGAACAAGTTGATCAGTTCCGACAGTGGATGGTATTATCTATGACGCCAGAGACTTTTATTACCAAAACCTATCATTCAACAACAACACATTTTCACTCTGAACATCGCCCTGGTGAGATTGGCTTATCTGTCTGGTTAATTGTTGCACCCATCTTTGATGGAATTGTGGCTGATCCATACCAAAAGCTGCGAACAAAATATCGTTCCGCGAAAGCAGCCACACTGATTATGGAATCGGCAGTACTCTGAGCAACTTATGGACACTTTCTATCCATCTTGTATTTGTATCTCATAAGATGATTGCTTTCACAGTGTCGATGGTCTGTTGTCAATTTTCTGCACTTTACCTGCATGGAATGCATGTTGGTGGATGGAAATTATTTTCACCAATTTGTTCTATTTGCTTGGATATTCCTGCCGAATGTGCTGACGATCAGGAACATTACACAGATCAATAGACATTAAAGATGATTTACGGGAAACAACAGCTGGTGGAAACACAACGATATATAAATGGTGATGGGAAGAAGGCCAATAATTATATAAATGCGAAATCTTACAACTTCTGTTTTATGAGCTGAAAAATAAGCATCATACATAATTGCACATTTTGCAAGGCATCCTTGCAAAAGAAGGGCTTATGCCCGAAACGTCGATTCTCCTGCTCCTTGGATGCTGCCTGACCTGCTGCGCTTTTCCAGGAACACATTTTTCTGCTCGTTTTGCAAGGTTACAGTTATTAATAACAAGTTATAATGACCAATTTATTATTCCAGAACAAGGAGTGCTATATGCTAAGCAAATAAGTGCATTTATTTGTACAGTTTCACAATATTAATCATGGAGTCATAGAGATGTACAGCATGGAAACAAACCCTTCAGCCCAATCCATCCATCCCGACCAGATATCCCAACCCAATCTAGTCCCATCTGCCAGCACCCGACCTATATCCTTCCAAATCCTTTCGATTCATATACCCATCCAAATATCTCTTAAATGTATCAGCCTCCACCACTTTCTCTGGCAGCTCATTCCATATAAGTACCACTATCTGTGTGAAAATGTTGCCCCTTAGGTCTCTTTTATATCTTTTCGCTCTCACCCTAAACCTATGCTCCCGCGGTCTGGACTCCCCGAACCCAGGAAAAGGTCTTGGTTCATTCATCCTATCCATGCCCCACATAATTTTGTAAACTTCTATAAGGTCACACCTCAGCCTCCGATGCTCCAGGGAAAACAGCCCCAGGCTGTTCAGCCTCTCCCTATCGCTCAAATCCTCCAACCCTGGCAACATTCTTGTAAATCTTTTCTGAATCCTTTCAAGTTTCACAACATCCTTCCGATAGTAAGAATATCAGAATGGCACTCAATATTCCAACAGTGGCTTAACCAATGTCCTGTACAGTCCCAACATGACCTCCCAACTCCTGTACTCAATACTCTGACCATTGAAATAAAGCATACTGAACCCCTTCTTCACTATCCTATCTACCTTCGACTCCAATTTTAAGGAGTTCCGAACCTGCACTCCAGGGCCTCTTTGTTCAGCAGCACTTCCTAGGACTTTACCATAAAGTGTATAAGTCCTGCTGAGATTTGCTTTCCAAAAATGCTGCACCTCATATTTATCTGAATGAAACTCAATCTGCCACTTCTCAGCCCATTGGCCCATCTGGTCCAGATCCTGTTGTAATCTGAGGTAACCCGCTTCACTGTCCACTACTCCTCCAAATTTGACGGTATCTGCAAAAAATCTAACTGTACCTCTTATGCTCGTATCCAAATCACATATGTAAGCGACAAGAAGTAGATGACCCAACACCAATCATTGTGACACTCCACTAGTCACAGGCCTCCAGTCTGAAAAGCAACCCTCCACTACCACTACCCTCTGTCTTCTACCTTTGAGACAATTCTGTATCCAAATGGCTAATTCTCCCTGTATTCTGTGAGATCTAGCCTTGCTTACCAGCCTCCCATGGGAATCTTGTCGAACGCTTTACTGAAGTCAATATAGATCACATCTACTGCTCTATCCTAATCAATCCTATTTTCAACTTCTTCACAAAACTCAATCAAGTTTGTGAGACATGATTTCCCACAAACAAAGCCATGTTGACTATTCATATTCAGTCCTTGCCTTTCCAAATACATGTACATCCTGTCCCTCAGGATTCCCTCCTACAACTTGCTCACTACTGACGTCAGGCTCACTGGTCTGTAGTTCCCTGGCTTGTCCTTACCATACTTCTTAAACAGTAGCACCAGGTTCGTCAACCTCCAGTCTTTCGGCACCTCACCTGTGGCTATCGATGATGCAAATACCGCAGCATAAGCCCAGCAATCACTTCGCTAGCTTCCCACAGAGTTCTAGGGTACATTTGATCAGGTCCCGGGGTTTTTTCCAACTGTATGCGTTTCAAGATATCCAGTACTTCCTCCTCTGTAACATGTACAGTTTGCAAGGTGTCACCATCTATTTCCCTACATTATATATCTTCCATATCCTTTTCCACAGTAAATACTGATGCAAAATATTCGTTTAATATCTCCTCCATTTTCTGTGGCTCCACGCAAAGGCCGCCTTGCTGATCTTTGAGGGGCCCTATTCTCTCCCTCGATACCCTTTTGTCCTTAATATATTTGTAAAAGCCCTTTGGATTCTCCTTAATTCTAATAGCCAAACTATCCCATGTCCCCTTATTGCCCTCATGGGTTCCCTCTTCAGTATACTCATAATGCCTTTATACTGTTCTCAGGATTCCCTCGATCTATCCTCTCTATATCTTACATATGCGTCCTTCTTTTATTAATCAAACCCTCAATTTCTTTAGTCATCCAGCATTCCCTTTCCCTACCAGCCTTTCCTTTCACCCTAACATGAATATACTTTCGCTGGATTCTCGTATTCTCATTTGTGAAGGCTTCCCATTTTCCAGTCGTCCCTTTACCTGTGAACATCTGCCCCCAGTCAGCTTTCAAAAGTCCTTGCTTAATACCACCGAAATTGTCCTTTCTCCAATTTAGAGCTTCAAATTGTTGAGCTGGTCTATCCTTTTCCATCACTATTTTAAATCTAATAGAATTATGGTCGCTGGGCCCAAAATGCTCCCCCACTGACACCTCAGTCACCTGCCCTGCCTCATTTCCCAAGAGTTGGTCAGGTTTTACACCTTCTCTAGTGGGTACTTCCACATACTGAATCAGAAAATGTTCTTGTACACACTTAACAAATTCCTCTCCATATAAATCTTTTACGCTATGGCATTTCTTTCTTGGAACATTAAGCTGCTAGTCCTGCCCATCCCTGAGCATGTTCCTGTAATTTCTATGATATCCCAGTCCCATGTTCCTAACCATGCCCTGAGTTCATCAGCCTTCCAAGTTAGACCGCTCGTATTAAAATAAATGCAGTTTAATTTATCAGTCCTACCTTGTCCCTGCCTACCCTGAATGTTTGACTCTCTTCTGATCTCAACTGCATGAGTCTCAGATTGACATCTTTCCTCACTATCTTCCTGGGTCACACCCACCGCCCCTTACTAGTTTAAATCCTCCCGAGCAGCTCTACCAAATTTCACTGCCAGTATATTAGTTCTCTTCCAACTTAGCTGGAAACCGTCCTTCTTGCACATTTCTAGCCCAAAAGAGATTCCAATCAACCAAAAATGTGAATCCTTCTCCCATACACCAGCTCCTCAGCCGTGCATTCATCTGCTCTATCCTCCTACTCCTGCCCTCACTAGCTCGTAGCACCGGGCGTTATCCAGATATTATTATTTTCGAGGACCTTTAAAACGCTGCCTAACTCTCTGTTCTCTCCTCTCAGAATCTCAACCATTTCCATTACTATGTCGTTGGTTCCAACGTCGTCGATGACCTCTTGCTGGCCCCTCTCCCCCGTGAGAACATTCTGCAACCTCTCTGAGACATCCTTGATCCTGGCACCAGGGAAGCAACACACAATTCTGATTTTACACTGCTGGCCACAGAAACGTCTGTCCGTACCTCGGACAGAGGATCCCCTTGACACAATTGATCTCTTGGAACCCGGCGTACCCCTCGTTGCATTATAACCATTCTCAATACCAGAAACTTGGCTGTTCGTGCTACGTTCCCCTGAGAATCCATCCCCCCCTAGTTTTTCCAAAACAGCTTACCTGTTTGAAATGGATAGACCCACAAAAGACTCCTGAATTAGCTGTCTCCCTCTTTTACCTTTCCTGGAGTTAATCTGATTGTATCTGAGACTTTCCGCCCTTCTTGCAACTGCCAGCCATCATGTACCGTTGCTGTTGCAAATTCCTCATTGCTTCTAACTGTGTCTCCAACCGATCCATTCGATCTGATAAGATTCGCAACCAATAGCATTAATGGCAGACATAATCCGCAGTAACCCTTAAACTCTCTTTAAACTCCCACATCAGACAAGAAGCATATATCAATCTACTAAAGTTCATTTTCCCTCCTTGACAATCTACAGACCCAGAAAATAACACTGCCTTATTCCTCTACAAACACTGCCCCAGGTTTAAATAATAGTTAAGGCTTATGTTTTAAATTGAAACAAGAGATACATCTCCAAAAGCATTTAATCAGGAAATTCAAAGACGGTCTCATAATTTGATTAGAGAGTATATCGTGTTGCTTATGCATTCCTTTAAGAAACCTGTCACTTTTCTGAAGTATACAATAATACTGTTTTATTCTTAACAGATTAAGATTAGACCTTCATGATCTTCGAACACTATTTCTTGACATTGCATTATTGGCAAAATCGGACTTGACATATGCATGCTACTTATTTTGCTTACTTCTGGAAATGATTGTTACTTAAAATACAGAAAAATAAAATCCATCATTCCATCATTCACGTAAAATAGTTTCGAAAGGAAATTATTCTATCCAGTCTTTCCTATATGCTGGATTTAGATGGAGAATTGCAACAGTACATTTTTCTTTCCAAATGTTGACTCATCCTATGAAATAAATAGCATGATTCTTCGTATTTCCAAAACAGGCCGCCAATTTTGGAGTCAATGATAGAATACTATCAGCAGTATTAATTCGATGTCATTAGAAGTAGCGATCTGGGCTGAATTGTTTGATATTTACATTATGTGAAAGGAATCTATTGCTTTTTAAAAATAGATTGTTACTGCGAACTAAACGAAGCATGTCTGCCAGATATTAGGCCCTGGAATCTTCAGCTTATATGATAACAGTATGCTGTTGGTGCTGGAAAAATAGAACAGTAATATAAAATCCCGAAGAACACATCCGGTCAGGAAGCATCTGCATGAAGAGAAACAAAGTTGACATTTCCAATCAGTATGACACTAATGGGACTGTCAATTATGAACTGTTGAGATTCTCCATTACTTTATGCTTATATTGTGCATAACTCTGCTAGTCACTGAGATCGTGTGCATGGAACAGACCCCTTCAATTATTTTTAAGAAGGTAGCCTAAACGCAAAAGTTTACACATTTTAAAAGCAGATGGAAAAGCCTTCCTGCCAGTTGGAATTCGACTAGTCAAACTGTTTGGCGTTTCGCAAAACACATTTCTTTTAATACTCACTTGAAAATGCAACAAACCAAAGAAGAACTAAAAATAATATAACTCTACTGGAAAACTTGCCAGAATAATACAGGCAACAACTATCTACGAAATAACTGTTACAATATAGCAACATGCCATAAACTCACGCCTTAGCACAAAGCCAAAGTCAGAAACGGATTGTCTCGTATGCAAGCCAGCAGCACTTAGAGAGCAGGAGAGAGAGAGATAGATAGATAGAGATTGAGCGAGAACTGCAGTTGGCCAACGCTGTTCAGACAACAAATGCGTAAATCAAATGTTAAAAATAAGTTAAACAAGTCCAAATTGTTAACAGCTGGACACACATACCTCGGGTGCTTCTATTGTTCTAAATTCCAAAATAAAAGTTCTCACTGACAAGTATATATTTCAAGCAATCTCTCTCCTAAAAGAAACTTGTAGTAAAAATGCACCACTTAAAGAAGCAACATTGTCACACGTGGCAGATCCACGATGCCTCCATAAGCACCAGTAAAATCATATAATCAAACATCGAACATTGGTTTTCACCTGTTTCTTCTTATTGACCAGTTTCAGAGATGTCTGCTTTTACAAAACAAAAAATTGATACAGAAAGCGAAGTCAATGAAATATCTGAAGAACGACCCTGTTAACGTCCATTCATAAAATAAAAAAAGGCAAGTGGGGATGACGCTGTGTCGACACAATTTCTGGGGATGATACCATTTGCAATAATTGAATGGAACACCCAATTCCAACGCTCGATGTAATTTTGACGTCAGTCACGCTTGAAAAAATTAAAAGTAACATTTTCAACCATGTAAGCAAAGAGTTCATTTCAAAAATCCCTATCTGAAAGCATTTTTCTTAAATAGTATCAGTCACGTAAAATCATCACCCATCTCCAACATGGGAGTTAACCGCTGAATGCTGAAATAGAACACGTGAAATTGGTCTTGCAGAGATCTGTAACTGACATCACTTGGTTTCTCCCTATAGTTCTCGGTGTGAAGCTACTTGGAATTCCGATACAACTGTATTTCTCAAATAAATCTATTTAATACTGCGTATAAGTTAAATAAATAAGAATGTTTTGGACCAATTGTCACCATTACAAAGCAAAGGTCCTCAGTTATTTTACTAATTGCACACCAGCTACATATGCTCTAAAATTTTCAATTGAAAAATCAACAGTATGATTTTGGAATATAAATAGTAAATTGTTTGAAAAGAAAATAGAGTAATATTCCTGATGTCTTTTGTATCACGATAAAATACCGTTTGAATTGAACATCCTTTTTGAACAATAAGCATGCATATCACTTGGGCTTAATCTTGTTGACTGGATGGAAACAAAAACTATTCAAAGTGTAATACTGGCACAACCACTTGAGGATTCTCTCTCGTATTAAAGAGACACGTATTCGAATGCAGAACATCTGTGTGTACGGAAGCCAAGAGAAAATTTCATTACTGGAACATATGGGGCAGCCGGTAATCATACAGGTTGAAAATATTTGCTATCCTATTCTTGCAATTGTTGGTGTGCCGGGTGAGTATCTGAAAATCACTGAACTGTTTCAATTTATTCTGTTTAACTGATTCATGGATCTTTCTGTTATTGACATATACTGCTACTTTTGACGTGTTTAATACTGGAAAAAGAAAATTACCAACACCACTAAAATAGTGACAATTCTTTTATGAATGCTGTACAGCCAATGGAATAATTTGACAGATTAGAATGACTTTATACATATTTATCCATAAGATGTGAGAATCCCTAACTTAGCTATCATTAATGGTTCATCCCTAATAACTCAGAGGGCAGCTCAGAGTCAATCGCATTGTTGTGTGTCAAGAGTCATAGCTGGTTAGTCTGGACAAAGATAAACAATGTCTTATGCTAAACGTCATTTGCCAAACAAATTGTCATTTAATGGAACGGTTATATCTCCTTTAAGTTCGTCCTTCTTTCATTTTAAGTTCAAGTTTTAACCTTTCACCATACCACCAGAACATTAGCCAAGCGCTTGGATTCTTAGAACACTCACATTGAGACTGTTTCACGACCGTTCCAATGCAATGGGAAAGTTGAAGGCCATTAACTTTTTTTTAGAACTGAGAGAACGGCATTCTAATTTTCAGAAACGACATCTTGTACCAATGCTTTTTAAAATGGAAAACCAAAATGTTTGAATTCCTCAAAGAGTGCTTAGAGAGAGAGAGTGCAAAAGGAAGAGACAGAGACACAGACAGTGACAGAGATAGAGGGCGCGAAAACAGTACGCATAAGCATATTCCTGATGATACTGCTCCTTTAACAAGGTTAGGTTTTTCCTGTTTTTTTCCCCAAAAATGTTGCAAAAGGAAGAGGTTCCGAATTGTCTGAGCTAACATGACTTTAAATATGGATAACAGATGCTACATAATTTTAAAAAGTTTTAAAATGAAAGGGGAGAGGTCTGTTCTCCCAGTTCAGGGTTATTCTAGTTTGGTTTAGTTTTAGTTGGGGACGCCACAAAGCTGCTCCTAAAGAAAATAGTTCCGTGTTTCTTGCAATGATCCCTGGCAGATCCTTTGTGCAATCTCTATCTCCTTTCAGAGCCTAAGTTTGAATTTACCTTTTTGCCAAGGTGGGATGGGGTGGGGGGTGTGGGCGTGCGTTTATGGAATTTTGCAGGAAACATGAATAGCTCTTTGTTAATTTAGAGTCGTAGAGTCATAGAGATGTAATGCATGGAAACAGACCCTGCAGTTCAACTCGTGCGTGCTGAGTTAAATTAATCTAGATAAAATTAATCTAGTCCCATTTGCCAGCACTTGGCCTATATCCCTTTAAATTCTTCCTATTTACATACCCATCCAGATGCCTTTTATATATTCTGATTGTACAAGCTTCCACCACTTCCTTGGCAGTTCATTCCATACACGTACCACACTGTGCGTCAAAAAACTTGCCCCTTAAGTCTCTTAATTTGTTCCCCACTTATCCAAATCTGCTCCAGGGAACTCAGCCCCAGCCTATCCACCCTTTAACTGTACGTCATATCTTGCAACCCAAGCGACATCTTTGAAATTCTTTTCTGAACCCTTTCAAGTTTTGCAACATTCTTCCGATAGGAGGGAGAGCAGAATTGCACACAATATTAGAAAAAAAATCTAAACAATGTCCTGTACAACCGCAACATGACCTGCCAAATTCAATACTCAATGCTCTGGATAATAAAAGGAAAGCACATCTAACGCCTTCTTTACTGCCATATCTATTTGCGACTCCACTTTCAAGAAAATGTGAACCTGGACTTCAAGCTCTCTTTGTTGACGAACACTGTTCAGGACCTTGCCATGAAGAGTTTAGGACCTGCTCTCAGTTGCCTCTCCAAAATGCTACCTCTCCCATTTCCCTAAATTAAAGTCCATCTGACACTAACCAGCCCATTAGCACTGCGACTAAATCGTGTCCCCCGTTTTTTGCAAATAGTTGTTCTTCTAAATTCTGTTATCATTTGATTGTTTTTCGGTTGGTAGTCTATAAATAAATATTGTTTTGTTAAAGACTGATTGTTTTGACAAGCTGTGTCACTCCTGGAATATCCACTAAATATCTGCTTAAAACAACTAGAAAAGTCACTATCTGGGCTGTATTTATAAAAGTTTTGAAAGTCTCTGGCCTGGTCCATAATGGATTGGAACTCGCGGGCTTAATTCTGTTGTTCCAATTTTGGATTCGAACTGTTGTACTCAAGGAAAGCGAGTGATCGGTGCTAATATTTGTTTTTCTGAGTGTTGAATTTGGTTTGTTTGAACAATGTTTGTTGTAGTAATGGTTCTTTCAGTCACCAAGACTTTTCTGGGGGTGAAAGAAGTGACCTTGGCGGTGTTACAAAATGTGAACAATGAAACACTACTGGAATTGGCGGTCAAGCTAGAGTAGGATTTAACATCGTCTGAAAGAAAAGGAGAGATAAAAGCAGAAATAGACCAGCATATATATTTGCTGCATACGCCATCAGAAACTATGGAAATGTTCAAAACTCAATTTAAAGTGTAGCAGCGTAAAGTAGAGGCAAAAGAAAAAGAAAGCAGAAAAAAGCGAAAGGAAAATGTGTAAGCAGAGGAAATTCAAAGAAGAATAGAGAGAGAGAAGAAAGGGAAAAATAAAGCGAAAGACAGAGAAGAAAGAGAGAGATAAAAGAAAGAAATAGGAAGTTGAAAGTTAAAAAAACTGAGACTTGTAGAGGAAAGTCGGCTTAAAAGTATGGAAATGCAAGTAAAAAGGTAAGCTTACTGAGCAAGAGAGTGCAGATGAATATCTGAGTGTAACAAAAGGCCTAGTAGGGGTTTGTTAGATGTATCCAAATATTGTCTATATATATTGAGAAAGATGTAAAAGTCTTTTTCAGCTTACTTGAGACAGTGGCTAAATAAAGTAAGTGGCTAGTGACCATATGGTTTTGTTGATCCAAACAAAACTTCCAGGTAGAGTTACTGAGGTACTTACATGACTATCAAAGGAGGCATCTGCAGAATACAAGGAGGTGAAGAAAGCCATTTAAAGTTTGGATGATCTTGTGTCAGAAGCCTGCAGTCAGCATTTCAGGAATTTAAGCAGGGACGCTGCTCCAACAGACATTGACGTTGAAAGGATCAAAACAATCCAATTTTGACAGGTTGAAAAGGGTATTAAGAATACAGCAAACATATGACGCGCAAGGAGATACGATTATTATGGAGGAGTTCAAAAGTTCTCTTCCTAAAGTCGTGAGAGTCCAAGCAGAAGAGCAGACAGTTAAAATGGCAGCTGAAATGGCTGCTGGTTATGTGTTAGACCATAAATCAAACTTTGCTTCCCAACATCAATTTTCATCCATGAGGTTTAGAAATTGGAGAAAAGAGAAATCCTTACGTGGTAAAGGAAAAATAGACCTCGGTGAACATCATATGGTTAACTTACCATCGTTTTAAACTGAAAACCATGAAGGGAAAACAGAGGCTCAAAGGCAACAGTGTTGTCACTGCAACAAAGTAGATCACATGAATCAAAGTGTTGGTGGGATAGTAAAAGCACTGGGAAGCCAGATGTAGGAAAACAAGAAAAGCCATTGAATTTTGTTGGAGTGGTAGTGGAAGGCACAGTGGGTGTGGAAAAAAGTTGCCCCAGAGTATACAACCTGGTGGCCAGTTGATTAATAGAGAAGTGCCAGATCTTCTGAAACCATATGCTTCTGAACTTAAACTTTACGTGCATAGGCCACCGTCAGGACGTAAAGAGGTTGCAAAATGAAGAGATAAACGATACTAAAACATTGATACTAAAAGATGAGGAGATATGTATCTCTAAAGAACCATTGCATGAAAACGTGCTAGAAAGTGTCATTTATGGTGCGAAAAGACATCCTCAGTTATGAGGTTGGAATGAGGTCAGAGTGTCTACTGAAGAATGGAGAATTCGTGGGATGAATACTGGCAAAACTCTCAGTACGTGGAGCACAATTTTGTCTCTGCTAACGATATATTTGACTCACGAGTCGGAAAGCGGCCGACTGTGGTTGGAAATCCATTAGAAAATAAACCAACTGAGCTATTACAGCAAACATATGGATTTCGCTTTTCTGACGGTGTGGTAACGAGCTCACAGTTCAGCAGATTGAACAGGAAAGTACAGATAAGAAAGTTGCATTGGAATTATCAGAGACAGTGTTTGAACAAGTAGTTGATACAAAACAGGAGCAAATGGATGGCGAAGTAAACAGTTCTATCTCAGAGATTTTATCTGAACTACTGCAGACGAGGAAATGCTGACCATGACATATACAGACTGATGAGTAAAGGGTAAAGTTCATCACGTCGTATTCCCAGTGATTTATAGAAATGAGGTATTCTGGCTAGCACATGAACTACCAGTAGATATCATTTAAAACATAGACAATGAACCTTTGCCCGACAATTTTGCGCTGACCTGTGAACTAATCTAAACCCACCGCACTACACTAACCCATAATCATCCATATGCTTATGCAAGGGCTGTTTAAATTCCCCTAATGTGGCTGAGTTAACTACTTTGGCAGGCAGGGCATTCCACGCCCTTACCACTCTCTGAGTAAATAACTTGGTTCTAACATCTGTCTTAACTCTATCACGCCCCAATTTGCAGCTATAACCACTCGTACAAGATGACAGCATCATCTGAGGAAAAAGACACTCACTGTCCACCCGATCTGAACGTCTGATAATCTTGTAAGAATCTATTAAATCCCCTCTTAGCTTTCCTCTCTCCAATGAGAACAAACCCAACCTCGCAGCTTTTTCTCATAAGACCTTCCCTTCAGACTAGGCAACATCCTAGTAATTTTTTTCTGCACCTTTTCCAATGCCTCCAAATACTTCCTGTATTGGGGCGACCAGAACTGCACACAATACTCCATGTGAGTTCGCACTAGCATTGTGTACAGTTGCAGCATGTCATCACTGCTCTGGAACTCAATTCCTCTACAAATAAAACCTAACACACCGTTTGCTTTCTTAACAGCACTACCAGTCGGAGTGGCAACTCTTGGGGATCTATGTACATGGACGCCAAAATCCCTCTGCACATCCACACCACCAAGGATCTTTCCATTGACCCAGTATTCTGCCTTCCTGTTATTTTTTCCAAAATCAATCACCTCACATTTATTTGCATTGAACTCCGTTTGCCACTTATCAGCCTAATTCTGCAGTTTATCCAAACCCCCTCGCAATCTGCAACATTCTTCTACAATATCCAACACTCCATCGACTTTAGTGTCATCGGCAAACTTACTAAGCCATCACCTAAGCCTGCATCCAAGTCCATATCTGCACAAGAAAAAAACAAACTAAAATAGGAAAAACCTTTTGACTGTCCTGGACTGCACAAGAATGTCTTTGAATTTTGACAGACATGTCATGTTTACTTGCTATTTGGAAAACTACAAGTAGTAAGTAAACCAGCACCTTGGATGCCCATTCTTG
This sequence comes from Chiloscyllium plagiosum, assembly GCF_037043375.1. NCBI lineage: Eukaryota > Metazoa > Chordata > Chondrichthyes > Orectolobiformes > Hemiscylliidae > Chiloscyllium > Chiloscyllium plagiosum. Next base: position 41,148,224 of record NW_028270173.1, read on the forward strand.
CTTTTGAGGAATCTTTCACAAAAGACAAATTTGATTGTGCAGGAATCCTACCTAAAAGAAAAAAAAGGATTCATTGTTTGCTGACATTAACGGATGTGTCCACTGTATTTCCAGAGAATACTTAATTCTGCAATATAATTGCTAAAAGAATTGTTGGACTTTTACTCAAAGGTTTCACTCAGCATGGATCATCCACTGAGATGCAATGAGATCAAAGTCAAATTGTACATCAGAATTACTCACTGAAATTTTGGCAGTTTAGGAATAATTCTGGATTAGTGGTGCTGGAAGAGCACAGCAGTTCAGGCAGCATCCAAGGAGCTTCGAAATCGACGTTTCGGGCAAACGCCCTTCATCAGGAATACAGGCAGAGAGCCTGAAGCGTGGAGAGATAATTTATCTCTCCACACTTCAGGCTCTCTGCCTGTATTCCTGATGAAGGGCTTTTGCCCGAAACGTCGATTTCGAAACTCCTTGGATGCTGCCTGAACTGCTGTTCTCTTCCAGCACCACTAATCCAGAATCTGATTTCCAGCATCTGGTTTCCAGCATTGTTTTTACCAAGTTTAGGAATAAAACAATTCAAATCTACTGCCTATCATTTAGAATAGCAGGGATTGGTAGAAATATGGCATCAGACATTAAAGTCTATATTAAGGTTTCATGGTCACGGCTATCCAGCTGATTGGTATAACGCAATCCTGTTTGTATTTTTTGCCATCAGAGATGTTATAAATGAATCGAACAAATTCAGTCTATGTGAATTAGTTTTTTTGCGAATGAAGTGAGAGAACTGCAAATAAATGATTAAGAAAAAATTGTTAAGTCAGAATTCAGAGAGAACGTACACAAAATATTTGTAAGATTTCAGGGAACAATTAGGGAGTTGGAAAGATATAATTTAAAAAGATCACAGCATACAATGAAACTGGAAACAAAGAAGAAATGAAAGCTCGCAATTTTGCACTCGGAAATAAAATTTTAGTGGTACTTCAAGTGAAAAAAGAACCTTTAAAATCAAAATTTATTGGACTTATCAATTCGAAAGTAGATTGACTGTGGTGAACTATGTGATATAAACCCTAATCAGAAAGAAATCTCACAAAGCATGTCATTCGAATATACTCAAAAGGTATTTTGACAGGGAAATAAAGTAAAATCAGAATGCGTTATTGATCACAATACAGAGTGAAGAATCAAGTTCAGGGGTGTTTGAATTGGACATTCTCAAATTAAATTGAACAATGAGGAAGTTGTCAATAATTATTGAATTACCTTCCGGAAGAAAATCAGAATGACAAGAAAGAGTAATTACCACCACGTGTGGAGATATGTGAAAATAAACTCAGAAGTATTAACATAATTTTGCACGATGGAGGTATAGGAATTGCTGGTCCAATTAAGTAACATACTTACAGGGTTAAATCTCTAAAGTTGGCACAGGCTCAAGAGGAGACTGAATACATTGTCCAAGACGTCAAAATTGAAATGAGTTGCATTGACTGCAGCTCACCCGTAGTAATAGCGTCAAAATTCAACCGTGCCCAACGGTGATATGTGGACTTTCCCAAATGAAATGCAGTGACAAAATCTGATTCGTATCCGATTCCAGGTTTAGAAGACGGTATTGAAAATTTGGGAAGAGCAACTTTTTTTCTAATTTGGACTTGCTCAGACTATTCTGGTATAGGATACTGCCAGAAAGAGTGGAAGCCACCTCAGCTTTCCTAACGTTGAATGAACGTTCAATATCAGTTTCAAATCATACCATTTGGTACAAAAATGCACCAGTCGCATTTCAATAACTGAACAACAACGTAATTTCTGGATTATGCAGTTGTGTGGTAGTTATTGATGGCCTTGTGATTTTTAGTCCCACATGATAGAAACAATTGCAACAGTTATCTGAATTGTTCCATCCACTTCAGGAGGCAAGCTTGGTGAAAAACCTGGCTAAGACTGAAACTGCCAATGCCCAAGTTACCTTCCTGGTCCTTGTATTTGGCATGGGAAAATGGCCCTATGCAGTGCAAAAACAATGATAATTCGGGCATTTCCTATACCATCGTCAAAAAAGAGCAGTGCTACAATTCCGGGATTGAATATCTTTTATTGAAACTCATAACAAATTTTAGCAGTTTGAATGCTCCCCTCACTGAATTACAAAAGGAAAGTGGAACATTTCAGTGGGTGGAAGACTGTCAAAATGCATTTGACAGCATAAAATCTGTGTTACTTATGGTACCACTATGAAACACTTCTAATTACGTAAAGTAATCAAGGTTGGTATCGATGCCAGTTGTGTGGGTGTCGGTGCTGTGCTCTTACAGTCAGACAACGAGAAGTTAGAAAGACCTATCGGCTATTTCCGCAGCCAACTGACCACTTATTTGCAGATCTAATCGATAGTTGAGAACGAGAGTTTGAATTTGTCGTTGGCGTTACAACATTTCAACTTTTATATTACCACACATGTATCTGAGACAATCATATACATGATGATAACTCATTGAAGATATGAGCAAATCTAAGGACAAAAAATTCAGACTGTTTAGATGCAGCTAATTATTACACCTGTTCATTTTGAAAACTGTGCATGAGGCAGTAGGAGAAGAAGTTGAATTCCGATGTATTATAGATACTTCAGTAAAGAACGCAGGCATTCGGTGGCTGGGGGAAACAGAGTGAAAAAAATAATGTTGCATGTTCCCGGATTATTTTTAATGTAGTGCATATTTCCTGTTGTGTACTAACAGTGTAAAATTAAGAGGTTGTTGAAATGAAGCCTTCCTGGATCTTGATGATTACTTGTTTCTTCACGTGTCGTTCGAGAAGCTTTCCTTTAACAAGGATATATATTATTGTTGTACATTCTTCTCAAATTGATTTATTAAAAGCAGAGACGTCGATTTTCTGAGTTCAGGCCAATTTGATTCTGGTTAAAAGATACTACCTATTGCACAAATCAGGGAAAACCGGCTTTTATGTTTTTTTTTTAAGTAGGACAGCAAAGCTGAGAAGCATCTAGGGAAATGCATGAAGAGGCATGGAATAAAGGGATATGAATCACATACAAGCAGGCAGGATTAATCTAGAATAGAATAATCAATGGCACATGTATGTTCGGCTGACGGGTCTCTTACTGTTCTGTACTCTTCTATGTTTTATTTATAAAGCAATTCAATTATTTCTTTAAGGATAAGAAGTCATACTTCTTAGTATTGAAACCATTTACTTTTTAGAATTCATATGCCAAAATATATTTGCCCCAGGAAAGATGAGTGTTGATTACAATTCATTCCGTTTTTCATCCTAGAAATTGACACAGAAACCAAAGGCGTACCTCTGCATAATTTATGACAATAAATTCACTTTGACAAAAAAGAGAAACGAACTAATAATACGTGGCCTGTTTAAAATTGACTGGCTGCATTACATCGACATCATGTGTGAAACACATGTTTAAAACTTTGGTGGTTTGAACGTACAGGGTTAATATTTGTGGTAAAATTTGGAGAAAGTAAAAAAAAATGTAATCAGCTGTCTTATTCTACTGATTGGCATCATATATTGCACGTGCTTATTCGAATAAATTATTAATGATTTCTCATGATTTTAGCAAACGATTATGACTAGTTTATTTCTTTGTTTTTTTTTCCAGCTAATCTGGTGACAATTGTGATTCTTTCCCGTGAACTGTGCGACCTTTCAAAATGTGTCACCCGATATTTAGTGGCAATGGCCGTGGCGGTCTTATCTGTTCTGGTATTTGACGTAATATTCTATGAGATCAAAGACTATTATTTCCCAAATTTATTTTTCAACTACACACCAATTTGCACTCTGAGCATTGTCCTAAATATGGTTTCAGTTGACTGTTCTGTCTGGTTAACTGTTGCATTCACCTTTGATCGATTTGTGGCTATTTGTTGCCAAAAGTTGCAAGTAAGTTATTGCAACGCTAAAACAGCAGCTATGGTTATAGGAATCGTTTGTTTTATGAGCAGCTTACAGACTGTTCCGACATACTTTGCATTTGAACCTCGAGAAATAATAAACAATCAGCCGTGGTCCTGCTCTGTCAAAGCCAGTTTCTATACGTTACCCATGTGGATTGCGTATTGGTGGATCGAAGTTATTTTAACCCCATTTCTTCCATTTGTTTTGGTCGTAGTTTTCAATGTCCTGACAATTAAGAGCATTGTACAGACAAATAGAGTTCGAAGAAGACTCAAAGGAAACAATAAGGACCTGAAACAAAAGGATCCTGAAACGGAGAATAGGAGAAATTCGATGATTATTTTAATGGCCATATCTGGAAACTTTATAATCTTATGGACTGGAACATTTGTGACATACCTACTTGTACAATTTTCAGAGGTAAAATTATTAACAGCAAGTTACAACGATCCATTCACAATTCTTGAACAAACAGGCTATATGCTTAGGACTTTGAGTTGCTGCACAAACACCTTTATATATGCAGTTTCGCAATGTAAATTCAAAAATGCGCTTAAGAGTTTGCTTATGCATCCCATTTCTATGCTAACCATTTTATATCGTTACTTCTGTACTTCTGCGAATTAATCCTAAGTATAAATTTATTTTCAAATTTTATGATGGAGCACAATGTAAAACAATACACCTTTACGAAGTTGAGCCAACATTTCCGTGCATTGTACGAACACCAAGACAATGCTCCTCTCTTTGTTTAATTTGCTTGCTTCTGCGGCTTCACGTTGCTTAAAATAAAAATTTCATTTATCCATCTGTCTATCTAACTTCACAACCAAGTTTCAGTTAAATTGACATAGGTACAGAATTATCTGGCACGAAGTATAGAGGCCTTTACCAAACCATAACAGGCTTCAGAGATCTGCAGTATGAAGGCACTTGGGAGTTCTTGTTCAGGATACTCTAAAAGTTCTCATGCAGGTGCCGACAGCAGTTGGGAAGACAAATGTAATGTCAACGTTCATTTGAAGAGTGCTAGAATAAAATAGCAGAAGTGTACCTCTGAGGCTACATAAGATCTGCTCAGTCACCACGTGGATTAATATAAACAGTTTTGGTCCCCTTATCTCATGAATGGTTTTGTTCTTGGGGAAAACCAGTGGAAGTTTACAAGAATTATCCCGGCGATGAAGGTCTTGTCATAGGATGATGCAGTTGAGGAGTGTGGTTCTATAATCAATGGACTTTAGAAGCTTGGTGTGTGAGGGTGGGTTGTGCTGGGGGAATAAACGCAGACATAAATAGTACTGAGGGAGCTGGCTATCGTAGATGTTTTGAAAACGTTTGCACGTGTTACTGAGAGTAGCACCTGAGGGTCGACCCTCAGAGCGAAGGTACCACTGTTTAGAAATGCTATCAGGAGTATTTTCTGCATCCAGGTGATCGGTATTCTGTAGAATTTATTGTCACAGAAGGCTGCGGAGGCCAAGTCATGGATAATTCATTTAAGACAAATGTAAGTGGATTCCTGATTAGTCTGGGGGATCAAGGATTAAGCGCTGAGGGTCGGAGAATGGGGTTGAGCAGCATATCAGCATGATCAAGCGGTGGAGCTGACTGGAGTGACTAAATGGTCTAATTCGGCTATTGTATCGTACGGTGTTGAGGTCTTTTGTCCCGTTTTCCTAAATTAGCTGAGAAATTGTATATTTGTGCTTGCGTCCTTGTATGTGTTAGTTTCCACGTGATAATTAAACTTGTTCAGTAAATATCTGAATTTAGCATGATCCTTCTAATTGGCAAAACAGGCTGCGGTTTTTTGAGTTGCTGATTGGTTGTTCTGATCGATACGAAATCAAATCCCGTAAGACAGACTAATTGAGGTTAAATGACTGGTCTTCCATTTCGAGCACAGTGTAGCCATTTATTTGAACATTGCAACAAAGAAAACAAATAAACCTCAGGCTCTGCTTTTGCTTAAATCCTATGCGTGATGGGAATCTAACACCGCAATAAAACAAAAACTGAATAATTTCATTAGATACAGAATCTGCATGGAGAGAGAAACTGAGTTACAATTTCCAATTGTTATGAACTGGGAGTCCTAAACTGTTGAGATTGACCATTATATTCTCTTTGTATAATCCTTATGCCAAGTGCACCAAAATAAAAACCCTGCACGTTTCAACTTGATTTTCGACAATTTCTGTTTGTAGACTGTGGTTCAAAGGCGCTACTAGCATTTCAGATAGGCTTGCACCCGCCAAACATATGCTACATTATGGGCTAATGACATTATTTATCAGATGATGAAGTGTGAGCTTCTACATATATACTTAATGATACATTTCAAAGTAGTAGAAATAATGAACATTGCTATCCAAACTTTAACATCCAGCAATCTGCATTATTTGAGTAAAGCATGTTCTTGGATAAAATTAACCCTTAATTAACATGAATAACAGACAAATGGCACAAATCAGAGATCAATTGTTATCAAAGCACATCCTTCATATTTTGCTACGTCACCACAAATGTCAGTGACTTGTTGTACTGTAAATCTAAATCTAAACATAAACATTAAAAAAGATTTATGTTCTTCCCTTTCAAACATCTATCTTCAGAATTGTTTTAAAGGTCAAATTTTCAAAGACTATGTCAAGCATTTCTACCATTCTGGCAAACCAACATACATTCATTCAGTCTATTGAATTCCCTAAACTCAATTGCTACAGTGAGACATGGGCAAGAGCCCAGATATTGAAAAACAACCAGTTTCCCCAAGAAATACTGCACCTGTTCTATTTACTCCCTGTGTTCTTCCGTTGTTCAACTGAACCAATTGAATATTGCTTCTTGGATTTTGAACACCCGGAGTTGGAGTTGAATGAAGTTTGACTTGCTCATCAGTTTATTCCGAGATTGAATCGAATTGATTTGAATTGAGTTGAATTTAATGTATTGTCATGTGCACCGAGACACAGTGAAACGCTCTGTCTTGCGAGCAATAGCGGTAGATCCCATAGTCAAGTAACATAGATAGTAAATAATAGGTAAATAGCGGCACAGGTACAGGCGGATGTTAAGAGTTTGTGCGTTCATTCAGTATACTAACAACAGGACGGTAGAAACTGTTTCGAAACCCGCTAGTGCGTGTGCTCAGGCTTCTCTACGTTGCTGAAGAAAGGCTCATGCCCGAAACGTGCAAATACTTGAAGGCAATACCTTGCCTTGGATGCTGCCTGACCTGCTGCGCTTTTTCAGCAACACATTTTCAGCTCTGATCTCCAGCACTGCAGTCCTCACTTTCTCTACGTTCTCCCCAAGGATAGAGGTTGTAGAAAAAACATTGCCAGGGTGGGATGGAACTTTAAGAATGTTTTTCCTTGACAGCGGACCTTGTAGATGGATTCTGTAGATGTGATGTAGGCCTTTGTGATTGTCCAGTGGGTCAAGATTAGAGTGGTTCTGGAAAGGCACACCAGGTCAAGCTGCATCAAGGAACAGGAAACTCGACGTTTTGGGCAAAAGTCCTTCATCAGGAATTTTCCGGCTCCTTTGATGCTGCCTGACCTGCCGTGTTTTTCCAGCCCCAGTCTAATCGTGACTCTAATCTCCAGCATCTGCAATACCCACCTTCGCCTTTGTGATTGTCCAGGCTGAGTACTTCACTCTCTGTAGCCATCTCCGATCTTGAATGACATTCACCATACCAGGTAGCGATACATCAAGACAGAATGCTCTCGATGGTGCACTGATGAAAGTTGACAAACGTCTTCATCGTCATGCCAAATATGCTCAGCTGCCTGCGAAAGAAGATATATTGTTGGGCCATTGTAATCAATGCATCCACATGAAGAGTCCAAGATAGCTTGTTGTGGATAACCACTCCCAGAAGCTTGAGACGCTCCAATCCTTCCATGTCTGTGATTTTTATGTGTAGGGGAACATGAGTAATATCCTGCCGAAAGTTAATATTGAGTTCCTTGGTTTTGCTGGCATTGAGAGCTAGGTTGTTCTCAGTGCACCGTTTTCCATGTCTTCCACTTCCCGTCTGTAGTCTGTTTCGTCGCTATCTAAGATTTGACCAACTATGGCGGCGTCATCAGCGAACCTGTAATGGCATTAGACTGGTATTTGGAGACGCAGTCATGAGTATTCAGTGAACACCTACCCCTGGGGAGCTCCAGTGTTGAGGTTAGTTACGATGAAATATTGTCCCCTGTCTTCGCTGAGTGTGGCCCGTGGGTCAGGAAACGAAAGATTCAATTGCAGAGTGTTGGTCTCAGTCAGAGATCACTAAGCTTAGTAATCAGTCTCGTGGGGATAATAGTGTTGAAGGCTGAACTGTAGTCAATGAGTAGGATTCCTATGTATCTGTTCTTGGTGTCAAGATGTTCTTGGGAGGAGTGAAGGGTAGATAACATGGCATCTGACGTGGATCTGTTGGTCCAATTGCTAAATTGGGGTGGATCAAGAATGGTGGGGAGGCTGGAGTTGATAAATGCCATGACGAGTCTTTCAAAGCAATTCATGACCACCGACGTTAGGGCTATTTCGCAGTAGTCACTGAGATTTGCTTTGTGAGCCTTCTTAGTCACAGGGATGATTTTGGCCCTTTTGAAACAGGCAGGGACAGTGGCCTGCTGCGGGGAGGGGTGGAAGGTGTCCGAGAAGACTGCTACCAGTTCATCTGTGCATGCTTTGAGTGCACGGCCTCTTACTCTCTTGGGTCCCATCGCATTGCTTGAATTCACACGAAGGAAACTGATCTGACCTCTGATACAATAACTGTTGGGATAAGTTCGTCAGGTCTTGTTGGAATAGGTGTTAACTCTGCCGAAATTCTGCTCAAAGCGAACACAGAAGGCGTTGAGACGATCTGGGAGGGATATGTCATCGTCTGCAATCTTGCACTGTCCCCTTTTAGAACCAGTGGTATCATTCGGTTCTTGCCATAGTCGCGAGTTTTCTGTCTGAGTGTCTAGCGTGGATCGGTATTGTTTCAAACTGGCTGTCTTAATGGCTCTCCTCCTTGGATTCCTTATGTTTGAGTGGGTGTTGCGATCTGAAAGCCTGACGCCTGGTTTTTAGCAGATTTTCTATGTCCTGATTCATCCACGGTTTCCTCTTTGTGAACACCCGGATTGACTTCCTCAGTATGCATCTTTCACACAAGTGCTGAGAGTCTGTGATGGTAGTGTCATACCTCTCCAGGGCATCTGCGGACTGTTTGAACATGGAACAGCCAGCTGATTCCAGACAGCACTGGAGTTGGTCCTCTCTCTCCTCCGATCAGCACTGCACTTGTATCTGCGAGGGGATCTCCTGCTTGAGATGTTGCCTGTAAGCCAGAATTAGATGTACGGCATTGTGGTCGGAGTTCCAGAAATGAGGGCGGGAAATGGAGCGGATGCATCCTTCACAATAATGTAGCAGTGGTCTAAAATGTTTGGGCCCTTAATGGAGCAGGTAATGATCTTTTGCTGCTTCAGCAACCCACTCCTGTGGTCGGCTTGGTTGAAGTCGCCAATCACAATAAACAGGGCCTCGGGCTTTTGCCTCTCCAACGTGTTGGTAGTAGAATGAAGCACATCAAAACTTCCTAAAACTTTGTTTGTGGTGTTATGTACGCAGCAGTTAGTGTAGCAGCGATAGATTCACGTGATAGAGAGATGCAGAGGCATTTGATGGAAGGAGTTCAAGTTTTGGGGAGGAATGGCTGCCCAGGTTTGCAATGCCCATGCATCAAAAGTTGTTGATTAAAATTCAAACCCCTGTACCAAACGTTTATCTATTATGCCTAAGCAAAACTTGAATGCAATTAATCATTTGCGAAAGTAAAGTGTGATGACCAGTTAAATGGATAATTTTCAACCATTTATGGCTTGGACAGTTCTGACGAACGAACATGTCATGATTTTATTGCAGGATAGTTTTAAAATTTGTGTGTTATAGATGTTTTGAACCATAAGAACAAATTGAACTTATTTTCTCTGAAATAGACCCCTTTGTGTTCATAAACTCAACTCTGCAGTCGAATTACACTGAAGGTTTGGAGTGATTGATTGCACAATCAGTGCATCCAGAGTCTCGATTGAAATTAAGTACTCGATGTTAACCTTGTCATGTTGTTTTTTTATTGCATGCTTTCAAAGTTGAATTCCATCAAACTGATTATCTCAGATTATCACATTTCACTTCTGTATCACTCTAAGAAATGATTTGAATAGCTTCTACATATGTGTTATCATTTCCGATACTATATTAAAAACATGCCGTTTTGTGCATGAATTAAACACATGACAAATATTGGAATGACTAAAAGAAGAAAATAAAATGATGACCGAATTAAACTTGTTTTTATTGAAGTCCAGCTGAGAAGATAATCGAACAATGTTCTGATTCGCTGTTGCTGCGATCTGAACTTTTTCTACATCTTATTGCGTGACACTTGGTAATGGGACACCGAAATTTCAAAGCCCAGCAAAGTCCATTTTCCATGCAAGTTATTGGTGAACAATGTTAAAAATATTCTCAATTCACTTCGTTGCCTCTTTATGTCTTCTATAAGACAATAATGCTCCTGAAGTAACGTACATGATAAATACTTGCATCCGGCATTCAGTGATAAAATGTTGAAATGTGCCCTGTTGTAGAGTGGAATTGTGACAGTTCAAAATCCCCTGTTTAGTTTGGTCCGTTTAGAGAACAGGTTGCTCAGCTATAAATTACTCTAAATGTATTTTTTTTAAAATGCAGATTTAAGACCATAAATAAACACATGTAATAATATTTTTTTTAAAAAATCAGATGCGCAAATTCATTGCGTGGAAACTTCGAAACAGCTCTTAACCCACATTAAGAATACCCATGGACACAACAAGTGTGAGGACGATGTCTAACGAGAATTGGCAATTGGGAAATCCGTACCCTTCAGAACAACACTATATTGCAACATAGTGCCTTCCAATATTCTGACATCAAAAACTTTACATTTCTTGAAAGTTTCAAGTGTCCTAGTACCGTGCATTTAAGAGAGATGTGCACTGTTCTGTTTCTATTGTAGAGACATATTGTCAAATTAGCGCCAGAACATCTGCTTCAAACAGTCAGATGCTAAGCAGCTTGTGAATTCACTTTTTTAATATACAAAAGAAGAATGAATGGGCCGAAGAAGGCTTTTAGCTCTACTTTCAGACAATGAGAGGTTTTCTTCTTGTTGCTGATATAACAGCTTGAATTGTCTGCTCTTGGAATCTTAGACACGAGGCATCCTCTTCGAAGCAAAACTGCTTCTGTCAGTAATTCATTCTGATGGACTGGGCAGAGAAAGCACGTGAGAACCTTAACTGTTTTGCTAAATTGCCTTGTCAATGACATGTTAACAACATGCTGCCTTTAATGGAACAGTTGATAATTAGTGTTTAAGTGATAAATTATCATGTGATGTATTTCAAGAGCGTTAAATCTATGCCTTCCCTTTGTGGTTTAACTGTATCATAAGAATAAAATGCGTTCTGATTAAAGCTGACGAGTGGGCCAATCGAATCACACCTGGAATACAACAGCCTTTCACTTGCGTGGAAATAAATACAAAAGTTAGTGTCTAAAATATACCCTTACGATATATCATTTTTGTTTTGATGTTGGGAGGGAGGAGCTGTTCTGATCCATAGCACGTACAAAAAATTATGTTTCATGGTGCGTTTATTTATGCAGGTAGATCGACTTGGCAGAAATTCGATAGATGAAAATGAAAGTAATTCAACATAGCCAGACATGGCCTGAAGACACGTAGTTCAGCAATCCCTCACTTCTATTTGAAAAGAAATGTATTGCCTTCAAGTATTTGGACGTTTCGAGCAGCAAGAGCGTGAGTCACTGACTTTGACACTGTGCCACGTGGTTTCGGTGCATGGTGGTAAGTCTTAGCATAACCAGGCTGAGATTGACCGTTTTGTAAATCGTTTTGCTATGGAAATTGTTATCGAACTGAACAGAACCGCTCAGGTGGATGTGAAGTATTATGCTCTAGATGTGATTCAACTGGTCAAACTACTCAACATTAAGACATGAATTAGAGTTGCCGGTGTTGACAGGGGTGGACAAAGTTAAAATTCACAAAACACCAGGGTATAATCCAATATGTTTATTTGGAAGCACGAACTTTCAGAGAGCGGCTCCTTTATCAGGTGGTTGTGGAGATTAAGATCATGCACACAGAATGTATAGTCAAATGGGTCCAGTGTCATGGAAATGTGATAATGAAAACGATCTTAGGCTAAAACTTGCATCTTTTATAATAGAATATGTTGTTGTTCTCCCATAAATCCCAGAAATTCTTTTAAATTATATTCTGAATATAGCTCAGCTTTTTAACTAGTAAGTGTGAAGTCTGTCTGTGTCCCAATGCTATGTTACACTGACAAACACAGTTAAAACATAGTTTATTTAAAGACAATATTCAATATATAAAAAAAGAAAGAGGAACTTAGTATACCTTTAGTAGAGGAAATGTCACTGTTATTTTTTTAGATTCAGTACAATTCGCTAATTAACTTTTCCACTACAGCAACGTCCCAAACATAACCCTTGGCAGAAAGAAAATGTCGTACATGCAGCTCTCCAATCCAGGACGAAACGACGTCAATTAGATTTTAGAGGAAGTAAGAGCTATGAATCAATCACTGAGCCCTGCAGCTCTTCCGAAACCACAAAAACGGTCTAACTAAAATAAAAACCTAGAAAACCTCTTCTGTGAGAACTTGTCGTTTCGTTTCAAATAGAATGCACTCTTTCAGCATTTGCAAGAAATCTGAAAGCCTCCTAAATTGTTTACTTAACCTGTCTTCAGTAGCTAGCTCCGTGCCTCTGCGTTAACAAGTTTTCTCCAAATAAACCCAAGGAAAAAATAATGTTTTTAAAGTGACAGCTTCTCACATTATTCAAAAGGCTTTAGCCTCGATAATCTATGACGGAAGTCGGAATGAGATCTCGAATTCCAGTGCTAATTAAAAGTGGAAAAAGAAGTGATAAAGCAAAACTCAGAACATCACTTAAAAAATACCTTGAGAGGAAACGATGATTCGCAGACAAACTACGTTATAATGACAAAATTGTGCATATGGTTTAACTACACATAGCACTCGCAATATGCGTGATCACTTGAATGTAGAATGGTAATTTTAAAAAAAACTATGACTTCAATGTCATTCGAGCAACACGGTTACTGGGAGACCAAGGAAAGGAACTGAACATCAAAGTCTATCTGGAATTTAGAATGTATAGTTAAAAAAAAACAGCTCACCTATCTGGCTGGTATTCGTAATCAGGAATGCTATAAAATGTTGAAAAGATGGAGGACATGTTTGTGTTGTGTAGCAAAAGATAAAGCATATCAGACTTTACGTGATTTATTAGCAAACCCAGCAAATTGTTGTGATAAAGTTTTGATCTTTTTTAAAAAAGAAGTGTTTCACACGAAGTAATGTGGTTAGTAATAGACTTCGATTCCAACACAGGCTAGATTAATCAATGAATGGTGTGCTGAAGATGATGAACTCTGAAGTGGGAAAGAAATGGCTTTCTGGTCCTCCAAGCCAAGAAACTGATATACTTTAAGGTCCAAGTACAATCTTCAATGGCCCAATTAGAAATGGAGAAAGTAAAGTTTTACTATCAAAAGAACTTAAAGATTGTATTTTTTGCAGAAAATTATGCATAATGAGTAAAAACTGAAAAGAAAATCTGAGAGCTAGCGGAAGGATGCCGGATACTTTGGATAGGGTACAGAAAAAGGTCTTACCAGGATGTTGCGAATTATGGAAAATTTGAGCTATGAATTTTGCAGACTGGGTTTGTTTTCACTGCAACGCAGGAGGTTGAGCGATGACCTGATAGCAGTTAATAATATTGTGAATGGCATGGATAGAGTGCAAAGTATGTGGTTTTTCTCTCAGAGTGAAAGGGCAAATTACTGGGGGCACAGGTTCAAGTTGAGATGGGAAAGTTTATAAGCAAATGTGCAAGGTGTGTATTTCACAGAAATGATGGTGAGTGCCCGGAACGCGTTGGCCATGGAGGTGGTGGAAGCAGAGACACTATCAGCATTCAAGAAACATCTAGACGAAAACATGAATAAGATGTAAATAAAAGGATATGGATCCAGTAAGTTAAGACAATTTTAACATGGAAAAATAATTTTTTTTGGTGGTGGATGGACGAAGGGTCTGTTCTTATATTAGATTGTTCGTTGTTTTTAGCCTCTAAAAGGTTTGAATAAATGCCAAGGATGAGTGTGGGTTCATTGCAGATGGGGATGGCAAACTTGTACTAAAGAAGAAATGAAAGTAATCATTTAATTTGTATTTGTCTTCATGTTAGAAGATACAGAAAATTTCAGTAATGCTCGGGAATCAGAGGACCATGCCCATGAGGAAATAAAATAAGACAGTGTGAAGGCAAATCCAGAAATTGGATCGGTAGTGGAAATTATAAACTTCCTGCACCAAAATAATCTTCAAAAATATGATGGAAGAAATATCAATAGAAGCTAGACACATTAATGATGAAAATTCAGAATTCTATACGTTCGAGAAAGCTTCCTAAATGTTGGCAATAACAATTGTAACAACAATGTTGAAGAATAGTCAGAAGGAAAGTCATCAATGGCAAATTTGTTCTCTTGTAGTTCAAAGAGGGGAATGTTGGAATTTTTTTTTTGAAGGACAAATTTATGGATATAAATAAAGCAAAATTTGCCATTTTCAACAAACGTGTTCCATATTTATTTTTAATGATTTTACTTGTGCAACCAAAATACAATAATAGATAGGATGAATTTGGACTTTCAGAAAGGTTTTGTCAAACCTCTAACTAGGATTTTAGGAGATACAAAATGCACAGGATTTTGAGAAGGACGGTAGAATTGATTCATCATTGTTGAAACGATTCAAAGCGGACCGTGGGAAACATTATTCTCATGATGCTTGGTTACCACTGGTGGTGTGTCACTCAATTAATGCGAATTTCGGTCCTTTGCACAATCTACATTTATTATTTGACTGTTCCGTCCAAGTGTAACATTTCGAAATACGTTATTGACAATTATTTTCTTAGATTTATCGGTAGCTCAATGCAGTTTAAAGTGCAATTGTTTGGCAAATTATATGACCAGGAAACGGCAGATGGAATATAATATTCATTATTCTGACATAGTCACCTTGTCAAAAACAATCATAACAGAACAGCACATTATTTGTTAATTTGTGAGGGTTGGGAAGCACTGGCACTAAACAAGAAATGGCACCCTTATTCAAAAGTAGTTCAATTTATCATGCAGATGCCGCAATTAATGAAGAAGACAAATAATATGCGGGCCCGCATCTCATGGGAATTTTACTGCAAATGTAAATATGTCTTAATGCAGTTATATCAATCTGACTTCTTCTGTGGTACTGTGCACACTTTGCTCTTCTTATGATGTTTTAAAAAATTCTCAAGGTCAGGTTCGTAGGAGAGTAGTCTGACACAGAACAAACGACCAAGAGGCGAGTCTGCTAGAATATGAGCATTTTATTCCCCGCAGCGTCGCCACAACCAGGTTTCATACAACGGGTCTGGCTTATACTCACTCTACATGTTACCGGAACTGGGAGCCGTCAGTTCTCGTAGAGCGGTTGCCAACAACCCACGCTCGGCGGTTAAACGTAACCCCGGAGCAGACTCACCGAACTGGAGACTTTTCCAGCTGATATACTCTTTTCCAGATATAAACATTCATGTGAACAGCAGAGCAAGGCTAAAAAACACATTCCATTCTGGTTACATACAGATAAGAAGATTCACACGGGGAGGTGTGTAATAAGATTCACACGGGACTAAGCAACACCTCCATTCCGGTTAGATTCACACATGTATTGGGACATAATTTTTAACCGTTTCACCACATTCCACTGCTTGGCCCAATACATGTGTTACATTATGATTCACACATGTATTGGGACATAATTTTACACCACATATGAAAGGGGAAATTTTCTGTTCAGAGGAAGTTCACCAGATTGATCAATCAGACAGCAGGAATTCTTTAGTTTGAATGTGTAAAGAAAATGATTTGCATTCCCTCCAATTTTGATATTGAAAGAGTGATTGTGATTAAAATTACAACATTCTTAGCCATCTTGTAGGCACGGATGTGGTAATGTTTCCTCTCATTGGTGATTGTAGCTTCAAAACACGAGGGAGGTTAGTGCAAAACTAACATAAGAAGGATTTTTTTTCACTCAGAGGGTGAGACTTTTGAAGTTCCTGTCTACTAGAGCTGTAAATATTCAGTGATTGAGGAGGATTAAGGGGGAAATAGCTGAATTTCTGGAAAATATAGATAGTCACAGATATGGCAATGATGCTGATAGTTTGAAGCAGCTGTACAGTCATAATCTGTTCGAAGAGCAGAGTTATCTAGCAGGGTTGGAAACCTTCTCCTGTTCTTATGTTTCTGTGGCCATTGCACTAGCATGTATACAATACTGATCATGACTTGAAATTTCTTTAGTTTAAATACAATACACAATCTGGCAGTATTGAATGTGAAATGGCTGACGGTTGTTGGAAATTGATATTTTCCAAATATATTCAAACCATGACTAAATGTTTAAATATAAATCTTCTGTAAAGATTAAAGCACGGTTTTCAAATCGTTTGAATATTTGTGAAAGCCACTGGGAAAAAATGCTGAAGTAAAAAAAAAGACATAGAAATCGTGTGTTAAACTGCAACCAAAAACAATAATTAAATAATCTTATTTTGATCACCGTTTCGCCTCAGAATCTCAATGGTGCAATGATTGTAGACGTATTTTGTTTAACCTTTCTTATAAGACAATGCCATTTTTTAACATGAACAGTTTAAGAAATCATCTCTGAAACATACATATTACACATCTGTTGCATAAGTATTCCACCAGTCTTCTTATCAATGTGATATTTCTTTGCTCGAAACATTTGCCGGTTTTTATGTTTCATGCATCATGTAATAATGATAAACATTCACATTATATTGACAATTATCTGCTGCATCCATCATGTATTTTGTCCATCTCTTTGAAACACAGCATTCTGCCGTCGCTGTCCCTTAAATGATGATTTTGGATCAGTTGTTCAAACCCGATGGAACTATGTCACGTTTTATAACATGATGCAAAAGCAACAGTTTCTTCTCTAATATAACTAAAATAGATATAATTCGATTTGGGCATGCTTTGCATACATTAATTTTATTATTTTCTATGAATCATTGCATATTTAATAACTTGTGTCCAATTCATGTTTTGCCATGCCTTTAAAATAGAAAATTGTTCATGCTCCATCTGAGAAGAAAATAATTTTACAGTTTGAAATGTAAGGAAACCATTTAAATATAATCAGCACATGATGCCAGATATCCAGTACGTTAACAATGCATTTGTTCTCCTCCTCCAAAAAAAGGTTTGAGTGTGTTTTCATCTACTTTTGTGGCAACATCTTAAATATCCTATAGAAGCATCACAGCATTACAACCATTGCTTACCCTTAATCCTTCTTATTAGAGATGTGGTCAATGACATGAAATGACTCAGACTCCAGTAGTCAGTGAGGCTCGGGGTTGAGGGAGCGGGGGAGATCTTTCAGAAATTATTATACATATCTAAATTTTATTTCTGTTGCGGGTTTGTGTTTTGCCTAAAGGTTGGGAGGAAAGTAAAGTGAAAACAAAAATGCTATGTGAAAGCAGAACTGATCTTTCAAAGTGAAGAATTGTTGTGTAGAAGTGGAATTGAAAATCGACTTCAGTCAACTTCTTGGTCAAATAAAGTAAACATGAATGGAAAGTGAAGGGTAGAGAGAGAGAGTAAACAAAAATATAAAGAAAGGAGGGAGGGCGGAAGCATACTGTGTAAAAGGTATTTTTAAGAAATACCTTATTAATTGACGCTTTGTCTATCTCGATAATTAGAAACATTCCTCTAAATAAAGCAAAATTTGTATGGATTCATTTTTCGGTTTCCTGAAATTGTATGCAAGTTATTATTTCCATCATGGTCGAATTATTTCTCCCTCTGTAGGCTATGTTGATCAACTTTCCATTAATAGCTATGACAAATTGTGAATTTCGTTTGGCGACTCGTGTGACATGACAGGATGCATTATTTCAACTGAAAGTCAATTTTCCAGTTTAAATTCATCTGTGAATTCAGCATATATCACACTATAGTACCTTTTAAATGTGCTACGAACAAAAAAAAAATGAAGCTTAGCTTGCCCCACGTAATCTTATCACGAAATGCCAAAACTGGCTCGTATCATTTTTTAAATCACTCACGTGACATGAGCACCTCCCGCTGTGGCTTGACAGCATTTGTTTCCAATCTCTAGGCACAGAAGGCAGGTAAGAGTCTAACACACTGCTGTGGGTCTGTGGTCAGATATACACTACAAAATTTAAGGCTGACGAATTTCCTTCTCTGCAGGCCATTGATGAGCTAGTTGGGTTTTCTGAGAACCGACATTACTTTCATTATCCTCATTAGACGCATAACTCCAGATTGTTTTTTCTTAAATGATGTAATTGAACCAGCTTTCCTATTTTATTAGCCGAGCTCCTGGTTGAATATTGTAGAGTAAGACGACTAGATCACTGTCTTCTCCTTGAATTGACAAAATTAAAGATGAGAGGAGTCAAGATATTGGATGCTGACGCGATATCAGTTGTGGAATCTATGTTTGGCTTATGTCTAGGTTAAGAAGACATTCGTAATTCAATTAATTTATTCTAGTAAGCAGTGGTTGATATATTCAATGTCAAAACCTTTTGAAGTGCTATTTCGCAAATGACCCACTCTGTTGTAATCTGATATAAATTGTTTGCACTTTGAAATGAATTGAATATGCATTGTCTGCTATTTCGTATTCTGAACCAAACTTTGAATGCAGAATTTGTTATGGTGTGGTTAATGAGCAAAAACAAAATCCCTCTCCAGTCATTTTGCATTAAAATAATGTCAAATAAATTATATTTTAAAAAAAACAAAGAAATAAGTACAAGGAAATCGGCAGTAACTAGCTCTTAACACAGTCAGAATAAACATACCGTACACGTATAATTTTAATAAACAATCCACAGTGAAATAAATCATGAGACAGATCACTGACCATTGCAAATAATTCAGTTCTTCATGCAGTCTCTTTGGCCACTGAGAAACATTATGCTGTATAAATAGTTACTTTTGACCCTGTCTACAAAAATGATTTTAAAAATCAATAAAATTACATTTAAGGTTTCCAGGTATGACTTAGCATTATGAAATCTATCTTGAAAGTGTGTGCTAGATTGAAATATTCGAAATCTTCTCATACCATTACCTTATTTTTCTCAGATAACGTTTTTTCAATACAGAGTAAGGTATGAAATTTAATATCTAGAAATTGAAACTGACTTGAAATACTTTCAAAATCGTCTTTCTTTTACCGCCAATGCAATGTCCTATAAAACTTCACAGAAAAGGCCGCGCTGCAAAAATAAAATCCAGAAAGATTTCTCAATGTTCGTTACATTTTTTTCTGCTTAAAGTGTCTTCATATTATATGCTTACTCACGGTCTATTGGACTGCATCCTGCTGCTAGATTTTTTTTTATTCATTCATGCAATATGGACACGGCTGGATGCAGAAAAGTTCCTGTCCCTAATTGCCCTTGCTTTTTAAAATCCTTTGGATTCCTTTTTCGGTTGGATGACTCACAATGCCCTCGGGGAGAGAACTCCAGTGTTCTGACTCAGGGACAGTGATGGAGCGACGATATATTTCTAAGTCAGGATGGTTAGTGGCTCGGAGCAGAACTTGCAGATTTGCAATGTTCCCTTGTAACTGTTGTACTTGTCCTTCTAGGTAGTAATGGACATGTCAATCAGTTGTGCTTTCAAAGGATTTTTTGACGATTTTGTGCAGTTAGAATTGCTGCTTCTGCGAGTTAGAATTGCAATGAATTGATGGTCCTGTATATGGTGGCAAATCAAGCAGGAAACTTTGGTTTGGAATGTATCAAGTTCCTCGAGAATTCTAAGGCTGCACAAATTTAGCCAAGTGGGCGTATTCCATCGAACTCCTGGCTCGTCCTCTAAAAACGGTGGACTGGACTTGGGTAGTCAGGACGTTATTTGCTTGTGGCAGAATTATTCGACTCTGGCCTGTTCTCACAGCTGCATTATTTATGTCAAGATTAACGTGGTGCTGGAAAAGCACAGCAGATCAGGCGGCATTCAAGGAGCAGGACAATCGAATTATCGGGCAAAAACCCTTCATCAGGAATGAAGATGAAGTGCTTTTGCCCGAAACATCGATTTTCCTGCTCCTTGAATGCTGCCTGATCTGCTGTGCTTTTCCAGCACCACTCTAATCCGGACACTGATCTTCAGCATTAGCAGTCCTCACTTTTGCTTACTTTCTTGATGTGGTGAGTCCAGTTGAGTACCTGATCAATGGAAACCCCAAAGGCATTGGCAGTGGAGGATTCCGTGATGATAGGATCTTTGAAGGAGTGGTTGTTACCTTGCCTGTTATTTGGTATAATCATTTCCTGGCATTTGTATGGCACCAATGCTAGTTGCCACATTTCTGCTTAAATCTGGGTATTGTTCAGACGTTGTTACATTTGAAAGTAGACAATTTTAATATTGAGGGTTACCAATGATTTCGAACATGGAGTTAATGATACACATATTTGCACAACATGGAAACAGATCCTTCAGTCTGGCTTGATTACACCGGCCAGATATCCTAAATTAATCTAGATTTGGAGATGCCGGTGTTGGACTGGGCTGTACAAAATTAAAAATCAGACAACACCAGGTTATAGTCCATAAACAAATTGAACTATTACCTGGTGTTGTGTGATTTTTAAGTTAATCTAGTCCCTTTTGCAAGCATTTGGCCACAGCTCTCTAAACCCTTCTTATTCATATACCAATAAATTCATTTTAGATGTAATTTTACCAGCCTTACTCACTTCCTCTGGCAGCTCATTACATACATCGACAGTGCCTTTGGTATAAGACAATTTGTTCCTTAAGTCCTTTTTACAGTTTTCCTCTCTCATCATTAACAAAGCTCTATATACTTGGACTTGCCGAACCTGAGGAAAAGACCTTGGCTAATCAACCTATTCCCCTGCTCCATGTGATTTCATAAGCTTCTTTAAGTTCACCCCTCAGCCTCTGACTCTTCAAAGAAAATACCCCAGCCTATTCATCCGCTCCCTTTATCTCAAACCCTCCAGCACTTATAACAACCTCCTACGTCTTTTCTGAACCATTTTAAGTTTCAACACATCATTGCTTTAGCAAGGAGACCTGGATTGAATACAAGATTCCAAAAATGGCCTAAACAGTGTCCTATACAGCTGAAACTTAAACTCCCAACTCCTATACTCTTCGATCAATTGCGAATGACCCTATTTCTGACGTGATGATCAATGGAGGATCACTGATGAAGCAGCTGAAATGGTTGATGATTGTTCTATAAATCAAAAAAAAAGTGTATTTCCTCTCACTGAATTATTATTGAAAGGCAAGAGGTTTCAGTGAACAGCTTACTATTCGGAAGCATTTGACAGGCTGAAAACGGTGTGACCTTCTGCTTCAGTGTTAGCCATTCAAGATGGCTGTCGATACTCGTAATGTGGGTATTGGTGCTGTGCTCTTAAAGGAAGACGACGAGAAGATAGAAAGACCTATCAAGTATTTCTCTCGGAAATTGAACACCGATCAACAGAAAGATTGGACAGTTTAGAGGGAGACTTGGTGTTGGTTATACAACATTTCAACGGTTGTGTCACCAGTAATATATCTGAAACAATCATATACAGCGATTATAACCCAATAAAGTTTGTGGAGAAATTTAAGTACAAACATCCGGAACGTTTTGGTGGAGCTTAATTTAACAGCCACTCAACTTGAAAATTTTGCATGTGGCAAGACGGGAAAACGTGATTGCTGACACAGTGCCAAACCTTGGATATGAAATTCAGGCCTTTGGTAGCAGGTGTAAACGGACTGAAATAGAATGTTGTAGTGCATGGTTGCATGTTTATGTTGTGTGTAATGTATATGTGTATTGGAGTGTAGTAACAATTTAAGTTTCAGAGTTCTTAAATCGAGTTATCCTTGTATACTATTGTTTTTTATATAATGAGGGAGGTGTGAGAATGTTGCTCCTTTAATATGGTTCTGTTGCCCTTGGTTTGCTTCGAAAGTTGTCGTCAAGGCAGACGTTCCACATATATCGGGAAATATCTACCTGAGAAAACTTTTAAGCCTTTCTTTCATAAATTTACACTATGAAACGGGAGTGGCCAGTTCTCCCAAATAAGTGTTTGGCTTGGTTTGGTTTTAGCAAGTGGTGAATTTGGACATGTTTGCCAAAGAGAATTACTGAGGGGAAAACTTTTGCGATTTAGCAGGCATTTTCTGGAAGATGGTCTCTGAGATCTGTGTGGTTGCTCGTCCTTTAACGAGGTTATGTTGTTCTTTTGTTTTCATGGTGGTTTGTAAAGACAACGGTTCCAATATGTCTGGAAATATCTACTTAAGAAGCATTTTAAGTATTTCTTTTAAAAATCTTGTATATCGAAAGTAGTCAGTTCTCTCAGTTCGGGGTTTTGGTTGGATTTGGTTTTAGCAGTCTGTTTAAGGCCGATGGTCAAAGAAAAAGCTGCATGTTGACCTCTGTATCTCTGACATCTCTCCTGTAAAATCCTGTGCTTGTTTTTCTTTTGCCCAGGGGCTGTTTATGGGGATGTCGCCAGTGTTTTGAACAGTATCATTAAGTTGTGATAGAGTCGATTGGGTATCAGATTGGTTAAGTAAATCAAATTCGGTAGTTCTTTTCATGTTTCATTCAATAGTCTGTAAATAAATTTTGTTTTGATTAAAACTGAGTGGTTAGGTCAGCTGCATCACTCGTGTAATTTCCACTCAATACCTGTTCAAAACACGTGGTAAGGCTAGCGTCTAGGCGGCCTTCTTGAACTTTTTTGAGTGTGTCTGGCCTGGTCCATAAAAAAATGGACTCTTTGCGGGATTTGTTCTGAAGTTTAGAATTAGGCTTATTGTCCTGAAAGGCTGCGAGTGGTACATGTCATTGTGATATTTTCTAGTGTTGAACTCGTTTAGCTTAAACAGTGCTGATGTAGTAATGACTCTGTTAGGCACTAAGAGTTTTTTGATGTTGGAAGAAGTGACTTTGGGGATTAACAAGCAGTGAAACAATGGAAAGCTGCTGCAATTGTCAGTCAGGCTTGTGTTGGTGTAAGAAAAGTTGAGATAGTTGCAGGAATTGTTCAACATTTCAATTTGCTCTTAACGCCATCAGAACCTTTGGAGATGACTAAAACTCAATTGAGAATGAAGCAGCTTGAGTTAGAGGCATAAAGGAGAAAACTAAATTAAACTATTTGAAATACTTTGAAAACCAGAAGAAGGAGCAAAAGCACGAAATGCACTAGCAGAACAATAAAGAATAAAAGAGAGAACTATAGAGAGATGTGACCGAAAAAGGGAGAGGAAAGGGAGTAAGAGAGATACTTTCAAATTCATAATTTGCATTTAGACAGGAAAATTAACCTAAAAGGATGGAGATGAACGCTGAAGGTAAGCTTACTGAGGAAGAGAGTGAGGATGAGCAAACCAATGGTAGCCAAAGGCCTGGTCGGGACCTGTTCTAATATATTAAAGAGTTGCTTGAATTTGATGAAAAGAATGTAGCATCCTTTTTCATCTCATTGAGAAGATGATTAAACAAATGAAGGAGCCAGTGACCACTTCGGTTTTGTTGATCCAATCAGAACTAGTAAGTAATTCGCTTCCCAATCAGAGGCGGTATCTGGATGAATGAGCAGGTGAAAATTGCCTTTTCAAGTGCATATGAGTTTGTGAAAGAAGACTACAGACAACGATTCAGGAATCTAAGGAGAGACCCTAGTTAAATGTTAACTGAGTTTAAAAAAGATAAAACAAAATAATTTTGTTAGGTGGGTAAGGGCATTAAAAAGAGAGCAAAACTATGACATTCTTACACAGACGATTGTTTTGAGGAATTGAGGAATTTAATTCCTGACGTCGTGAAAACTCATGTGGAAGAACAGCGAGTTAAAAGGGCACAATTACCAGCCGATACGGCTGATGATTATAAATTTGATTCTAAATCCGAGTTTGGCTTCAAATATTCATTTCAGTTGGTGATGGATAGAAAAAGCGAAATCATTATTTGAAAAAAGGTACGGATAACTTACCCCACGGTAAATAGAATAACCTTGAAGGAGAAAAGCTGCAGTGTTTTCACTGCAATGAAGTAGGCCACGTGAAAATGCCGTATTGGTGGGTTAAAAAAAAAGGCTGGGAAGCCAGATATAGGAAAACAGAATAAGTCATTTCATTTTGTTAGCGTGGTAATGAAATGCACAGTGGAAGATAAAAGGTTGCCTGTGAGGGTGTTTAAAGATGAAGTGCCAAATTTTATTGAAACAAGATACTTGTCAATGTAAAGTTTCTTCATATAGGCCAGGACCAGCGGGTAAAGTGTTTGCAAGTGTTTGCAAGTTTAAGAGATGCAGGACAATTTCAATCTTTGACGCTGAAAGATAACGAAGAATGTACCTCTCAAGAACTGTTGCCAAAACAAAAGTGCTGATGATGAGAATTCACGGTGAGACAAGAAATGCTTTATTATGTAAAGTGTGGTTAGATTGTCCTTTAAAGTGTGAAGAAGACATGATAGGAGTACTGGAAAAACTCTCAGCTCCAGCAATACAGTTTGTTTCTGCTAACAACATAGCTAGTTCACAACCGGGAGGGTTGCATACTGTGTTTGAAAAGAAAGTGGAAACTAAGGCAACTGAGGTATTGCAGGCACCATATCCTGGGATTTTCCCTAACTGTGCGGTAATGAGGTCAAAAGGAGATACTCAAAAGTGCGGAATAAAATCTTGAAGTGGAATTACCAGAGACCCTGTTTTATCAGAGTGTTGAGATGACACAGGAGCAAATGGTGGACAAAGTAGAAATATTTTCCTCAGAGAAATTAACTGAGTCACATCAGCAAAATGAGAAACATAAACAATTGTAATTAAAAACGTAAATGGAGGTATTATGGGTAGCACATGAATTACCAGTAGGAGGCCAGTTAGGCGTACGAAAAACTGAAGCTATTTTGCAAACCTTTTTTCTGGTCTGGACTACACAAAGATACAGTTGGATTTTACCCAATATGCCATACATGCCAGGCAATTGGAAATTCACAGGCACTGAGAAAACCCATACCTTCAATACCTCCACTTCTCCACTTAAGGAACCTTCTACAAGTCTTTAAATTGATTGTGTAGGACCACTAACTAAAACAAAACTGTGAATCATTATTTGTAACAATGACGTATGTGTCGACTCGATTTCCAGAGGACTTTCATCACAGCTAATAGGATTGGAAAAGAGTTGGACCAACCACTTACATCACGAAGTTGGACTTCATGCGTGGATACTGGCAGGTCTCTTTTTCAAAGACGGTGAAAGAAATTTCTGCATTTGTAAACACAAACGGGATATTACAGTTTAAAGCGATGTGCTTTGGAATGATGAATGCACCGGCCACAATCCAAAGACTCATACACAGAGTTGTGGCTAGGTTCACAAACCGTGCAGTCTATTTAGGCAATGTAGTGATCTTTAGTAAGTCCTGGAAAGATCACATGGTACAGTTGACAGAGCTCTTTGAACGACTACAAGAAGCAAAGCTGATCATAAACCTAAATAAAGCTGAATTTGTGAAAGCAGATGTGACGTTCTTGGGAGATAACATTGGTCATGGCAGGCTGAACCCACGCAAGGCAAAGACGAAGTCCCTCGAGGAAATTCCACGACCAAACCTCGAAGAAAGAGATGATTCGACTCTTAGGACTCAAAGGATTCTATTGGATATTTGTTCCAAACTTCAGCAGTGCAGTGGAAACGTTAACTAATTTGCTGAAGAACACAACGTTTTGGTGGACAAAGTATGCCAGGAGGTATTCCACCATTTGAAATCTATATTCGCCACCAAACCAGTTTTACCAGCACCAAACATTTCAAAACTTTGCAATGTTACCATCGATTCGTATGACATAGGACTTGGAGCTGCACTCCGACAGAAATAACGAGAATGGGATTGAACTGCCAGTTGGTTACTTTTCGAAGAAGATCAACATTCAACACAGGAAAAACTCCACAATAGAAATGGACTATTGAGTTTGGCGCTGGCCTTCCAATATTTTCGCGACAATGTCACGAAAGATGTGTCAGAGACGGTTGTGTCACGGATCCCAATCCACTTACATTCGTAGAACACTCTAAAGACAAGAATATGAGAGTATTTTGTTGGAGTCTTATGTCACAGACTTTTAATTTAAAAATCGCACAATTTGTCAGCTGTAAGAATGTAATTGCAGATGCATTATCGCAGATTGAACTGATAAAGTTTAAGTGAATTTTTTAGTTATTTTATGTTCTATATCTATACAGGTATATGGGCAGCAGTTAAATTAAAGTTATGTGTATGTACTGTTAATGTGTTTAAAGAACAGAAAAAATGAAGCCATCTTTTCATTGCAATGGTTCATTTTTTTTCAAAACGGGGAGGTGTTTTGAAGATGTAAAAGTATACTGTACCTTTAAGAGAGTGAAGAACTTGGCAAGCACACCGAGTGCTGGAGAGTTTACGAAGTAACATTGGGTTCAGAAAGCATAGTACTGGCTGAGTTGCTATGAGACACGATAAAAACCTCGAATTTGGCCAATCAGCTTAAATTATACCCCAAAAATACCAAATTCCAATCAGGTTTGAATTTAGTATATTAACAATCTTAAAAGACAATGACACAAACCGATGATTTGGGGGTAAATGCCAGCAAACATTGAACAGTTAGGAGGAGAACTGCCAAACCAGCACCTAAAGACTGATCGAAAAATAGTTCTTTTAATGGTACTTTTATCGATCATTATCCTCTGAAGCAGAATCCCCAAGAATCAGGAAAGGAGACCGGAATACAGAGAAGGACCTAAAGCTGCCTGGTTTTGTGATATGAAGTTTTGTTTTGTAAATCTTAATTAGGGATTTTTTCGGGCTACTAATGTTGAAAAGAAAAGTAAAAGATTGGTTAGAGTAAGGAGTTATAAATAGTTGTTACTTAATAATTCTCTTCTATACTTTATGAAATAAAGTTATTAATGTTTACTGAAAACAGTACTTGGCCTATCCAACTTTCACAGGTTGCTGCAAGGGATAAATATTTTCTGTGTTGCTCGGTTAAAATTGATCAGTAGGGTTTATCCCGTGTCGTAACGTGCCAAGAAAACTGACGAAAATAAGTCTAAGTCGAGTTTCTTTCAGACTGTGGACGGGATCAGAGATACTGATGGAAATGACGGTAGTGAAGTGTTTATATAGCATGTTCTTTTGTTTTGCGATAGACTGCAATGTTGAGAAGAGATTACAAAACAATTTATATTAACTGCATTCTCTGTGATGTACTGAGATCAACTTTGCAATATGTACTCTTGGTTTTCTGTTTCACTTCTGACATTACGCAGAATATGAACATTTTTTGTTACAAGTGGAACTCAGTTTTGTTTTGTGTCATCCTTTCAACTTTTTCTGTTTATGTAGCTAAAAATGATCATCCCATACCATTCTCTATCCCCACCACTGTACGTGCCACACTGCTGCCCATCCCACACATAGATAATCCTACACATTCGCTATAGAAATGACAAATCAAGCACGCGCTAATATCACACCAGTGTCCATCTATTGTCAATTTCCATTTTTCTGATTGACCATCCCTCATCACTGACCACTCCTCATCACTGACTGCCCTCGTCACTGATCTTCTACCCGTGACCACCACATCAAATTGAGAATCCATCACCATTGACCATGTATCCACCATCAAACCCACATCACTGTCCATCCGGTAACCACAGATCGTTACACTCTCGTCTCTATCCCATCAAACTATCCACTATCACCTCTACCCATCACATGCAATTGTTAATACCATTCAAGCTTCCATCTCAAACACTTTCCGTTCTCTCCCCTGACCATCTCATATCTCTATCCAACTCGCATCACTGATAAAGCTAAAAATGACTAGCCTCACGCGTACCACAACCTAAAACTTCATTCACCAATCCTCAGCAGTAAACACATCTCATCTGTACAGTTCACATGCTGAACATGCAACTCTACTGTCTATCCTGCACCTCTTCCAAGACATCCCATGCCATGACCCCAAGCCACTGACCATGCGGCCACTCTCTTAACACAACACTCTCTGTTCCATGTAACTGACAACGGCAGTCCACCAACTATCCCTCTTCAATCACTTAAAAATCATACAACACCAGGTTATAGTCCAACAGGTTTAATGGGAAGCACTAGCTTTCAGAGCGCTGCTCCTTCATCAGGTGGTTGTGTGATTGTAAGACACAGAATTTACAGCAAAGATTTACAATGTGATGTAACTGAAATTTTATATTAAAAAGACCTGGATTGTTTGCTAAGTCTCTCATTTGTTGAAATGACTATATTGGTTTCAGTTCTTTCAATTGAGAGACTTAACAAACAATCCAGGTCTTTTTGAAAATGAAACTTCAGTACATCACACTCCAGCTTCCACCCAAAACAGCCATCCCCTATGGACAAGCCCTAAACGTGCACCGGATCTGCTCAGATGAGGAGGAACGTGACGGACACCTGCAATTTCTCTGGGATGCTCTCACAAGAACGGGGTATGATGCCCAACTCATTGACCACCAGTTCCGACATGCCACAGTAAGTAACCGCAATGACCTCCTCAGGAGACAGACACGTGCTGCAACCGACAGGGTACCCTTCATTGTTCAGTATTTCCCAGGAGCTGAAAAATTACGCCTTTTTCTCGTGATGTGCAACACCTTATCAATGCGGATGGTCACCTCACCAAGACATTCCCCAAATCTCCACTACTTGCCTTTAAACAACCACCAAACCTGAAACAGATCATTGTTCGTAGCAAGCTGCCCGGCTCTCAGGACAACTCCATACAACCCTGTCACGTTAGGCACTGCAAGACATGTCAGATTGTGGACACAGATGCTACCATTACGTTTGGGGACACCTCCCTCCTTGTACGTGGCAGGTACTCATGTGACTCAGCCAACGCTGTCTATCTTATATGTTGCAGGCAAGTATGCCCTGAGGCATGGTACATTGGGGTAACCGAGCAAAGGCTATGACAATGAATGAATAGACACCGAACAACAATCAACAAACAGGAGTATTCCCTCCCAGTTGGGGAACACTTCAGTGGTCCAGGACATTCGACCTCGGACCTTGGGGTGACCATTCTCGAAGGCGGACTTCGGGACAGGCAGCAGCCGAAAAGTGGCCCAGTGGAGGCTGATCGCTAAGTTCGTTACACATAGGGAGGGCCTCCACCGGGACTAGGGCTCATGTGACATTACATGTGACCACCATTGCATTATATATGCACACAGAAACTCGTTTGCACACACACGCACTCATACACACACACGCACACACACACGCATTCCTATACATGCATGCACACGGACACCCACACACACTCTTACAGACACACAGACACTCTACACTCACTACACACACACACTTTCTCACACTCACAACCCCCAACCCAGACAGACAGACACACACAGACAGACAAAGACCCACATGCATGCATATATTTTTTGGGGTGAATTTGTACTTGCAGGGTTACATTGTACTTTGCTCAAAAACTGCATGCATTCATGTAGAACTCTGAGCTCAAATACTACTTTATTCATGTAAAACTCCGTTATCTCAGTTTATAGATTAAAATCAATCTAAACATCATGGCATAGACAGAGAACACGGGGGCTAACACCTTCAACATATTGTCTAGCTATCACCATTATCAACAGCTAACCTGAGAATGCAACTATTTAAAAAAAGGTTTTGTGATTTACACATGAAAGAAGTGAAACTATCATGGTATTCAAACAGATGAAAGACTTAACAGACAATCAATTTATCAATGCATAATTTCATCACACTGTAAATTTTTGCTTTAAATTCTGATTGAGCCCTCCACTATCACCTGATGAAGGAGCGACGCTCCGAAAGCTAGTGTGCTTCCAATTAAACCTGTTCGACTGTAGTCTGGCGTTGTGTGATTTTTAACTTCGTGTATCAACACTGATTGTTCATCTTCACTGAGCATCTCACACTTGCGATCATCCCTCACAACTGACCATCTACGCCACTTTCCAATACACATTCCTGTGAATCCCACATTGCTGATTATGTGACAATTCTGCTCCATTACCTATCTCCCACCACTGACAATCCTGAACTACTCTAAACCCTGAGCCTGTGACCATTCCTCAGCACTGACCATTCCTCAAAACCATCCAATCCTCATTATGCTGCATTCCTCACCACCTCCATCCCATGACATGGCATGTCACTCGTATGTCCATCGAAAAACCATCCCTCCACTGTGCATCCAACAACACGATCCGCCTTTCTTACAGACCATCCCATACTATTCAATATCACTGACTATTCTCCAGATAGTGGACGAATTGCATTATTGTTGGCTATTAATCCAAAGAGCCAGCGAATGTTCTGTGGACCAAATCCTGCCATGAATTTGAAATCAGTAAACATGCCTGGAATTAAGAAACGCCTGATAACCATGAAAAAGTTGTCGTTGCTCAGAAACAAAAATCTGGCTTACTAATCTCCTTCAGGCCAGAAAATATGTCATCTTCACTTCTTCTGGCCTACATTTGATACAAAATCACATGTTTGATCCTCAACTGATCTCTGAAAGGGCCTAGGAAGACATTGAGTTATATCAATCGCTGCAATGTCTCAACAAAGAAATTAAACCAGATGTATCACCAAGCACTAACTGGGCACAGGAAAAGACAATGGCAGAAACAACCCTGCCGACCCTGCAACGTCCTCCATACTAACATCTAGAGGCTAGTGACAAAATTGGGAGAGCTGCGTCACAAATGAGTCAAGCAACAGCCTGACATTGTCAAACTCACGTAGTCCTACCTTACAGACAATGTCTCAGAAACTGCCATCACCATCCATGAAAATGTGCTGTCTCACCAGCAGGACAGGCCCAGTTAAGCGACAGGGATTTGCTCCAGGAGTACTCGGCATTGACTCAGGACACCATGAGGTTTCATGGCTTCAGATTAAATATGAGCAAGTCAACCTCCTGCTGATTGCCACGCACTGTCCTCCCTCAGTTGGTGAATCGATAATCCTCTATTTTGAACAAAACTCGGACGTAGTACTGAGGGTGGCAAGAGTGCAAGATGTACTCTGGATGGGGGATTTCAAACTCCATCACCAAGAGTGACTCAGCAGCAATACCTCTGCTCGAGCTGGTGGGGTTCTAATGGGCGTAGCAGCTAGACTGTGACTGGGGCCCGTGGTGAGGGAAACAACACGAGGGAACAACACACTTAAACTCATCCTTATCAATCTGCCAGCTGCAGATACATCTTGCCATGACAGTAGCTGTCGGAGCGACCGCCACACAGTCCTTGTGGAGACATATTTCCACCTTAACGTTGGGAATAACCTTCGTCGTTTTGTGTGGCACTTTAACTTTGCTCAATGGGGCAGACTTCAAACAGATCTAACAAATCAAGACTCGGTGTTCGAGAAACGCTGTGCGCCATTAACAGCAGCAGAATTGTACTCCAGCACAACCTGTAAGCGTCATGGTCCAGCGTATACCCCACTCAACAATTACGATCAAGTCAGGAGTTTAATCCAGGTTCAATGTAGAGTGTAGGAGGGCATGCCACGAGGAGCACCATGAATACTTAAATATGAGATGTCAACCTGGTGAAGCTACCCAACAGGACTACTTGCATTCCAACAACATAAGCAGCAAGTGATAGTTAGAGCTGTCTAATTCCAAAACCAAAGGATCAGATCTAAGCTCTGTAGTCCAGCCACATCGGGTCATGAATAGTGATGGAGAACTCAGTGGAGGCTCCACAAATATCCCCATCGTTAATGATGGAATAGCCAAGCACATCGGTGAATAGGCTCAGCAAAAGATAACAATGAAGCATTCACAGCAATCTTCAGGTAGAAATGGATGGTCCATCGCGGCCTCTTCCAGTGGTCCACAGCATCACATATAACAGTCTTGAGTCAATTCGATTCACTCAATCTTATGTCAAGGCAGCGTTGGAGTCAATGGCATCTGCAAAGGCTCTGACAGTATTCTGGCGACATTACGGGGTCCATAGGTTGGCGCTCCCAAGCCAAGCTGTTCCAGTGTCGTTACAAAACTAACTTCTACCTGACATTGTGGAACATTGCCCAGGTACATCCTGTACACCCAAAAAATGCCGAATTAATTCAATCTGTCCAATTACCACCCCATCAGTCTCCTCTCAATCATCAGTAATGTGATGGAATCTGTCATCAATATTAATATCAAGCATCAGCTGATCAGCAATAACGTGCTCAGTTACGCAGACTTTCTGTCTTGCCAAGGCCACTCAACAACTGACCACATTACAGCTTTGTTTCAAAGTGGAATACAGAGCTGAATTCCAGAGGAGAGGTGAGTGTTACAGTCCTTGCCATTGAGGCCGCACTCAAAGAAGTATGGCAACAAGGATCTCAAGCAAAGCTGGAATCAGTAGGTAACAGAGGGTAAATTCTCTATTGGGTTTAATCACACCTGGTCCACAGTAAGATAGTCGTGGTTGTTAGAGGTCAGTCATCTCAGCTACAGGAAATCTTTGCAAGAGTTCCCCAAGTAGTGTCCAAAGTTCAACCACATTCAGCTGCTTCATCAATCACTTTCCTTCAGAAGATCAAAAGTGGTTAATTTCACTAATGATTACATAACGTTCAGAACCATTTGTGACTCCGCAGGTCTGAAACAGTCCACGCCCAAATGCAACACGTCTTTGACAAGATCTAGTGTTGGGCTAACAGTTACAAGAAAAATTTGTGCCACAAAAATACCAGTTAATAAGCATCTTCAAGGTTTTACCATCACTGAACACCCACTATCAACATCCGAGAAGTTATTATTGACAGGAAAGAGTTTGGACATGCCAAAGGACCAGGTCAGAGGCCAAGAACACTCTGGCGATCAGTCCCTACTCACTGGTGCTCTTCAACCATCTACAAGGCACAAGTTAGGAGTGTTAGGGAATACTGCCCATTTGCCTGGATGAGTACAGGCCCAACAACACTCAAGAAACTTGACACCATCCAGGACAAAGCCCGCTGGATTGATGCCCACCACCACCGACATTCAATAGCAACAGTGTATGCTATCCACATGATGCACTGCAGAAATTCACGAAAGATCAGTAAACAGCAAATTTCAATCGTCTGATCTCTGCTGTCTAGAGGTGAAAGGACAGCAGATACCTTAGAACAGCATCACGTTTAATTTCCCTCCAAATCGCTCACTATCCTGATTTGGAAATATATTGCTATTCTTTCACTGTCAATTCGTCAAAATCCCGGAATTCCCTCATTATGGCATTGTGGGTCAACCTACAGGAAATGGACTGCAGCGGTTCAAGAATGCAGTTTACCACCAACTTCTCAAGGGTAACTAGGGACGGGTAATAAATGGTAGCCTGGACAGCAAAGCCATATCCCGCCAATATTTTTTTTAATAAAGAACAATACTGCGACACGGTGGCTCAGCGAGGGTGCCACGGTGGCGCCGTGGTTAGCACTGCTACTTCACAGTGCTATAGACACGTGTTTGATTCTACCCTTGGGCGACCATCCGTGTGAAGTTTGCGCATTCTCCCTTTGTCATCATGGGATTTCTCCCACTGTCTAACGATGCGCAGGTTCGATACATCAGTTACAGGAAGGTAGAATAGGAGGGGAATAGATACAGATAGTTTACACTTTGGAAGATTGTTGTGAACGTGTTGATCCAAATGGTGTGTTTCTGCACTTTAAAGCTTCTACGACTACTGGATGCTGCATACAGCTACTTATTGTACACTGTCTTTCCTCACTGCATCCCAATGTGGAACATGCCACCTTGCTCATTCTGTCTCGCTGGTATACATGTCTTACTGCTTACTGTACCTCCCAAATGACTATTCATACTATTTACTATATCTCACTCTATTGGCCATTCCTCAACGATGATTGTTGACAATTTCATTTTTCTGCACAAATTTCACTGGTGAATATATCTCACTGTTGAAAATTCTATACAACTCACAGTATCATGTAACTGACCATGGCTAACTTGTGGGTGGCATAGTGGTTAACACAGCGCCAGAGACCCAGAATCAATTCCCACCTCAGGCGACTGACTGTGTG
The DNA here is from genome assembly GCF_037043375.1 of Chiloscyllium plagiosum. Lineage (NCBI taxonomy): Eukaryota > Metazoa > Chordata > Chondrichthyes > Orectolobiformes > Hemiscylliidae > Chiloscyllium > Chiloscyllium plagiosum. Next base: position 41,182,639 of record NW_028270173.1, read on the forward strand.
GAGTTTGCACATTCACCCGTGACTGCGTGGGTTTTCTCCGGGTGCTCTGGTTTCCTCCCACAGTCCAATAATGTGCGGGTCAGGTGAATTGGCCATGCTAAAATTACCCGTAGTGTCAAGTGAAGATACAAATGTCGGCGAATAGATCTGGATGGGTTGTACTTAGGAGAGTCGGTGAGGACTTGTTGGGCTGAAGGACCTGTATCCACACTGCAATTAATCTAATCTAACTGCTAACATAATCCCACTGCCCGACAATCAATCATAGAGCCCCGTTAGTATGAAAGCAGGCGAAATAATCCATCAAGTGTCCACTGACTCTCATATCCAGATCCACACTCTACCTGTTCCCTCACATTTCCCATGGCCAACCCACATGACGTGTACATCTTTGGACTGCAGGAGTAAACCTACTCAAACTTGGGGAGAATGTGCAAACTCCACATAGATAGCTGCCAAGGAATGGAACCAGAATGGGTCGCTAGCACTGTGAAGTAGCAGTGCTAACCACTGAGCCACTATTTCATCGCAAATCAGTGCTGTCTCTACCGCACTAATGCTGCCAGTGCCACACTGTTTGCTATCCCACAGAGCTAGGAGAACTTGACAGCTGCAGATGCTAAGATCAGAGTCGAAAGTGCGGTGCAGGAAAAGCACAGAAGGTCGGGCAACATTCGAGGAACACGAGAAATCGACGTTTCGGGCGTAAGCCCTTCATGAGGCCTTATGCATGGCTTACATCCAAAAGGTCGATTGTCTAGCTCATCGAATGCTGCATGACCTGCTGTGCATTTCCTATCCTACAAGGTTGACCATCCCACTCTGCTGACTATACCTGTTTGGAAATCTAAAAGCATGTCACATTTAATCATACAGCAGTTGCACATGAATGTCAGGAGGTTATGCTTAAGATCGTGGGTGTACATGGACGAACTGTGCTTCGTACTGGCCACCTTCCTGAAGGAAAAAAACTAAATAAACTCGAGGCAGTTCAGAGAGAATTAATTGGCACATTCGTGGAAGGTAGATGTTGTCTTAGGAGGAAATATTGGACAGGCTGAGCTTGTATCTAATTTAAAATAGAAAAGTCAAAGAACAACATGTTCGAAAAGTAGAAAATCCTGAAGGATCTTGCCAAGGTGGATGTGGAAAGGAGGTTGCCTCTTCTGGGAGAATAAAGAAGTTGGGGTCATTGTTTAAAAATCATGGACTCGTGTCTAAAACAGAGATTAAGGTGAAATTTCTTCTCAGTGGGTCCTGGGTGTTTGGAACTCTCTTCCGGCGAATGTAGTGGAAGCATTATCCTTGAATCTTTGTTTCAACACTAGTGTAGATAGCTTCATGTTAACCAAGAACGTGAAAGATTATCATGTTGGAGGTGATATGGATTCCAGACTGCAAACATGTCAGCCATGAACTTATAAAATGGTGGAGCAGCGTTTGAGGGACTGAGTAGTCGACTACGGGTTCCATGATCATACACTTACCATAATGCTGATTACACATCATCTGTCACATTTCCACCCAGCTGGTCATACTCAAAGCATCCATATCATCCAATATTCAATATCTCCACGTCACTTAATACCGCCCTGCTGATCATACTCAGCACCTCTGTATCACGTAATCTACCCTACTGATTATACTCAATGCCACCATATCGCCGCATACCACCCTGCTGATAATACTTAGCAACTTCATATCACCATTGCTGGCCAATCCTTACCGATGACCATATATCATTGCTTTTCTGTCTTACCATACTGCTGATAAAACAGGAGTACCGAAAGTGCAGGGGGAATTCTCTGACCGTCCCTCACTGCCAACAGTCCCACACTGCCAACCATCTCTCACTGCTGATCATCTCCCACTGCTGACCATCCCTTATCACTGGCCATGTCACACTACTGCCTGTTTTCACATTGATGTCTATTTCATATTCCTCAGCAGACCTCAGCATGTCTGACAGATAACCATAATACCCTTTTGAGCATAGATCACTGGTGATCATATCAGTACTGAATATATCTAACTATATCTGGCCATCTATCACTGGTGGCCATTACACGTGGCTATTCAGCGTCTGCTTGTGTCAGCTTCTCTTCTGAGTTTGGCACATCACTAACAATGCCACACTACTGACCATTTCATTTGTCGCCTACAGTAGAGTTGCAAAATGCACTATTAACCTCATTGTGCCCAAGGTCACCACAAACATGTAACGTAATTAAACAGCCAAAATGCCCAGTTTACCTGATCATCTAATTTCGGTTTAAAGAAAGACACGCCGAGTTTATTTCATTAACAAAAAAAAGGCATAACCAAGCTGATTTTCTCAACTAGTGGCAGAAAGTTAATGTAAAAGTTGGAATTCAGAATGGCCTTGTGGCATTATGTCTGAAATGTTAATTCAGAAACCCACGGATTATTCTGGGGGCAATAGTCCTGATTTTGCAATGGTTGATGGTGCAATATGAATGGGGAAAGAAAAGCTCGACTTTTGATTGAATATTGTCTATGATTCTACTCTTGATTATCTGGGGAATGTGATTGTCTTTTAGCCAGCTTTTAGGTCATTCGATATGGGCAGGAAATACTGACCTAGACATCAAAGAAAATATTTTAATTTCCCCACATGAACAACGAGAAACTGAAAAGAGAAATACTTTGCGTATATAAAAACTATACTCAGGGCAATATATATCTGTATTGTTATGACACGAGGTAAACCATCCTGGTCAATTTAATCCAGCAGTAATTATGAAAATTCAAGAGACCAAGAACTATTTAAAGGACAAATTAATAAATGTATTTCTTCCAGTTTAACAGAAATTAATTAACTAACAATTATTTACAACTCCTTTCTCTAACCTACGTTTTACTTTCCCTTCTATAATGCTTGCCTGATAAAATCCCCGAATATGATTTACCAAAATATAAATTTTCAAAACCATATGTCAAATCTTCTCGTTATATCTTCCTCTGTCTTCTTTTCTTCTTCTTAGATATTTTTGTTTCACAGGTCATTGATCGATAAAGGTACCTTGAAGAGACCTATTTTCCAGACAGTGTTCAGAAGTTGTTAGCTTGCCGTGCTCCTCCCAACTGTTTAATTTTCACAGGTATTATATACCCAAAGCATCGAATTGTGTAATTGTCTTTTACTATTGTCAATATACTAAATTGAAAATTGATCTGAGTTTAGTATTTTTTGGGATATAAGTTAAACTGATTGGTCTATTTCGAATTTGTTTTGTCGTCCCCAGGCAACCAGCTAGTCAAGTTCTTCGATCAAATGTTACATTATATCCTTTTCAGAACTCTTGGAGCTGTGTCAGGTAGTTCTGCTAGCTTTTAACTCATTTAAAGGTACAGTGCACACACATCTTCACAATAGTATCATCAGTCCAAATCACGAAAATTAAATGAGACATTTTCACCATCTTTTGTATCATTTGACAGTCCATCTTTAGTTGACAGGTTGATTGGTTGGTGCGAGGGTCTTTCTTTATCATTTGGGTTTTAAAAATTGTATCTTTTAGAGGCTCTGAAACAAGTGTTCCTGCTAAAACAGAATTTGAGAAGGTAACTTTTCTGAGAAATGAGACAAGCAGATATTTTGATGCAAGATCTCTTCTGAAGGTTTTCTTGCCTTTGAGTTTGCGTTTTCCCAATAGTATCTACGTTAAACTGCAGACTGGCCAATCACAGGCTTTTTACGACACTGATTCCTAAACAAAGGTATCAATTCATCTGTACTCAATAGCCGCAGAAAGTAATGTATTTAGACTCACACTTCTTTTCCAAGGTGCAGTTATTTCCTTGACCATTCCCTCCTTTGAAACGTGGTGCCATTTTTTTTTAATACGTGGGTCCATTTAAAAAAAAAGAAACGTAGAAGATTACAGTTCAGTACAGACCTTTTGTCCCTCGATGTTGCGCTAACCTGTGAAAGCAATCTGAAGCCCATCTAATCTACGCTATTTCATTTATGTCGACATATTTATCCAATTACCATTTAAATGCCATTAAAGTTGACAAAACTATTACTGTTCCACGCAGAGCATTCGACGCTATTATCGCTCTCTGAGGAAACAAACTATGCTTGACATCTGTCCTACATCTACACCCCCAATTTAAATTTCTGCCTCTTCATGCAAGCCATCACTATCCGAGGAAAAATGCTCTCATTGTCCACCCTATCTAACCTTCTGATTATCTTATATGTTTCTAATAAATCACCTCTCAACCTTCTTTTCTCTATTTACACAGCCTCAAGTCCCTCAGCCATTCCTCATAAGAGCTTTCCTCCATAAACGGAAAAATCCTAGTAAATTTGCTCTGAATCATTTCCAAATCTTCCGCATCCTTCCCAGAAAGCTGTGACCACAAATGCGCTACAAGTGCAGCCACACCAGAATTTTGTACATCAGCAACATGACCTTATGGCTCCAAAACTCAATGCCTTTACCAATAAAAGCTAACACGCCGTGTGCCTTTTAACACCTCTTTCAACCTGGGTGGTAACTTTCAAGGATCGTTGTACACGGACATCGAGATCTCTCTTCTAATTTACACAACCAAGAATCTTACCATGAGTACTCTGTATTCATGGGGCTCCTTCCAAAGTGAATCACATCACCTTTTTTTCGCATTAACCTCAATTTGCAACCTCTCAGCACAGCACACCTCTAACACGGATGTTTGTCCTACTTTAATCTCACGCTGCGATGGCCCAGGAATGCCAAGAGACTGGTGCATAAGATGAGTTGAGTATTTTGCTGAGGCAATCGTGATGTTCACAGAGGGATGGAATAAATGGTAGAGGCATCAGAAGCACCCTGGAAGATGCAACAGCCGGTGCGACACTTTCATTTCCCTCTCTCTGCTTTCCTGAGAGGAAAGGTTAATTGAATATAAGCTGGATTTCTCCTTCTCACCCTATCCAGCCTGTCGGTTTTGTTGCATATTAAAAAAAAATTGATGAATTTTAGCTCTCATTATTTTTAATTTCTTCATCAGCTTCACTAGCTGGACCACAATTCATTGCTCATCTGTAGTTTACTTCCAGAAGGCGGTAATGATCTATATTCTTGAAACTGTGTCCTGAATATTCAGTCAGTACATTTTGAAAGCCAATTGTGGTGTTGATGGAATTCGAGGTTTTTGAACCAACATCATTGGAGGAAAACTGGTATCTTTCCCATCAGAATGTTTTGCAGTTTTGAGGTAAAATGAAAAACATTGCTGCCCTCATGCATTTGGTTCAGTTTTCAGTCGAACTGACAATGCTTGATTACTTTTGAACATATCGTCGACAGACTTCTGGAGCTTTCAACAGCACATAATATGAATCGTATAGGCTCGACCTGTATTCATGGGTAGTGGAAGAAGCGAGTGTTTATGCATGTAATGCGTTTGAAGTGTGCTGCTTTGTCCCGAATATGATCCACTGCTGTTGTAGATGATCTCATCCGCCCAATTGAATATTCTACGACCTTTCTCACACTGGTATTGTAGATGATAGGCAGGTCTTTGTGTTTCGTGGAGCAATTGACCAGTGCACAATTAGTAGTCTCTATCATGCTCCTACTTATATAAACAGTTCTGTTGTCATTTCTGTGGTGCAAATGGAACATGCCAGTTCTAATCTCAAAGGGAGGTATTATACAGATCTTGCCATGACCTAAAATGCATGCTTCAATATCTGAGGTGTGAAGATTAGTGACGATGCTGCTCCTTTAACCAAATTCTGTCGTCAGCGATTTTTGAAAAGATTTGTAGCTCAGGTCAATGATAAATATGCAAGTTAGTTCTCTGAGGTGGAAGGTTTGTTTCGAGGTGGTTCGTCACCAAGACTAGGTAACATATTGAGTGAGAGTTGGGGAAGTGCTGGTGGTAAGTCGCTCCTCTCTATTTCTACAACTTGGTTTCTTAAGGTGAGCGATGACACGTCTACATCTTTTTCTCGAGTGAACTTAGATGTGAGCTCGTCGATGTGTTCATTGATTAAGTTTTAGCTAGAATGCCCTGTCTCGAAGAATACTCGTGCGTGTCTTTGTTTCACCTGTCCTAAGATGTGTGTGTTGTCCCAGTTAAAGTTGTGTTCTTCTCTGTGTGTCTCTTTGTATACTAGTGATAGTGGGTCATGTGCTTTGTTGGCGAGTTCGTGTTCATGTATCGTGGTGGCAGGATTTCTGCTTGGTTTTCTGATGTACTGTTTTTTCTGACAGCTTTAACATTGCATTTTAAATGGCATCAGTTTTGCTGGTAGTATCTCTTGGCTCATTTAGTTTTATTAATGGCTGTTTAAAGTGTTTTGGTAGGTTTGTGGGCTACCATGATGCCAACGTGTACGAGTAGTCTGGAAATCATTTCTTATATGTTATCCTGTTGTTTTCAGTTGGATCCTAAAAGCAGACGTTCTGAATGGTCTGGAAGCTTTTATTTGAAAAGGCTTTTAGGTTTATTTTTAGAAGTAAAACACTTGTATTATGAAATTGAAGTTGCCCGTTCTCCCGGTTCAGGGATGAGGATGGTTTTAGCAAGCTATTTTGATCGCAGTTTGGAGACAGGTTTTAGCTGGGAACACAGAGAAGCTACTGGGGACCAAAAGAAGCAATGCCATGCCGATCGTCTCTCTCTCTCCCTCTCTCTCTTTCTCTTTGACATATCCCCTGTAAGAACGTATGTTTGATTTTACCTTTCTCTGTCAAGTGGGTTGATGCAAGTATTTGGAACAGCATCATTAAGTTGTGATAGGGTCAATTGGTGTTTCAGGTAAGTAAAATGTATTATAAATTTTGCTTACTTTTGTTCGAGTTTCATTCAGTCGTCTGGAAATAAAAAGAGTCGGGTCACCTGCATCGTTCCTGGAATATCCTGTTTAGAACCGCTTAAAGCAACGAGTAGAGTTAAGGTCTGAGCCACCTTATTGAAAAGTTTTCTTCACACGAACTAGCTTGGTCCATGAGAGTATGGGAGGTGTTTGTGGGATTTGTTATTTAGTTCCAAATTGGGATTAGGGTTCCTGGATTCGAAGGCAGCGAGTGGAATGTGTGAGTGTCTTTTGTTCTGGGTGTTGAATTCTCATGATTTTAACAGTGCTTGTTTTAGTAACGGCTCTTTCAGTGACCAAGAGTTTTCTGTGCGTGGAAGGAGTGACTTGAGGTACTTTGCAAAAGGTGAACAAGGAAAAGCTGCTGGAATTGGCAGTAAAGCTGGAATTGCAGCTGGCTCCTTCCAAGTTTAATGGATAGTTAATATGGCAATTGTTCACTTTAAAGTTGGAGGAAATGCTATCAAAATCTTTGGATCTGGTTAAAATTCAATTGAAAATAAAACCGCTTCAGTTAGCAGCAAAAGAAAAAGGACGAGATAAAGACATGAAATTGCTAGAATTATGATTAAAAGCAGAGGAAAGATAAAAAAAAGAACATAAAGCCCTAGCAGAACAAAAATAAAAGAGGAAAATCACTTCAAGGAACAAAAAGCAAAAGAAGGAGAGGGAATTTGAACTTCAGAAACTGGCACTTCGAAAGGATGTAGGCTGAAATCGATCGATATGAAGGCTGAAGTTAAGAGGAAGAGAATGAGGATGAGCAAACCTATGGGAACCAATGGTGGGATCATTTAGAATATATCCAAGCACTGCCTAAATTTGATGAGAAGGATGCGAAGCATTTTCATCTCATTTGAACAGGTGGCTAAACAAATGTAGTCAGCAGTGATAAAATGGGTTTTGTTGATCCAAATAAAATGTGTAGGTAGAGCGAGTGAGGTATTCACATCTCTATCAGAAGAGGTATCTGGTACGTATGACGAATTGAAGAAAGCCATCTTAAGTGCATATGAGCTTGTGCCAGAATCCGACAGGCAGTGTTTCAGGAATCTAAGCAGGGATTTTGAAAGGATGGTTTTGAAAGAATCAAACAAAGCAGTTTTGATAGGTGGGTAAAGGCATTAACATTAGAGTAAACAGATGAGAGTCGATTACTTTGAAGGAGCACAAAAAATCACGTCTTGAGTTCGTGATTACCCATGAGAAAGAGTAGAAAGTTAAAACGACCAGATTAGCAGCCGAAACTGCTGAACGTTATAAGGCGGTTTTTAAATCAAAGTTTGGATTCCAAAATTAATTTCAATCCGTGAGAGACAGAAATTGGGGAAAAGAGAATTCCTCACGTGGTTACCCAAACGTAGATCTTGGTGATGATCAAAAGGGTAACTTATTGTGGAATGAAAAATAAACCTTTGAAGAGGAAATAACATTTATAAAGCTCTCGTGTTTACACTGCAATTAATTAGGCCACATGCAATCACAGTGCAAGTGGTTGAGAAAAAGTACTGGGAAGCCAGATGCATAAAAACGATATAAGCCAGTGAATTATGTTGGAATAGTAATGAAAAACACAGCGGGGACTAAAAAGCTGCTCCAGAACGTACAACTCTGTCGGAGTTTGGTTAAGGAGGAAGTGTCAGACCTTCTTAGACCATATACTTGTGAAGATAAAGTTTACTTGCATCGGCCAGGAGCAGCACGTTAAGACGTTACAATATTAGGAGACTCAGAATCCTCTCAATTTTTAATGTTGAAAGATGTGAAATGTGGGTCTCTGAAGGACTCTTACCAGAAAAAGGTGCCAGTAACAGTGCGACAAGAAGTGCCCAATTATGTAGACTGAGTTTAGAATTTCCAGTGAAAAGTGCAGACGTCGTGGTCAGACTAATGTACAAACCTTCGACTCCACCAACACAATTTGTTCTTACTGACGATATAGATGGGTCACAGGCAGGAAAGATACTTACTGTTGTTGAAAATTGCGTGGAAACTCAATGAACTAAACTCTTACAGGACACATATGGTGGCATTGTTCATTACTGTGTGGTACCGAGGTCACTAATTTACCAGCTGAATCATGAGAGATCAAAGAGTACAGTAAAGAAAGTTGAAAGAGAGAACATGTTTGATTAACTCGTTCAGACGGAACAGGAACAAATGGCTGACAAATCAGACATAGTTAGCTTCGAGAAATTGCAACAATTAAATTGCAGCAGAAAGATGAGAAAGTACGACAACTGTATCAAGAAACACACATGGAAGAAGAATCTTGGTGTGTGCCAGTGTACTGCTTTCTTAAGAAAAAATGTTGTCTTAATGAGGAAATGGAGACCGTTACATATTCAGGCAGATGAAAATGAGCATAGGTTCATCAAGTCATATTGCCAGGGTGTTACAGAAAGGGCATATTATAAGTGATACATTAACAAATAGTAGGAGATCACTTAGGGTTAAAAATACTCAAGAAAAAATACAAAAAAACATTGTTACTACCTTGACTGCACAATGGTGTCGTTGAATGTTGCCAGACATGTATGACACAGGCAATAATAAAACCCGCACATTTAATATGCATTCCTTCATTCGGGGAACCTTTTAAAAGAGTCCTCATAGATTGCATAGGACCCCTTTGTAAAACAAAGAAGAAAAAAGTAAAATCTGCATTTCTTAACAATAATGTATGTGTTCACTAGATTTCCCGACGTCTTTGCATTATGCGACATCACAACTTAATGGATTATTGAGGTATTATTCAAATTTGTAACTAGATGTGGATTACACAGAGATATAATCAGATCAAGTGTCAAATTTCTTATCAAAATTATTCAAGCAAATTATGGTTAATTTTGGAATAAAATATTTCAGATCTACTGCTTAGCATTCACAATCACAGGGCGCAGTAGAAAGGTGGGCTCAAACATTTAGAACCGTGTTGAGGTCTTATCCTCAAGATTATACAGATAATTGGGAAAAAAGTAATTCAGTTTGTACAATTTTGCCATTAGAGATGCACCGATCATTTGAAGTACGTTTTGGACATGAAGTGACAGGACCACTAATATCGATTATGGAGGAATCAGTAAGTCAAAATTAAGAGACTGTGTGTCAAGTTTTATGAAATAGCTAAACAGAGCGGGGAAGGTGGCAAGACAGCTTTTAGAAGTGTTACAGCATTCAATGAAACTGAAGCAGAGAAGAAATCAAAAACTAGACTTTTTGCTATCGGAGATGAAGAGTTAGTGTTATTTCCAGTCACAGGTGAATCTTTAAAAGCAAGGTTTAGTGGACCTTACAAGGACGAAATGGAATTGAATGAGGTGAACTATTTGATAAGGACACTAGAGAGAAAGAAATCTCACAGCGTGTATCCTCCGAATATGCTCAGAAGTTACTTCATCAGGGATGAAACTCTAAAGGAAACTGAGTACAATACAAAGTGAAAACCAAGTTCAGAGTATTCAGTTGGACATACCTCAAATTAAAATGGAAACGATTAAGTCGGCAAAAATATAGACAATTATTGAATTGTCTTCCAGAGGAAAATTGACATGACTCGAAAGAGTTATTGCTATCGCTTGGGTAGATGTATGGACATATGATGGGAAGTACTAACATAATTATGCATGATGTAGATACAGGAAATGTTGTTCCGATTAAACAACATCCTCATTGATGTAACCCACTAAAGTTTGCACAGTTGAGGAAGGAAAGTAAACACATATTCCAAGGCAACATATTCAAAGTGAATCACAATGACTGGAGGTCATCCCTGATAATGGTGCCAAAATCACAATGTACCTTGAGTATTTGTGGACGATCGCAGTCAAGGCAGTAAAAAGATTGGTGTTTAACTGACTCTACGTTTGGAAATCTGTAGTGAACAGGAGCGACAAGCAACTTGTATTTCTACATTGGATACTTGCAGGTACCATTGTCCAAAAAAGCAAAATCAATTTTGTCTTTCGTAACGCCGAATGCACGATATCAGTTTAATGTCATGCCATTCGGCATGAAAAATACGCGAGTCACTCTTCAGGGACAACCTAATAAGATCATTTCCAGAGTACCAAAATGGCTGGTATATATTGATGACCTGGATGATTTTTAGTTATGCACAGAAGGAATATTTTCATCATTTATAGAAATTGTTTTATCTACTACTGGAGGCTGGCTTCGTGGTAACAGAAGTGAAATTGCCAAATCCAAAGTAACCATCCTGGGCCATGTTACTGGGAAGGGACAGAGGGCCCCACGGAATGTCAAAACAGAGGTAATTAGGCAGTTGTCCATACCATCTATGGAAGGAGTAGTACGATGATTCCTGGGATTGAATGGATTTTGTCGGAAATTCGTAACAAATTTTCGCAGTGTGGCTTCTCCACTTACTATATCAGTCAAGAAAGCCAAGACTTTTCAGTGGACTGCGCACTGTGAGAAGTTTTTTGACAGCCTGAGATCTGTGTTAACCTTTGCCCCTGTTTCAGTCACACATAATTGCGCAAAACCATTAAATGTGGCTATCGAATCAAGTGGTGTGAATATCCATGCTATGTTCTTATAGAAAATAAAAAGACCTATTGAATATTTCTCCAGGAAATTAAGCAGTCAGCAGTCAGAACATTTCAATGATTATGTTCCCAATATTTTATTTGGGATAATCATATGCACTGATCATAATCCATTGAAGTGGAGAAATTGAAGGATAACAATGTTAGACTGATTAAATGGAGCTTGTTGTGACAGTCATTCAGATTCAAAATTGTGCATGTGGCAGCATGAGAAAAAGTGAATGCTAACACATTGTCTCGACTTAGGTGAGAAATTGAGTCATTCGTTGGCAGGAGTAAATGGACTTAATCAGAATATGGTAGTGCATTTTGCGGTGTTGATGTCAGTCCAATGTACATGTGTTTTATATTGTACCGACAGTATAACATTTAGGCGCTTCAAAATTAAGCCAAATTTGGATATTGGTATTTTTCTTTGAGGGTTGGAGGTTGGTGTGCGGTGGGGGTGGGTGTGACAATGTGGCTCCTTTAACAACGTTATGCTGTCCTTGTTCTTTCTTTCAACGGGTCATAAAAACAGAGATTCGGATATGACTAGAAATATATTTTAAAAAAGCTTTTAAGTCGTTTTCTTAAAACGAAAATGGAGTGGTCACTTCTGCCAGTTCAGGTATTCGTTTAGATTCAAAAAACTGTTTTATTTGGAGCTGCTGCTCAAGTCTTAGCTGGATACCCAGACTCCCTGTTGGGAACTCCAAAAAATTAACAGTTCTATGCTGATCCTCTCTTTATCTCTCTCTCTCTCTATGACATCTCTCCTGTAAGACCTGTTTGATTTTACATTTTATTTTGCCAAGGGGATGTTTATGGGGATGTTGCATGTATTTGGAACAGCATCATTAATTTGCTATAGAGTCTATTGGGTTTTCTGATATGTTAAGTTACTCGAAATTCGATTTTCTTTTGTTTGTGTTTCATTCACGTAGTCTGGAAATAAATTCTCTTTTATTTTACATTGAGTGGTTTGGCCAGCTTCATCATTCCTGCAATGCACTCACACCTGCTTTTAAACAAAACGAGAAAAGTTATGGTTTAGGCTACTTTCCTAAAAGTATAGAGGGGGCATGACCTGGTCCATAACAATTTGCATTGGAAATTATGCAGTCACCAGCTAGCATATAATTTCTGCTATGTCTTTTAGAGAGAAATTAACAGAATAATCAGCTAAAAGTGGATGTGCCAAGGGCACTCACCTGAGGTGCGCCTGTTGATGTATTCTGGAGTTCATGTGTTTGACCAGCAAAAAAGTATAACCACCTATCTACAAACGAGAGAAGAGTTCCCACCACCATGCCATATTTGCTGGCCAAGATATTCGCTGACTCTATTTTTGTTTTGATTCCTTGATTACATTCTCAATGAATTGTGGCATTGACGTCAAGGACATCGAACTCTATCTCGCCCCACGAAGACAACTCTTCTGCCCATGTGTGAACCAGGTGATAACGATAATTGTATCGCAGTGGCCTTTGACTCTGAGTTTCTGGGTTATGCTGCCCATGACAGTTGCTCAATACTTATTCAAGTAAGTCTTGTTAACGGGTCGAACAAAAGCATATCTGTGCCTCTTACAATCATTTGTAGATTCAACGACTGATTCTCTACACCTCATGCCGTGACGACGTAGACTTACACTCGTGTTCACTCCAATGAGTCGGTTGGCATTAATTGCTGAAATGTTTGCTTCAATGCTGGTTTACAATCATGATCGTGACATTGAATAGTTTGAACATGTTATGTTCTGCAAATATTTCAGAATGATCCGTTTTATGTGATGACGATTGCATAAATTAAGAATATTTTCTCGTCAGTACAACATGACATACCACGCCCAACAAACTTTTGTCCTCCGCACTCATTTCAAGGATTAAGCATGAACTCCTGTGATGTCAATATTGCGAAATCTTTGACAAAATTCGATGTGCGGAAATTAACTCTTCTGTGGAGAGTCGGCAGATTCAAGCATCCATTCTGTTAAATGCTTATTATTGTCAGAAGTTATTGATTCCTCCAGTCCCTCTATTACCATGCCATGCATTAAAAAATTGAAATGTTAATTGCATTGTGGTCGTTTGAAACCATGTCAATTGCAATGAAGAGCTCATGATACATCGACTGAGAGTGGTCCTTCATAAGTGTGGCGCCTTCCGACCTTACATGATTGCAAGATGATATTGCAGCTTTCATGGAATTTCTGCTATGATTGTGTGATTTCCCAAAACATACCTCTGCCACATGTTGTGGTTATGCTAATAGTATGTCTATTCCACAGACTTTCGAATTATTCATATCCAGCTGGTTAAGAACAACCAGGAGGATTTCTCCACTTAGATAGTAAAAGAAAACAGCGGTGAGACTGTTGTGCCTTTGGTTCACTCTACTCTGGTTAACCCCATCCTAGATCTCTCGATTTTTAAAAACAATGTGCACGATTAGATGTGAGGCGTGCAAGTTAACTACAACACATGCGAAATTATACCCTCCAAATTGATTGGCTTAGTACGATTTCATGTTATTTTCTTTGGATATCTCAGGCAAACCCATCATGTTTGCTGACTGTCGTGATTGTCTCGTGAGTGAATTTGGGGTGGCGTGTGTGGGGTGGGGGGGGGGGGATCTTCCATTAGCATTCCTGAAGGAACACTCAGAATGTAAACTCTATTACGCCAGACATCTGTAGGGTCGACGTCTGCTCCATGCTTTCTGGTACCTATAATTTTTAAATGTTTTTAAGGAAAACTATTTGAAACGTTTCGGTTCCTTTCCGTTCTTCAGCATTATTGAAACCAGAATGTGTTACGATGTTCCAAGATCATTTTTAAAAAGGCAATAATACCAGTGCATTCTGTTATTCCATTTTATCCCTATGGAAACAGAACTTTATCGTTTGTGTGAATGTTATTGACATTATTCGTGATTTTATTTTCGTTCCTTAAATGTGATCTAACATGACCATATTATCCTGTTTCTCTACAATTTTTCAAAAATGTTTGCAATTCTTTTGTGTTCAAGACTGATGTGCATTGTGCTGTTTAAATGTTAGCTTCAAAGCTGAGCATAAAATAGGAAGGAGAAATTATCTGCTGCCTTTTAAAGCAAAATAAATGGTATAGTGACGTCTGCCTAAATCTTTCCAAAACAATCTTTGACCATTGAATTCCGGTAACAGTTTTGATCTACTTAGCTCAGAAATTATATTGTTACATTTCAGGCCGCCCAGAGAACTTTCAATTCGGTTATGTTTCTTCTGGAGCAATTTTGCTAGGACTGGATATTGAGTAGATTAGTTCTGTTTACTTCGATTTTCGAATAATGAGAAGAGATATTATTGAAGCATTGAAAACTTTTTGCGGGGACTTGATTGGCACGTAGCTGTTTTCACTGGTTACAGACGCTTAGTCCAGAGGGGACAGTCGATGAATAAGCGTCACACGTTTACCACAGCATGTTTCTCTGTTATACTTAATCTGCAGAATTCCGTTTCACAACATTCAGACTAGTTTGTATTTTCAACTATGTTCAATGGTAACACAGACATGTCTTTTGAAAGATTAAGGTAATCACAATTTCAGCATAATCAGTGGATTTGAGGATGATCGGATTAAAAAGTACCTCCTTGAATACTGGAAAAAAACTCAATGATTAAAAGAGCTCTTGCTTTCATTATATAATCTTTGAAACATATGACGCAATGGTTTACCTGTCTGATTTGAAGTTAATTTGCAATTTTCACAAATATTTGTGCAATTTAATGCAGCATTCTGCTTTATTTGTATCCCTTCTTCAATAACTCTATATCAATATTTCACGGTAGTTGCAAACTTTTACATTACGTTTCAGATGCATGTTTCACAAAAATTTTCTTTAAAATATAACAAACATAGCATTTCGGAAGATACTTACGGAATACCTCAGAAATTATCTTTCGATGCACAGTCATAAAGGGGAGAGATGTCAGGTATAGACATCAGAGATTAATTGAATTCCTATAAGACAAAAAAGGCAGTAGTATCATACTGAAGAGAGAAACTAAAAGGCAAAAAGAGATCATAATTCGGCTTCTTCAAATAGCATTGACCAGAGTCCAAAGGGATTCTACAAACACATTAACACGAAAACAGTAACTAGGGAGAGATATGATTCATCAAAAAATGTAAGACTGTCAATGTGTGGAACTGGCCAATTCACCTGACGTGCGCACTTTGGACCATGGCAGGAAACCCACACACCACAGGGAGAATGGCCAATCTCCACGCAGACAGTTACCCGAGGCATGATCAAACCCAGGTCCTTGGTGCTGTGAGGTAGTACTATCTACCGGGCCACCTTGCCACCCCTGGTAATGTGGGGGACATGACTCATCTGCTCTTCCAAAAGGTTTTGCATGCTAGAATGCTTAACAAGGTATGATTACATGGACTACAAAAGGAGCTGGCCACTTGGACACACAACTGGCTGGAATGCAGAAGACGTTGACTGGTGATGGAGGCTTGCTTTGGGACTTGAGGACTGTCACTTTGGAGAGTTGCAAGGATTGGTACTGGATCCACTGCTTTATTTTCATGTGAATAAATGATTGGATTTGGTCGAAAGTTTGGAAATGACAACAAACTTAGTGTTGTGGGCTCAGCCAGGACGGATATCATAGTGTACAATGGGACATAGATCAGATGTGCTGATGGTCCAAAGCTTATGCTTATGGATGCAAGATTCTGGGTAAGGTATTTCGTGGCAAGGTATATGTACTTAATTCTGAGGTGTATACAGTGTTGGTGAACATAGAAATGTTGGAGTGTAGGGTCATAGTTCCTTGAAAGTCGATTCGGAGTTACACACAATAATATATATGCCTTCTGTGATTGGTCAGTGCACTGTGGATAGGGGTTAGGACGTATTCTTGAGACTTTACAGGATTTTGGTTAGTTCACTTTTGGAAAGCTACATTCAATTATTGTGTTAATACTATGGTAACGATGTTGTGAAATTTGAAAGGTTTCAGAAACCTTTTGCAATGTTTTCCCTGGATAAGAGAGTTGGATCTTTAGGCAGAGGTTCAATAGACTGGAACACCTTTTGCCTGGACCGTCAGAAACTGAGGTGGTGATCATATACAAATTCATAAAATCATGAGTGGCATGAATAGTGTGAACAGTCAAAGTATTTTCCAAAACTAGAGCGCATAGTTTTAAGGTGGGAGAAGAAAGACTTAAAAGTAAACCTAAGAGGCAACCTTTTTCACGCAGAGTATGATGCACATAAGAAATGGACTTCGAGGGGAAGTGCTGGAGTTTCGTGCTGTTAAAAAAAATGATCTATATTTCAATGGGAAGGAGAAATTGAGGACTACAGACGCTGAAGATCAGAGTCAAAATGTGTGGCGGTGGAAAAGCACAGCAGGTCAGGCGACATCCCAGGAGCTGCAAAGTCGACGTTGATTCTCCTGCTCCTCAGATTCTCCTTAAACTGCTGTTCTTTTCCAACGCCTTTTTTTCCCTATGAATGGGAAGGTTTTAGAGCAATATGGGTCAAAGGCAGACAATTGGAAGCAGATTACTTTAGGAAATCTGGATGGCATGGATGAGTTGGAATGAACGGTCTGTTTCCATACTATATACCCCTTTGACTCTATTTTAGTCGAAGCAAAAGTTAGAGACCTACGTTTCAAATTCTTCTTTCAGAAATTCATTTCAACTGACAATCTATATGAGATAAAGCATTGAATGTAACATCGTTCCGAAACGAACTGAATCGTATATAACTCTTGGTTTAATGTCTGTGATTTTGTTCTGCATTGAATTGAAATGTTTACAATGGACTGTTAACTTTCAATCCCGTTTTGCATCAACATCATTGCTTTAATCGATTGTAGAGACGCATTAATAAAAATGTTAAGCATCGAGTTATATTTTAGCCAATGGGAATGCAAACTATTCACCAGAAAACTGCTAAATATTTTACTAATTTGAGTTCTTCCCTATTTTCATTTAATCTGTTAACAGCTGTGTTTCTGTCATGCAGCCTTTGTGAGCTCTCTAAATTAATCACCTTTATACCTGACAGTAATGGCATCAGTGGATTAATCAGTCTTGATATTAGAAGTACTTCAGTATGCCATTAAATATGCTTACTTTCTGTATTCCTTCCTCAACTATATTCCCATTTGCTGTCTGTATATTGCACTGCTTTTTGCTTCCATTGATTGTTCTGTCTGGTTGACTGTGACATTCACGTTTGGTCGATTAGTGGTCATATGTTGCCAGAAACTACGAAAAGCACTCCTGCAATACTAAAACCGCCTCTGTGGATTTACTTATTTTATGTACCTTGAGTAGAAAGTGTTCATTTTATCAGTAGCCTCGATAAATAATTTATAATATTCCTTAGTCATGCTCTGTAAAGCAATATTGAATGATTTACACACATGGATACATTTTGTGTGAATGGAAACCGTGTTAACCCAATTTGTGACATCAATTTTAATTTTACTATCGATCACACTGATTATCAGACTCATAATTCAGGCAAATATATCGAGAAAGCGAATGAGAACAATCAACAGCAGTGAAAAGGATCGTGATACAGAAATGGAAAACCGCAGAAAATCAATAACTTTATGCTTCTATGGATTGTAGCATTCCTATCATACGTATCTGTACAATTTACAAATGCACCATTTTTTGAAGCAAATTACAATGCCTATTTTATCATTCTGGAACAAACTGGATATATCCTTCAAACATTGAGTTGCTTAACAAACCCGTTCGTTTATACAATTGTGCAGAATACATTCAGAGATGAACTGAAAAAGATGATTACCTGTCCATTGTTTAAATCATGCATTAAATAATGTGATTTACGTAAGCTTTAAAATTGAATGTCACCTTTCTAGAAAAGTGGAATAAAACACTTGGAAAAATGCATGGCCACAGAATACTTGATCACGTTTCTCCTCCCTTGAATTAACAAAAAGCATTACAGAATGAAATCCGCCATGTGATAGTGAATTGTTCCAAATCCCTCTTTCAAATTTAAACAAAGAACCTAATTACATTCCTGACGGAATAACACAAACGACTTCAAATAATAATTGCATATATCCAACACCCACAGGCGTCTACACTCTTCCTGCCAATAACGTGAACTGCATTTGTTCATCCTACACTAGACAGCTTTCTGTTCCCACTCATAAAATTAACAAATGGTTCGAAAGTTTGTAATAACTCAAACGAGACAGTTTACTTTTTAAAGAAAATGATATTCTATTCACATGAGGACAAATTCACCTGATAGCACAAATGCACACACTTATAATAAGAAAGCATTGCATCATTCATTCAACTCACGGCTGATCCCTGATATAATGTTCTCTTATACCTTTCAATAATCCCGCGTGGCAAGTGGTAGGTAATTCTACCTTTAAGTTACTATTGATTCATGAATAGAGACTTCCAAACTAAAATGAAACTGTGTGCAAATGGTAATGTTTACGAGCAAGAATAATATTTATTTCAAGTATTTTTGCATTAATATTGTTGGCGTTGCATTGGACTCAAAGCTAACTTAACTTCTTTCTGTCTTCCCTTATTAGAAGCTTCTGATTGTGATTTGGAACTTTTAATCTGATCTTACTTAAGTGTCCAAATGCTCAGAAAGACAATTAAATCTTATGAAAAATTTATCGCAGTTTATGATTTGATGTTACATCTGTTTTCACTAGTATATTTACCAGTACATACAACTACAGCTGCATTTCATTTCAGTTTTCAACCAAACTCCTCCAATTTGTTTAATCATAAGAGCGACAACACGTCAACAATTGTATGCTTTTATCCTGTTACATGTATAATTTTTAAATTGAAAGATTGCAAAAATCATTTCCATTTAAACAGCCTGATCATTATGTTCTTATTTTAGTTTCCATAACTGTAAGGGGTTATAATCAGTCTATACAATTGACTCAGGCACATAACTGGCAATATGAATGTTGAAATATTGTATTGTGAAAACCAAACTCAAGTTTTCCTTCTCAATTGTGGAACATTGTTGATGATAATTACCCAATATTTTAGAAAAATACTCCATCAGTCTTCCTGTCTTCTCGTCTTTCAATCGTATACCAGGACACATACGTTACATACTTCAATGATCACCTTGAATGGATTTGCGTAATTGGATGAGGCCAACACTTGGGAAAACGTTCAGACAGATTTCAGCTTGGCAAATGACACTTCCCCGACAACTGGAAATATCTGCATGTCTTAAACAAATCAGACAATAGTGCAACGCCACCGCCAAAATTCTATATGATCTTCTGATTTAAAAAAATTCAGTCCCCAAAAAATGGTAGTCCTGTCATGTTCATCGGTTGTATGGGTAACTCCGCAATAACTTTGCTTTCAAAATTGTTGGACAACTTTTCCGTGTCTATTAACAGGGCCCATAATTGTGGGAGGTTCCAATATCACTCTTGGCCAGGCTTATCAACAAGCCCGTGGAGGAAAGATGAGACTTACTTTGCTCTTTCAGGTAAAGGTACCTGCAAATATCCTTTCCCTAAGGCCAATTCAGAACTATAAGTTTTTTTGGCTCATGTTATCAACATAGTATTCCAAAGCTGAAATAGAAATTGAGCATATTATAGAACAGCATTGACTTTGCAGAATGTCTCACTAGTTGTGTACCATTTGATTTTGGGTGAGCAGCATTCACTGCATCTTACTTCGAGTGGATTTCTTTTGAGCACGTTTTCAAACATCTTTGAGTCTATGTTCATTTAGAGGGTTAAATCTAAAAGCATTTTTCTAAGTCGGGACAGTATTTTCTCTATATGCATAATTCGATTCGTACTTGCCACTTCATTCCAACTTATCTCCTCATGTGATTGCAATAAATCGTTCAGGTCGTTTCGATTTTCTGCTGAAAGATAACTTAATAATTTAGATCTGTTGTTGGCAATTACCTCACTGGCCATATTAATATGAAGATTGTCCAAGTCAAAATCATCTGACCTTGGTTCTGCACTATGTGGTGTAACCAGCCAGTCTTTTTGATTTCCTTCCTGATCACAATAGTTTTTTTAAGCATACTCATATGACACAACCTGTTGACTTTCTGTTTTTCACGTTATTGCATAATTCATCTCACTCAATTTCCTTTTCTTTGACCAGACCCTCTAAACGTAACGTTTAAAGTTTCATCCTGCACTGCAAACAACATAGCAGTTTATCTCCTCTGGTAATTAAAATTTTTTCCCTTGTCGGCTCCCTGTTTTATCACATGCTGTGTTGCTGTCAAATGCCGTCTTTCCAAATTATTTGTTTTTTTTGGTATCTTGCCCTAATCATCAACACACAGTCCAAATGCGTGGTCTCTGAAAAGTGACTCAGTGATTTATGTTTTCATAATTTCAATCGACCATCCACAACATGCCAGAAAGAAAGTGCAATTGACTGAAGTTAGTTGATTGATTACGTCTTTCCCTCAGTCAAAGTGGAACACATGGAGTTCCTGTATCATAGTCCTCTGGAGAATCTTGACTGTCAGCGGCTAACGTTTCATTTAAAGGTTTATGCCTCCGTTCTAATGCTTCCTGCGATTGCGGATAGTATAAACCGAACTTAAGTTGCTTTTTTTCTGTGCGACGCATGACTTTCCTGGAATAGATTGAATCAGAACATGATACTTGATTGCATCTGTGTGTAGTCCACAACTTGTAACAAAACTGAGTAAGACTTGCACATCCTTTTAGCCATGATACTGCGTAATGGAGTGGCTTTTGGAAATCTAGTGGATACATGTACTATGGTCAGCCAACACTGATTCGCTTCATTATTTTAAGTAGTGATTCGATGGAATAATTTCAGTCATGAATAAAGCATTCCACAAATACTGACACAGATGTTAAGTGTGCTGGCTTTTCTTCTGCCTGTGGTTTTCGAAGTATTTGACATGTATGACGTGCCTGAAAAAAGCAAACAAACGCATCTTAATGCAGATTAGGCGAATAAAAAATTAATTTTACCTTGAGCTTTTCCTTACTCCCAAATTTACTCCTACTGATAAGTGATGTGATTCTCGCATCACCTCCTTTCTTTAAACCACCTGTAGTAGTGATCTCGGCCGATTTTATATCCCCTGACATTGTGGTCGCCCCCATTTCATCATCAAGACGTCGTTATTAACATAGTGACATTCTGGCATGTACTCAGCTTCTTCATGTGTGTGTTTGTTATTAAACCTGCTATAGATTTCAATCTGCCTGTGTAATGCAGTAAATTTCTCTGAACGAAATGTGTGCATGTTGTAATTGAATTGTTATTGTTTTCCTCAAGTTTTGGTTGAAACTTAGTTTCAGGGAAGTAAAATTCAACCTTCTAACTTTGTTTCATTTGCTTGATGCATCAAGCATATTTTTGTGACATTGTTATCATACACTCAAGAAGACTGCGAGGATACACTTCCTGGAACACCTGAGTTGCTTGATTTTACACTAGTTTGTCCACTTCAGAGGTATCATTTCCACCTGTGATCCAGCTGTATCATTACTCGAGGTAATTTTATTTTTGGAACCAATAATTTCTCACACCACTGCTTCAGTACTTTTCACCAGACTGCCGAACCCCACTTTACATAATGGAACTTTGTACTTCTCACTGTATTGCAACGTCTTCAGGCAATATTCCTGCTTAATTTTGTACCTCCTCCACTCTCACCATCGATCTTTGAATTCCTCGCGCATCACTCAAATTTTATTTTCTTTACCTCATCGTCCTGGTGTACGTCAGTACAGCTTAGCCATGCCAGTAAGGTCTTTACAGAGACCTGGAATGGTCTTCATAATAAACCCCTGATCACGTTGTACATTCTTTTACATCTTTTGATCTTCTTTGAGAACTTAAACAAAATTCCCTGTTTATCTTTTTTTCAAACATCTGTCTTCCCAGTCCTTTTCTAAACCATCAAAACCGTGAGGTGGTTTAGTCTACTTTACTGTAGTGAAACGACCAAAGCTATCTTCCTTCTCTTTCCGAATCACAAGTTTCTTTTATATTTTGTAAAAATTACGTTTATTACCTTCAATGAGACCTCCTTTTCTCTGACCACCAGCAGAATTCTCTTTTCCCCAATTTCTATGCCTCACATAAAACAACTGATATCGGATAACAGGCTTTGATTTTTTAAAGGAACTCAAAATTACCTATCATGTCCGCTGCAAATTTTCCTGCCTTAACTCTCTGCTCTTCCAAATAAGTCCTCACTACTTCATGGAACACATTTTTGAATTCCTCCAAAATAATCGTTTCTCTGAGACTATCACATGTTTGATCTAATTTCAATGCCCTTATCCAATTTTCATAATTACTTTATTTAATCCCTTCGAACTCTGTCTGCCTTTGATTAGTGTGCCTCCTTGGATTCCCAAAGCGTTGTCTGCTGTTTCCTGGTATTTGCTCATATGCATTTAAGATTTTTTTCTTTTTGCATTACAATGTTGCCGAGATATCTTCTCTCACTAGCGCTACGTGCCAACTCCGTATGCATCAACAATGTCGACGTGCATATTATACACTTCATTTGTTTTCCACTTTCTCAATGGAATGAAAACGGTTACTCGTGATTCTCGACGAATTTACGGGACGCTAGGACATATTTTGAACGATCGACAACAGGCTATGATGAATTGGTCTCCGTCACTGTCATCACCACTGCATCTATTTGTCAACTCTACATCCTCATTTTAAGTTGATTTTGAGTCTTCAGTTCCAACCACTGATGTCCCATTCTTTTTTGTCTTTCTCCCTTTTCTGTTTGCATCCATCGACTTCTTCTCTGTCTCTCGATTTTGCCTTTTCAATTCTACATTTCTTTAAGTTGCAATTCCTAGTCTTTCATTCGCTTTCCATACTCAAGCTGAATAATTTGTAATTGAATTTTAAGCTCTTGGCACAATTACGATCACATTCCTGGCAAATGTAAATGCTGTGCAGTTAACACAATTATCTCTTTGTTGCTTCTCGCAGACAAATGACACTTCCTTCAACTTGTTTGCCAATTTCAAAAGCTTTCCTTTGCTCACTTTCTGTGCAACACCAAATATGACTTCTTCCACAACCAGAAACCTCCTAATGATTGAAATTGCCGTTATTGCATAAGACACGCCCTATTAATAGCAATCCAATGCAACGCCCAAAATAAAAGAAACAACAATCACGAAACTCACCACTCACGGCATTTGAGTCCAACAATCATAAACCCAATTAAGAGATTTTAATACCGACAATTGTTTCTAATTTGTTATGGATTGGACCAAACCGTCTCTGAATATGTTGCCCAGAAAGCCTCATCCTTACTTTTCTTTTCTTATGTTCAAGTCAAATGCCAGGCGTGGCATTCCAAATGCAATTCAGTTCGTCAAAATGCCCGTATTGAAGCAAAGCACACATTATTTATACACTGTCATTGAAATGCCAAACAGAATCTGCACAACCTCACTATATTGGAAAACGTAATAGAATAACACATCATATAACTATTAAACGGTAACTGTTCTGATTCAGTAACATGCCGTAAATATATCCTTGCTAAATGCAAATTCAGTAATTACATTATATCCCACGCAATTGTCCAGATCAGGAGGAAAACGAGTTCAAACTGGAAACTCCGAGAGACCGTCGTGGGGACAAATGCACTCCAGCTTCTAATCGAGATTCAAGACATCAGCAACTGGTACTGAAACAATAAAACTAAAAATCCTTGATTCGTCGGTGCTGAACCCTACGGATGCAGGCTGCTTCTGGTATTCTACCATCAAAAACAAATCAATATCTCAGAAGTTGTTAACATTTTTGGGTCCACTTAGGGAGCTAATATCTTATCACTTTTCTGTATTAAAAAAACGATAAAATGCATTTTTTAAAGACACGGTATTTTCACACTGATTAAAATCTGTTAATTTGTTTGAAAACCTTAAGTATATTCCATTTAATTACGTCTGCTAAAACAAAGTTTAAAGTTAACAAACCTTTTTTTGGCAATTTACAGGAATATGAAACAATAGGGATACGTTATAATCGCTAGGCACATGAAAACAAATGCATCAAAGAAAACAACTTGCATTATACTTTTTCACTTTGAAACTAATGTAAACTAAATTTGAAACTAAATGTGCCGACTCTAACCATCCTCACATGAACTACCATTGATGGTTTTATTTTGCTGAGATGTTTCCTTTTTAATCAGCTCTTCTGGAAGCATTTGCATGATAAGCAAATGCTTGTTCCTTGGTATTTTAATGCAAGGTGATTTGTAAATTAACATATTCACTTATTTGCAACTGATCTGCTCAGTATTGCAATTATTTCCTGTGGACGGTGAAAACTATCCAAAAGCATCACTCATTGGAAGCCACGCCTGGCACTTCACTTTAAAATAAGAAAAGAAAAGTAATGATGAGGCTTTCTGGGCAACATATT
Source organism: Chiloscyllium plagiosum (assembly GCF_037043375.1). NCBI lineage: Eukaryota > Metazoa > Chordata > Chondrichthyes > Orectolobiformes > Hemiscylliidae > Chiloscyllium > Chiloscyllium plagiosum. The sequence continues at coordinate 41,207,520 of NW_028270173.1, forward strand.
CAGAGACGGTTGGGTTTATGACTGTTGGACTCAAATGCCGTGAATATTGAGTGTTTATATGTTGGTGAGGGCTTCAGCTATCTTGAGTCCTTTAATATTTGCTTCAATACTCTATAAAATAAAAGATCCTTATTTTCCATATTTGTTCCTCAACAATGATCCAATATATTCGTTTAACCGTATCCTATGTTTCATTTCTGAAGACTGTTCGAGTTGGTTCACAGTCATGTTCACCTGAGATCAATATGTAGCTATATGTTTTTAGAAACTAGACAGAAATTGTTGCAACGCTAAAATTGCTGTTGTCTTCACAGCATTTGGCTTTTTATGGAGCACCTAAGAGTGCATTTTTCCTATTTTATTTATAGATATAGATAAATAATTGGGAATATAAAATGGCCCTGTTCTGTGAAAGTAAGTGCATACACCTTCCCAATAGCGGTGGCATTTTTCTGGTTTGAAAGATTTTAAACATTTGTTCTACATGCCGTGATTTTACTGTTCAATACATTAGGTATCAGATATATCTCACAGTGAAATAGAGCGAGACGTTTGCTTCGAGGACAGAGAAAAGGCCAACATTATAGTGATCCTTAAATGGACAGACGACATAAATCTATGGTTTTGTTGCTTGCAGTTTGGCCGTTTTATTTTGCTATGGCCTATTATGTTATTATCATATCTCTGTGCACGGTTCACAAATGCTAACTTGTAGAAGGAAATTAGAGTGTTGCTATCATTTTTGTTGAGAAATCTGGATTTTTCCTTGCCACACTGAGTTGCTCAATAAATACACTTGCTGATGAAATTTCCCAGTGTATATTTGGAAATGATCATAAGTGTATGTTTAAACGGCTTCTAGCTAAATCAACAATTATACTTGATTGTGTTAATTTACTTCACCAGCGCATGTTGGGTTAGATTTGAACACACCAAAGAGAAGATACAATTTGACATTTTTTTAGGAAGTCCATAATTTGGAAGATTGCAGTTAGACAAGGTTAGACTCGGTTTGTATTCCTAGCTTTATTAAAATAAACCACCATTTACCTATGTTTGAGTATGGAATTAACGGCATGAAATAGAGTAATAGAGTCATAGGGATGTACAGCATGGAAACAGACACTTCGGTCCAACCAGTCCATACCGACCAGATATCCCATCCCAATCTAGTCCCACCTGCCAGCACCCGGCCCATATCCCTCCAAACCCTTCCTATACATATACCCATCTAAATGCCTCTTAAATGTTGCAATTGTACCAGCCTCCACCACATCCTCTAGCAGCTCATTGCATTTGCGTACCACCCTCTGCGTGGAAAAGTTGCTCCTTAGGTCTCTTTTATATCTTTCTCCTCTCATCTTAAACCTATGTCCTCTAGTTCTGGACTCCCCGACCCCAGGGAAAAGACTTTGCCTATTTATCCTATCTATGCCCCTCATAATTTTGTCAACCTCTATAAGGTAACCCCTCAGCCTCCGACGCAGCCCCAGCCAGTCCAGCCTCTCCCTGTAGCTCAGATCCTCCAACCCTGGCAACATTCTTGTAAATCTTTTCTGAACCCTTTCAAGTTTCACAACATCTTTCCGATAGGAAGGAGACCAGAATTGCACGCAATATTCCAACAGTGGCCTAACCAATGTCCTGTACAGCCGAAACATGACCTCCCAACTCCTGTACTCAATACTCTGACCAATAAAGGAAAGCATGCCAAACGCCTTGTTCACTATCCTTTCTACCTGCGACTCCACTTTCAAGGAACTATGAACCTGCAATCCAAGGTCTCTTTCTTCAGAAACACTCGCTAGGACCTTACCATTAAGTGTATCAGTCCTGCTAAGATTTTTTTTTCCCAAAATGCAGCTCCTCGCATTTATCTAAATTAAACTTCGTCTGCCACTTCTTAGAACATTGGCCCATCTGGTCAAGATCCTTTTGTAATCTGAGTTAACAGTCTTCACATCCAATTTTGGTGTCATCTTCAAACTTACTAACTGTACATCTTATGCTCGCATCCAAATCATTTATGTAAATGACAAAAAGTAGAGGAACCAGCACCGATCCTTGTGGCACTCCACTGGTCACAGGCCTCCAGTCTGAAAAACAACCCTCCACCTCCACCCTCTGTCTTCTACCTTTGAGCCAGTTCTGTATCCAAATGGCTAGTTCTCCCTGTATTCCATGAGGTCTAACCTTGCAAATCTGTCTCCCATGGGGAACCTTGTCGAACGCCGTACTGTAGTCCTTATAGATCATATCTACTGCTCTGCCCTCATCAATCTTCTTTGTTACTTCATCAAAAAACTCAATCAAGTTTGTGAGACATGATTTGCCACGCACAAAGCCATGTTGACTATCCCGAATCAGTCCTTGCCTTTCCAAATACATGTACATCCTGTTTCTCAGGATTCCCTCCAATAACTGAAGTCAGGCTCACTGGTCGATAGTTCCATGGCTTGTCCTTACCACCATTCTTAAATAGTGGCACCACGTTTGCCAACCTCCAATCTTCCAGCACCTCACCTGTGACTCTCAGCAGTTGTTCAGCAATATTCCCACTGTGTCAAGCCCTCACTCTATAATGTTGGAAGTTAGGTTAGAGATCTTGCTTAAAGACGATTTTAGTTCACCAAAACTGAAATAAAATTAGCACGTAATCATTCATTGCATCGCTTAATTTAATTATGGTCGAATTAAGTGACTATCCAATTGTAAAGAAGAAATCAGAGAAAGGTAACTACTGAGAAAGTAAAGAATATCTCACTGATAAAAAAATAATCGTTGGAATTAACATGACAGCAGACAAACTAAAGGAATATGCCCCTATCGTTACAGCGTTTATTAGGAAGTGTGCAGAAGACTGCATATCCGAGGTCACTCCGAATATTCCCCAACTGGAAGTCATTTTTAAGCAAGGATCGCGAGTTTCTACTGAAACCACTGTCTGCGGTTTTCAAGTTTGAAGACTCTGAGCTATACTGTCAATCTTGTTAGGACTTTATCCAGCACTATCAGAGGCACCAGGAGGCAATTTCAAACGAAGCAAGAAACCAAGACTCAGCAAACAGACGCACATCACTTACGGCAAGGCTTATATGATGCAAAGAGTGACAATGCAATGTTGAACAATACTGTGGGCAACAAATATCTCTTCGAGATGACCTAAGTACTGGTTTTAAACAGAAGATCAATCAAATGTTGAAATCTGCCACCACAACCTTAAATGCATCTGAATCGAGATACCTGCCACAGATATTAGATCAGCCTTCTTGAGAGTGAACCCACGAAAAGCGACTGCCCTAGATGTGACACTGGCCACTCTGTGAGGCAGCTAGCTGGAGTTGGCTGACATTTGTAACTTCTCCTCATTACAGTCTGAATTTCTGTCCTCCTTCAAGAGGATCACCATTACCCTGGTATCGAAGACAATTCGTGCCATGCGCGTCAATATCTACCACGTAGTGGCTCTGACTTCTGTAATTATGACGTATTTTGAAAGGTTCATCCTGGCTCACATAAACTTCAGTCTCCCGGATGGACTTGTCCCTTTGCAATTTGCTTACCATCACAACAGATCGCCAGCAGACGGCATCTGCCGAGCTGCACACTCATCCCTGGAACATGTCGATAATACAGATATCAATGTCAGACGTCTACTTATTCACAAAAACACCTGCTTCAACAAAATAACTCCAAACAAGTTCATCTCGAAACTCTTAGTTCTCTGCTCCTCCCACTGTATGTGAATATTCCACCTTCTGACCCATACATTGCAATAATTTAGGAGTGGCAAACTACAGTAATTCTCAACACTGTTGTTCAAAAGCCTGCGTACCGAGGTCTTATTATACTTGTGAAGATCGTGCTCGTTTAGCCAGGATATGCTATCATTGTTTTTTTGTTTCATAGAGGTCATAAAAGCAGAGTTTTTGGAAAGTCTGGCTTTGATGTGTTTTAAGGCTAATTTAATTAGATCTAACAGATACCGCCTCTTGTAAAACAGGTCAAAGTTATCGAGAAAAAAAGAACACTTGTACTGAAAGTGGCTCGTTTATCTCCAATATAGATTTACATCTTCGTTGATCAGGCTATTTACTGAAAACATTCATGCAGTTGTGAAGGTGCTGGAGGCAACAGAAGCAGGACCATGCTGACTCACCCTCTGTCAGATATATCTGGTGCAAGACCCTGGGTAAAATGTTCTCTTTTGTGCCAAGGTGTGTTTTTGGTTATGGTTACCAGTATTTGGATAAACATTCATTAAGTTGGGATAATCTGTTCGGTTTTGAGATCTGTTAAGGTAGTCTCCATTCCATTCTCTTCTGTCTGTGCTTCCTTTGGTTATCCTGTTAGTATATTTTTTAAATTAATATTTTAAGCAGCAGCATCTATCCAAGAATATCCGAATTTCACCTGCCTGAAACAACTAGCAAAGTTAGGTTCTGGGCTACTTTCTTCAAATGTTTTGAGGGGATCTGTTCTGATGCATAGCAGATTGTGGGCTTGTTTGCGGTATTTGTTCAATAGTTCCAAATTGGCATTAGTGATGTTTCACTCGAAGGCAGCAAGTGGTAGATGTTAGCGTTTTTTGCTCGGGAGAGCAATTCTAATGGGAGAGCCATGGCTGTTTCAGTAACCAAGAGTTTTCTGCAGGTGGAAGGAATGCCTTTGTGATTTTTTTTTACAAAACGTGATTCAGGCCAAGCTACTAGCATTAGCAGACAACATGCAGCTGGGATGAGTCCAGCCGTGAGGAACAGAGACAAGCAATAGCTCAGGTTTTAAATTTACTGGAAACGCTCATGGAAATATTGGAGATGGTTAAAAATTAAACTGTCAATGTATCAGCTGGAGTTAGAGGCAAAAAAGAAAGGAAAGGGCAACAGAATGAAAGAGTTTGCATTATGATTAAAACAGAGGAAATAGAAAAGTAACGAATCGCATTAGCAGAACAAAGAGAGAGAGAGAGAGGAGAGAGAGAAAAGAAGGGGAAAAAGAGAGCAGAGAGAGAAAAGGAGAGAGATTAAAGGAAGTAATAGAGGAAGTTTAAACTTCAGAAATTGTCACTTAGACAGGAAATCCAGCTGAGAAGGCTGAAGACGAATGCTGCAGGTAATCTTAGTGAGGGAGAGAGTGAGGATGACCATACACATGGTAGCCAAAGGCCTGTTGAGAACCTGCATAATATATTCAAGCATGGCATAAATTTGATGTTAAGGATGTGGAAGCTTTTCTCATCACGTTTGAAAAGGTGGCGAAACAAATGCGGTGGCAAGTGACCATGTGTGTTGTTTTTATGATCCAAACAAAACTAGCAGTTCAGGCTCATGAGGTATTCGTGCTGCTATCAGGGAGGTATATGGGCCATATGAGAATGTGAAAAAGAAAACTATCTTAAATGCAGATGATCTTGTGCCTGAAGCCTGGCGAAGACTTTTCAGGAATATTAGCAACTCCCCTACACAACCTATATTGAGTTTGAAAGGCTCCATCAAAGTCATTTTTATAGATGTACAAGGGCATTGAAAATAGGTAATGTTATGACGCTCTTAGAGAGACGATTATTTTGGAGGAGTTCAAAAATTCATTACTTGAAGTTGTGAGAATTCATATGGAAGAGCAGAAATATGAGCAGCTGAAACAGTTATGATTATGAGTTGGTTCATAAATCAAAATCTGGCTTCCAAAATCAGTTTCAATCCGTGATGGATACAAACTGGTGAAAAGAGAACTCATCAGATGGATAGGGAAATGTGGAACTCAAATACCCTGGGATTTTGAATGACTGTGCAGTAACGAGGTTACAATGTCACCAATTGATGCAGGAAAGATTAAAATGTAGAGATAAGAAAGTTGAATTGGAATTAGCAGTGACTTTGTTTGATCAGATGGCTGACACAAACCAGGAGCAGACAGATGAGGCAACAGACATCCAAAGATGGCTTGATTAAGCCAAAATGTAAATCTTACCCGCTAGTACCCAATAGCGTACATGTACGTTACACTGACATGCACGATTGCATTTTATTTCAGTCTGTTTTATTCCTGCCAAAGTCTTTGTAACTGCTATGCTTTTTTGATAATCTATACATAACCGCTGAATACCGTATGTTTTTATTTCTTAAAGAGAAGAAGGCGTGATGTTACTCTTGCTTTAGCATGGTTACGTTATCCTTGGTTTTATTTTCAGAAAAGTTGTAAAAGCAGCGATTCCAAAAATAATGGCTTGAATGTTTTTTGAGAGCCAACTTGTTAAAAGTAAACAGATACTGCCTGAAGAAAAGGGCTTTCAAGTTTTATAAATAAACACTTCTTTTGCGAGTGGCTAGTTCTCCCAGCTCAGTTTTCCTCCGGTTTAGTCTGGCTCTTCAGTGAAGGGGGTTATACAATTGTGAACCTTGGACCTAAGAGAAGCAAGTCCATGCTGATCCTCTCTCTCTCTCTGACATCTCACATGTAAGACCCTGTGTTTGAATGTTCCCTTTTGTCCTAAAGTGTGGTTATGCTGTTCGTTCCAAGTATTGAAACAGTAAAATGAAGTTGGAATAATCTCTTGGATTTTTAGGTAGTTTAAGTTAGTCTGTATTCTCTTCTTTTTGGTATTTTTTGTGGTAATCTTTTAGTATATTCTGCTTTGTTTTAAACTAAACGGTTTGACCAGCTGCACCTCTCCTGCAATATTCAAGTTACACCTGATTAAAACAAATAGCAAAAGAAAGGTTTGGGCAACTTTTTCGAAATGTTTTGAGGATTTATAGCCTGGTCTGCAACCTGCTCCTAACATAACCATGACAGTGTGGTTAAATTCTGTCCAAATATCATTTAGAATGTTACTGATGACAACAATATTACAGGTTTGATATCAAATAAAGACGAGACAGTGCACAGGAACGAGGTAGCGTTTTCAGAGATATGGTCGAAAGACAAAATTCTGTCCATCAACATCAGCAAAACGTTGGAATTGGTCAAAGATTTTAGGAAGTGGAGGAGAGGGCATACCCTCCTCTGCATCAATAGTACTGTCGTGTATGTGGTTGGATGTAGCAAGTGATGATCATCAAGCAACTCACTTTATCCGCCCCCGTCAGTGCTGCTGTCAAGCAAAGACAACAACAACGCTACTTCCACAGGTGGGTAAGGACATTCAGCATATACATAAATACTTCAATAGGTTTTATAGATGCAACGCAGAACGCAGCACTATTTGGTATGAAAACGTCTCTTCCCAAGACAACAAGAAAGTATACAGAATCGTAGACTCAGCTCGGTCCATCACTCAAAGCAAACTTCCGTCTATTGACTACAACTGTACTCCTCGATGTCTGGAAAGGATGCCAACATATCAAAGACTATCCCCACTCTGGGTAGACTCTCATCCACTATTTTCCGTCGGGTAAAATATTCAGCATAACAAAACGTAAGAAATATAGGCGCTGGACATCAGAATCAAAGACATAAATGATCGGTAGATCAGTCACCAGAAAGAAGTCAGAATTAACATTTCAGGTCCACTCTTCATCAGAGCTAAAGGGAGATTACTGACAGTTAGGCAAAAAAAAATAAACAAGGAGGTGCTCGAAATTAGTAATATCTGGGTTACTCCCGGGCCTAAGAGCTCGTTAAGGATGGAATAGTGGGATAGAGCAGAGAAATGCATAGCTGTGGAGCTGGTGTATGGTAGAATGATTAACACTTTTAGATCATTGGAAGCTCTTTTGGGATAGAAATGACCTGTAGAAGAAGGACTGATGGCACCTAAATTTGAAGGGGACTAATATACTGGCAGGGAGGATTGCTGGAGCTCCTCGGGAGGTTTAAAACCAGTCAGGTTGGAGGTGGATCCCAGGGAGATATTGAGGAAGGAGATCAATCTGAGTCTGGTGCAGTTAAGAAAAAAAGGCATGTCAAACAGCCAGGGCAGGCAGGGACAAAGCAGAGAGCAAGGTGAGCCTGACAAATTAAACTGCATTTATTTCAATGCAAGGCGTCTAGCAGGAAAGGCAGATGAGCACTGGGCATGGTTAGGAACATGGGACTGGAATATCAGGGCTCAGTAGTGGACAGGAATGGCAGCTTAATGTTCCAGGCTACAAATGTTGCAGGACAGAACAAGAGGGGGCGAGAGAGGAGGGTAACTGACGTTTTTGATTGGAGATAGCATTACAGCTGTACTTAGGGAGGATATTCCTAGAAATACATCCACGGAAGTTATTTGTGTGCAACTGAGAAATAGGAAAGTGATGATCACCTGATTGGGATTGTATTATACTCTCCCTGTCGATCACACAATAGAGAAACAAATGTGTAAGGAGACCTCAGTTATCAGTAGGAGTAATAGGGTGGTTATGGTAGGAATGCCAGAGTGTTAAGGAATGCGATGGTGAGGAATTTGTTAAGTGCGAACAAGAAAACTTTCTGATTCATTGTGTGGATGTACCTACAAGTGAAGGTGCAAACCTTGACCTCGTCTTGGGAAATAAGGAAGGGCAGGTGATTGAGGTGTCAGTGGGAGAACACGTTGGGGCCAGCGACTATAATTCCAATGGTTTTAAAATAGTAATAGAAAAGGATAGACCAGACATAAAAGTTGAAGTTTTAATTTGGAAAAAAAGGCAATTTTGACAGTATTAGGCAGCATCATTCAAAACGTGATTGGGTGCAGATGTTCACAGGCAAAGTGACGGCGAGAAAATGGCAAACATTCAGAATTTAGTTAATGGAAATCCAGAGACAGTATGTTCCAGCTAAGGTGGAAAAAAAAAGTTGGAAGGTATAGGGAACGCTGGATGTCAAAATAAATTGATGGTTTGCTTCAGAAAAAGCAAGAAGCAAATGTTCGGTATAGACAAGCTAGACTGAGTGAATTATTAGAATAGTATAAAGTCAGTAGGAGGACACTTGAGTGGGAAATCTTGAGGGCAAGAAGTGGAAATGAGATAGCTTTGGCAAATACAGTTAATGAGAATCTTAAGGGATTTTACAAACTCATTAAGAACAGCAGAGTAACGAGGGAGAGAATAGGGCCACTCAAAGATGAGCAAGGTCTTTGTGTGGAGCCGCAGGAGATGTGGGAGATAACAAACGAGTATTTTTCATCGGTGTTTAGAGTGCAAAAGGATAGGGAAGATATAGAATGGAGACAAAGAGATGGTGACGTCTTGAAAAATGTTCATATTACAGAGGAGGTAGTGCTTGATATCTTGAAATGCATAAAAGTGCATATATCACCAGGATATGATCAGGTCTACCCTAAAATTCTGTGGGATGTTAGGAAGGAGATTTTTGGGTCGTTAGCTGAGACATTTGTATCTTCGATAGTCACAGGTGAGGTGCCACAAGACTGGAGGATGGCTGACATGTTGTAACTGCTTAAGAAAGGTGGTAAGGACAATCCGGGGAACTATAGACCAGTTAGCCTGACGTCGGTGGTGGGCAAGTTGTTGGAGGGAATCCGCAGGGACAGGATGCACATGTATTTGGAAAGGCAAGTACTGTTTATGTATAGTCAACACGACATTGTGCGTGGGAAATCATGATTCCCAAACTTGACTAAGTTTTTTATGAAGTTGTAACAAAGACGATTGATGAGGGCAGAGTGGTAGACGTGATATATATGGACTTCAGTAAGGTGTTCGACAAGATTCTCCATGGAAACTGTCTAGCAAAGTTAGATCTCATGGAATACAGAGAGAACCAGCCATTTGATTCAGAACTGGCTCAAAGGTAGAGGACGGAGCATGGTGGTGGAGGGTTATTTTTAAAACTGTACACCTGTGATCAGTGGAGTGCCACAAGGATCAGTGTTGTGTCTACTACTCTTCATCATTTATATAAATGTTTTGAATATGATCATTAGGGTTATAGTTATTAAGTTTGCAGATGACACCAATATTGGAGGTATAGAGAACATCTCAGGAAGTTACCTCAGATTACAAAGGGATTTTGACCAGATGAGTCAATGGGATGAAAAGTGGCAAAATCGAGTTGAATTTAGATAAATGTGAGGTGCTGCATTTTTTGAAAACAACTATTGTCAGGACTTGTACACTTCATGGTAAGATCCGAAGGAGTGTTTGCTGAACAAAGAGACCTTGGAGTGCAGGTTCATAGCTGTTTGAAAGTAGAGTCGCAGGTCGATAGGATTGTGATAATTTCCTTTTTTGGTCACAGTATTAAGTACAGGATTTTGGAGGTCATGTTGCGGCTGTGCAGGGCATTGGTTAGGCCACGTTTCGAATATTGCGCGCAATTCTGCTCTCCTGACGATCATAAAGATGTCGTGAAGCTCGAAAGGGTTCCGAAAAAGATTTACAAGTATGTTGCCACGGGTTTTGGACGTTTTCAGCTGGAGGGAGAGGCTAAACAGGCTGAGGCTGTTTTCCCTGGAGCTTCAGAGGCTGAGGGGTGATCTTACAGACGTTTATAAAATCATGAAGAGCATGGATAGGATAAATAGACAAAGACTTCTCCCTGCGGTGGGTGTGGGGGGGTGGGGGGGGGTGGAGTCCAGAACTGGAAGACATAAGTTTAGGCTGAGAGGGGAAAGATATAATAGAGACCAATTGGGCAACTCCTTCAGGCAGATGGTGTTCCGTGAATAGACTAAGCTGCCAGAGAAGGTAATGGAGACAAGAACAATTGCAAACTTTAAAAGGCATCTGTATGGGTATATGAATAGGATGGGTTTCGATGAATATGGGCTGTGTGCTGGCATTTGGGACTGGATTGGGTTAGGATATCAGGTCGGCATGGTCAAGTTGGACTCAAGGATCTGTTTCCGTGCTGGACATCTCTATGACTCTATGTGCGTAGATCCCTGAAAGTTGCCACCCAAGTTGATCATGCTGATAAGAAGGCATACTCTGTGTTAGGTTGTTTTTTGGTAAAGGGATTGAGTTCTGTAGCCATAATGTCATGTTGTTACTGTACAAAAAGATAATGCAGCTGCACTTAGAATATTGTGCACATTTCTCGTCGTCCCATTGCAAGAAGGAAGTGGAAAATTGGAAAATGTGCAGAGGAGATTATCCAAGATGTTGCCTGGTCTGGAGGGAAGGTCTTATGAGAAAAGCTGAAAGACTTGGGTCTGTTTCCATTGGAAAGAAGAAGGCTAAGAGGGGATTTGAACGGTGCATAAAAGATGATCAGAGGATTTGTTAGGATCAACACTGAAAGTCTTTTTCGGGAGTTGATGACGGTAGGTGGCATGGGGTGGGGAGTAAACTACAAATTGAGGGGTGATCGAAAAAGACAGATATCGGAGATAGGTTCTTTACTCAGCGAATGATCTGGAGATGGAATTACCTGTCTGCCAATGTAGTTAACTCAGCCACATTATGGAGATTTAAACAATCTTTGGATGAACACATGGATGATGGGATAGTGCAGGGGGATGGGCTTAGGTTAATTCAAAGGTCGGTGCCACACTGACCTGCATTGTTCTATCTTCTATCTTCTAATCATACAGTCCCCAAATGAGATGGACAAATGATCTCTGAAATTCAGTAAACCTGAAACACTGCGGGTTTGTAAATCATAACACATCCAGAAATTGCTGGACAAGCTCAGTAAATGTGGCAGCATTTGTGTACAGAAATCAGAGATAATGTCTGCGGTCGGTTGACCCGACTTCTAAACAATGGTTGGAGAAACCATTGATTTAACGAAAGCTGTAAGCAAAGTATCTCATGGTTAAATTGACCTATAGTATGCACAGTGCTGTCATGTTTGGTCAATGTGTTTTGCTTTTTAAAATCAATTACTGCAACATTTTTATAGTGGAGCCTGAGAACACTCACGGCAGTTAGCGCCTAAACTTGTTTCTATGCCAAACAGCATTGGCAGCAAGTGAGAGGCAGACTAACGCTTGTTCTAAACTCAGAAGTCCTGCCACATAAGATCATAAGAACTAGGAGCAGGAATAAGCCATCTGGTCCTTCGAGCCTATTGTGCCACACAGTCAGATCATGGATAATCTTTTTGTGGACTCAGCTCCATTTACCCACGCACTCACCCTATCCCTTAATTCCTTTATTTTTCAAAAGTGGATCGACCTCAGCTTTAAAAGCGTTTACAGAAGCAGCTTCAATTACATCCTTGGTCAAGTAATTCCATAGATTAACAACCCTCCTAAATATACTCCCTCTAATTTCGAGGCTATGCGCTCTTGTTCTTGCTTCACTCCCCAGTGGAAACATCCTACTTCTGTTTTTTTGAGTCCTTTTATGATTTTATATGTTTCTATGCGAACCCCCTTCATTCTTCAGAATTCCAATGAATATAATCCCAGCCTACTTCGTCTCCCCTCATAAGCCAACCCCATCAACTCTGGAATCAATCTGGTGAAGCTCCTCCAGTGCCTGTATATCCTTTGTTTTGAAGTAAGGAGACCAAAACTGCACACAGTACTCCAGGTGTGGTCTCACCAACACCTTGTACAGCTGCAACATTACGTCTCTGCTTTTAAACTCAATCCCTTTAGCAATTTGGACAAAATTTAATTAGCCTGCCTAATTACTTATTGCACCTGGAGACGAACCTTCTGTGATTCCTGCACAACGGCACCCAGGTCCCTCTGCATAGCAGCATGTTTCAACTTTTTGCCATTCACCTAATAATCGTTTTTACTGTTACTTCTACAAAAATATATGAGTTCAAACATATTAACATTGTACACCATCTACCAGACCTTTGCTCAGTCACTCAATCTATGTTCTTGTGCAAATTTTCACAGTCCTCTGCAAACCTTCCTCTGACCTTAGTGTCATCTGCAAACTTTGACCCCTTTCATTGGGGTCTCCAACTATAAATCATCGATATAATTTGTAAATAATTTCAGTCCCAATCCCTGAGTCACCGATTGCCAAAAAGATTTGCACTCATTTATCCCCACCCATTGCTTTCATATTGTCAACCAATCCACTACCCATGCTACTATTCTACACCAATGCCATGCATCATTACCTTATGCAGCAGCCTCACGTGCGGCACCTTGTCGAAGGTCTTTTGGAATTCGAAATACCCCACATCCACTGTATCCCCATTGTTCCACTTGCTCGAAATGTCTTCATAGAATTTGAGAAGATTTGTCAAGCATGACCTGCCCTTCATGAAACCATGCTGCTTCTGACCAGTGGGACAACTTCTTTCAAGATGCACTGCTGTTTCTTCCTTGATAAGAGACTCAAGCATCTTCCCCACTACAGAAGTTAAGCTAACTGGTCTATAATTCCCTACCTTTTGTCTACCTCCCTTTTCAAACAGTGGCATCACATTTGTTGTTTGCCAATCTGCTGGGTCTTCCCTAGAGTCCAGGGAAGTTTGTAAAATTACCACCAGTGCACCTGCTATTTCTCCCACCATGTCTTCTAGTACCCTGAGATGCATTCCATCAGGGCCAGGAGACGTATCTATCCTTAGCTCCAGTAGCTTTCCCAACACTAGTTCTTCCAAAATAATGATAGTTTCCAGGTCCTCACCTACCTTCGTCTCTTTGTCACTTAATGGCATGTTTTTAGTGTCCTCCACTGTGAAGACCAATACAAAATTCCTGTGCAATGTCATCATGTTCCATAACTAAGTGCCCCTTCTCATCCTCTAAAGGGTCAACATTTACTTGAACCACTCTTTTTCGTTTTATGTTTTCATTGATAATTTGACAATCCGCCTTTATATTCAGTGCTATTTTTTTTCCTCATGCTCGATCTTAATTTTCTTTACAACTCCTTTTGTGGATCTCTGTTGACCTTTAATATTTTCCTAACTTCTAGTTTCATGTTCCTTTTGGCCACTTTGTATGCCTTCCCTTTCAATTTAATAACCTGTCTTATTTCCTCACACGACCATGGCAAATTACCCCTTTTCTTATAGTCCTTCCTTTTCACTGGAATATGCTTTTGCTGAGCACTTTGAAAAATTTCTTTGGAAGTCCTCCACTGCTCGACAACTGTCCCACCGCAATATATTTGTCTCCAGTCTGCTTTATCCAGGTCCAGACCCCCCATTCTATTTCAGTTCTCATTCTTTAAACACAGCACCCCAGTATTGTATTTTATCTTCACAGTGTCCAGCTGCATTCCAAATTCAACCATATGGTGATCACTTCTTCTAAGAGGATTCCTAACAATGAGGTCATTATATATTCCTGTCTCAATACAGAGGACCAGATCTCGGATAGCTTGCTCCCTCGTCGGTTCCATTACGGACTGTTCAAGAAAACTATCACAGATACACTAAAAGACATCCTCCTCAAGGCAACCCTGATCGTGCAGGTTCGACGAATCTTCATTAAAATCTGCCATGATAATGGCCGTACCATTTTTATAGGCATTAGTTATTCCTTTGTTTATTGCCTGACGCAATGTGATGTTATTATTTTGTGGCCTATAGACTGTGCCGGTAAGTGACTTTATCTTCATAGAATTTCTAATTTCCACTCAATTGGAATCAACCTAATTTTCCATTGACCCTCCATCATTTCCCATCACCGCTTTAATGTCGTCCTTGAATATCAGAACTACTCCACATCCCTTACATTATTATCTGTCATTCTGAATCTTCTTGTACCTTTGGATATTCAACTCCCATTAGTGACCATTGTGTAAGCAGGTCTCTATAATGGCTACCAAATCAATAACCTTGTTCGGAATGGTCTGAGCATTGAGGTCAAGTGGTTTTAATGCCAGCTCCCTTCTCACCATCATTCACAATATCTCTAATATCTCCGAAATTATCCTTCCTATTTGCTTCTTTCATAGTCCACGTTTAACATAAACCCTCCTGCATACATGCTAACTTGCTGTTTATCTTTTCATTTATCATAATACTTCCTGTTGCTATCCCTTTCCCTTCCGCCCGACTCACAAGCTTAAAATCGAGAGTGTGGTGCTGGAAAAGCAAAACATGCCAGGCAGCATTGGACGAGCAGGAGAATAGATGTTTCAGGCCCTTCATCAGGATGTTTATTACCCAAAACATTAATTCTCCTGTTAGTCGGATGCTGCCTGACCTGCTGTGATTTTCGAGCACCACACTCTCGACTCTGAACTCCAGCATCTGCAGTACTCCCTTTCTCACGAGTTTAAAGTCCTCGTGACGGCACTATTTATCCTTTTCAGTTCAGGTGGAGACTGTCCCATTGGTGCAGATCCTCCTCGGTTCCAAAATTGATGCCAATGCCTCATGAAATAGAACTCTTCTTTCCCACGCCATTCCCTTTGCCACGTGTTTACTTCCCTAATTTTCTTATCCTTATGCCAATTTGATTAAGGTTTAGGCAGTAATGCGGACATTATGACCCTCGAGGACTTGTCCCTTCATTTTGTTCCTAGTGCTTCAAAATCCCCAAACAGGTTCTCCATCCAAGCCTTGTCTAAATTGTTAGTCCCAATATGGACCACAACAGATCCCAATCTTTCCCCTCCCGTTCTAATATCCTTTCAAGTCAGTCAGAGATATCTTGCACCCTGGCACCGGGCAGGCAATGCACAATGCAGGTCTCCAAATCTGGCTTGCAAAGGATAATGTCTGTCCCCCTATTTATAGACTGCCCTATAACTACTGCTTGTCTTTTTGCTCCCTCCTCTTGAATGGCCCTCTGCACCATGATGCCATAGTCAGTTGGATTATCCTCCCCGCATCCCTTTTCCTCCTTCACATGGGGAGCAAGAATCGCATTCCTGTTGGGTAAGGTCAAAAGCTGAGGCTCCTCTACTTCTGAACTCAGGACCGCCACCCCACATGCCTCAGTTGTAATCACACCCTGTTGTCCATAATCACTAACTGAATCTGAACTACTTAATCCTACCAGTTGTGACAGTCTTCTGAAGCAAAGCATCAAAATAACATTCCTTGTCACGGATGTGCTGCAGTGTTTGAAGCTCAGATTCCATAAAATCAACTCTGAACCAGACTTCTTCCAGCAACCAACATTTGCTGCAAATGTGGTCACTGCCGTTCATAATGGGATCAGACAGCTCCCACATCATACAGCTTATAGCACGTCACCTGCCCAGCCATCTCTTCTTGGTTGATTAATTTATACAAATTTATGATCTAAATAATTTCTAGTACTTCTTGGCTAAGGTCTTATTCAAATAACCAATTAATAGATTAAGTTAAAAAAAGCAAGTAAAATTTCTGACGAATCACACAGTACAGAAGAAGAAAACAATAGAAGTAGAGAAGCCTTACCTTATCAACCTAACAGAGAGTTAAAAGGAGGAGGTAAGCTGGGAAACATTACACGTGTAGTGTCTTGGATTCAGCCGCTGCCCACATTTCTTCCTGGCAGCCCCCTGCCTTCGGTGTCTTCAATATCTAGTTGTTGAAAATTAAACACTTCACTGGAGGAGGAAGCTCCGCAACCTTTTCCATGCTCAATGATGCAAGAGCCCATCACATCAGTGCGAAAGGTAAAGCTGAAGCATTCGCAGGAACGTTCAGCTTGACACGCCAAATGGATAATCCACGTAGGCCTCCTGCAGATATTACCCACATCGCAGATAGCAGTCCTCAGGCATTTCAATTCTCTCCAATTGATATCAAGAAACAGAGAGAGACACTGGATACTGTAAAGGGTATGGTCCACGCCACCATTCTGTCAATAGTACTGAAGACTTGTGGTCCAGAAATTCCCATTCCTAGACTTCTCGTACATTTAAGACATGCCCTCTAAATCACATGCGAAATTACCTCGGTATACCCTGTATACAAAAAGAAAAACTTGAGGACAAATCCAACCTGGCCAATTACTGCCCCGTCAGTCTCCTTTTGAACATCTGTAAAGTGATGAAAGATGTCATCACCAGTGCTATCAAGCAGTACCTGTTCAGTAATAACCTGTTCAGTGATGCCCAGTTTCGGTACCACCAGAGCCACTCAAATCCTGACCACAGTCTCAAACATGGACAAAACAGCTGAATTCCAGGGGTGAGGTGAGAGTGACCGACCTTTATATCGAGAATGGATTCAACCAAATGTGGCAGTTAGAAGCCCTCGCAAAACTTCAACTAGTATGCATCAGAAAGCATATTCTCTGCTAGTTGCAATTATACATGGCACATGGACAGACGGTTCTGGATGTCGCAGATTAGCCACTCAGCTCCAGGTTATCTGTGCTGGAGTTCCTGAGGGTAGTGTCTGCTTCATCAATGAATTTCTCTCCATCATATCACCAGACGTGGGGATGTTCACCAACCATTGCATAAGGTTCAGCACAATTCGTGACTCCTCATATGTTGAATAAATAATGTTCAAAAGCAAAAAAAAAAGCATCTGGACAATCTCCAGACAAGTGATAAGTTTATTCATGCCACAGAAATCCCAGACAATCTTCAATAACTGACAGCCGAACTCCTTCCCCCGACATTCAATGGCGTTACCATCACTGAATCATGGGATCCCTACAATGCAGAACAGAGACAATTTGTCCCATTCATGTATACTGACCGTCCAAGGGGCCAAATCTGCATTATCAAGAATTTCTCATGGTTAACCCACATAGCCTGCACATCTCTGGACTCACGGGTGAACTTAGCATGGACAATCTGTCTAATTTGCACGTGTTTGGAACGTGGGAGGAAACAGGAAATTCAGATGGTAATGCATACATGTAAGGGGAGACAGCGCAAAATCCATCGAGATAGTGAACTTAAGACTGGAATTGAGGCCAGGTGCCTGGCATTGTGCATCAGAAGTGGTAACCACTGAACCACATTTCTGTCCCTTAATGAATCCCCCACTATCAATGTTCTGTGGTTTACCTTTTATATATGCTACAAAAGCAGGTCAAAGGTGAGTAATACTGCAACGACTAACTCTCCCCCTGACTCACGAATGCTTGTCCATAATTGTCAGGAATATGATGGATTATGCTTCACTGGCATGAATGTGTGCAGCTCTAACAACACTCAAGAAGGTTGATACCATTCCAGACAAAGTAGTCCACTCGATTAGCAGGAACCGTCCACTCCCTCCACTACCTGTGCTAAGTGGCGGTCGTGTGTACTATGAACAAGATTCACTGCACAAATTCACTGAACATCTCCAGGCCGCACGTTTTAAGCGCACAACAATTTCCATTTCGTAGGATAAGGGTGACAACACATGGGGGCACCAAAACCTGCAAGCTCCCCTCCATTTTATTGCTGTTGCTGGATAAAGTCATGGATCTCCCTCCTTTAAGCCATTGTGACACAAGGGGCAGAATAGAAAAGTACTCGTGGTAGGGGACTCGATTGTTCGGGGAATCGACAGGAGATTTTGTGGTCAGGATCGGGATTCCCGGAAGGCATGTTGCCTCCCTGGTGCCAGGGTCCGGGATGTCTCCGATCGGGTGTAAAAGGTTCTAAAAGGGGAGGGCGAACAGCCAGAAAGCTTGTTACATATTGGCACGAATGATATAGCCAGGAAAAGGATCGAGGATATAAAAAGTGATTTCAGGGAGTTAGGATGGAAGCTGCAAAGCAGAACGAACAGAGTAGTGTTCTCTAGTTTACTACCAGTGCCACGAGATAGCGAGTCGAGGAACAGGGAACGGGCACAGCTTAATACGTGGCTGCGCAGCTGGTGTAGGAGGGAGGGCTGCAGATATGTAAATAATTGGTATGCCTTCCGGGGAAGGTGGGACCTGTACAAGAAGGACAGGTTGCACCTGAACTGGAAGGGGACCAATGTCCTGGGTGGAAGGTTTGCTCGAGTAGTTTGAGAGGGTTTAAACTAGTATGGCAGGGGGTTAGGAACCTGAGCTGCATACCGGAGGTGAGCGTTGATGCAGATGAGGCAATAGCAAGAGGTAGACCAGCTAGAGGGAAGGATTTTCCTGGCAAGGAACCAAGGTATCAGTTAAAGTGTGTTTGCTTTAACGCAAGGAGTATCAGGAACAAAAGTGACGAACTTAGAGCATGGATCAGTCCCTGGTGCTATGATGTTGTGGCCACAACAGAGACATGGGTTTCTCAGGGGCAGGGATAGTTGATGGATGTTCCAGGGTTTAGAGCATTTAAAAAGAATAGGGAGGGGGAAAAAGAGGAGGGGGTATAGCACTACTAATCAGAGAGTGTATCAAAGCTACAGGAGCTTCCATTGTCGAGGAAGATCTGCATACTGAATCCGTATGGGTGGAAATTAGGAACAGCAAGGGAGCAGTCACCTCTTTAGGGGTTTGCTAATAGCAGCAGGGAGCTGGAAGAAAGTATAGGTCAGCAGATTTTGGAAAAATGTGGACGTAGTCGTGTTCTTGTAATGGGTGACTTTAACTTTCCCAATATTGATTGGAACTTCCTTCGAGCAAAAGATTTGAATGGAGCTGTTTTTGTCAGGTGTGTTCAGGAGGGTTTCCTAACTCACACGTTGACAGGCCAATGAGGGGAGAGGCCATTCTAGACTTAGTGCTAGGAAACGAGCCGGGGCAGATATCAGATCTTGTGGTGGGAGAGCTTTTTGGTGATAGTGACAACAACTGCCTCACATTCTACATAGCCTTAGAGAAGGAGAGGATTAGGCAAAATGGGAAGATATTTAATTGGGGAAGAGGAAACTATGATGCGATTAGGAAGAGGAAACTATGATGCGATTAGGCATGAGTTAGGAAGCACGGATTGGGAGCAAGTGTTCCACGGTAAAGGCACTATAGACATGTGGAGACTGGTTAAGGAACAGTTTTTGCAAGTGATGAATAAATATGTCCCTCTGAGACAGGCAAGAAGTGGTCAGATAAATGAACCTTGGATGACGAGAGCGGTGGAGCTTCTCGTCAAAAGAAAAAAGGTAGCATACATATGGTGGAGAAAGCTAGGGTCAAGCTCAGCTCTACATGATTACAGGCAGGCGAGGAAGGAGCTTAAAAATGGTCTGAGGAGAGCAAGGAGGGGGCACGAGAAAGGCTTGGCAGAACGGATTGGGGAGAACACAAAGGCATTTTACACTTACGTGAGGAATAAGAGAATGTTCAAAGAAAGAGTAGGGTCGATCGGGGATAGGATAGGGAATTTGTGTGTGGAGTCTGAGGTGGTAGGGGAAGCCCTAAATGAGGTTTTTGCTTCTGCTTCTACGAAAGAAACGAACTTTGTAGTGAATGAAACCTTTGAAGAGCAGGTGTGCAGGCTGAAATGAATAGAGATAGAGGAAGCTGACATGCTGAAAATGTTCTCAAACATTAAAATTGACAAGTCGCCAGGCCCGGATCAGATTTGTCCTTGGTTGCTTTGGGAAACGAGAAATGCAATTGTTTCACCTTTGCGAAGATCTTTTCATTCTCGCTCTCCACTGGAATCGTACCTGAGGACTGGAGAGAGGCAAATGCAATTCCTCTCTTCAAGAAAAGAAATAGGGACATCCCCGGTAATTACAGACCAGTAAGTCTCATGTCTGTCGTCTGCAAGGTGTTAGAAAGGATTCTGAGGGATAGGATTTATGACCATCTGGAAGAGGATGGCTTGATTAAATACAGTCAACACGACTTAGTGAGGGGGAAGGTGATACCTCACAAATCTTATCGAGTTTTTTGAGGATGTGACTAGAAAAGTTGATGAGGGTCAAGCTGTGGATGTGGTGTATATGGACTTCAGCAAGGCATTTGATAAGGTTCCCCATGGTACGCTCATTCAGAAGGTCAGGAGGAATGGGATTCAGGGGAACATAGCTGCCTGGATACAGAATTGGCTGGCCAACAGAAGATAGCGAGTGGTAGTAGAAGGAAAATATTCTGCCTGGAAGTCTGTGGTGAGTGGTGTTCCACAGGGCTCTGTCCTTGGGCCTCTATTGTTTGTAATTCTTATTAATGACTTGGATGAGGGGATTGAAGGATGGTTCAGCAAGTTTGCAGATGACACAAAGGTTGGAGGTGTGGTTGACAGTATAGAGCTGTTGTATGCTGCAGCGGGACATTGACAGGCTGCAGAGATGGGCTGAGAGATGGCAGATGGAGTTCAACCTGGATAAATGCGAGGTGATCCATTATGGAAGGTCGAATTTGAAAGCTGAGTACAAGATTAAGGATAGGATTCTTGGCAGTGTGGAGGAACAGAGGGATCTTGGTGTGCAGGTACATAGATCCCTTAAAAAGGCCACCCAAGTGGACAGGGTTGTTAAGAAAGCATATGGTGTATTGACTTTTATTAACAGGGGGATTGAGTTTAAGAGTCGTGAGATGTTGTTGCAGCTCTATAAAACTTTCGTTAGACCGCACTTGGAATGCTGCGTCCAGTTCTGGTTGCCCTATTATAAGAAAGATGTGGATGCTTTGGAGAGGGTTCGGAGGAGGTTTACCAGGATGCTACCTGGACTGGAAGGCTTATCTTATGAGGAGAGGTTGACTGAGCTCGGACTTTTTTCATTAAAGAAAAGGAGGAGAAGAGGGAACCTAATTGAGGTATACCAGATAATGCGAGGCACAGATAGAGTCGATAGCCAGAGACTATTTCCCAGGGCAGAAATGACGAACACGAGCTGTCACAATTTTAAGCTAGTTGGAGGAAAGTATAGAGGGGATGTCAGAGGCGAGTTCTTTACACAGAGAGTTGTGAGAGCATGGAATGCGTTGCCAGCAGCAGTTGTGGAGGCAGGGTCATTGGGGACATTTAAGAGACTCCTGGAAATGCATGTGGTCACAGAAATTTGAGGGTGCATACATGAGGATCAGTGATCGGCACAACATCCGTGGGCTGAAGGGCCTGTTCTGTGCTGTACTGTTCTATGTTCTATATTCTAAGCTACAACATTAGGTTTAAGAGGGAAATTCACCAATACATTCTTGAAGGCAACTTGGGACAGGCAATAAATTCTTTCCAGCCAGGGACACCTGCGACCCAAGAACGAATAAAAATAATGTGAGACCATGAATGATAAAATTGCTGGATCGATGTACCTGCCTGTTTAGTTTGTTCATTAATAGTGTCATTTGCTATGAACATCTCTTTTGCACCTTCTCTTAGAATAGAATTCTCTTTCTATTCAACCGATAGCATTTGAAACCTTGAAGATTCAGCTGCTATTCCTGTCCATCGCTGTAGCAAATCATAGCTATTACATAAAATCCCATGTTTCCAAACATGCCCTGAGTTCATCAGCCCTTCCTGTAAGACACCTTACATTGCAGTAAATGAAGTTTAATTCTTCAGCACGACTTCGTTATCTGATTTGCCCTTGCTTGTCGTTTCTTATTAACTTGTTACTTTCAGAATCCAAACTATTCTCACTTATTTTTCCATTTACTCTGGAACTTAAGGTCCCTCCATCTCCTCTTTCTCATAGTTTACAGTCTTCATGAACAGGATTACCAATTTTTCCTACTAGGATAATGGACAAATTCCAGTAGAGGTGAAAACCACCTTTTTATGAACAGGTCTTTTCCACCCTGGAAAACATCAAAATGATCCCAGAACCGAATTCCTGAAAATTACACCATATCTTCAGCAATGATTTATTTCCATTATCATATTATCCTTTCCCTCGTTTGATCTTGTCAGTGGGAATATACAGAGATTGCTACATTTGAGGTTCTTTGTTTTAATCTTCTACCTAACTTTTTATATTTACTCTGTAAAGTCTTACTCTTTCCCCTAAAAATACCGTTCCAACCAATGTGTACAATAACGTCTGGTTTCTCACTCTCCCCTTTTACAACATGCTGGAAACGCTTTGAGTTTCGATAATCCTGACACCAAGAAAATAGCATATTATCCTAGGTTCACACTCACTGAGGCAGAATCTCCTGCCTGTTCCCTTGACAGGAGAGAACCTTAAAAAATATTCTTCCAAATGCTGTCAAAGCCCCCTTACATAACATTTGTGCCCAATTTATTAGTCTATTCCATTTTCCTCAGAATGGTTATGCTTTTCAACAGTACTCAAAATTGAGTATGTATTTAGATAAAAGTAGTGACAGCAAATACTTGAATTACCTTCTTATCTTTCCTGACAGTCACCCATTGATCTGATTGATCCTGCTGTGGAAACAGTCACAGTCATAAAGTCATAGACAAGAACAGCACAGAAGCAGACTCTTCAGTTCATGCCGACCAGATATCCTAACTAATTAAGTATCATTTGCCAGCACTTAGCCCATATGCCACGAAACCCTTCCGCTTCATATACCCATTCAGATAACTTTTAATTGTTGAAATTGTACCAGGGTCCACCAAATCCTCTGGCTGTTTATTCCATACATGCGTCACCCTCTGTGCGAAAAAGTTGCGTCCTTCTTAAATTTTTCTCCTCTCAACTTTAAAATTTGCTCTCTATTTCTGCACTCTCCTACCCGAGGGAAAATACCTTGTATATTTACCCTAACAATGCCCCTTATGAATTTATAAACCTCTGTAAGGTCACTCCTCAGCCTCCCACACTTCCTGGAAAACAGCCCCCTACCTATTCAACCTCTCCCTACAGATCAAACTGTCCAACTCTGGCAATATCCTTGTGAAACTTTTTTGATTCCTTTTAAATTTCACAACATCCCTCCGATAGGAGGGAGATCGGAATTATACATAACATTCCAAAAGATAAAGCTGAACTATTAGTAATTTGTTTAAAGACATGCTGTGCAGTTTAAAGAGTGTAGAATGATTGTAGGAAACAGGAAACTTAGATCTGCTCGCAGGAGTTCGCAAGCAGTCGACCATAGCCGGTAGCATCTTGCTGCTAGAAGTGGATTCCGCAGCTCCTGAGGCTGGTGTTGGAGTCGGGCCTGCTGAGGAAGTATACTGTCATGGACCCTCTTTTGTTAAGCTGCAATGGATTACAGCCCTCCGGGCTGCCCGCGATGCATTGCACACACAGGTGGCAATAAAAGAAGTCTCCTTCGTTAAACAAAGGCTATTTGAGTTTGGAGATAAGCCAGGTAGATATCTGGCATATCTGGCTAGAAAATGAAATACTTCCTAATCTATTATGTTAGAGAGAAGGCTGACACGGTTACCTGTGAGTTGAAGGAGATCAATGTTAGATTCAGGGAATACTTCACAGAGTTACCTCAGTTGGAGGGAGGTGAACAGGTGTAGTGAGAATGCAGTCTTTTTTTGAGAACCTGGAACACCCCAGTATAACCGCAGAATAGGCTTCCCTGTTGAATGCGCGAATGACAGTACAGGAAGCAATAAAGCAGCTCCAGGGTGGAAAAGCTCCGGCACCAGATGGATTCCCGAGTGAATTCTCTCAGGAATTCATTAATGTGCCAGTTGAGCCACCTCTGGGGATGCAAAACTATGTATATCCGCAAGGATTATCTGCTGCCCTCTCTTAGGGAGGCGAATATCGCTCTCATTTTAAAGAAGCGGAAAGACCCCGAAAATGTGCTTCATACAGACCAATTTCAGTGTTGAATGTGGATTTTAAAATTCTTTCCAAGACGCTGGCCCTGAGGTTGGAAAAGGTGTTGCCCCATTTTATAATAGAAAATCGGGCGGGTTTTCTCAAGGTCTGTAGATCCTCCAACAATATGAGGAGGGTACTGAACATAGTGCAAGTATGCCAGGAAAGATTGATCGCGGGTTTGGAGGTATCTGTCGATGCAGAAAAGGAATTTGAACAGATGGAATTGACGTAGCTGTTTGGAGTCCTAGAGCACTTTGGTCTGGGGGGATCCTTTTCCAGACGGGTGGCATGGCAGTCATTACAATCGGTCCTAAGTCAGATAACTATTATTGGCAGAGGTAGTCGACAGGGGTGTCCTCTTTCACCGCTGTTATTTACCTTGGCAATTGAGCCATTAGCTGAAGCTATCAGGAGGGATACTGAAGTAGTGGTGCCAGGATGGGAATTAGTGAGCGTAAGATCACTCTATACGCTGATGACAACCTTTTGTTTTTGGAAAATCTGGGGCAGTCTGATCGTCGATTAATTCAAACAATAAATTGATTTGGTAGCTTTTTTGGGCGACAAGATCAACTTTACAAAATCGAAACCCATACAGGTGTGGCGATTAGTGGAGATGCCTGATCTCAAGGATGGAATGCAGTTCCTGTTCAGATGTTCGTCTAAAGGTTTTTTGTAGTTGGGAATTTTTATTACCCCTGTCTTCCACCAACTGCATAAAGCTAACTATGTACAACTATTGGAGAGGATAAAACAGGATTTGCGGCAGAGGGAGGGATCACTGTTATCATGGTTAGGCCGAATAGCACTGATTAAAATGAACGTTCTTCCTTGTCTGTTGTACACATTGAGAATGCTCCTATTGTTGCTACGTCGACGAGTATGATGGAGGCTCGGTTCTTTAATTTGGTGTCCCAGGCGCCCCCTTAAGTAAATTTACCAAATTGCAGCTTTCAAAGGATGCAGGAGGTGTGGATCTTCCCGACTTGAAGAGATATTCAATAAGCGCCCTGTTACCATGTGTCGGTGACGAGGTATGAGGCAATTCAGAGTGGATTTGGCTTGATGTTGAAGCCTCATGAAATCCGTGACCAAGCAGTGTAAGAGTCCAATCATTTTAAATACAATAAAAAGCCTGGAGGATAATGAGGCAAGGCAACGGCAATTGGCGCAAAGCATTGCTGTTTTCCCCGTTGGTGGCAGCCCAATATTTAAACTTGGTGCAATGGACTCCGGCTTTAAGTTATGGGAGAATAAGGGAATCTCCGGTCTGTGTAATTTATTTGAGGAGGAGATCTTGATGCCATTTATCCAGTTATGTCAGAAATTTAGATTGCCTAATGGGGATCTTTTGCAGGACTTTCAGATAAGGGATTATATGCAGAGGAAGATCACACTCCTGGCTCAGTCTTGCAAGACAGACATGAAGGAAAGAGTGATCCAGTGTACAGACGCTCTTTCAGTTAGGAGTTTGTATCATTTACAGAAAGGACGTGCTTTAGGGGATATGGAGGGACCCTGTAGAATGTGGAATCCAGAGCTAGGAGAGGTTATCTCATTGGAGACATGGGTAGAGGTCAGGGAGCTGAAGGACATCTGGAGATCGAAGTTAAAGTGGATCCGGCAATTCTTCTTGGGTTCTTGCCCTCTCTGGGGAAACACAGGAAGAGATTGTGTAACATTCTGACTCATTCCCGTGCGCGGAAGAGCATTTTAATGAATTGGATGTTGGAACGTCCACCAGGTTTTATGGGGTGGCGTAAGCTGGTGACGGAGCAACTCCCTCAAGACTATCTCACAAATATGGTGCACCACAAAATGGAGCTGTTTTACAAAACGTGGCGGCTGTTTTTAAATTATGTTGACACTGACTTATCAGCAATATTTATTAGGCCCATGGTATAGCAGTGGGAATCAATCTGTAGAGCCCATAGAGCCTTGGGACGGGGAGGCTAGGGAAATGAATACGGGTACAATTACTGGTGCTCCCAAGTATGGGAGCCTCAGTGGAGGTGTGATGACTGAAATAGAATAAAGTAGTGAGATATAATTTAATTTAAGTTAATTTGAATTTAGTTTAATTTAAATTGTATTTAACTTGTTTGTAGTTTAGTTTAAGTTGATACCTTTGTTCTTGTTGAATAGTCGTTCATTATTACTAATATCATGATATGACATTGTTGTACAGCCTCTATCTTTCTGTATTTTGATATTACTCCTTTTTGTACACAGATGTTTTGTAAAAGATTTTAAAATGTTTCCAATAAAAACATTTCTATAAAAAATCCATTTGTCCTTCACACGTTTTTCACAATTAAATTCTAAAACGTATATTGCAACTTTATTTTTCCAGATAAAACATTTGGATGGAAGTTCTTTTCTCCAGCTTTTCGAAAAGTTTATAAAAACGATCATTTGATTTCATCCTTTTATGAGATACACCAACTGACACATTTTGCTAGATTGTACATGCAAGTGGTCGACAATAATTATATCAGACAAGCCCTTTTGAAGTATTTAATCTGTCTTCCTGTCAATATATGAATCAAACTAAAAGACATGGGCTGAGAAGTGGCAGATTTAGATAAGAGTGAATTGCTGCATTTTGGAAAGGCAAATCAGAGCAGGACTGATACAATAAATGGTGACGTCCTGGGGTTTTTGCTGTATTAAGAGACCTTGGAGTGCAGGTTCATAGATCCTTCATAGGGTAGTGAAGAAGGCATTTGGTATGCTTTCATTTGTTGGTCATAGCATTGAGTATAGGAAATGGGAGGTCATATTCTTGCGGTGCAGGACATTGGTTAGACCACTTTTGGAATATTCTTTGCAATTCTAGTTTCCCTCCCATTGGATCGAATTTGAGAAAGGGATCTAAGAGGCAACATTTTCATGCAGTGGATGGTGTGTGCATGAAATGAGCTGCCTGAGGAAGTGATGGAGGCGGGTTCAATTAGATCGTTTAAAAGGCATACAGGTGGGGAGATGAATGGACATGGTTCACAGTGATATGGGCGAAGTGCTGGCAACTGGGTCTAGATTAGGTCACAATATCTGGTCGGCATGGATGAGTTGAACCAAAAGATCTATTTCTGTGCTGTCCATCTCTATGACTGCATGAGGGTAGCAAGAATAATCTAGATAATTATCGATCGGTGAGGCTGACGTCCGTGGTAGGGAACCTGCAAAAGAAGATAATGAAGGATAGGATCTGGATGAAAATGGGTGTATCGGTGAAAGCCAGCATGGTTTTGTGCAGGGAAGGTTATGTTGTACCAACTTAATAGAATTCTTTGAGGAAATGATAAAGTTGATTGATGAGGGAAGAACTGTAGCTGCCATGCATGTGCACTTCAATAAGGCGTTTGATTAGGTCCCCCATGGCAGGCTGATGGAGCAAGTGAAGTTGCATGGGGCCCAACGTATACTAGTGAGATGGATAGAGAACTGGTTGGCAACAGGAGGCAGAGAGTAGTAGTGGAAGGGTATTTCTCAAATGGAGAACTGTGCCCAGTGGTGGTCCAGAGAGATCCGTGCTCGGTCCACTCTTGTTTATGATATATATAAACGACCTGGAGGATGGTACAGGAAGTCTGATTGAAAGTTTGCAGATGACACCAAGATTGGTGGAGTAGCAGAGAGTGAAGGGGACTGTCAAAGAATGCAGCAGAATATAGATAGATTGGAGAGTTGGGTGGAGAAATGATGCATGGAATTCAAATGTGAGGTGATGCTCTTTGTAAGATTGAATTGTGGAGCAAGCTATATGGTAAATGGAAAAATCCTGGGGAAAATTGATGTGCAAAGAGATCTGGGTGTTCAGGTTTATTGTACTCTGAAGGTGACAACACAGGTTCACACAGTGGTCGAAAGGCTCAAGGCATGCTTTCTGTTATTGGACGGGGTACTGAGTACAAGTTTGACAGGTCATGGTACAGTTGCGTAGGACTTTGGTTTGGCCACATTTGGAATAATGTGCACAGTTTTGGTCGTCACATTACCGGAAAAATTTGGATGCTTTGGAGAGGGTGGAGAGGAGATTAACCAGAATGTTGTTTGGTATGGATGGCGATAGGTATGAAGAGAAGTTGAGTGGATTAGGATTATATTGATTAGGAAGTTAGATTTTGAGGTGGGACCTGATTGAGGTCTACAAAAACATGAGAAGTCTAAGAAGGGTGGATAGCAAGAAGCTTTATCTCCAGAATGGGTTACTCAATTACTAGGGGTCACGAGTACAAGATGAGGGGGAAAAGTTTAAGGGAAATATGCATTGGAATTTCTTATCTCAGAGGGTGGTGGGTAACTGGAATATGTTGCCAGCAGAGGTGGTAGAGGCGGGCACAATAGCATCATTTCAGATATATCGAGATAGGCACATGAGTGGGTAGGGAACAGAGGGATGTAGATCTTTGGAAAATATGTGACAATTCTAAATAGAGGATCTGGATCAGCGCCGGCTTGGAGGGCTGAAGGGACTGTTCCTGTGGTATAAATTTACTTGGTCTTTGTTCTTTATTGGCTGCAAAATTCCGAGTCCTTGACCCAGTCTTTTAACTGGAATTTGTATGTGAAATCATGTCACAGTCCTGTTTATTGGGTGTAGAGAAAGTGAAGCATTCGATTCATTGCCATTGGATTCTCATTTCTCAGGAAGCTTTGAGTAACAGTTTAAGGAATATGCAAATATTCAGAAAAAGATAACTATAAACTTATGATATTTTCAATAATTGGTAATTTTTATCTTTCCTTTCATTTCAGCTAATTTAATAACAATTGTGATTCTCTCCCGTGGCCATTGTGAGCTCTCCAAATGCATCATGCAATACCTGGTAGCAATGGCAGCAGTGGACCTATCTGTCCTGATATTTGATGTGCTTTTCTATGAGATTAAATATGCCTATTATACATATTAATTCCTGAACTACACTTGAATTTGCTATCTTTACCTGGCCCTGCTTTTTATCTCCAGAGATTGCTCTGTCTGGTGGACTGCCATTTTCACTTTCGATGGGTTTGTGGCCATTTGTTGACAGAAGCGACAAACAAACTATTGTACTGATAAAACTGCAGCTGTGGTAATCACAGTGGGTTGTTCCTTGAGCACTTGAGAAAGCATCCCAATCTACTTTGTAAGTGAACCTCGGGAATAATTGATCATGTGCCATGGTCCTGTTCGATATCATCAAGCTATCATACCTTACCCATATGGGTCGTAGTTCTTTGCTTGGAAGTCATTTTAACTCAATTTCTTCCACTTCTTTTGATTTTATTGCTTAATGCACTGACATTAGTCACATGATTAATTGATTACGGCTGTGTCCATTAGGAGTTGGGCCATTTTCTGCCTTCCAGAAATGCATAGAGCACAACTGATAAACTGAGATCTCATTACTGGTCAACTGTTCTTAGTTTTGGACTGAAACTTTTATTATATCACTAATCTGTGATGTATTCCTAATAATACAAACACACACACATACGGAAACATGCGAGTGCACACACACATGCATAAAAACTCACACACACACAAAACGCAAAAAGAGAATTGCAAACTCCACCATGTGGGTGCATTTACTCAAATCGCAAATTGTGGTGCTGGAAAAGCACAGCCGTTCAGATAAATTCCGAGAAGCAGCTGTCTGACTGACTGTGCTTTTCCAGCACTACACTTTTCGACTCTGATCTCCAGCATCTGCAGTCCTCACTTTCTTCACATCTATTTGAATAAATGACACTATGCATTGCATTTTTCAGAGTGCAAGTAAACATTTGAACTGCCACGTGAGATTCTCTTCTGCGTAACCACACATGATTATTTCCACCAAGTCTTGTCTGGCGATGCATGATGGTCTCAGGCACATCTGGAAACAGTATTCCACAACAGACTGCTATATTCCAAGCATTAAAAACCCTATAAATGTGATTTAGATTTCAAATTAAATTGCACATTCTTGAGTTCATTGCATGTTATCTGATTAACTAGCAGGGTGAAATGGAGATCCTCTACACTCAGATTTTTGACAGCATTCCACCCAATTTTCTGACACTTAGAAGTCACCACTATTTTTGCTTTTGCACAATCGTTACTTGTTCATGTCATTGACGTTAAGTTCAAAGTGAAGAATTGCGCATCTGTCTACTGAGGAAATATCGAGAAGGCAGTGGCCATCAAGGTATATGCCTGTTCTTTCCTAAACCTGGTGAAAGTGCGGTTGAATAAGACAGCTTCAGGTTAATTCACAATATAAATCTGAATATTCAGATTTTATTTACTTGCTAAGTGAAAGGATGCAAGAAGAGAAATTAACGTGCAATAAACGTTAATCAGCAAAGTGATTCCATAAAGGTATGATTTCAATAATTAATTAGTAGAAACAAAACATCTGAGTTCAGTAACTCACATTCACTTTAATGAAAATAAATATTTCATCATTCTCCAATCTGAATAATTTAAATTTATACCAATCAGAAACAATTGAAATCTCCATGCCAGAAAGTTCAAACCACCTCCGGATATGATATTGCAATTTACTGTAGCCTTGATGATAACAATTTGATATAGCTATTGATATATTCAGTATTGATACCGGGTGTTATTCTGTCTACCCTGGACATTTCATCACCAAGTTACCAAATTTCAGCAATGGTTAGTTTGAATCGATCAGTCAACTCCATTCATTTCTAATTGATATTATCTTGGTTTGTAAGATTTTTTTTTCATTAAACAACATTTTCATTTAATTGATTCCGAAAAAATACACAAATGAAACTTTGAAGCTTTGTGCAAATTCAATTTTTCTGCTTCAGTCTGACTGCTGACACAATTAATATTGACACTCCCGAGGCAACAGTGGAATGCTTTGTACTCGTTGTATCTGAACACAAATATATCCTAGCACTTTTTTAAGCAAGTAATGAGAAATATAGTCAAAATGTCTGGAGCTGGAAAAGCTGAGCAGGTCAGGCAGCATGCGAGGAGTCGGAGAGATGACGTTTCAGGCCCTTCATCAGGACATGCCCTGCATTTTTTTCCAGCGCCACACTTTTTGACACTGATCTCCAGTATGTGCAGCCCTCACTTTCCCTTTATGAGAAATGGAACCTGCTAAAAGTCTCAACCATGCGAACTTTAAGAAGCATTACTAATGTCAATTTAGGGATAGACGTGGAGATCATATCAATGCAACATAATCTAGGAAGAGGAGACGAATCGAAACAAATGACTCACTTGCAATTTTCCTTCTTTCCTTCACTATCAAGGATGTGAAGAATGTTTGGGAGATGCTAATTTGCAGCGCAAAATACAAACTCCCATTGACTTTTGAGATGGATTTTATCAACTTTATCTGAATTAATTTTCTTGAATTTCAATGAATATTAAACCAATTCCTATCTCTGTACTCCGTCCATTGTCAGTTCATAACGAAACCTAAACTTGCAGTTTGCCCTCATTGCATCAGGTTACTGATTTCATAATCATAATAGGTCTCTGCATAGTTTGTGAGGGTTCTTTGAATGCATGAATCAGGTAGCTTATAAAGTATTTATTGTTGTGTACAAATCTATCAGAAATTGGTGACGCTAGAGCACTGAAACATGCACATCTATGAAATTATTTCAACATTATCAATCTAGTATTTAATACTTTTAGAATCAAGAGTCTTGTCATTTTCATTGAGTGTAGGGATTAAAATATATTTCAGATGATTGATCACATACATGGACTCTTTTCGACTCTTTTAAATGAATTTTACTCTTTTAAACGAGGAACAGTCGGGTGTAATCATACTACTTCAGCAATAGATGGAAATACACCTTGGGGGTAATGCGTTTGTTCAAAACACTGGCACTGATGTCAATCATTGTGTCTTTCTCGTGTCGTCAGGTGAGGTGAAGTATAAAGGCAAGCTTAGTTGCATTTTGGTTTGAGAACACTATACGAACATGGCTCAACCAGCAATCGTACAGGTGGAAAATATTTACTACCCTATTCTTGCAGTAGTTGCTATTCCTGGTAATCATTTTATAATCATTTAAAATTTATGATCAACTCTGTTGAACTGGAGTACTTTTCCTTCTCTCAATGATATGTTCTGTTTGCCTATAGACCATTGATGTTAATTAGCTTCATAAATTAAATGCTAAGAACACGACATGTATGTTAGAAATTCTGGACAGAATAATTTGCTTGGAAACACAGTTTCTCTTTTTTAAAAAATTGGTACATAGTCCCTTAGTTTCATTTGTAGATTGCTTTTGTATCTTCAGAAGCAAACACTGCGAAGATTAGAAATCTGATGCAGAATTCTCAGATGCTAGAAACATTCACAAATTCGCCAGTTTCTGTGGAGAAAGACAAATCAAATAATTTTATGGACAAATTTTATGAATGTTGATTAACCTGAAAAAAAAATCCGTTTTACTGTGCACCAATATTGTATTTTGCCAACCTTTTTACAAAATAATGAAACAATTTCCGTCATAAAAACAGGTTGTAGAGTTGGAAACCTATATTGCTTTCTTATTCATGAGGTCAGTTATATTCGATTGAATTCTGAATATTCCCTTCAGCGTATGCTTATGGAAACCAGTTCCACATTTTGAATATGACTTTTTAAATAATATTTTTCTTGAATTCACGAACAAATGGTGTATTGGTTTTCCATTTTTGATTGCAATTGGATACCCTTTATATATGAGCATTTGAGTAGTGATTTTACGATCTCCTGAACTATTTCCACACTTCTTTCTTTGATTTGGATTTCCAATGGGAAACCTATTGATGGATACAGTCTGTTAATTCAGTTTCACTCTCCAAATAACATTAATCTTTGGAATGCCTCTTTTATTTTACAATATTAATGAGACAACTGCTGTTCGCAAAATTCTAAGATTGGTATTATAAAATGTCATAGGACTTTGATTTCAAACATTGATTTAAAGTTCATATCTATGGACGTGCATTAATGAAACCTTGTGATTTCTGGGGATTTTTTCGGCCTTTTTAGTGTGTAGCTTCTTTAATGAACTCTGCATCCATTTGCCTATATCTACTTGTCCCAGACACTGTTTTGTCATTTAATTTCTAAATGGCCCATTACAACTTTATTTTTCCTGCTAAGGTGTGCTATGTCACACACACCTGTGTGGAAGTTCTGTTTTCCTACCCATTCTATAAGTTTATTAAACTCATCTTTTGATTTCCTCCTTTTATGAGATAACACTACAATTTTAGCAAAATTAAAATTTTGATCGATTGTATGTGCAAAGAGTAGACAATACTAGTATCAAGCAAGCCCTTCTAAAATATTTAATCAACTATCCTGCCAAGTATATGAATCAAATGAAAAGACAAAGTTTTGTGTCAGCACAACCTTGGAACAGAAACTCATTTTCGCACATCCGCAAATCCACCTAATGTAGCAGAAATTAGAACATTCCAAATTTCTGGAGACTGTCATGACCAGTCGACCCTTTATTTCAGAGTGCAACAATTTTATTGCATGCAGCTGCGATGCATGATAATACTGATTGTGAGTAAAACTCCACAATGTGACTCATTTTCCAACTCCCGCTAGCTGGCAAGTACCAACATACAGAGTGCGCGATATTTTGATCAGAAAGTTGTAAATTGACTGATCATTCTCAAACTGGAGGCAATATTATCAAATATATTTTTTTTCACTTCGCACCAAATCTGGTAGCCATTGTAATTCTCTCTCGCGGACGCTGTGAGCTCTCCAAATGCATTACCACATACCTAGTGGCCATGGCGGTGGCAGATTTGTCTGTGCTGGTATTTGACGTAATGCTCTACGAGATTAAAGATTCGTATTTTCCATATTCGTTCCTAAACTACACTCCAATTTGCAGTCTGAACCTCGTCCTGGGCTTTGTTTGTGTTGATTGTTCTGTGCGGTTGACTGTGGCATTCACCATTGATAGGTTTATTGCTATTTGCTGTCAGAAGCTACAAAGAAACTACTGCACGACTAAAACTGCAACGACAGTGATAGTCGTGATGTGTTGTTTGAGCACTTTGCAGAGTGCTCCCATCTATTTTATATATGAAGCTCGTGAAATAATTGATGATATCTCATGGTCCTGTGTTGCAAAAGCAAGCTTTTATACTTTACCGATATGGATTGCATTTCTTTGGATTGAAACTATTCTAACTCCAGCTTTACCGTTTGCTTTAATATTCCTGTTCAATGTATTAACTATCAGGAGTATTTTACAGGCAAATAGACAAGAAGCGGTGTCATTGGAAAGAATAAAGGTCAGAATTACAACGATCCGGTGGTAGAGAACCGAAGAAAATCAATTATTTTATTACTTGCTATTTCTCGCAGCTTTCTGCTTTGGTGGAGTCTGACACTTGTGTCTTACTTTTGGATACAATTTGCAGACGTATCGTTTTTAGAATCAAATTACAACAATCCATTTACTATTGTCGAACAATCTGGATATATTCTTAAGTTCACGAGTTGCTGCATAAACACGTTTATTCATGTATTTACCCAGCGCAAATTCAGAGAGGAAATAAAGAACACAATTACGCGTCCCGTGACTCTAATCATGCATTCTTTTAAGGTAGCTTGGACCAAGTACTGTGAAAAAGAAAGCACATGATGTTGAAACTTTTAATCTTTCACTCATCAGTGTAATTTGGAGTTAATGCTAAGATCAAGTGAAACTAACATTCATGCTCTATGAGTGGGGGTTTCTGTCAGTTTTGACAAGTAGACTCTGTAAGTAGATATAATCATGGACAATGCATTGATTTGACGATGACCATAATTAATAGACAAACGTTGTTGGCCTCCGAAATCACTCGAGATGACATTGATTGATCAAGGCTATCCCTTGAGATTTGAACCGGATAATCGCTTTACCCTTTATTATTGTATTAAAACTGGCACATTGTTATCTATGTTCTATCTCTCTGCTGACAACAGAGCTTGGTTTATTAATATATGCAGCTTCCAGTGTACACAAGTGACTTTCAAACACCTTAATTTCAGTAGAAACGCCTCTCCCAATGAGAGTCCACTTATGAAACAACCAGCACCCTCCTCTTGTACAGCGTAAATGGTGTTCTCTCTTTTCCTTTTTTTATTCCTTATGAATTGAACTGTTGAGAGCAACGTGAAAACCTTTGTCAAAATTGGTCTTTTTTCAGCAATACTCTGGCTTTGTACTATAAATTACATTACTAAATGAAATAACGACTTTATTATTAATCTTGACAATTTAAGCAAATGGAATTGTAACGAAGTGCATGTTAAAATGTATCCCAACGAGTTTTTCTATCCCTTGAATTTTAAGCAATGCAAGATCAGGCATTGTCTTCGATTTGCAAT
Source organism: Chiloscyllium plagiosum (assembly GCF_037043375.1). Taxonomy (NCBI): domain Eukaryota; kingdom Metazoa; phylum Chordata; class Chondrichthyes; order Orectolobiformes; family Hemiscylliidae; genus Chiloscyllium; species Chiloscyllium plagiosum. The sequence goes on from NW_028270173.1 coordinate 41,243,198, forward strand.
TCATGTCTTAACATGCGTTGCAAATGAGAGTTCAATGATGAACATGTTCCACAATACTATCCCTCCAAATATATCAAAAGAATATGAATTAAAATGACAAATTTACACTACAATCTGCTCTGGAAATTCTTGAACTCAGCTGCTTCGAATAGAATAATTTCTTCTTCGTATGTTCACCTGTACGTTCTTTTTCCTTTCTCTGTTGTTTACCCAGTATCAATGCATCAAGAGGAATTGAGTTTATTTAACTGTTAAAGCAGGGTGTGGGCCTTAAATTCCCATGTAGGACATTCTCAAGAAGAGGAAGACACATGTTGTCATGACTACAGATTTAAACTACCTGAATAAGATTCATTTTTAAGATGTAAATATGTGTGTTTCTTTTAAAATCAATTACTGGGCGTTTGTTATAGGGCAGCCTAAGAAAACTCACAGGGTAGTTAACGGCTAAACTTGTTTACATGCCTAACAGCATCGGCAGCAAGTGATAGACAGACTTCTCTGAGATTTCGTACAAACAAAGATCTGAACTCAGCAGTCCTGCCACATAAGAACATAAGAACTAAGAGAAGGAATAATTTATCCAGCCCTTCGACACTGTTCTGCCACTCAATCCGATCGTGGATAATCTTTGCATGGATTATGCTCCACTTATCCGCATACTCATCATATCCCTTAATTCCTTCATTTTTCAAAAGTGTATCTACCATAGCTTTACTGAAGTAGCGTCAATTACACCCTTGGGAAAGGAAATCCATAAATTAACAACCCACTGGGTGAAGAAGTTCCTTCTCAATCCAGTCCTAAATCTGCTCCCTCTAATCTCGAGGCTTTGCCCTCTGAGCTGAAAATGCGTTGCTGGAAAAGCGCAGCAGGTCAGGCAAGCATCCAAGGAACAGGAGAATCGACGTTTCTGGCATGAGCCATTCTTGAGGAATGCCTTCTTATGCCCTCTTATCCTTGCTTCACCTCCCAGTGGAAACATTCTATCTACTTCAATTTTATCGATTCCCTTAATCATTTAATATGTTTCCATGAGATTACCCGCATTCATCTGAATTCTGTTGAAAATATCCCAGTCTACAAGGTCTCTCCTCATAATCGAACTCCATCAATTCTGGAATCACCGAATGAACCTCCTTCATTGCCATAACATCATTTGTTTTGAAGTCAGAAGACGAAAACTGCACACAGTACTCCAGGTGTGGCCTCAGCAACACCTTGTATAGCTGCAACATTACGTCTCTGCTTTTACACTCAATCCCTTTAGCAATGAAGGACAAACTTTAAATTGCCAACCTAATTACTTGTTGTACCTGCAGACGAACCTTCTGCGATTCATGCACAACAGCACCCAGGTCCCTCTGCATAGCAGCATGCTTCAACCTTTTAACATTCAACTAATAATCTTTTTTATTGCTACTCCTACCATGCAGCACCTTATCGAAGGTCTTTTGGAAATATAAGTACACTACACCCACTCGGTCCCCATTGTCTAACTTGCTCGCAATGTCTTCATAGAATTCCAGAAAATTTGCCAAACATGACCTCCCGTTCATGAAGCCATGCTACGTCTGTCCAACGGGACAATTTCCTTCAAGATGCCCTGCTATTTCTTCCTTGATGTTAGACTTAAGCATCTTACCCACCACAGAAGTAAAGCGAACTGGTCTATAATTCCCTATCTTTTGTCTACCTCCCTTTTTAATCAGTGGCATCATATTTGCTGTTTTCCAATCTGCTGGGTCTGCCCTAGAGTCCAGGGAATTTTGGAAAATTACAACCAATGCACCTGCTATTTCTCCCACCATCTCTTTTCATACCCTGTGATGCATTCCATCAGGACCTGGCGACGTATCTGTCCTTAGTTCCAGTAGCTTGCCCAACACTAGCTCTTCCATAATAATGATAGTTTCCATGCCCTCACAGTCCTTCATCTCTTCGTCACTTTTTGGCATGTTTTTCGTATCCTTCATTGTGAAGACCAATGCAAAATACCAGTTCAATGTCTCGGCCATTTCATCATGTCCCATAACTAAATGCCTCCTCTCATTGTCTGAAGGACCAACATTTACTTTTGCCACTTTTTTTCGTTTTATGCATTTATAGATACTTTTGCTATCCATCTTATATTCTGTGCTAGTTTTTTCTCATGTTTTATCTTAATTTTCTTTATTCCTGTTTTTTTGTGGCTTTCTGTTAATCTTTAGTTTTCTTAGTCTTCTAGTTTCATGCTGCTTTTTGTCACTTTGTATGCATTCTATTTCAATTTGACAGCATGCCTTATTTCCGTAGACCACCATGGCAGATTACCACTCTTCTTACAGTCCTTCCTTTTCACCGGAGTATGCTTTTCCTGAGGACTTTGAAAAATTTATTTGAAAGTCCTCACTGCTCTTCAACTGTCCCGCCACAAAATATTTGTTTCTCGTCAACATTAGCCAAGTCCGCCCTCATTCTATTTTCTTCAAACACAGGAACCCAGTATTGGATTTTATCTTTACACTCTCCAGCTGTATTCTAAATTCAACCATACGGTGATCACATCTTCCAAGAAGATTCTTAACTGTGAGGTCATTAACTAATCCTGTCTCATTAAACAGGACCAGATCTGGGATAGCTTGTTCAAGAAATCTACCACGGATTCACTCAATGACCTTACCCTCAAGGCAACCCTTCGACCGCTTCGACCAATCTACATGCAGGTTAAAATCCGTCATAATAACCGCCATGCCATTTTTGAAGGCATCAGTTATTTCTTTGTTTATTGCCTGACCCAATGTGATATGATTATTTGGTGGCGTATAGACTATGCCTCTGAGTACGTTTCCCTCCTTAGAATTGCTAATTTCCACCCAAATGCATTCAACCTCATTCTCCATAGACCCTATGTCATCTCTCAACAACGCCCTAATATCGTCTTTGAATTTCAGGCTACTCTACTTCCCTTATATTACTGTCTGTCCTTCTGAATAGTCTTGTACCTTTGGATATTTAACTCTCAGTCGTGACCATTCTGTAATGGCTACCAAATCACTTTCATTTGCGATGATTTGTGCCGTTAACTCCTCAACCTTATTACGAATGCTCTGAGCATTGAGGTCAAGCGCCTTTATGCTATCTTTAGCACCGTCATGATTCACAACATCTCTAATATCTCCTGAATTGTCCTTCCATTTTGCTTCTTTCATTGTCTGCCCTTTATGTTAGCCCTCCTGCATGCATGTGAACCTGCTGTTTACCTTTTAATTTATCATACTACTTCCTGCCACTTTCCCTTTCGCTGCCACCCAACTCACAAGCTTAAAGTCGAGAGTGTGATGCTGGAAAAGCACAACAGGTCAGGAAGCATCCGAGGAGCAGGAGAATCGATGTTTCAGAGAAGAGCCGTTCATCAGGAAAGTTCTTGCCCCAAACGTCAATTCTGCTGTTCCTTGGATGCTGCCTGACCTGCTGTGCTTTTCCTGCACCTCACTCTCGACTCTGATCTCCAGCATCTACAGTCCTCACTTTCTCACAGGTTTAAAGTCCTCGCGATCAACCTATTTTGCCTTTTCAGTTTAGGTGGAGACCATCCCATTGGTACATATGCCTTGAGTTCCAACATTGATGCAAATACCCCATGAAAGTAACCCCATTTTCCCAAGCCATTTCCTTTGCCTCGTGTTTGCTCCCAAAATTTTCTTATCCCTAAGCCGATTTGATCATAGCTCGGTCAGTAATACAGAGATTATGACCCTCGAGGACATGTTCCTTACTTTTGTTCTTTGTGCTTCAAAATTCCGAAACAGGTCCTTCATTCTAGCCTTGCCTATAATGTTAGTCTCAATATGGACGACAACAGATGGATCTTTCCCGTTCTGATCCAATATCCTTTCAATCCTGTCAGAGATATCCTGCACGCTGGTAACAGTCAGGTAAAACAGAATGTAGAACTCGCAATCTGGCTTGCAAAGGATAAAATCCCCTATAACAATTATTTGTCTTCTTGAATCGTGCCATGGTCAGTTGGCTCATCCTCCCTGTAGCCCTTTTTCTCCTTCACATGGGGAGCAAGAATCTCATACCTTGAATAAGGACAAAAGCAGAGACTCCTCCACTCCTGAACTCAGAAATCTACACCCCCCTGACATGCCTTACTTGCAATCACACCCTGTTGTCCCTGATTACGACCTGAATTTGAATCACTTAATCTGTCAGGTGTGACTGCCTCCTGATGCAAAGCATCCAAGTAAATCTCCGCCTCCCGGATGTGCTGCAGTGTTTGAAGATCAGATTCCAGATCATCAACTCTGAACCAGACTTCTTCCAGTAACTAACATTTGCTGCAAATGTGAGCACTGCCGTTCACAGTGGGATCAGACAGCTCCAACATCATACACTTACATCACATCACCTGCCAATCCATCTCTTCTTAGTTAATTCATTTATACAAATTTATATTCTAAATAATTTCTAGTACTTCTCTGCTATGTGCTAATTCAAACAACAGATTAATAAATAATTACAAAAATGCAAGCAAATTTTTAAACAATCACATACTACAGAAGAAAAAAAAAAAGAAATAGAAAAGCCTTACCTTATCAAGCGAACACAAGTTAGAGGAGGAGGTAGGCTGGAAAACACTGCACATGTCGTGTCTTGGGTTCAGCCTCTGCCCAAATATATTCCTGGCGTCCCCATGGTCTTCAGTGCCTCCAATATCCAGTTGGTGAAAATTCAACACTTCACTGGAAGAGGAGGGTCCACAGATTTTCCAATGTAAATGATGGACGAGATAACACATCAGTGTAAAAGGTTCAGCTGAAGCATTCGCAACAACATTCAGCTTGGTGCGCTGAATGAATAATCCACTTCGGCCTTGCAGACATTCCCAGCATAGCAGATAGCAGTCCTCAAACATTTAAATACTCTCCAATTGATATCAACAAACAGATAGAGACACTGGATACTGTAAAGGCTATGGTCCACACCACCATTCCTTCAAGTGTACTGTAGACTTGTGTTCCAGAAACTCCCATGCCTAGAGTTCTTTTGTTACATTTAAAACATGTCCTCAAACTGACATGGGAAATTGTCTCGGTATGATCTGAAAACAAAAAAGAAAATCTTGAGTACAAATCGAAGCTGGCCAATTATTGTTCCTTCAGTCTACTTTTGATAATCTGTAAAGTGATGAAAGGTGTCACCACCAGTGCTATCAATCAGTACTTGTTCAGTAATAACCTGCTCAGTGATTCCCAATTTCGCTTCCACTCAAGCCACTCAGATCCTGACCACAGTCCTGCCTTGGTTCAAAATGGACAAAAGAGCTGAATTCCAGGATGAGGTGAGAGTCACTGACCTTTATATCGAGGATGCATTCAACCGAGTGTGGCAGTAAGAATCCCTCACAAAACTGCAATTAATGTGCATCGGGAAGCAAACGCCCTGCTAGTTGTAATTATATATGGCACACGGACAGATGGTTCTGGATGTTGCAGGTTAGCCACCTCAGCTCCAGGTCATCAGTGCAGGAGTTCCTCAGGGCAGTGTCTGCTTCATCAATTAATTTCGTTCCATCATATCACCAGAAGTAGGATGTTCACCAACCATTGCATAAGGCTCTGCACCATTCGTGACTCCCATATGATGATGCAATCAATGTTCAAAAGCAAAAAAAAGCATCTGGACATTCTCCAGACAAATGATACTTTATACATACCACAGTAATCCCAGACAATCGTCAATAACTGACAGTCTATCCCCTGCCCCCAACATTCAATGGCGTTATCATCACTGAATCATGGGATCCCTCCAATGCAGAAAAGAGACCATTTGGCCCATTGCATGTAAACTGACCGTCCAATGAGCCATACCTGCATTATCCTGAATTTCTCATGGTTAACCCACCTAACCTACCCATCCCTGGCTCAACTGAGTATGAACAATGGAACTGATTTGCACGAATTTGGAACATGGGAGGAAACGGGAGCATCAGATGGTAATCCAAATAGATATGGCGAGATTGCGTAAAGTTCACCCCAATAGTGAATTGAGGCCAGCTGCCTGGCATTGTGCAATAGCAGTGGTAACCAGTGAGCCACATTCTGATCCCTTACTGAATCTCCCAATATCCATGTTCTGTGGGTTACCTTTCACGTATGCCACAAAAGCAGATTAGAGGCTAGGAATACTGCAGCGAGTAACTCACTGCCTGACTCGCTAAATCTTGTCTATAAATTTAAAAAGGCACAAATCAGGAATATGATGGATTATGCTCCACTAGCATGGTTGGGTGCAGCTCCAACAACAGTCAAGAAGCTTGATACCATTCCAGACAAAGTCGTCCACTCGATTGGCTGGGACCGTCCGCGTCCTCCACTACCTATGCTCATGGACATTCGTGTGTAATAAGAACAAGATGCACTGCACAAATTCACTGAACTTCTCCAGACAGCACGTTTCAAGCGCACACCAATTTACATTTAGTTGGATAAGGGGGACAGGCACTGGGAGCATCAAAACCACCAAGATCCCCTCCATGATGTTGTTGTTGCTCGATAAAGTCATGGAACTCCCCTCTTTACGTCATGGTGATTCATGGTACAACATTTGGTTTCAGAGTACAATTCACCAATACATTCTCGCGGGCAACTTGGAACAGGCAATAAATTCTTTCCAGCCAGGGGCAACCACGACCCAAGAATGAATAAAAATAACGTCAGACCATGAATGATAAAATTGCTCGATCAATGCAGCTTCCTATTTAATTTGTTCATTGATACTGTCATTTGCTATGAACATCTCTTTTGCATCATTTTCTATTCAACCGATAGCATTTGAAACCTGGTAGATTCAGCTGCTATTCCTGTCCATTGCTGTAGCAAGCAATAGCTATTACATCAAAATCCCATATTTCCAAACATGCCCTGAATTCATCAGCTTTACCTGTAATACATCTTACATTGCAATAAATGAAGTTTACTTCATCAGCACGACTTCATTATCAGACTTGCTCTTGCTTGTCATTTCTTATTAATTTGTTGCTTTCAGAATCAAAACTGTTCTCACGTAATTACCCATTTATCCTGGAAGTTAGGATCCCTCCATCTTCTCTCTCGAATAGTTTACCTTTTCCCTTAACAGGATGAACAATTCTTCCTGCAAGGATAATGGACAAATTCCAGTAGAGGTGAAAGCCGCCTTTTTTGAACAGGTCTTTTCGACCCCAGAAAACATCAAAATGATCCAAGAACCCGAATTCCTAAAGATTACACCATATCTTCAGCAATTGATTTTTCTCCATTATCTTTTTAGTGTTTCCCTCGTTTGAACTTGTCAGTGGGAATATACAGAGAAAGCTACATTTGAGGTTCTTTGTTTTAATATTCTACCTAACGTTTTATATTCACTCTGTAATATCTTAATCTTTTCCCTAACAATGCCATTCCAACCAAGGTGTACAGTAACTTCTGGTTTCTCACTCTCCCTTTTAACAACATGCTTGAAACGTTTTGAGGTATCCTTAATCCTGGCACCAAGAAAACTCACTGCAGCAGAATCTCTTGCCTGTTCCCTTGACATGACAGAACTTAAAAATTACTCTTTCAAATGCTGTCAAAGCCTGCCTCACATAAATTTTGTGCCCAATTTATGACAGTCTCTTCCATTTTCCTCTGAGAGATTATGCTTTTCAACAGTACTCAAAACTGAATATCTATTGCGATAAAAATAGTGACAGCAGACATTTGAATTACCTTATTATCTTTCCTAACAGTCACCCACTGATCTGATTGATACTGCTGTGTAATCACTTACAGTCATAAAGTCATAGACAGGTAAAGCACGGAAACAGACCCTTCAGTCCAACGTGTCCCTGCCGACCAGAAACCTTAGCTAATTTAACCTCATTTGCCAACACTTAGCCCATATTCCTCTAATCCCTTCTGATTCATATACCGTTCAGTTGCCTTTTCCATGTTGAAACTCTACCAGACTTCACCACGTCCTCTGGCTGTTTAATCCATGCATGCACTGCCCTCTGTGTGAAAAAGTTGCCTCCTTCTTAAATTTTTCTCCTCTCAACTTAAATATTTGCCCTCTATTTCTGGATTCTCACCGTAGGGAAAAGACCTTGTATATTTACCATTACAATGCCCGTTATGGATTTATAAACCTCTGTAAGGTCACTCCTCAGCCTCTGATGCTCCAGCCAAAACACCCCCGACCTATTCAACAGTTCCTTACAGCTCAAACCCTCCAACTCTGAGAACATCCTTGTCAATCATTTTTGATCCATTTCAAGTTTCAGAATTTCCTTCCAATAAGTTGGAGTTGGAGTCAGGCCTGTTGATTGTGGAATGCAATGAGCATTGCAATGAGCAGGGCCGGGTTGGACCAACGCCCCCACGTGGTGTTGCCTGTATCATAAAGAAAGACAGTTAGTGATTGAAACAAAAAGAAGACCAGAATTATACACACTAATTCCAAAAGTTAAAACAGAGGCGTTAGTATTTTTTTTAAAAAAAGACAGCGTATTAATTTTAAAGAGCGTGGAACGATTGTAGGAAATAGGAAACTTAGATCTGCACGCATGAGCTCGCAAGGAGTTGACCATATCCTGGTGCACCTTGCTGCTAGACCTCGTCAGCTTCCTGGAGAAGTGGCTCTTGGAGTTCCTCGGGCTGGAGTTGGAGTCAGGCCTGTTGATTGTGGAATGCAATGAGCATGGCAATGAGCAGGGCCGGGTTGGACCAACGCCCCCACGTGGTGTTGCCTGTATCATAAAGAAAAACAGTTCGTGATTGAAACAACAAGAAGACTGCAAAGAGATTCACAGGCTTTAATGTGCAAATTACCAAGTTTAGTGAGTTTTTAGGACTTCTTAGGGGCTCTAATTAAGGAAAGGGCGTTTGATGAAGTTATGAGTAAATTTCGTGTTGCGTTTTGCTCATGGAGGGGCGGCAAATCATTTCGATCCTGCAGAAAAGGTGAAGGTCTTTGTGAATTCTCCGAATTAAAGGACTCAGGTCGGGGTGTTGGGGGAGCAGCATCGTTACAGACAATGACATGGATTTTGTTTTAGTTCCCCTTCTTTTCCCCTCTCTTCCCCCTTTTTTGAGTGGTTATCGGCTTTATCCATAATGCCTTGCAATAAAACCGGAATTATTTCATGTATCAGTTGGGTTGTTATTATCTCTACTACAAACCTACCGACTCCCACAGCTACCTGGACTACACCTCCTCCCATCCTGCCCCCTGTAAAAACGCCATCCCATTCTCCCAATTCCTTCGTCTCCGCCGCATCTGCTCCCAGGAGGACCAGTTCAAAATACGTACAACACAGATGGCCTCCTTCTTCAAGGACCGCAATTTCCCCCCCGACGTGGTCGACGGTGCCCTCCACCGCATCTCCTCCACTTCCCGCTCCTCCGCCCTTGAGCCCCGCCCCTCCAACCGCCATCAGGACAGAACCCCACTGGTCCTCACCTACCACCCCACCAATCTCCATGTACAGCGCATCATCCGCCGTCACTTCCGCCACCTCCAAACAGACCCCAGCACCAAGGATATATTTCCCTCCCCTCCCCTATCAGCTTTCCGTAGAGACCACTCCCTCCGCGACTCCCTTGTCAGATCCACACCCCCCACCGACCCAACCACCACTCCCGGCACCTTCCCTTGCAACCGCAGGAGGTGCAACACTTGCGCCCACACCTCCCCCCTCACTTCTCTCCAAGGCCCCAAGGGAAACTTCCATATCCGCCACAGATTCACCTGCACCTCCACCCACATCATCTACTGCATCCGCTGCAGCCGGTGTGGCCTCCTCTATATTGGGGAGACAGGCCGCCTACTTGCGGAGCGATTCAGGGAGCACCTCTGGGCCACCCGGACGAACCAACCCAACCAACCTGTGGCACAGCATTTCAACTCCCCCTCCCACTCCACCGAGGATATGCAGGTCATTGGACTCATCCACCGCCAAACCACAACAACCCGACGGTCGGAGGAGGAGCGTCTTATCTTCCGACTGGGAACCCTCCAACCGCAGGGGATGAACTTGGACTTCACCAGTTTCTTCATCCCCCCTCCCCCCACCTTGTCTCAGCCGGATCCTTCCAGCCCGGCACCGCCTTCCTGACCTGCAGTCTTCTTCTTGACCTCTCCGCCTCCACCCTACTCCGACCTATCACCCTCACCTTGACCTCTTTCTACCTATCACATTTCCAACTCCCCTCCTCCAAGTCCCTCCTCCCTACCTTTTATCTTCTCCTGCTGAACACTCTCTGCTCATTCCTGAAGAAGGGCCTGTGCCCGAAACGTCGAATCTCCTGTTCCCTGGATGCTGCCTGACCTGCTGTGCTGTTCCAGCAATAAAGTTTCAACCTTGTTATTATCTGGGGCTTTTTCTTTGACTGCTGTCCTTTTTTTTGCGGATTGGGGTTGGCTATACATGTGGTTAAACTAAGTGTGTGTGCGCGCATTTGTGTGTGTTGGTGGGGGTGCAGAGGTTGGGCATCCTTTGTTAATTCTCAGAATGTAAATAACTAGTTTTCTTCATTTGTGAATTGCCTGTGGCAAGGGCACGGCATTGGGATGGTAGCAATGCTTGTGATGCGTGCCCCCTATGTGCAAAGGGGTAGATCTCTAGTGACTTGGGGTTTTTTTTGGGTGCTTGCTGAAGTTAAATGTCGTGATTATTTTTTTTGTTATAGTAGCTTTTATCGGAGCAGTGTTTCGCCTTTATGCAGTTAATGTTTTGTCCCTCGCACATCTGAAACTGTAGTGGGGTTGGGTGGAGGGGTGGGGGGTGGTGGTGTGAGGGTGGGAGAGGGATGGTGTGGTTATGACAGGATATTCTTCTCCTCCTTTAGCTCTAACACAAATGAGTGGCTCTTCTGATGAGAAGGAACTTCCTTTTCCAGTTAATTGAACAAATTAAGGACGAACATGGACGGTTCTTCATTCTTAATGGTCTCAGACATGATGATGAGTATGGCTTCCTGAATATGTATTGTCCGCCAGCACACGCTCTTAAAGTTCTAAATATACACTCACTAAATTAATGAGTCTTGGGGTGCACCGCATGATCATAGGAAGGGTTTTTAATCGTCTAATACATCCCGCGGTTGACAGGCTGCCAAGAGGCCCAGAAGATATGCCTGCGCAACCTAAGCAGTTGTGTATGCGTTTGAGGAGTTGGGATTAGTGAATGTGCGGAGGCACCTCCACCCTAATGGAAGAGACTTTACGATCGATTCCAAACCGCACAAGTGCCATGCGTGAATTCACATTTTTTTTAAATGCAATCAGAGTGTTTGGACAAAACATTGGCGTGCAAAATTGGGGATATAACTATCTAAAACTTCCACCAGTGCATTTAGATGTTAAAATCAAGGGTGGTGGAATTGTTGCACTGGGGCATGGACCCATTCCTGGTAAGGGACAGCAAATTATTTGAGTACATCACAAGAGAGCTCAGGGCCTTCTGCGAAATCAACTTGGATATGGCCAGTAATCCGGCAATAATTTGGGAGGTCACTTCGGCACATCTATGAGGCCGAGTTATTTCGAATTCAATGACTTGAAGGAGGCAGAGGGAGGAACAACAACGGATGCTGGAGACCCGGCGGTTGACAACTGAGGAGGTATACTGTAATGGGCCCTCTTTTGTCAAGCTGCAGAAGGGCACGGTCCTCTGGGCAGTCCTTGATTCACTGCACACACAGGAGGCAATAAAAAAGGTCTTCTTTGCGCAAAAAAGAAGGTTTGAATTTGGAGAAAAGACAGGTAGATATCTGGACCTCCCCAGTATAAATGCAGAACAGATTTCTCTGTTGAATGCGCCAACAACAGTGCAGGGAGTGCAGAAAGTAATAAAGCAGCTCCCGGATGGCAGAGCCCCAGCACCAGATGGATTCCCAAGTGAATTCTATGAGGAATTCAATAATGAGCAGGTTGAACCCCTTCTGGGGATGTCTAGCTATTCATATGCACAGGATGTTCTTCTGCCCTCTCTTAGGGAAGCTAATATCTCTCTCATTTTAAAGACGGGGAAAAGCCCCTAAGAATGTGCTTCAATCAGACCAGTTTCATTGTTGAATGTAGGTTTTAATATTCTATTCAAGATGCTGGCCCTGAGGTTGGAAAAGGTGTTGCCTCATAGTATCAAAGAAGATCCGGCGGGTTTTGGCAAGGCCGTAGATCCTTCAACAATGTCAGGAGGGTACTGAACATAGTGCAGGTATAGCAGGAAAGATTGATCGTGGGTTTGGCGGTCTCTGTTGATGCAAAAAAGCCATTTGAATGGATAGAATGGTCGTACATGTTTGGAGTCCGAGAGCACTTTAGTCTGGCGGGATTCTTTTCCAGATGGGTGCCAGTATTGTCTAATGATCCTGAGATGACGGTCATTCTAACCGGCATTAAGTCAGAAAACTTTAATATGAGCAGAGGTAGTCGACTGGGGTGTCCTCTTTCACCGCTGGTATTTACCTTGACAATTGCGCTGTTAGTTGAGGCTATTAGGAGGGATCCTGAAATAGTGGCCAGGGATGGGAATGGGGGTGTGAAAGAATTCTCTATACGCTGATGACGTCCTTTTTTGGGCCAATCCGGAGGAGACTGCTCCGAGATTAATTCAAAGAATGAATTTATTTGGTAGTTTTTTGGTCTATAAAATCAATTTTACAAAATCGGAAGCAATGCCTCTCTGGCGCCATGCGAGCCCTGTGTAAAGTTTTCAATTGCATCGCCTGTGCTGTGTGACATACTGAAATTGTCCTTACATTTTCCCGTATATCTTCCCCTGCCTCCAATGAGATATTATTGGAGGTGCCTGAACTCACGGATGGCATGCAGTTCCTCTTCAGATGACTCTTAAAAGGTTTTCTGTACTTGGGATTTTTTTCTACTCTTGTCTTCTACCAGCTAGGGTAGAACTATCTATGTTCAACTATTGGAGAGGATAAAACAGGTTTTGCAACAGTGGGAGGGATTATTGTTTTTAGATTAGATTCAGTGTGGAAACAGGCCCTTCGGCCCAGCAAGTCCACACCTACCCGCCAAAGCACAACCCACCCAGACCCCATTCTCCTACATTTACCCCTTAACCTAACACTCCGGGCAATTTCGCTCGGTCAATTCACCTAACCTGCGCATTTTTGGACTATGGGATGAAACCGGAGCACCCAGACCAAACCCAGGCACGGGGAGAATTTGCAAACCAGTCATCCCTCTGAGGCGGGAACTGAACCTGGGTCTCCGGCGCTATGAGGCAGCAGTGCTAACCATCCATGGTTATCACGGTTAGGCCGAATAGCCCTGATTAAAATGAATGTTCTTTCTCGTCTGTTGTCGCTTCCTTTGTTGCTACCTCTACGAGTAGTTTGTATGCTAGGTTCTTTTATTTGGCGTTGCAGATGCCCCCAAATGAAATTTACGAAATTGTAGCTTTCACAGTGCGCGGGAGGTGTGGCTTTCCAGACTTGAAGAGAGGTTCAATAAGTGACCTGTTCGCTAACTAAGTATGAGGGGAATTCAGAGTGGATTTGGCTTGATGTTGGAGCCTCATGAAATCCGTGACGATGCAGTGTAATCGTCCAATCATTTTAAATTCGGTGACACCCTCGAGGATAATGAGGCAAGACGAGGGCAATTGGCGCAAGAGCTCGCCACTTACCCCGTTGGTGGGAGATTTATACCTGGGGAAATGGACTCCGGCTTTAAGTTATGGGATAATAATGGAATCGCCTGACGAGGAAATTTATTTGAGGGGGAGGAATTTCAGACAGCTAAATGAGAAATTTAGATTGTTCATTGGGGACCTTTTCCAATACTTTAAGATAAGGGATTATATGCAGAGGAAGAGGAAGATTGCACTCCTGGCTCAATTTTACAAGTCAGACGTGGAGAAAATAGTGCTCCGGTGTCCGGGCGCTCTTTCAGGTAGTACTTTGTTTTATTTACAGAAAGGACGTGCTTTAGCGAATGTGGATGGACTCTGTGCGATCTGGAATCAAGAGCTAGGAGAAGATATCTCATTGGAGGCATGGGAAGATATATGGGAAAATGTAAAGAAAATTTCAGTATGTCACACAGCGCAGGCGATGCAATTGGAAACTTTACACAGGGCTCATATGGCATCAGAGAGGCGAGCTCAGTTCAAACGAAGATCATCACCAGGGTTCCAGGGTTACTGAAATTTAAAATGAGTATAGGCAATTTTACACACTGCTACTGGCCATGCTTAAGATCCAGAGATACTGGAGTACTCGAGGAAGGGAGCTGAAGGACATCCTGGAGATTGAAGTTAAAGTGGATCCAGTATTTCTTCTTCTGGGGTTGCCAAATTTGCCCTCTCTGGAATAACACGTGAAGAGGTTGTGTAACCTTCTGACCCACTGTGCGAGGAAGAATATTTTATTGAATTAGACATTGGGAAAACCACCAGGTTTTATGGGGAGACTTAAGCTAGTGATGGAGCATCTCCCCCAAGAATATCTCACAATTATGGTGCACACAAAACGGAGCAGGTTTACAAGACATAGTGGCCCTTTTAAGTTACGTTGACGCAGACTTATCAGCCACATTAATTAGGGCCGTGGTATACACGTGGGAATCAGTCTGGGCACCCGTATGGCCCGAGGAGGGGGAGACTGGGGAAATGAATACGGGTACAATGACTGGTGCTCTCAGGGAAGGGAACCACATTGGAGGTGTCATGAGTGAAATGGAAAAAAAGTATTGAGGTATAATTTAATTTAAGTTAATTTGAATTCAGTTTAATTTAATTTCCTTTTAATTTGTTTGTACTTTAGTTCAAGTAAAGAAGATAGTTTTGTTCTGGTAGAGTAGCAGTTCATTATTAATAGTATCATGGTATAACATTGTTGTACTGCCTCTATCTTTCTGTATTTTGATATTACAGTTTTTGTATAAAGATGGTTTGTAAATGATTTAAAAAGTTTTCCAATAAACATCTTCATGTAAAAAATATCCATCAATCCTTCACACTGTTTTCACATTTAAATTCTAAAACGGATGTTGCGACTTTATTCTTCCTAATGAAATGTACCAGCTTACACATATCTGGATGGAAGTTTCATTTTTCAGCCTTTCTCAGTTTATTAAAACTATCCTTTGAGCTCTTCCTTTTATGAGATACACCAAACATATTTGGTAACTGACACAATTTGCTTGGTTGTCCATGCGAATGGTCGACAATAATGATATCAGACAGGCCCTTTTGAAGTATTTAATCTGTTTTCCTGCCAAATATATGAATCAAACGAAAAGACATGGGCCGAGGAGTGGCCAATTTAGATAAGTGTGAGTTGCTGCATTTTGGAAATGCAAATCCGAGCAGGACTTATACAATAAATCGTGAGGTCCTGGGGACTGTTGCTGAATAAAGTGACCTTGGAGTGTAGATTCAAAGATCTTTCATAGGGGAGTGACGAAGACATTTGGTATGCTTTCCTTTGTGGTCAGAGTATTGAGTGTAGGAGTTGGAGGTTATATACTGGCTGTACAGGATATTGATTATGCCACTTTTGGAATATTGTTTGCAATTCCGGTCTCCCTCCCATCAGATCGATGTTGTGAAAGGGATCTCGGAGCAACATTTTCATGCAGAGGGTGGTGCATGGAATGAGCTGCCAGAGAATGTGCTGGAGGCTGGTCCAAATAGATCATTTAAATGCCATGTAGGTGGGTACATGAATGTTAATGGTTTACAGTGATATGGGCCAAGTGCTTGCAAATGGGACTAGATAAAGTTACGATATCTGGTCAGCATGGATGAGTTGGACGAAAGGGTCTGTTTCTGTGCTGTAAGTTTCTCTGACTGCATGAGGGGAGCAAGAATGATCCAAGTAATTATCGATCAGCGAGGCTGACATCAGTGGTAGGGAAGTTGCTGGAGAAGATAATGAAGGATAGAATCTATTTACATTTGAAAGAAAACTGGCTTATCTGTCAAAGGCAGAATGGTTTTGTGCAGCGAAGGTTATGTCATGTATGTGGACTTCAATAAGTTGTTTAATTAAGTTCACCATGGCAGGCTGATGGAGCAAGTGAAGTTGCATGGGGTCCAGGGTGTACTAGCTGCAAGGATAGAGAACTGGCACGGTAACAGGAGACAGAGAGTAGTAGTGGAAGAGAATTTCTCAAATGGAGAACTGTGCTCAGTGGTGGTCCACAGGGATCCATGCTGAGACCACTCTTGTTTGTGAAATATATTTATATGAACGACCTGGAGGAAGGTGTATGTCGTCTGATTAGTAAGTTTGCAGATGACACTAAGATTGGTGGAGTAGCTGAGAGTGAAGAGGACTGTCAAAGAATGCAGCAGAATATAGATAGATTGGAGAGTTGAGTGGAGAAATGTTGCATGCGAATCAGTCCAGGCAAATGTGAGGTGATGCATTTTGAACGATACAATTGTAGAGCAAGTTATATAGTCAATGAAAAATCCATGGTGAAATCGATGTGCAGAGAAATCTATGTGTTCAGGTTTATTGGAAACGGAAAGTGGCAACACAGGTTGATAGAGTAGTGAAAAAAGCACAAGGCATGCTTTCCTTCATTGGATGGGGTATTGAGTACAAGTTTGGCAGGTCAAGGTACAGTTGTATAGGACTTTGGTTCGGCCCCATTTCAAATAATGTGTACAGTTTTCGTCTTCAAATTACCAGAAGGATGTGGATTCTTTGGAGAGAGTTGAGAGGAGATTAACCAGAATGTTGCCTGGTATGGAGGGCGCTCGTTATGAAAAGAAGTTGAGTGGATTAGGATTGTTTTCATTAGAAAGTCAGAGGTTGTGGAGGGACTTGATTGAGGCCTCCTATATCATGGGATCTCTAAGCAGTGTAGATAGCAAGAAGCTTTATCCCCAGAGTGCTGTACTCAATTGCTTGTGTTCACGAGTTCAATCTGAGAGGAGAAAAGTTTAAGCGAAATATGCATGGGAAGTTCTTTTCTTCAGGGTAGTGGGTACCTGGAATGCGTTGCCAACAGAGGTGGTAGAGGTGGGCACAATAGTGTCATTTAAGATGAATCGAGGCAGATACATGAATGGGCAGGGAACAAAGTAATGCATTCCTTTGAAAATAGGTGACAGGTTTAAATAGGTCAGGGCAGGCTGACGGGCCTGTTCCTGTACTGTAATTTCTTAGTTCTTTATTGGCTGCAGAAATCTGAGTCCTTGACCTGCTCTTGCAGCTGGAGTTTGTATATGGAATGTCGTCATTGTCCAGTTTATTGGGTGTAGAACGAGCGAAACATTCCATTCAATATTATTGGATTCTCATTCCTCAGGAAGCTTTGAGTAAGAGTTTAAGGGATATGCTAATATTCGGAAAAAAGTTACGTTTAGACTTATGATCTTTTCAATTATTGGCAATTTTTATCTTTCCCTCCATTGCAGCTAATCTGACAGCAATTGAGAATCTCTCCCGTGGCCATTGTGAGCTCTCCAAATGCATCACGAAATACCTGGTGGTCGTACCTGCAATAGCAGTATCGGACCTATCTGTCCTGATATTTGATGTGCTTTTCTGTGAGTTTAAATATGCCTATTATACATATTCATTTCTGAACTACAGTCCAATTTTCTGCCTTAACCTGGCCCTACTTCTTATCTCCATTGATTGCTCTGTCTGGTTGACTGCCGTTTTCACTTTCGACGGGTTTGTGGCCATTTGTTGTCAGAATCTACAAGCAAACTGTTGTACTGCTGTAACTGCAGCTGCGGTAATCACAGTGGTTTGTTCCTTGAGCATTTTTTAAACTATGAACTTTGGGAAATAATTGGTATTGTACCATGGTCCTGGTCGATATCATCTCGTTTTTATAGCTTACTCATAGGTGTCGCATTTATTTGGTTGGAAACCATTTTAACTTCACTTCGTCCATTTTTTAAAAAAATTATTGCTTAATGCACTGACCACTTGGCTCAGTTTGCAAGCAAGCAGAGTGAGAAGCGGACTGCAAAAAAAAAGGGTCAGAATTACAATGATCCTGAGATGGAGAACTGAAGCTTAGTAATAATTTTACTGCTGGCCATTTCTGGCAATTTTATACTTTTATGGATGGTGACTTTGATACCTCATTTATGTGTCCAACTTACAGACACACAGTTTTACAAAGCAAATTATAATGACCCATTTCCTATTCTTGCTCAATCTGTATACACTTTCCGGATTTGAGTTGTTGCACAAGCACATTTATTTATGCAGTTTCCCAGAGAAAAAATAATCACAGATGAATTGAAGAACATGATTAAGCATGTCGTTTCTTTAATAATGTATTTGTTCAAAAGGCTACGTGGCTTTAATACGTTAACCTATTAAATGATTTTAATGGAGAAAATTCCTGACAATTTGCTGACACTAGCTGAATCCATTGGTAGAACTGACAATTAATTTAACAATCATCAGCGCTGTGGACAATAGTTTTAAATGGTTCCAACGTATTTAATGGAGGAAAGTTTCTTATTGGTGAGGGTACCTATCACAAAAGGCAATGGAGTGTAAATGGCGTTAAGTGAGCAATGCAGATGCTAAATAGTTGAGGATGATATGTAATCCGATTATTTCCTATTCCAGGCGTTGTGACATCTGTCCTCCAGGCATCCAATATTTTGCTTTGTTTTGGTGGTGCTGGAGTCTGTGCCATCACAGGATATTTGTGCATCATCTCAAATCACTCACCACCCACTTATAACTGCCATCACATTAAGTAATTGAAAGGACGAACCACAATCAAGGAACAGATCTGTCCTGATTGGCAGTGTGATATCTGTTAATTCCTGAAACATTGACTGACATGATACGTGGCCGAGAGGAGAATTGATTTAACATTTAGTAAAACTGAAACGCGATGTACAGTTTAAAATTATCTGATTTTGTTTTTAGGATTCATTCAGAGCACTGGTGGATTTTGTCTCCTATGGCAAAACAGGGCAGAAATAGATTCTGATTTTTGTAGGTCTTTGGCAGCTATCGTGATGACAATTTACAGTGGAAAGTCCTAGGTGCTATTTCAGCCACTTTGTGAGTTGACATTGCGGCAGTCTTTCCTTTGACCCATTACTCGCTACCCTTGAGAAAGCAATGAGATGACTCCTCCAGGTGCTGCCGTCATTTTGATGTATATCGATCCCATTGTGTAGAGAACTGCAGGCTCTTCGCATAATAATGTATTTCTGAGTAAGGTAAATAAGTGGCTTGGAGGGAAATTTGTAAATGCTGGTGTTTCCATGCATCTGCTGTCCTTGCTTCCGAGATGGCAATCATCATGATAAGTTTAGAAGACAATTTCTCAGGCACCTTAGGAGATTTTCTGCATCTTGCAGGTAAGGACATAAAGAATAGGAGCAGAATTAGGCCATCTGGCCCTTCCAGCTTGTTTCACTTTTAATAACATCATAGCTGATCATTTAGTGGACTCAGCTCCACTTACCCACCCACCCATCGTATCCGAAATTCTTTTACAGTTCAAAATCTATCTATCTTTGCCTTAAAAACGTTTAGCAAGGTAGCTTCAGCTGATTGACCGTGCAGTGAATGCCACAGACTCATAACCTTCTGAGGTGAAAAAACAGATCAGAACAGACCAGAGGTATGGAGCAGAGTGTCTGAGAGCCAGAGTGAAGTAGGCTGAAGATATGGAATGGAGCAGAGATGGTTGTTGGACTGGACACTGGTGCAAGTCGACAGCAGTTTGTGAGGTCAGTCAGACCACGTCTGTGGAAGCCCCTGTACTGATCTACTGCAATGTCATGTCCACCTATAATCTGTTTATCTGACTGAAATGTTTGTCCTTTTAACTGAATGCCTATTTTCTAACTTATGTTATGAATCACTGTAAAGTAACATGACGTTTTTCTTTTTTTTTGTATCTCAGATTTCTAATTAGGTAATTTGTAATTAAGATGGCACCAGGAGAGGTGACGTTGTCAATGTTTGACTGTACTTCTGCACTTGAATATACATGACAATAAAACCTAGTTATACATTTGAGTTCTTCCTCAACTCAGTACTAAATCTGATCCTTCTTATTCTGAGTCTATGTCCCTTAGTTTTAATTTCACCATCCAGTGGATTCACCCTGCTTGTTTCTATCTTATCTGTTCCTTTCATAACTATATGTCTGTATAAGCTCTTCTCTTATTTTTCTAAATTCCAATGAGTTTTGTCATATTCTCGTCATACGTTTCTCAGAAGTCAGCCCACTCAATGAAGCAATCAACCTAATGAATCTTTGCACCGCCTCCAGTGCTTGCATATTCTTTCTCAAGGAAAGAAACGAAAACTCTACATTGTGCTGCAGATGTGAACTCACCAGTGCCTTAAAGAGCTTCAGCAAAATGTCCCTGTTTTTAAAATCCCCCTTTCTAAAAATAGAGGACATCATTCCATTTGTCTTATTTATTACTTGCTGCTCCTGCAAAGAAAGCTTTTGTCACATGGTCACGGAGGTCTCCCTGCACAGACGTGTGCTGCAATATTATAAATAATAGAAGGTTTTGCTTTTATTTTTACCAAAATGGATAACCTCACATTTGCCAACATTGTACTCCATCAGCCAGATTCTTGCCACCCACTCACTTATCTTATCTATATCCCTCTGCAGACTTTCAGTTTCCACTGCACACTTTGCTGAATCATTCAGCTTAGTGTCATCTGCAAACTTTGACACAATACATTTGGCTCCCAACTTCAAATCATCTGTGTAAATTGTAAATAATTGTGGTCCCAACACTGACCCCTGAGGCACACCATGAGTCACCGATTAGCAATCATTAAACACCCACTTATCCCAACACCTTGTGTTGCTTTTTGTTCGTTCAGTGGTAGTTAGTGACAGTACACACTAATGTTCCTGAGAGATGATATTGTTGGCAGTGCACGTTTGTGGTTATCAGGCCAATCAAGTAGGCTATTTTATCCGGAGTAGTGTGAAGTCTTTTGAATGTTCTTGGAGATGTATTGATCCATCTAAGTGGGAAGCATTCTGTCACATTCATGACCTGTACTTTGCAGAGTATGGAGAGGTTTTGAAAAATTCAGAGGTGACGTATTCGTTGCAAGATTTCTCCCATTTGTTCTTTTAGCCACATAGATAATTATTTATCTATTTCAGTTGTCACAAAGCTGGTCGTTTTTTCGAAAAGTTGTTACTTTTCTCAAGGATACTGAATCCTGGGATTTTGTTTTCGAGGGGTTTTGAACCGGCCGGGCTCCAAAACGATTGGATTTGGTACGGAGATGAAATATCCTTTTGTTTATATGGAAACAGATGAGTCTTTAGGTCAAAGCACTTGTGTTTTTAGAAGTAGCCTGCATAAGTCAAGGGGCCGTGGCCAGCTCTTCAGCTGAGAGGTTCAGTCCAGAACTAGTTAGGAAGTTCAGCAGTGAGCTGTGTGGAAACAGGCTGCTGAACTCTCTCCTTCTGACTTTCTAATTTCGACCTCGAAGCCTTCTGTTTTTATTTTTACTGTGTTTAATGTGTTTGCTTATGATGCTGTTGTGTACTTTCTAAACAGCATCGTTAAGTTTAGTTTGGATAGACTGAGTTCTGAAGGTATTCTTTAGTCTGTTCTTTGTGTTTCATTGTATAATGTTGTGATTGCATTTTTGTCTGTTTTAAAATCGGGTAGTTATCCTAGCGAACTTAAACCGGGTAATTTTAACTGCAGAAGTACCAAAACAAATTGCAAAGTTATGGTTAAGGTTGGCTGCAGAAGAATGTTTTGGGTGGTCTGGCCGAGTCCATAAGAAAGTTCAGTTGTTGGTCACTTTTTACCCAGGAGATGTTCCATGTGGAATCATTATAATTGGGTGAGCAAATTCAACAATATCGGACATCAATTCAGTTGGTGTTGAATTTTAATTCGCGATGTCAACATTCTCTCTGTGTGAAAACATGTCATCGATTGTGTCGTTGTTTTTCGAAAATACATTGTACGTTTAGAGTTTTGCAACAGGTGATTAGTAGTCTTGAAAAAAAACCGGAACCAATGTAAAATCAAAAGTGTCAATCGAAATCTTTATGGCAAGCGTATTTAACTTCATTGCCTTGTGAATATTGGAGAATGGAAGTACAAATAGAACTAAATTATTTTTACAAACAAAACCAAATCAGCAACACCCACAGTCTTCCTGCAAGCAACAATAAAGTAAAAAGAAACAATAAAATGAGAATGTTAAAACGAAACTGGGGCCAAAAGTTAGACAAATTAACGTTTTGCTTTAATTTCAACCTGTACAAAGTATAGCCAAGATGTACACACACCAGTGAGAATACAATCAAAGCGTGGAAGTAACATACGGAACTTGAAACAATTTTACTGGCCATTTGGTTTACAATTAACCAAAGATTTGCTATAGACGTGGTAAATTTTAGGTGGTGAAATGCTCAGCTAGCTTGTGGGGTGGGGGTCACTGTGTAGTGGTGGCAGTAGTTACCGTGTGTTAGGGAAACCAGAATCTTTGAACAAAAGGCTTGGGACTTCTAATATCCAGAACACCAAAATCTGAGCAAAAGTGTCGGATCCGTGTTTGGAACTTTAAGAAGCAAAGCATACAAACAGGATGTGGAATAATCTCCGAAGTTTAGCCTTCCACTCGGTGATGTGTATTACTTGTGGCCGTACACAGAAGCCTCTTACACTGATTTCACTGTCAGTGACTCGGGCAGTATGTTCAAAACCCGACCTGGATTGTGTCAAGCGAAATGCTTATATTGATCAATCTCAGATATAAACTAGTACTTGATTGGCTAAATTGAACAGAGCAACAACAGGTCACTCAACGCTAACTCGACAAGACACACACCCATGACCTGATTGCACTCACACTACTAATCTGGACCAAAGAATTGGCGGAAAGGTATACCGAGGGTAGAAGATGAACCATGACATTTGGTTGCAAGTGATGCAATGCCGATCGATCTGGATGAATGATTCATGCAATGTGTAGTTCAATGAGATGAGATGAGAGCAGTCAATGTAACCGTCTATCCTCAGTGGTGAGTCTTTGAACTGTGGACTCATGTACAAGCACAATGGAAAATCCCAAAGAGGGCACGACTAAATTAGACGAGAAAGATTCCCTGGATTGTCAGCATACAGAAAACGGTCACAATATTGGCCTGGTCTGAATTTATTGTCCAAACCTTTTCCACTTTTTAAAAAAAGAAGCACTCCTATTTTGTAGTTTTGACTTCCAAGTTCAATCGTAAAAGGTGTGTAAAGTGTTGTCATCTTCTGCTAAGAGAAATGAAGGATAAATTTAGTCCAGTAAGAACAATTGATTTTGTTGGAGTCATTGAATCTAAACTGGTGCCTGGATATAATATCCTTTCCTTGGCACCATACACGAAAAACAGCAACATCATTTTCAAATATGTTCAAGACTTTGTTTTAAATTTTGGTATTGATAAATTTATCCAACTGCCCAGCTATAATCAGGTACTCATTATTTACCTTCACGTGGACTTGAGTGATGTTTAATTGATCAAAGCTATCTCCTGTTGGAGTCGGGCCATTTCTTGCCTTTCAGAAATATATAAAGCACGACTGATAAACATAGATCTCACTACTGGGCAACTGTAATTAGATATGGACAGAAACTTTTACTATATCCCGAGCCTGTGATGTATTCCAAATAACACACACACATAGACACACACACACACACACGCGCGCACATAAAATGCAAGAAGAGGATTGCCAACTCCAACATGGCAATCTAAAAGTATGGTGCTAGAAAAGCACAGCCAGTCCGGCAGCATCCGACGGGAAGCTGTCTGATCAGCTCTGCTTTTCCAGCACCACAATTTTCGACTGTGATCTCAAGCATCTGCAGTCCTCAATTTGTCCTGGTTGACTTTAACCTTGCTGCGAAGCCTCTTCCAAGGATGCCTCCCGTGAAGAAGTTCTCCTCCTCCCTCTACAAGGATCTCAGTGAGTCTCTCTCTTACTGTACCCCGTCGTCTTCTCTGCCCTGAAGCTCTTCAGCCACGTCGTGAACCAACCACCCTCTTCTCTCACCTATCACCAACACTGCCCCTCCCACCTTCTTCTATTGATCGCATTCCCAGTTTGCCGCCAGACACACACGCCCCTCCCCCCTTTTATCTCTCAGCCCACTTTGGCCATCCTGAATTCCAGCATCTTCAGTCCACGCTTTCTCCACATCTATTAGAAAACATTACACTTAACATTGCATTTTTCAGAGTGGAAGCAAACATTTGAACTGCCACGTGATAGAACATAGAACATAGAACATAGAAAAATACAGCGCAGTACAGTCCCTTTGGCCCTCGATGTTGCGCTGATCCTAGCCCACCTAACCTACACTAGCCCACTATCCTCCATATACCTATCCAATGCCTGTTTAAATGCCCATAAAGAGGCAAAATCCACCACTGCTACTGGCAGGGCATTCCATGAACTCACGACTCGCTGAGTAAAGAATCTACCCCAAACATCTGTCCTTTACCTACCACCCCTTAATTTAAAGCTAAGCCCCCTCGTAATAGCTGACCCCATACGTGGAAAAAGGTTCTCATGGTCAACCCTAGCTAAACCCTTAATCATCTTGTACACCTCTATCAAGTCACCCTTAAACCTTCTTTTCTCCAATGAAAACAACCCCAAGTGCCTCAGCCTTTCCTCATACGATCATCCTACCATAACAGGCAACATCCTGGTAAACCTCCTCTGCACCCATTCCAGTGCCTCCACATCCTTCCTATAGTATGGCGACCAAAACTGCACACAATACTCCAGATGCGGCCGCACCAGAGTCTTATACAACTGCAAAATGGCCTCAGGGCTCCGGAACTCAATTCCTCTACCAATAAAAGCCAGTACGCCATATGCCTTCTTCACCACACTATTTACCTCTGTGGCAACTTTCAGAG
Source organism: Chiloscyllium plagiosum (assembly GCF_037043375.1). NCBI lineage: Eukaryota > Metazoa > Chordata > Chondrichthyes > Orectolobiformes > Hemiscylliidae > Chiloscyllium > Chiloscyllium plagiosum. Next base: position 41,268,116 of record NW_028270173.1, read on the forward strand.
ATCTGTGTACATGGACACCAAGATCCCTCTGCTCATCCACACTATAAAGTATCCGACCATTAGACCAGAACCCCGTCTTTTTGTTACTCTTACCAAAGTGAATCACCTCACACTTACCTACACTGAACTCCATTTGCCACCTTTCTGCCCAGCTCTGCAACTTATCTATATCCCGCTGTACCCTGACACATCCTTCCTCACTGTCAACAACTTCACCGACTTTCGTATCATCCGCAAACTTGCTCACTCAACCTTCTAGGCCCCTCCTCCAGATCATTTATAAAATTGACAAACAGCAACAGTCCCAAAACAGATCCTTGCGGAACACCGCTAGTAACTGCACTCCAAGGTGAACCTTTACCATCAACTACTACCCTCTGTCTTCTTCCAGCCAGCCAATTCCTAATCCTAACCTCCAACTCACCCTCGACGCCATACCTCCGTATTTTTTGCAGTATCCTACCATGGGGAACCTTGTCAAACGCCTTACTAAAATCCATATACACAACATCTACCGCATTACCCTCGTCTACCGCCTTAGTCAACTTCTCAAAGAATTCAATAAGGCTTGTGAGGCACGACCTGCCCTTCACAAAACCATGCTGACGGCCCTTGATCACATTATTCCTATCCAGATGTTCATAAATCCTATCCTATACAATTCTCTCTAAGACTTTGCCCACAACAGAAGTGAGACTCAACGGTCTATAGTTACTCAGGTTATCCGTACTCCCATTCTTGAACAAGGGAACCACATTTGCTATCCTCCAGTCGAACTGGCACTATTCCTGTAGACAACGAGGACATTAAAATCAAGGCCAATGGCTCTGCAATCTCCTCCGTTGCTTCCCAGAGAATCCTAGAATAAATGCCATCAGGCCCAGGGGACTTATCTATTTTCACCTTTTCCAGAATTAAAAACACCTCTTCCCTACAGACCTCAAAGCTGTCCATTCTAATTAATTGTGACTCAATATTCACATCGGCAACAATATCCTGTTCCTGAGTGAATACTGACGAAAAGTATTCATTCAGTATCTCCCCAATCTCTTCAGCCTCCACACGCAACTTCCCACTACTATCCTTGACTGGACCTATTCTTACCCTAGTCATTCTTTTATTCCTGACATACCTATAGAAAGCCTTAGGGTTTTCCCTAATCCGACCAACTAAGGACTTTTCATGTCCCCTCCTTGCTGCTCTTAGCTCTCTCTTCAGATCCTTCCTGGCTACCTTATAACTCTCAATCGCCCCAATTCAACCTTCACACCTCATCTTTACATAGGCCGCCCTCTTCCATTTAGCAAGAGATTCCAATCCTATAAAAGTGATTTCGAATTCAATTTAAATTGCACGTTCTTGAATTCATTACATATTATCTGATTAACTAGCAGGGTGAAATGGAGCTCCTCTACTCTCAGATTTTCGTCTATTTCCACCAATTTGCCTTCATTTTGAAGTCGCAATTATTTTTATTTTTGCACAAGCATTACTTGTTCTTGTCATTCACCTGAAACTCAAACTGAACAATTGCACATCTGCTGACTGACAAAACATCGAGAAGGCAATGGCTATCAAGATATTTGTCTCTTCCTTCCTAAACATAGTGAAAGTGAGGGGAACTAGTGCAGCTTCTGGTAAGTTCACAAAATCAACCTTAATATTCAGCATTTATTTCCTTACTAAGTAAATGGACGCAAGAAGAGAAATTAATGTGCAGTAAACGTTCATCAGCAAATTGATTACATAAAGCGATGATATAAATAATTGATCCAGAGCAATATTCTGAATCCTGCAACTCACGTTCACAAGGTATATTTCATCATAATTTTCCAATATGAATAATTCAAATTGATATCGCACAGAAACAATTCAAATCTCGATAGCATCACGTGAAACCACCTCAAGATATGATATTGCAATTTACTGTAATCTTGATGACAATAATTTGAAATACCTATTGGTCTATTCACTATTGATGCTGGGTGTTATTCTGTATATTCTGGATATTGCACCATCAAGTTACCAAACTTGAGAAACGGTTAGATTGAGTTATTTAGTTAACTCCATTCATTTCACTTTGATATTCTTTCGGTTTGTAAGTAAGATGTTCTTTTCATGAAACAACATTTTCATTTAATTGATTCCCCAAAAAACACGCAAATGAAGCATTGTAGCTTTGTGCAAATTCAATTTTTCTGCTTCAGTCTGAATACTAACACAATTAATATTGACACACCCGAGACAACAGTGGAATGCTTTAACTTCATGTTTGAAATTATTGTATCGAAACATAAATCTATCCTATCATTCTTTTAACCAAGTAAAGAGAAAGAAAGGCGCTGGAAAAGCTCAGCAGGGCAGCCAGCATGAGAGAAGCAATAGAGTCAACGTTTCAAGCATAATTCTGGATTAGTGGTGCTGGAAGAGCACAGCAGTTCAGGCAGCATCCGAGGAGCAGTAAAAGCGACGTTTCAAGCATAAGCCATTCATCAGGAATGATCTGTTTTTTTTCCAGCGCCACACCTTTTGACTCTGATCTACAACATGTGCAGTCCTCACTTTCCCTTTATGAACAATGTAACCTGCTAAAAGCTTAAACCAGGCGAATTTTAAGAAGCATCACAAACATCAATTGAGGAATAGACATGCAGATCACATCAATGCAACATAATCTCGGAACAGGGGACGTATGAAAACAGGCAAGTAAAATGTCTCACTTTCAATTTTACTTCTCTCTTTCACTATCAAGGATGTGTGGAACATTTGGAAAATGTTAATTCGCAGCACAAAACAAAATCCTGTTGATTTTTGAGATGGATATTATCAACTTTATCTGAATTCATTTTCCTTATTTTCGATGAATATTAAACCAATCCCTATCTCCATATCCCGTCCATTCTCAGTTCATACCGAAACCAAACTTGCACTTTTCCCTTATTGCATCAGATTACTGATTACGAATCATAATATGTCCCTCTATAGTTTGTAAGGATTCTTTGAATACATGAATCAGATAGCTTATTAAACATGCATTATAGTGTACAAATCTATCTGAAAATGGTGACTCTAGACCATTTAAACATGCACATCTATTAAATTATTTAAGCATTATTAATCTACTACTTAATACTTTTAGAATCAAGGGACTTGTCTTTTTTTTGAGTGTAGGGATTAAAGTGTATTTCAGACGGTTGATCACATAAATTGACGCTTTTAAATGAATTCGACTCTTTAAACGAGGAACCATCTGATGTAATCATACTCCTTCAGCAGTAAGTGAAAATACATCTTGGGGTAATGCGTTTGTTCAAAACACTGGCACTGATGTCAATCATTCTGTAAGACACGTGTCGTCAGGTGAGGTGAAGTACAAAGGCAAGCTTAGTTTGATAACATTACATTTTGGTTTGAGAACTCAAGCTGTGAACATCACTATTCGTACATGTCTCAACCTTTAATCATACAGGTGGAAAATATTTACTACCCTATTCTTGCAGTAGTTGGTATTCCTGGTAAGCATTTTATAATCATTTAAAATTTATGGTCAACTATGTTGAACTGGTGTACTTTTCCTTCCGTCGATGATATGTTTTGTTTGCCTGGATGCGGTTGAAGTTAATTACCATCATAAATCAAATTGGAAGAACACCCTGTATGTTGAAAATTCTGGATAGATTGATTTGCTTGGAAACACAGTTTTTCCTTCCTTTAAAAGATTGATCTACAGTCCCTTAGTTTCATTTGTAGATTGTCTTTGTATTTTTAAAAGCAAGCACTGCGAAGATTAGAAATTTGATGGACAATTTGAAGATGCTAGAATCATTCAAGAATTCATCCAGTGTCTGTGGAGAAAGACAAATCAAATAATTTTATAGACAAATTTTATGAATGTTGATGAACTAAAGAAATCCGCTTTAATGTGCACCAGTATTGTATTTTGCCAACTTTTTTTTTGGAAAATAAGAAAGCTATTTCTGTCATAAAAAGCAGATTATTGTGTTGGAATCGTATATTTCTTTATTATTCATGAGGTCAGTTAGATTCGATTGGATGCATTCTTAACATTTCCTTCAGCGTATGCTGATGGAAATCAGTTCCACATTTTGAATATGCTTTGTTTAATAACATTTCCCTTGAATTCATGATCAAATGGTGTAATGTTTTTCCATTTGTGATTGCAATTTGGATACCCTTTATGTTTGTGCACCTGAGTGGTCATTTTATGATCTCCTGAACTGTCTGTGTACTTCTCGCTTCGATTTCGATTTCCAGTTGGAAAGGACCCTATAAATACCTGTTGATGGATACAGTCTGTGAATTCAGTTTCGCTCTCCAAATAACATAAATTTTTGCAATGCCTCCTTTATTTTACAATATTGATGAGACAAATGCTGTTTTCAGTCTTCTAATATTAGTGTTATAACATATCATGTTACTTTGATATAAAACATAGATTTAAATATATCTATCGACATGTAGTAATGAAACCTTGGGATTATTTGGGACATTTTCAGCTTTCTTAGTGCGTCGCTTCTTTAATGAACTATGCATCCATTCCACTTTATCCACTTGTCCCACACATTGTTTTGGCATTAAATTTCTAAAAGGCACATTACAATTTTATTTTTCCTACTAAGATGTGCTATGTCACACACACCTGTATGGAACTTCTGTATTCGTACCCATTGTATAAGTCTACTAAAGTAACCTTTGGATTTCCTCCTTGTATAAGATGACCCCACAATTTTAGCATTTTTAAAAATTTGCTTAATTGTATGTGCAAAGAGTGGACGCTACTTGTATCAGGCTAGCCATTTTGAAATATTTAATCGATTTTCCTGCCAAGGATGTGAATGAAAAGAAACGACAAAGTTTTGTGTCAGCACAACCTTGGGACAGAAACTCCTTTTCACACCTCAGCCAACCCACCCAATGTAGAAATTAGAACATGCCAACTTACTGAAGACTGTCAAGAACAGTCAACCCTTTATTTCAGAGTTCAGCAATTTTATTCCCTGCAGCCGTGAAGCGTGATAATACTGATTGGAAGTGAAACATCATGATGTGACTCGTATTCCAACAATCCCTCGCTGGCGAGTACCAACATAAACAGTGCACGATATTTTGAACAGAAAATTGTAAATTGATTGATCATCCGCAAAGTGTAGGCAATGTTAACAAATATATTTTTTTCATTTTGCAGCAAATCTGATGGCAATTGTAATTCTCTCCCGTGGACGCTGTGAGCGCTCCAAATGCATCACCACATATCTCTTGGCCATGGCGGTGGCAGATCTGTCTGTGCTGGTATTTGACGTAATGCTCCACGAGACTAAAGAATCGTATTTTCCGTATTCATTCCTAAACTACATTCCAATTTGCCGTCTGAACCTTGTCCTGAGCTTTGTTTGTGTTGATTGTTCTGTGTGGTTGACTGTGGCATTCACCATTGATAGGTTTGTTGCTATTTGTTTTCAGAAGCTACAAAGAAACTACTGCACAACTAAAACTGCAACAACAGTGATAGTCGTGGTGTGTTGTTTGAGCACTTTGCAGAGTGCTCCCATTTATTTTACATATGAAGCCCGTGAAATAACTGCTGACATCTCATGGTCCTGTATTGCAAAAGCAAGCTTTTATTCCTTACCAATATGGGTTGCATTTCTGTGGATGAAACTATTCTAACCCCAGCTTTGCCATTTGTTTCAATATTTTTGTTCAATGTATTGACTGTCAGGAGTATTTTACAGGCAAATAAAGAAATAAGCGATGTCATTGGTAAGAACAAATTTCAGAATTACAATGATCCGGTGATAGAGAACCGAAGGAAATCAATTATTTTATTGCTTGCTATTACTGGCAGCTTTTTGCTTTTGCGGAGTCTGACGCTCGTGTCTTACCTTTGGATACAATTTGCTGACGTATCGTTTTTAGAGACAAATTACACAATCCGTTTACTATTCTTGAACAGTCTGGATATATTCTTAAGGCCACGAGTTGCTGTATAAACACGTTTGTTTATGCATTTACCCAGCGCAAATTCAGAGAGGAAATGAAGAACCCCAATACGCATCCGGTGACTCTAATCATGCATTCGTGTAAGGTAGATTGAATAAATTACTGTGAAGAAGCAAGCACATTTTGTCAAAACTTTTAATCTTTCACTCATCAGTGTAATTTGGAGTAAATGTTAAGATCAAGTGAAACTGACATTCGTGCTCTATGAGTGGGGGTTTCTCACAGTTTGACAAATGGACTCTATTAGTAGATGTATGATCATGGACAATGCACAGAGTCGACGTTGACCATAATTAATAGACAAGTTTTGTTTGCCTCTTAAATCACGTAAGATGACATTGATTGGTCAAGGAAATCCCTTGAGATCTGAACCAGATAATCGCTTTATCCTTTATTATTGTATTAAAACAGTCACACTGTTATCTATGTTATTTCTCACTGCATAACCGAGCTTCCAGTGTACACAAATGACTTTCAAACATCATCACTTTCTTTGGAAACGCCTCTACCAAATGAGAGTATATTTATGAAAAAACCAGCATCCTCCTCTTATACAGCATAAATGGTGTTATGTCTTCTACTTCATTATTTCGCAACGTAAAACTATTTGTCTTGTGTCAGTAATACTCTGGCTTTGTACTATAAATTGCATATCTAAATGAAATAACGACTTTATTATTAATCTTGACAATTTAAGAAAATGGGGATGGAACGAAGTGCATGTTAAGATGTATCCCAATTAGCTTTTCTATTCCTTGAGCTTTAAGCAATACAAGATCAGACATTGTCTTCGATTTGTAATTCTTTTGTTGACATGAGTTGCAAATGGGAGTTCAACGATGAACATGTCCCACAGTACTGTCCCTCCAAATGCGTTAAAATAATATGAATGAAATGGTAAATTTGTAGTAAAATCTGCTCTGCAAATTCTTCAACTCAGCTGATTCGAATGGAGCAATTTCTTCTTCGTATGTTCACCAGTACGTTCTTTTTCCTTTCTCTTTTTTTAACCAGTATCAATGCATCAAGCAGAGTTGAGTTTATTTAACTGATAAAGCAGGGTGTGGGCTTTAAAGTCGCAGATAGCATATTCTAAAGAAAAGAAACACGCATGATGCAGACGACTACAGATTTAAACTACCTGCATAAGATTCATTCTTAACACGTAAATATGTGTTTTTCATTTAAAATCCATTACTGGGACATTTTTATAGTGGAGCCTAAGAAAATACACAGGGCAGTTCGTGGCTAAACTTGTTAATATGCCAAACAGCATCGGCAACAAGTGATAGACAGACTTCGCTGAGACTTTGTACAACCAAAGCGTCAGATCTAAACTCAGCAGTCCTGCCACATAAGAACATAAGGAATAAGAGAAGGAATAAGTCATCCGGCCCTTCGAGCCTATTCTGCCTCTCAATCCGATCGTTGCATGGATAATCTTTGCATGGACTATGCTCCACTTATCCGCATACTCATCGTATCCCTTAATTGCTTTATTTTTCAAAAGTGTATCTAGCTTTACTGAAGTAGCGTCAATTACACCCATAAATTAACATTCTCTGGGTGAAGAAGTTCCTTCTCAATCTAGTCCTAAATCTGCTCCCTCTAATCTCGAGGCTATGCCCTCTTACTCTTTCTTCAACTCCCAGTGGAAACATTCTATCTACTTCAATTTTATCGATTCCCTTTTCTTATATTTCCATAAGATCCCCCCTCATTCTTCTGAATTCCATTGAATATATCCCAGTCTACAAGGTCTCTCCTTATAATCTCATCCATCAACTCTGGAATCAGCTAGTGAATCTCCTCCAGTGCCAGTACATCCTTTGTTTTGAAGTAAGAAGACGAAAACTGCACACAGTACTCCAGGAGTGGCCTCACTAACACCTTGTATAGCAGCAACATTACGTCTCTGCTTTTACACACAATCCCTTTAGCAATGAAGGACAAACTTAAAATTGGCAACCTAATTACTTGTTGTACCTGCAGACGAACCTTCTGCGATTCATGCACAACAGCACCCAGGTCCCTTTGCATAGCAGCATGCTTCAACTTTTTAGCTTTCAACTAATAATCATTTTTATTGTTACTTCTACCAAAATGTATGACTTCAAATTTATTAACATTATATTCCATCTACCAGACCTTTGCTCAGTCACTCAATCTATGTATGTTCCTCTGCAAATTTTCCCAGTCGTCTGCAAACTTTCCTCTGCCACTCATCTTAGTGTCATCTGCAAACCTTGACATCGTGTATGTGGTCCCCAATTGCAAATCAGCTGTATAATTTGTAAATAATTGCAGTCCCAACATTGATCCCTGAGGCACCGACTAGTCACCGATTGCCAACTAGATTTACATTCATTTATGGAGAAGGGCTTTTGCCCGAAACGTCGATTTCGTTGCTCCTTGGATGCTGCCTGAACTGCTGTGCTCTTCCAGCACAACTAATCCAGAATCTGGTTTCCAGCATCTGCAGTCATTGTTTTTGCCTTGCATTCATTTATCCCTACTCTTCACTTCCTTATTGACAACCAAACCTCTATCCATGATAATAATTTACCCCAAACGCCATGCATCCTTATCTTATGCAGCAGCCTCATGTGCAGCACCTTATCGAAGGCCTTTTGGAAATCTAGGTACACCACACCCACTCGGTCCTCATTGTCTAACGTTCTCGCAATGTCTTCATAGAATTCCAGAAAATTTGCCAAGCCTGACCTGCCGTTCATGAACCCATGCTACTTCTGTCCAACGGGACAATTTCCTTCGAGATGCCCTGCTATTTCTTCCTTGATAATAGACTTAAGCATCTTACCCACTACAGAAGTGAAGCGAACTGGTCTATAATTCCCTATCTTTTGTCTACCTCCCTTTTGAAACAGTGACATCACATTTGCTGTTTTCCAATCTGCTAGATCTGCCCTAGAGTCCAGGGAATTTTGGAAAATTACAGACAGTGCACCTGCTATTTCTCCCACCATCTCTTTTCGTACTCTGTGATGCATTCCATCAAAACCTGGAAACGTATCTGTCCTTAGTTCCAGTAGCTTGCCTAACACTAGCTCTTCCATAACAATGATAGTTTCCATGCCCTCACAGTCCTTCATCTCTTCGTCACTTAGTGGCATGTTTTTAGTATCCTTCATTGTGAAGACCAATGCAACATTTACTTTTGCCACTTTTTTCGCTTTATGTATTTATAGATAATTTTGCTATCCATCTTATATTCTGTGCTAGTTTTTTCTCATGCTTTATCTTACTTTTCTTTATTCCTGTTTTTTGTGGCTTTCTGTTAAACTTTAAAGTTTTCTTAATCTTCTAGTTTCATGCTGCTTTTGGCCAATTTGTATGCATTCTCTTTCAATTTGACAGCATGCCTTATTTCCGTAGACAACCATGGCAAATTACCTCTCTTCTTATAGTCCTTCCTTTTCACCGGAATATGCTTTTCCTGAGGACTTTGAAAAATTTCTTTGAAAGTCCTCACTGCTCTTCAACTGTCCCGCCATAAAATATTTGTTCTAGTCTGCATTAGCCCGGTCCGCCCTCATTCTATTTTCGTCAAACACTGGACACCAGTATTGGATTTTATCTTCACACTCTCCAGATGTGTTCTAAATTCAACCATACGGTGATCACATCTTCCAAGAGGATTTTTAACTATGAGGTCATTAATTAATCCTGTCTCATTAAACAGGACGAGATCGAGGATAGCTTGGTCCCTCGTCAGTTCAAATATGGACTGTTCAAGAAATCTATCACGGATTCAATCAATGACCTCACCCACACAGCAACCCTGATCGAGCTGCTTCGACCAATCTACATGCAGGTTAAAATCCGCCATGATAACAGCCATACTATTTTTGCAGGCATCAGTTATTTCTTTGTTTATTGCCTGACCCAATGTGATATTATTATTTGGTGACCTATACATTATGCCTCTGTGTACGTTTTCCTTCTTAGAATTTCTAATTTTCACCCAAATGCATTCAACTCATTCTCCATCGGTCCTATGTCATCTCTCAACAACGCCCTCATGTCGTCTTTGAATGTCAGAGCTACTCCACCTCCCTTACATTACTGCCTGCCCTTCTAATAGTCGTGTACCTTTGAATATTTAATTCTCAGTCGTGACCATTCTGTAATGGCTCCCAAATCACTTTCATTTGCGATGATTTGTGCCGTTAACTCCTCAACCTTGTTACGAATGCTCTGAGCATTGAGGTCAAGCGCCTTCATGCTAGCTTTCGCACCGTCATGATTCACAACATCTCTAATATCTCCTGAATTGTCCTTCCATTTTGCTTCTTTCATTGTCTGCCCTTAACGTAAACCCTCCTGCATGCATGTGAACCTGCTGTTTACCTTTTTATTTGTTATAATACTTCCTGCCGCTTTCCCTTTCGCTTCCACCCAACTCACAAGCTTAAAGTCGAGAGTGTGATGCTGGAAAAGCACAACAGGTCAGGAAGCATCCGAGGAGCAGGAGAATCGATGTTTCAGAGAAGAGCCATTCATTAGGCAGGTTCTTGCCCCAAACGTAAATTCCGCTGTTCCTTGGATGCTGCCTGACCTGCTGTGCTTTTCCTGCACTTCACTCTCGACTCTGATCTCCAGCATCCACTGTCCTCACTTTTTCACAGGTTTAAAGTCCTCGCGATTAACCTATTTTTCCTTTTCAGTTCAGGTGGAGAGCATCCCATTGGTACAGATGCCTTGGGTTCCAACATTGATGCAAATACCCCATGAAAGTAACCCCATTTTCCCAAGCCATTTCCTTTGCTTCGTGTTTGCTACCAAATTTTGAATTCGTTACTAACAAGATACCGGTGTCAGACTGCAGAAAAGCAAAAAGCTGCCAGAAACAGCAAACAATAAAATAATTGATTTTCTTCCGGTTCTTTATCATCGGATCGTTGTAATTCTGACCTTTGCTCTTTCCAAAGACACCGTTTCTTACTCTATTTGCCTGTAAAATATTCCGGATGATCAATACATTAAACAGGAAAATTACAAACAAAGCAGGGGTTAGAGTAGTTTCAATCCACAGAAATGCAACCCATATCGGTAAGGTGTAAAAGCTTGCTTTTGCACGACAGGACCATGAGATGTCATCAAGTATTTCATGGGCTTCGTATGTAAATTAAATGGGAGCTCACTGCAAAGTGCTCAAACAACACACCACGACTGTCACTGTTGTTGCAGTTTTAGTCATGCAGATATTTCATTGTAGTTTCTGATAACAAACAGCAACAAACCTATCAACGGTGAATGCGACAATCAACCACACAGAACAAAGCCCAGTACGAGGTTCAGACTGCAAACTGAAGTGTAGTTTAGGAATTAATGCGGAAAATACGAATCTTTAATCTCGCAGAACAATACGTCAAATATCAGCACAGACAAATCTGCCACCGCCATGGCCACGAGGTATGTAGTGATGCACTTGCAGAGCTCACAGCGTCCATAGGAGAGAATTACAATTGCCACCAGATTTGCTGCGAAGTGAAAAAAATATATTTGCTCTCACTGCCTATAGTTTGAGGATGATCAGTCAATTTACAATTTTCTGTTGAAAGTATCGTGCACTGTTGATGTTGGCACCCGACAGCTAGGGGGTGTTGGAAAGTGAGTCACGTTTTACTACCAGTCAATATTATCACACATCACGGTTGCATGGAATAAAATTATTGCACTCTGAAATAAAGGGTCGTTGGAACGTTCAAATTTCAACTACTTTAGTTGGATTGGCGGATGTGTGAAAATGGGTTTCTATTTCAAGGCTGTGCTGTCACAAAACTTTGTCTTTTCTCATGATTCATATACTTGGCAGGAAAGTAGATCAAATATTTCAAAAAGGCTTGTCCGATGTAAGTAATGTCTACTCTTTGCACACACAGTCAAGCAAAATCTTTAAGTTGCTGAAATTGCAGGGTTATCTCAAAAAAGAAGGAAATCAAAAGGTAACTTATAGAACGGGTAGGAAAACAGAACTTCCATACAGGTGTGTGTGACACAGTGCATTTTAGCAGGAAAAATAAAATCGTAATGAGCCTTTTAGCAAGTAAATGTCAAAACAGTGTGTGGAACAAGTGGACATAGGCGAATTAATGCAGAGTCCATCAAAGACGCTACACGCCAAGAAGGCCAAAAATATCGCAAGAAATCCCAAGATTACATTAATACATGTCTATAGATATAAAATTTAAATCAACGTTTTATATCAAAGTAACATGATATTTTATAAAACTAATCTTAGAATACTGCGAACAGCAGTTGTCTCATTAATATTGTAAAATAAAAGAGGCATTGCACAAATTAATGTTATTTGGAGAGCGAAACTGATTGAACAGACTGTATCCATCAATATGTATTTCTAGGGTTCTTTCCCATTGGAAATCCAAATCAAAGAGAGAAGTGGTGGAGACAGTTCAAGAGATCATCAAATCACCTCTCAGATGCACATATATAACGTGTATCCAATTGCAGTTGTCAAAAATGGAAAAACAACACACCACTTGTTCGTGAATTCAAGGGAAATGTTATTAAACAAAGCATATTCAAAATGTGGACTGATTTCCATGAGCATACGCTGAAAGAAATGTTAAGAATGCATCCAATGGAATCTAGCTGACCTCATGAATAAGAAAGAAATGGATGATTCCAGCATAATAACCTGCTTTTTATGACGGAAGTCGTTTTATTATTTTGCAAAAAGGTTGGCAAAATACAATATTGGTGCAAAGTTAAACGGAATCTTTTAGTTAATCAACTTTCATAAAATTTGTCCCTAAAATTATTTGATTTGTCTTTCTCCACAGACACTGGATCGATTCGTGAATGATTCTAGCAACTTCGACTTCTACGTCAAATTTCTAATCTTCGCAGTGTTTGCTTCTAAAAATACAAAGGCAATCTACAAATGAAACTACGGGACTGTAGATCAATTTTTTTAAAGGAAGGAGAAACTCTGTTTCCGGGCAAATCATTCTGTCCAGTATTTTCAACATACAGGGTGTTCTTCCTGTTTGATTTATGATGGTAATTAACATCAACCGCATCCAGGCAAACAGAACATATCATCGACGGAAGGAAAAGTACACCAATTCAACAGAGTTGACCATAAATTTTAAATTATTATAAAATGCTTACCAGGAATACCAACTATTGCAAGAATAGGGTAATAAATATTTTCCACCTGTATGATTGCTTGTTGAGCCATGTTTGTAAAATGATGTTCACACCTTGTGTTCTCAAACTAAAATTTAATGTGATCAAACTAAGCTTGCCTTTATTCTTCACCTCACCTGACGGCACGAGTATTACACAGTGATTAACATTAGAGCCAGTGTTTTTAACAAACACATTACCCCAAGGTGTATTTCCATCTACTGCTCAAGGAGTATGATTTTATCAGATGGTTCCTCGTTTAAAGAGTCGAATTCATTTGAAAGAGTAAATTTATGTGATTAAATGTCTGAAATACATTTTAAGCCATACACTCAAAAAAGAGACATGACTCTTGATTCCAGATGTATTAACTACGAGATTAATAATGCTTAAATAATTCAATAGATGTGCATGTTTCAGTGGTCCAGCGTCACCACTTCCTGATAAATTTGTACACTATAATGCATGCTTAAAAAGGTATCTGATTCATGCATTCAAAGAATCGTCACAAACTATACAGAGACCTATTATGATACACAATCAGTAATCTGATGCAATAAGGCAAAACTGCGAGTTTGGTTTCAGTATGAACTGACAATGGACGAGGCATAGCATTGTTTCAATATTCACGAAAATAAGGAAAATGAATTCAGATGAAGTTAATAATATCCATCTCAAAAGTCAACGGGAGTTTTCTTTTTGCTGCAAATTAACATCTTCCAAACGTTCTACACATCCTTGATAGTGAAAGAGAAAAGGAAAATTGCAAGTGAGACATTTTACTCGCCTGTTCCGATCGTCCCCTTTTCCTAGATTATGTTGCATTGATATGGTCTACACGTCTATCCTAAATTGATATTTGTAATGCTTCTTAATTTTCGCATGGTTGGAGGTTTTAGCAGGTTACATTTCTCATAAAGGGAAAGTGAGGACCGCGCATGTTGGAGATTAGAGTCGAAAGGAATGGCGCTGGAAAAAAAAAACAGGTCATTTCTGATGAAGGGCTTATGCTTGAAACGTCGACTCTCCTGCTTCTCACATGCTGCCTGCCCTGCTGAGATTTTCCAGCGCCTCACGTTTTGACTTTATATCTCATTACTTGGTTTAAAGAATGATAGGATAGGTTTATGTTTCGATACAATAATTTCAAACATGAAGTTAAAGCGTTCGACTGTTGCCTCGGGAGTGTCATTATTAATTGTGTCAGTATTCAGACTGAAGCAGAACAATTGAATTTGCACAAAGCTTCAATGTTTCATTTGGGTATTTTTTGGGAATCAATTAAATGAAAATGTTGTTTAATGAAAAGAACATCTCACTTACAAACCAAAAGAATATCAAAGAAAAATTAATGGAGTGAACTAAATAGCTCAATCAAACCGTTGCTCAAGTTTGGCAACTTGATGATGCAATGTCCAGTGTAGACGGAAGAAAACCCGGCATCAATAGTGCATAGACCAACAGCTTTATCAAATGGTTGTCATCAAGATTACAGTAAATTGCAATATCATTGTTTGAGGTGATTTCACCTTTACGGCATGGAGATTTGAATTGTTTCTATTTGATATAAATTTGAATTATTCATATTGGAAAATGATGATGAAATATTTCTTGTCATTACAGTGAACGTGAGTTGCAGGATTCAGAATGTTGCTCTGGATCAATTATTTATATCATCCCTTTATGCAATCACTTTGCTGATGAACGTTTAGTGCACATTAATTTCTCTTCTTGCGTCCATTTTCTTAGAAAGTAAATAAATACTGATTATTAAGATTGATTTTGTGAACTTACCAGAAGCTGTCCAATTTCCCCTCACTTTCACGACGTTTAGGAAGGAAGAGACAAATATCTTGATGGTCATTGCCATTTCCATGTTTTGTCAGTAAGCAGATGTGCAATTGTTCAGTTTGAGCTTCAGGTGAATGACAAGAACAAGTAATGCTTGTGCATAAACAAAAATAATCGTGACTTCAAAATGAAGGCAATTTGGTGGAAAGTAGTCGAAAATCTGAGAGTAGAGGAGTTCCAATTCACCCTGCTAGTTAGTCAGATAACATGCAATGAATTCAAGAATGTGCAATTTATATTGGAATCTAAATCACTTTTATAGGATTTTTAGTGCTAGGAATAAAGCAGTCTGTTGTGGAATACTGTTTCCACTTGTGCCTGAGATTCCCATGCATAATTAGACAAGACTTGATGAGAATAATCATGTGTGGCCAGGCAGAATAGAATTTCACGGGACAGTTCAAAAGTTTGCTTCCACTCTGAAGAATGCAATGGACAGTGCAATTTATTCTAATAGATGCGGAGAAAGTGAGGACTGAAGATGCTGGAATTCAGGGTGGCTCAAGGGGGCTGAGAGATAAAACGGGGGAGGGGCGTGTGTGTCTCACAGTAAACTGGGAATGCGATCGATAGAAGAAGGTGGGGGGGCAGTGGTGGTGATAGGTGGGAGAAGAGGATGGTTGGTACACGACGTGGCTGAAGAGCTTCAGGGCAGAGAAGACGATGGGGTACAGTAAGAGAGTGACTCACTGAGATCCTTGTAGAGGGAGTAGGAAAACCTCTTCTTGGGAGGCATCCTTGGAAGAGGCTTCGTAGCAAGATTATAATCAACTAGGAGAAAGTGAGGACTGCAGATGCTTGAGATCACAGTCGAAAAGTGTTGTGCTGGAAAAGCAGAGCTGATCAGACAACTGCCCATCGGATGCTCCCTGACTGGCTGTGCTTTTCGGGCACTACACTTTTACATTGCCATGGAGGAGTTGGCGATCCTCTTCTTCATTTTATGTGTGTGTGTGTGCGTGTGTGTTATTTGGAATACATCACAGGCTCGGGATATAATGAAAGTTTCTGTCCATATCTAATTACAGAAGCCAAGTAGTGAGATCTCTGTTTATCAGTCGTGCTTTATATATTTCTGAAAGGCAAGAAATGGCCCGACTCCGACAGGAGTTAGCTATGATCAGTCAACCATCACGCAAGTCTACGTGAAGGTAAAAAATAAGTATCTGATTGTCGTTGGGTAGTTGGATAAATTTATCAATAACAAAACATTAAATCAAAGTCTTGAGCATATTTGAAAATGATGTTGCCGTTTTTCGTGTATGATTCCATGGAAAGGATATTATATCCAGGCACCAGTTTAGATTCAATGACTCCAACAAAATCAATTGTTCTTACAGGACTAAATATATCCTTCATTTCTCTTAGCAGAAGATGACAACACTTTACACGCCTTTTATGATTGAAATTGTAAATCAAAACTACAAAATAGTAGAGCTTCTTTTTAAATAGTGGAAAAGGTTTGGACAATAAATTCAGACTAGTCCAGTATTGTGATCGTTTTCTGTATGCTGACAATTCAGAGAATCATTTTCGTCTAACTTAGTCGTGCCCTCTTTGGGATTTGCCATCGTGCTTGTACATGAGTCCACAGTTCAAAGACTCACCACTGAGGATGAACGGTTACATTGACTGCTCTAATCTCATCTCATTGAACTACACATTGCATGAATCATTCCTCCAGATCTATACGCATTACATCATTTGCAACCCAAAGTCATGTTACATCTTCTGCCCTCTGTATACCTTTCTGCCAATTCTTTGTTCCAGATTAGTAATGTGGGTGCAATCAGGTCATGTGTGTGGGTCTTGTCGAATTGGCGTTGAGTGATCTGTTGTTGCTCTGTTCAATTTAGCCAATCAAGTACTAGTTGATACCTGAGATTGATCAATATAAACATTTCGCTTGTCACAATCCAGGTCGGGTTTTGAACATACGGCCCGACACACTGAGAGTGAAATCAGTGTAAGAGGCTTCTGTGTACGGCCACAAGTAATGCAAATCACCGAGTGGAAGGCTAAACTTCGGAAATTATTCCACATCATGTTTGTATGCTTTGCTTCTTTAAGTTCCAATCACGGATCCACCACTTTTGCTCACGTCATGTTTGTATGCTTTGCTTTTTTAAGTTCCAAACTCGGATCCACCACTTCTGCTCAGATTTTTGTGTTCTGCATAGTAGAAGTTCCAATCCTTATATTGAAAGATTCTGGTTTCCCTAACACACGGTAATTACTGCCACCGTCCCACCACTCCACCGTGCCCCACCCCACAAGCTAGCTGAGCAGTTAGCCTCCTACAATCTGATCACCAATTACCATGTCTATAGCAAATCTTTGGTTAATTGTAAACCACATGGCCAGTAAAACTGTTTCAAGCTCCGTATGTTAGTTCCACGCTTTGATTGTATTCTCACTGGTGTGGGTACATCTTGGTTATACATTTTACAGGTTGAAATTAAGGCAACATGTTAATTTTGTTCCCAGTATCGTTTTAACATTCTCATTTTATTATTTCTTTTTACTTTATTGTTGTTTGCATGAAGATTGTGGGTGTTGCTGATTTGGTTTTGTTTGTAAAAATAATTTAGTTTTATGTATACTTCCATTCTCCAAAATTCACAAGGGAATGAAGTTTGATATGCTTGCCGTAAAGATTTTGATTGACACTTTTGATTTTACCTCGGTTCCGTTTTTTTTCAAGAATACTAATCACCTGTTTCAAAACTCTAAATGTACAATGTATTTTCGAAAAACAACGACAAAATCGATGACATATTTTCACACAGAGAGACTGTTGACATCGTGAATTCAAATTCAACGCAAACTGAATTGATGTCCGATATTGTTGTATTTGCTCACCCAATTATAATGATTCCACATGGAACATCTCCTGGGTAAAAAGTGACAAGCAACTGAACTTTCTTATAGACTCGGCCAGACCACAAAAAAACATTCGTAAGCAGCCAACCCATACCATAACTTTGCAATTTGTTTTGTACGTCTGCAGTTAAAATTACCCGGTTTACGTTCGCTAGGATGACTACCCGATTTTAAAACAGACAAAAATGTATTCACAAAATTACACAATGAAACACAAAGAACAGACTAAAGAATACCTTCAGAACTCAGTCTATCCAAACTAAACTTAACGATGCTGTTTAGAAAGTACACAACAGTATCATATGCAAACCCATTAAACACAGTAAAAATGAAAACAAAAGGCTCAGAGGTCGAAATTAGAAAGGCAGAAGGAGAGAGAGTTTAGCAGCCTGTTTCCACACAGATCACTGCTGAAATTCCTAACTAGTTCTGGACTGAACCTTTCAGCTAAAGAGCTAGACACAGCCCCTTGACTTATGCAGTTTACTTCGAAAAACACAAATGCTTTCACCTAAAGACTCATCTGTTTCCATATAAACAAAAGGATATTTCATCTCTGTTCCAAATCCAACCGTTTTGGAGCTCAGACTGTTTAAGACCGCTCTAAAAAAAGTCCCAGGATTCAGTATCCTCGAGAAAAGTAACAGCTTTTCGAAACAACGACCAGCTTTGTGACAAATGAAATAGACAAATAATTATCTATGTGGCTAACAGAACAAGTGGGAGAAATCTTGCAACGAATACGTCACCTCTGAATTTTTCTAAACCAGTCCATAATCTGCAAAGTGCGGGTCATGAATGTGAAAGAATGTTTCCCATTTAGATGGATCAATACAGCTCCAATAAAATTCAAAAGACTTCACACTATCCTGGATAAAATAGCCTACTGGATGGGCCTGCTAACCACAAATGTGCACTGCCACCAATATAACCTCTCAGGAACATTCGTGTGTACTGTCACTGACTATCACTGAGCTAACAGAAAGCAATACAAGGTGTTTGGATAAATGGGTGTTGAATGATAGGTGGCAGTGTTGAATGAATTTACAATTTACACAGATGATTTGGAGTTGGGGGCCAAAAGTATTGTGTCAAACTTTGCAGATGACACTAAGCTGAATGATTCAGCAAAGTGTGCAGTGGAAACTGAAAGTCTGCAGAGGGATATAGATAAGTTAAGAGAGTGGGCAAGGATCTGGCTTATGGAGTACAATGTTGGCAAATGTGAGGTCATCCATTTTGGTAAATATAAAAGCGAATCCGACTATTATTTATAATATTGCATCACACGTCTGTGCAGGGGGGCCTCCGTGACCTTGTGACAAAAGCTTTCTTTGAAGGAGCAGCAAGTAATAAATAAGACAAATGGAATGATGTCCTCTATTTTTAGAAGGGTGGATTTTAAAAACAGGGACATTGTGCTGAAGCTCTTTAAGGCACTGGTGAGACCACATCTGCAGCATAATGTAGAATTTTGATTTCTTTCCTTGAGAAAGGATATGCAAGCACTGGAGGAGATGCAAAGATTTATTAGGTTAATTGATTAATTGAGCGGGCTGGCTTCTGAGGAAAGTATGACGACAATATGACTATACTCATTGGAATTTAGAAAAATAAGAGAAGATCATATACAGACATACAGTTATGAAGGGAACGGATAAGATAGAAACAGGCTGGTTGAATCCACTGGATGGTGAAATTAGAACTAAGGGACATCGACTCAAAATTAGAAGGATCAGATTTAGTGCTGAGTTGAGGAAAATTTTAAATGTATAACTAGGTTTTATTGTCATGTATACTCAAGTGCAGAGGTGCAGTCAGACATTGACAACGTCACCTTTCATGGTGCCATATTAAGTACAAATTACCTAGGTACAAATCTGAGATCCAAAAAAAAATGAAAAACGTTATGTTACTTTACAGTGATTGATAACATAAGTTAGAAAATAGGCATTCAGTTAAAATGACAAACATTTCAGTCAAATAAAAAGATTATAGGTGAACATGACATTGCAGACGTGGTCTGACTGACCTCACAAGCTGCTGTCTACTTGCACCAGTGTCCAGTCCAACAACCATCTCTGCTACATTCCATGTCTTCAGCCTACTTCACTCTGGCTCTCAGCCACTCTGGTCTGTTCTGAACTGGTTTTTCACCGCAGAAGGTTGTGAGTCTGTGGCATTCACTGCACGGTCAATCAGCTGAAGCTACCTTGCTAAACGTTTTTAAGGCAAAGATAGATAGATTTTGAACTGTAAAAGAATTATGGGATACGATGGTGGGTGGGTAAGTGGAGCTGAGTCCACTAAATGATCAGCTATGATGTTATTAAAAATTGAAACAAGCTGGAAGGGCCAAATGGCCTAATTCTGCTCCTATTCTTTATGTCCTTACCTGCAAGATGCAGAAAATCTCCTAAGGTGCCTTAGAAATTGTCTTCTAAACTTATCACGATGATTGCCATCTCGGAAGCAAGGACAGCAGATGCATGGAAACACAAACATTTACAAATTTCCCTCCAAGCCACTCATTTACCTGACTCAGAAATACATTATTATGCGAAGAGCCTGCAGTTCTCTACACAATGGGATCGACAATCGACATACATCAAAATGACGGCAGCACCTGGAGGAGTCAGCTCATCGCTTTCTCAAGGGCAGCGAGTAATGGGTCAAAGGAAAGACTGCCGCAATGTCAACTCACAAAGTGGCTGAAATAGCACCTAGGACTTTCCACTGTCAATTGTCATCACGATAGCTGCCAAAGATCTGCAAAAATCAGAATATCTTTCTGCCCTGTTTTGCCACAGGACACTAAATCCACCAATGCTCTGAATGAATCCAAAAACTAAATCAGATAATTTTAAACTGTACATCGCGTTTCAGTTTTACTAAATGTCAAATCCACTCTCCTCTAGGCCACGTATCATGTCAGTTGAAACTTTATTGCTGGAACAGCACAGCAGGTCAGGCAGCATCCAGGGAACAGGATCATGTCAGTCAATGTTTCAGGAATAAACAGATATCACACTGCCAATCAGGGCTGATCTGTTCCTTTATTGTGGTTCGTCCTTTTAATTACTTAATGTGATGGCAGTTATAAGTGGGTGGTGAGTGATTTGAGATGATTCACAAATATCATGTGACGGCACAGAGTCCAGCACCACCAAAACAAAGCAAAATATTGGCAAGACTGGAGGACAGATGTCACATTATAATACGCAACGCCTGGAATAGGAAACAATCGGATTACGTATCATTCCCAACTATTTAGCATCTGCATTGCTCCTTTAATGCCATTAACACTACCATTGCCTTTTGTGATAGGTACCCTCACCAATAAGAAACTTTCCTCCATTAAATACGTTGGAGCCATTTAAAACTATTGTCTACAGCGCTGATGATTGTTAAATTAATTGTCAGTTCTACCAATGGATTCAGCTAGTGTCAGCAAATTGTCAGGAATTTCCTACATTAAAATCGTTTACTAAGTTAACGTATTAAAGCCATGTAGCCTTTTGAACAAATACATTATTAAAGAAACGACATGCTTAATCATGTTCTTCCGTTCATCTCTGATTATGTTTTCTCTGGGAAACTCCATAAATAAATGTGCTTGTGCAACAACTCAAAGTCCTGAAAGTGTATACAGTATGAGCAAGAATAGGAAATGGGTCATTATAATTTGCTTTGTAAAATTGAGTGTCTGTAAGTTGGACACATAAATGCAGTACCAAAGTCAACATCCATAAAAATATAAAATTGCCAGAAATGGCCAGCAGTAAAATTATCAATTTGCTTCTGTTCTCCATCTCAGGATCATTGTAATTCTGACAATGTTTTTTTTTTGCAGTCCGCTTCTCACTTTGCTTGCTTGCAAACTGAGCCAAGTGGTCAGTGCATTAAGCAATAAAATAAAAAATATGGACGAAATGGAGTTAAAATGGTTTCCAACCAAATAAATGTGACACATATGAGCAAGCTATAAAAACTTGATGATATCGACCAGGACCATGGGACAATATCAATTATTTCTCAAAGTTCATATTTTCAAAAATGCTCAAGAAACCAACCACTGTGAGTGCCACAGCTGCAGTTTTAGCAGTACAATAATTTCTTTGTAGATTCTGACAACAAATGGCCACAAACCCGTCGAAAATGAAAACGACAGTCAACCAGACAGAGCAATCAATGGAGATAAGACGTGTGGCCGGGTTAAGGCAGAAAATTGGACAGTAGTTCAGAAATGAATATGTATAATAGGCATATTTAATCACACAGAAAAGCACATCAAATATCAGATCAGATAGGTCCGCTATTGCCATTGCTACCAGGTATTTCCTGATGCATTTGGAGAGCTCACAGTGGCCACGGCAGAGATTCTCAATTGTTATCAGATTAGCTGCAATGGAAGGAAAGATAAAAATTGCCAATAATTGGAAAGATCATAAGTCTAAACGTATCTTTTTCTGAATATTAGCATATCCCTTGAACTTTTACTCAAAGCTTCCTGTGGAATGAGAATCCAATGATATTGAATGGAATGTTTCACTCGTTCTACACCCCATAAACAGGACAATGACAACACTCCATATACAAACTCCAGCTGCAAGAGCAAGTCAAGGACTCAAACCTCTGCAGCCCATAAAGAACAAAGAAAATTACAGCACAGGAAGAGGCGCTTCAGCCTGCCCTGATCTATTTAAACCTGTTATCTGTTTTCAAAGGAATGCATCTCTCTGTTCCCTGCCCATTCATGTATCTGCCTCGATTCATCTTAAATGACACTAATGTGCCCACTTCTACCACCTCTGCTGGCAACGTATTCCAGGTACCCACCACCCAGAAGAAAAAACTTCCCATGCATGTTTCCCTTAAAATTTTCTCCTTTCAGATTGAACTCGTGAACACAAGCAATTGAGTCCAGCACTCTGGGGATAAAGCTTCTTTCTATCACACTGCTTAGAGATCTCATGATATAGGAGACGTCAATCAAGTCCCTCCTCAACCTTTGACTTTCGAATGAAAACATTCCTAATCCACTCAACTTCTTTTCATACGGAGCGCCCTCCATACCAGGCAACATTCTGGTTAATCTCCTCTCAAACCTCTCCAAAGAATCCACATCCTTCTGGTAATTTGAAGACCAAAACTGTACACATTATTCGAAATGTGGCCGAAACAAAGTCCTATACAACTCTCCCATGACCAGCCAAACATATAGTAAATACCCCATCCAATGAAGGAAAGCACGTCTTGTGCCTTTTTCACTACTTTATCAACCTGTGTTGCCCCTTTCCGTTTCCAATAAACCTGAAAACATAGATCTCTCTGCACATCGGTTTCCCCAGGACTTTTTCATTTACTATATAACTTACTCGACAATTGTATCGTTAAAAAATAAACCACTTCACATTTGCCTGGACTGATTTCCATGCAACATTTCTCCACTCAACTCTCCAATCTCGCTATATTCTTCTGCATTCTTTGACAATCCTCTTCACTCTCAGCTATTCAGCAAATCTTAGTATCATCTGCAAACTTGCAAATCAGATGACCTACACCTTCCTCCAGGTCGTTCATATTTCACAAACAAGAGTGGTCCCAGCATGGATTCCTGTGGACCACCACGGGGCACAGTTCTCCATTTGAGAAATTTCCTTCCACTACTACTCTCTGTCTCCTGTTCCCCTGCCAGTTCTCTATCAATGCAGCTAGTACAGCCTGGACCCCATGCAAATTCACTTGCTCCACCAGCCTGCCATGGTGAACTTAATTAAATGCCTTATTGAAGTCCACTACATGGCATCTCCACCCCTTCCCTCATCAATCAACTTTGTCATTTCCTCGAAGAATTCTATTAAGTTGGTGAGACATAACCTTCCCTGCACAAAACCATGCTGCCTTTCACTGATAAGCCAGTTTTCTTTCAAATGTAAGAAAACCACTGATGTAAGCCTCGCCGATCGATAATTACTTGGATTATTCTTGCTACCCTCATGCAGTCAGAGGAACGTACAGCACAGAAACAGATCCTTTGGTCCAACTCATCTATGCTGACCAGATATCGTAACTTTATCTTGTCCCATTTGCAAGCACGTGGCCCATATCATTGTAAACCATTACCATTCATATACCCACCTACATGGCATTTAAATGATCTATTTGGACCAGCCTCCAGCACATTCTCTGGCAGCTTATTCCATGCACGCACCACCCTCTGCATGAAAATATTGCCTCTTAGATCCCTTTCACAACATCGATACGATGGGAGGGAGACCAGAATCGCAAACAATATTCCAAACGTGGCCTAATCAATATCCTGTACAGCCTGTATATAACCTCCAACTTCTCCAGTCAATGCTATGACCACAAAGGAAAGCATACCAAATGTCTTCGTCACTCCCCTATGAAGGATCTGTGAATCCACACTCCACGGTCTCTTTATTCTGCAACAGTCCCCAGGACCTCACGATTTATTGTATCAGTCCTGCTCGGATTTGCATTTCCAAAATGCAGCAACTCACACTTATCTAAATTGGCCACTCCTCGGCCCATGTCTTTTCGTTTGATTCATATATTTGGCAGGAAAACAGATTAAATACTTCAAAAGGGCCTGTCTGATATCATTATTGTCGACCATTCGCATGGACAACCAAGCAAAATGTGTCAGTTACCAAATATGTTTGGTGTATCTCATAAAAGGAAGAGCTCAAAGGATAGTTTTAATAAACTGAGAAAGGCTGAAAAATGAAACTTCCATCCAGATATGTGTAAGCTGGTTCATTTCATTAGGAAGCATAAAGTCGCAACATCCGTTTTAGAATTTAAATGTGAAAACAGTGTGAAGGATTGATGGATATTTTTTACATGAATATGTTTATTGGAAAACTTTTTAAATCATCTACAAACCATCTTTATACAAAAACAGTAATATCAAAATACAGAAAGATAGAGGCAGTACAACAATGTTATACCATGATACTATTCATAATGAACTACTACTCTACCAGAACAAACGTATCTACTTAACTTGAACTAATGTACAAACAAATTAAAAGGAAATTAAATTAAACTGAATTCAAATTAGTTGTTTGAACTAACAACTAATCAGTTCCACATTTTGAATATGCTTTGTTTAATAACATTTCCTTTGAATTCACGAACAAGTGGTGTATTGTTTTTCCATTTTTGACAACTGCAATTGGATACACGTTATATATGTGCATCTGAGAGGTGATTTTATGCTCTCTTGAACTGTCTCCAGACTTCTCTCTTCGATTTGGATTTCCAGTGGGAAAGAACCCTATAGATGATACAGTCCGTTAATTCAGTTTCGCTCTCCAAATAACATTAATTTGTGCAATGCCTCTTTTATTTTACAATATTAATGAGACAACTGCTGTTCGCAGTATTCTAAGATTGGTTTTGTAAAATATCATGTTACTTTGATAGAAAACGTTGATTTAAAGTTTAAATCTATAGACATGCATTATAGACATGACACCGTGGGATTTCTTGCGATTTTGTTTTGCCTTCTTAGTGTGTAGCTGCTTTGATGAACTCTGCATCCATTCGCCTATGTCCACTTGTTCTACACTCTGATTTGACATTTAATTGCTAAAAGGCGCATTACAATTTTATTTTTCCTGCTGAAATGCACTGTGTCACACACACCTGGATGTAAGTTCTGTTTTCGTACCCCATTCTACAACTTTATTAAAATAATATTTCGATTTCCTTCGTTTCTGAGAAAACCCTGCAAATTTAGCAGCTTAAAGGTTTTGCTTGACTGTGTGTGCAAAGAGTAGACAGTACTTGCATCAGACAAGCCCCTTTGAAATATTTAATCCACTTTCCTGCCAAGTATATGAATCAAAAGAAAATACAAAGTTTTGTGACAGCACAGCCTTGGAATAGAAACCCATTTTTACACATCAGCCAATCCACCTAATGTAGTTGAAATTTGAACGTCCCAACTTACTAGAGACTGTGATGACGAGTCGACCCTTTATTTCAGAGTGCAGCAATTTTATTCCATGCAGCCGTGATGCGTGATAATATTGATTGGGAATAAAACGACATGATGTGACTCACTTTCCAATTCTCCTTAGCTGGCGGGTAACAACATAAACAGTGCACGATATTTTGAACAGAAAATTGTAAATGAACTGATCATCCTCAAACTAGAGGCAGTGAAAGCATATTTTTTTTTTTTCACTTCGCAGCAAATCTGGTGGCAATTGTAATTCTCTCCCACGGACGCTGTGAGCTCTCCAAATGCATCACTACATACCTGATGGCCATGGCGGTGGCAGATTTGTCTGTGCTGGTATTTGACGTATTGCTCTACGAGATTAAACATTCGTATTTTCCGTATTAATTCCTAAACTACACTTCAGTTTGCCGTCTGAACCTCGTCCTGGGCTTTGTTTGTGTTGATTGTTCTGTGTGGTTGACTGTGTCTTTCACCATTGATAGGTTTGTTGCTATTTGTTGTCAGAAACTACAAAAAAAACTACTGCACGACTAAAACTGCAACAACAGTGATAATCGTGGTGTGTTGTTTTAGCACTTTGCAGAGTGCTCCCATTTATTTTACATATGAAGCTCATGAAATAATTGATGACATCTCATGGTTCTGTATTGCAAAAGCAAGCTTTTATACTTTACCGATATGGGTTGCATTTCTGTGGATTGAAACTATTCTAACTCCAGCTTTACCGTTTGCTTTAATATTCCTGTTCAATGTATTAACTATCAGGAGTATTTTACAGGCAAATAGACTAAGAAGCGGTGTCATTGGAAATAATAAAAGTCAGAATTACAACGATCCGGTGATAGAGAACCGAAGAAAATCAATTATTTTATTACTTGGTATTTCTGGCAGCTTTCTGCTTTTGTGGAGTCTGACACTTGTGTCTTACTTTTGGATACAATTTGCAGACGTATCGTTTTTAGAATCAAATTACAACAATCCGTTTACTATTGTCGAACAATCTGGATATATTCTTAAGTTCACGAGTTGCTGCATAAACACGTTTATTTATGCATTTACCCAGCATAAATTCAGAGAGGAAATAAAGAACACAATTACGCGTCCCGTGACTCTAATCATGCAATCGTATAAGGTAGATTGAACGAAGTACTGTGAAAAAGAAAGTTCATTTTGTCAAAACTTTTAATCTTTCATTCATGAGTGTAATTTGGTGAAAATGTTAAGATCAAGTGAAACTAACCTTCTTGCTTGTGAGTTGGGATTTCTGCCAGTTTGACAGGTGGACTCTGTTAGTTGATGTGTGATCATGGACAATGCACTGAGTTGACGATGACCAGAATTAATGATCAAGGTTTGTTTGGCTCATAAGTCACACAAGATGACATTGATTGATCAAGGCAATCCCTTGGGATGTGAACCAGATAATCGCTTTATCCTTTATCATTGTATTAAAACAGGCACAATTTTATATACGGTTTTCCTCTCTGCAGATTTCAAAGCTTTGTTTATTAATATATGCAGCTTCCAGTGTACACCAGTGACTTTCAAACATCATCACTTTCAACTGAAACGCCTCTATCAATAAGAGTCCACTTACGAACCAATCAGGACCCACCTCTTATACCGCATAAATGTAGTTGTCTCTTTTACTTTATTATTTCTTATGAATTGCTCTGTTGAGAGCAATGTGAAAAGATTAGTCAAAATTGGTCTTGTTTCAGCAATACTCTGGTTTTGTACTAGAAATTACATGACTAAATGAAACAACGACTTTATTATTAATGTTGACAATTAAGAAAATGGGAATGTAACGAAGTTCATTTTAAGATGTATCCCAACTAGTTTTTCTATCCATTGAATTTTAATAAATGCAAGACCAGGCATCGTCTTCAATTTGCAATTTTTTTGATAATATGCGTTGCAAATGAGAGTTCAAGGATGAACACGTGGGCCTGACATCAGTGATGGGAAAGTTGCTGGAAACCGTGTACTGAGGGATAGGTGCGCAGAGTGTTCTTGCTCGGTCGATAAAGAACTGGTTGAGCAACAGGAGACAGAGAGTAGTAGTTGAAGGGAGTTTCTCAAAATGGTGGAAAGTGACCAGTGGTGTTCTGCAGGGGTCAGGGTTGGGGCCACTGTTGTTTGTAATATACATCAACGATCCAGAAGAGGGCACTGTTGGTGGAGTTGCAGAAAGTATAAGGGACTGTCAAAGATGACAGAAGGATATCGATAGACTGGAGTGTTGGACAGAAAAGTGGCAGATGGAGAGCAATCCCGACAAATGTGAGGTGATGCATTTAGGCAAGACCAATTCTAGAGCGAATTATACAATGAACAGAAGAGCCATGGGAAAAGTTGATGGGCAGAGAGATCTGGGAGTGCAGGTCCATTGTACTCTGAAGGCTGCTGCACAGATGGATAGAGTGGTCAAGAAGGCATATAGTATGCTTGCCTTCATTGGACGGGGTGTTGAGTGTAAGAGCTGGAAAGTCATGTTAAAATTGTGCAGGATGTTTGTTCGGCCGCATTTGGAATACTGTGTACATTTCTGGTTGCCACATTACCAAAACTATGTGAACGCATTGGAGAGGATGCAGAGAAGGTTTACAACGCTGTTGTCTGGTATGGAAGGTTCTAGCTATGGAGAGAGGTTGAGTAGGTTCGGTTTATTTTCATTAGAAAAAAAGAGATTGAGATGGAACCTGATTGAGGTTTACAAAATCATGAAGGGTATAGTCAGAGTGAATAGAGACAAGCTTTTTCCCAGGGTGAAGGATTCCATAACGAGAGGTCACGCTTTCAATGTGAGAGGTGGAAAGATTCAGGGAGATACACGTGGCAAGTACTTCACACAGAGGGTGGTGGGCATCTGGAACGTGTTGCCAGTAGAGCTGGTATAGGCAGGCATGGTAGATTCATGTAAACGCGTCTGGACAGATGCATGAGTAGGTGGGGAGTAAAAGGATACAGATGCTCAGGAATTGACCGACAGATTTAGACAGTGCACTTGGATTGGCTCAGACTTGGAGGGCTGAAGGACGTATTCGTGAGCTGTAAATTTTCTTTGTTCTCTTTGTCCTATATCCCACAATACTATCCTATGCAACTATATGAAAAGAATATGAATTAAAATGACAGGTTTGCTGTACAATCTACTCTGGAAATTCTTCAACTCAGTTGATTCGAATGGAAAACATTCTTCTTTGTATGTTCACCCGCACGTTCGTTTTCCTTTCTCTGTTGATTAACCAGCATCAATGCATCAAGAGGAATTGAGTTTATTTACCTGGTAAACCAGGTTATGGGCTTTGAAGTCGCAGGTAGTATATTCTCAAGAAGAGGAAGACCCATGCTGTCATGACTACAGATTTAAACTACCTGAATACGATTCATTTTAAGATGGAATTATGTGTTTTTGCTTTTAAAAACCAATTACTGCAACATTTTAAAAGTGGAGCCTTAGAACACTCACAGGGCAGTTAGCGCCTAAATTTGTTTATATGCCAAACTACATTGGCAGTAAATGAGAGGCAGTCATATCTGAGAGGTCGTACAACCAACGCTTGTTCTAAACTCAGAAGTCCTGCCACATGAGATCATAAGAACTAGGAGCAGGAATAAGGCATCTGGTCCTTCGAGCCTATTGTGCCACTCAGTCAGATCATGGATAATCTTTTTGTGGACTCATCTCCATTTACCCAAGCACTCACTCAATCCATTAATTCCTTTATTTTTCAAAAATGGATCGACCTCAGCTTTAAAGCGTTTTCAGAAGCAGCTTCAATTACATCCTTGGTCAAGTAATTCCATAGATTAACAACCTTCCTAAATCTACTCCCTCCACTTTCGAGGCTATGCGCTCTTGTTCTTGCTTCACCCCCTAGTGGAAACATCCTACTTCTTTTATTTTGAGTCCTTTTATGATTTTATATGTTTCTATGAGAACCCCCTTCATTCTTCTGAATTCCAATGTATATAATCCCAGTCTACTTCGTCTCTCCTCATAAACCAATCCCATCAACTCTGGAATCAATCTGGTGAAGCTCCTCCAGTGCCAGTACATCCTTTGTTTTGAAGTAAGGAGACCAAAACTGCACACAGTACCCCAGATATGGTCTCACCAACACCTTGTATAGCTGCAACATTACGTCTCTGCTTTTAAACTCAATCCATTTAGCAATGAAGGACGAAATTTAATTAGCCTGCCTAATTGCTTGTTGCACCTGGAGACGAACCTTCTGTGATTCCTGCACAACGGCACCCAGGTCCCTCTGCACAGCAGCATGTTTCAACTTTTTGACATTCAACTAATAATCGTTTTTACTGTTACTCCGACTAAAATATATGAGTTCAATCATATTAACATTGTACACCATCTACCAGACCTTTGCCCAGTCACTCAATCTATGTTCCTGTGCAAATTTTCACAGTCCTCTGCAAACCTTCCTCTGCCATTCACCTGAGTGTCATTTGCAAACTTTGAAACCTTTCATTGGGGTCTCCAACTATAAATCATCGATGTAATTTGAAAAGAATTTTAGTCCCAACTCCAATCCCTGAGTCACCGATTGCCAACTAGATTTGCACTCATTTATCCCCACCCATTGCTTTCTTATTGTCAACCAATACACTACCCATGCTAATATGCTACCCCTAATGCCATGCATCATTCTCTTATGCAGCAGCCTCACGTGCGGCACCTTGTCGAAGGTCTTTTGGAATTCTAAGTACACCACATCCACTGTGTCCCCATTGTTCAACTTGCTCGAAATGTCTTCATAGAATTTGAGAAGATTTGTCAAGCATGACCTGCCCTTCATGAAACCATGCTGCTTCTGACCAGTGGGACAATTTCTTTCAAGATGCACTGCTGTTTCTTCCTTGATAATAGACTCAAGCATCTTCCCCACTACAGAAGTTAAGCTAACTGGTCTATAATTCCCTCCCTTTTGTCTACCTCCCTTTTTAAACAGTGGCATCACATTTGTTGTTTTCCAATCTGCTGGGTCTTCCCTAGAGTCCAGGGAAGTTTGTAAGATTACCACCAGCGCACCTGCTATTTCTCCCACCATGTCTTCTCGTACCCTGAGATGCATTCCATCAGGGCCAGGAGACGTATCTATCCTTAGCTCCAGTAGCTTTCCCAACACTAGCTCTTCCATAATAATGATAGTTTCCAGGTCCTCACCTACCTTCGTCTCTTTGTCACTTAATGGCATGTTTTTAGTGTCCTCCACTGTGAAGACCAATACAAAATTCCTGTGCAATGTCATCATGTTCCATAACTAAATGCCCCTTCTCATCCTCTAAAGGGTCAACATTTACTTGAACCACTCTTTTTCGTTTTATGTTTTCATTGATAATTTTACAATCCGTCTTTATATTCTGTGCTAGTTATTTTTTCTCATGCTCGATCTTACTTTTTTTTACAACTCCTTTTGTGGATCTCTGTTGACCTTTAATGTTTTCCTAACTTCTAGTTTCATGCTCCTTTTGGTCACTTTGTATGCCTTCTCTTTCAATATGATAACCTGCCTTATTTCCTCACACGACCATGGCAAATTACCCCTCTTCTTACAGTCCTTCCTTTTCACTGGAATATGCTTTTGCTGAGCACTTTGAAAAATTTCTTTGGAAGTCCTCCACTGCTCGACAACTGTCCCACCGCAATATATTTGTCTCCAGTCTGCTTTATCCAGGTCCAGACCCCCCATTGCATTTAAGTTCTCATTCTTTAAACACAGCACCCCAGTATTGTATTTTATCTTCACAGTTTCCAGCTGCATTCCAAATTCAACCATATGGTGATCACTTCTTCTAAGAGGATTCCTAACAATGAGGTCATTAGTTATTCCTGTCTCAACACACAGGACCAGGTCTAGGATAGCTTGCTTCCTCGTCGGTTCCATTACGGACTGTTCAAGAAAACTATCACAGATACACTAAAAGACCTCCTCCTCAAGGCAACACTGATCGTGCAGGTTCGACGAATCTGCATTAAAATCTGCCATGATAATGGCCATACCATTTTTATAGGCATTAGTTATTACTTTGTTTATTGCCTGACGCAATGTGATGTTCTTATTTGATGGCCTATAGACTGTTCCGGTCAGTGACTTTTTCTTCATAGCATTTCTAATTTCCACTCAATTGGAATCAACCTAATTTTCCATCGACCCGACATCATTTCCCAGCACCGCTCTAATGTCGTCCTTGAATATCAGAACTACTCCACATCCCTTACATTATTTTCTGTCCTTCTGAATGGTCTTGTACCTTTGGATATTCAACTCCCTTTCGTGACCATTGTGTAAACATGTCTCTGTTATGGCTACCAAATCAATCACCTTGTTAGGAATGGTCTGACCATTGAGGTCAAGTGTTTTTATGCTAGCTTCCTTATCACCATGATTCACAACATCTCTAATATCTCCTGAATTATCCTTCCTATTTGCTTCTTTCATAGTCAGCCTTGAACGTAAACCCTCCTGCATGCATGCTAACTTGCTGCTTCCCTTTTTATTTATCATAATACTTCCTGTTGCTATCCCTTTCCCTTCCGCCCGACTCACAAGTTTAAAATCGAGAGTGTGGTGCTGGAAAAGCAAAACATGCCAGGCAGCGTAGGACGAGCAGGACGAGTCCCTTCATCAGGATTGTTATTACCCAAAACATTAATTCTTTTGTTAGTCGGATGCTGCCTGACCTTCTGTGATTTTCGAGCAACAAACTCTCGACTCTGAACTCCAGCACCTGCAGTACTCACTTTCGCACGAGTTTTCACGACATACGGACTACCACAGAGATACAATCAGATCAAGGGTTGAACTTTACATCAAAATTATTCAAGGAAGCTATGGACCGTTTAGGAATAAAATAATTTAAATCTACTGTGTACCATCCAGAGTCATTGGGAGCACTAGAAAGATGGCATCAGACATTAAAGACCATGTTGAAGGCTTATCGTCAAGACTATCCAGATGTTTGTGATAAGGTGTTCATGGTACCTCCAATGATAGGTGAACCTTTGAAAGCAAGGTTTAGTGGACCTTATCAAGTCAAGGGGAAATTAAGTCAGTTGACCTATTTGATAAAAACTCCATACAGAATGAAATCTCACACGTTAGGTAGTGTGAATATGTTGAATAGGTATTTTGGCAAGGAAGGAAAGTCAAAGGAGACTGTATTATTGGTCACAACACAGAGGGAAGAACCAAGTTCCTCAAAATAAATTGGACAATGAGGAAGTTGTCAAAAATTGGGTTAAATTGTTGAGTTACTTTCCAGAGGAAAATTGAAACGACCTGGAAGAGTTGTTACAATTACATGGGGACTTATGTGGAAATAAGCTGTGAGGGATGAACCTAATCATGCATGATGTAGATATAGGGAATGCTGTTCTGATTAAACAACATCCTTATAGGCATAACCCTCCAAAGATGGCATTGGTTCAAAAGGAGATTGAATGCATGCACCAAGATGACATAACTGAAGTGAGTCACAAAGACTGGAGCTCACCCGTAGTATTGTTGCCAAAGCCAGATGGTACCCAATGGTTATTTGTGGACCTCCACAAAGTCAATCCAGTTACAAAGGCTGATATATATCCAATTCGATGTCTGAAAGACTGTGTTCAAAAGGTAGGACAAGCAACGTATTATTCTAAGTTGGACTTGCTCACAGAATACTAGCAGATATCTCTATCTGAAAGAGTGAAGGCAATTTTGACTTTTGTAATGCCAAATGGACTGTACAGTTTAAAGTCATGCCATGAGGTATGAGAAATGCACCAGCCACATTTCAGAGACTAACCAATAAGGCCATTGCCACACTACAAAATTGTATCATATGCATTGATGGTCTGCTGACTTTTTGTCACAAATGGAAGGAACATTTGCCACATATATTAGACTTGTTTCATCAACTTCAGAAGGCAGGCTTGGGTGATAAACCTGGTAAACGTCAATTTTACAAAGCTCAAGTCACCTTCCTGGGCCACGGATTACAAAAACAAAATGAATTGAGGAGTTTTCCATACCATTGACGAAAAGAGCAGTACTACGATTTCATGGATTTTATTGAAAATTTGTTCTGAACTTTAGTGGTGTGGCTACTCCACTCACTGAATTGTCAAAGAAATGCAAAAGGTTTCAGTGGACAGTGGACTGTCAGAAGGCATTTGACAGCCTGAAAACTGTATTAACCACTGGCACACTATTCACCACACCTAATTATGCAAAGCTATTGAAGGTGGCTATTGATGCAAGTGATGTGCTGTGCACTTGCAAGAAGACGATGAGAAGATAGAAAGACCTACTGGCTATTTCTCCAGAAGATTGATCGTTCATCAGCAGAAATAGTTGACAGTTGAGAAGGAGACTTTGAGCTTGGTATTAACGTTACAACATTTCAATGTTTATGTTACCACTAATATGACTGAGATAATCATATACACTGACCGTAACCCATTGAAATGTGTGGAGTAATTTACAGGCAAAAATGCCAGACTGTTTAGATTTCAAGGAATTGCTGTGAAGTAAATGTGGCTCAGTGGTTATTACTAAATGCAAAATGACACTACTCCTTGTTCAAAACATTGCTACAGTTGGCAATGCCTACAATAGTCAAGAAGAGTTATTTGGCTTGAAACATTAACTTTCTTTCTCTCTCCATAGATGCTCACAGATCTGCTGAGTATTTCCAGCACTTCCTGTTTTTAGTTCTGTGCAGAAATTCATTGCTATTTGGACATATGCTCGACTGTTTGTTTAAAACAAAGTCAGAAGTCACACCACACTAGCTCATAAACCCATTGGACTATTTTCAATCACAAGTTTCCTGACCAAGGAGCAGTGTTTTGAAAGCTAATGATATCAAATAACCTGTTGGACGACAACCTACTGTCATATGACTTCTGACATTTTGCAACATCATCCAAAACCACCAACTCCACACCATGTCTCAAACAATAAGTTGCACTTACTTGAGTCACAACACGAGGGAAATACTGCTGGTATGCCGAATGCAGTTGAGTTATTATGAATTCCAGTGTTGCGTCACCCTAACGATATGCTTTATAATTGAAGTCTGCATTGATTGATAGGGTATCTGATGCATTTAAACTTTTAACGTGATCAGAGACAACCTGTGTGGTCTCCTAAAGAGTAGACCTGAGAACCTGAAAATGATTGAGTGCTTTGAAGAGAAGGCAAGTGTAACGTAAGAGAAAATGTCTCTTTGTGTATTGATTCCTCGGGGGCATTTAATAAAGTCCATCATAATAGGCTCTTGGGTAAAGTTGGTCAAAAAACCGAATGACGTGCGGATGCTGGAGACCAGACCAATACAGAAATTGCTGGAAAATCTCAGCAGATCTGGCATCTGTGGAGAGAAATCTGAATTAACATTTTGGGTCCAGTGACCACGCCAGGCCTGCTGAGTCTTTCCAGCAATTTCTGTTTTGATCTGATCTCCAGCATCCGCACTTCATTCGGTTTTTTGACCAACTTTACCTAAGAACCTATTATAATGGACTTCATTAAATGCCCCCGAGAAATCAATACACAAAGAAACATTTTCACTTATGTTACACTTGCCTTCTCTTCAAAGCACTCAATTGTTTTCGCATTCTCAGGTCTACTCCTCAGGAGTCCACATGGTTGTCTCTGATCAAGTTAAAAGTTTAAATGCATCAGATACCCTATCAATAAATGTAGACTTCAATTATAAAGCATATCTCTAGGGTGATGCAACACTAGAATTAATAATAACGCAACTGCATTCGGCATATCAGCAGTATGTACCCAGCATTCTTTCCCCTGTTGCCTGACACTCAATTAATTTCATAATCACTATTTTCACGAGAATCAACTTTATCTAAACAAAACAGAAATTGCTGGAAAGACTCAGCAGGCCTGGTGTGGTCACTGGACACAAAATGTTAACTCCGATTTCTCTTCACAGATGCCAGACCTGCTGAGATTTTCCAGCAATTTCTGTTTTTTTTAGATAAAGTTGATTCTCATGAAAATAGTGGTTACGGAATTAATTGACAATTGTGTCCTACAAAGATCTGCTCTTTTGTCTCAAAGATTCTCAATTCTATTTAGCCTCGAATAGTGGAATAGGATGTCAAATTTGTCCACAACAGAAAGACAATTTCTGTAACTTATGTACATAGACACATGTCACGATAAAGAGTTGTTGATGGATTAGGTGAACGTCAATAACTGTAGGAAATGGTTTTCAGTAAATATCAGGTTACCCAACTGGATAATAAAAGATGAAGAGGATAATTTCTAACTGGTTGAAGTCTTAAAACTGTAGTGATCCAAATAAACTGGTTGACCAGGCATATAGATGATTAAATGGTTGGCTTTGCTGCCTCGCAGCACCAGGGACCTGGGTTCGCTGCCAGACTCAGGCGATGTCTGTGTGAAGTTTGCACATTCTCCAGGTATTCTGCATGGGTTTCCTTTGAGAGCTCCCATTTTCTCCCACAATCCAAAGATATGCAGGTTAGGTGAACTGGCCATACTAAATTTTCCATTGTGTTCAGGGATATGTGGCTTAGGTGCAGGAGTCAGGGGCAAATGGAAATGAATAGGATAGGGGAGTGGGTCTGGGTGGCTGACGTTCAGAGGGTCAGTGTGGTGTTGTTGGGCAAAATGGCCTGTTTCCACATTGTCAGGATTCTACAAATTCTATTCTGTGAATAAATGACAGGAGCTTATGCAGAATATAATCTCAAGGCAAACGAGAGGCTCACATTTAACTATAGAGGAAGAAAAAATGATAAAAGTCATGATTAAATTATTAAAGCCTCAGTGACACCTCACTTGGATTATTGTGAGCAGCGTTGACATCACATCATAGGACGGATGGATGCATCTTTGAGAAAATACAGTGCAGTTGTGTTAAAATGGTACCTCGACATAGATGGTTATATTATAATTAATAAGTTAGGCTTTCGTACCCTGGAATTTCGAATTTAAAATTAGATTTGAACAAAACGCTCGACTGTTGATGTCGGAGCAAAGTGTTGCAGATGCTGGAATCTGTACTGAAAACAACAAATGCTGGAGATCACAGTGGGTGAGGCAACATCCATGCAGAGAGAGCAAACTAACTTTCTGAATGAAGATGACACTTCATCTGAGCTGAAGTGAAGTGTGGAGTGTGACAATGCTGTTCTTTTAACAAGATTAGATTGTCCTTGCTTCGTTTTTCTCCGCGGGGTCATAAATGCATAGAGCATGATGTGGCTGGTTTGGATGGATTATCAGGCCAATTTGAATATAGCTAACAGATAATGCCTCTGGCAAAGGCTTTCAATTTTAAGAGAAACCCCTTACACAATAAAAGGAGTGTTCCCACCTGTTTTATGTAGTTTGGTTAGGTTTTAGAAGTTCTGTCTGTTCAGAGCTGTGGGGTCAGTTGTTAGCTGGGAATCCAAAGAAACAGTTACATGGAAGAAGGTGTTCCATGCTGAATCTCTCTGCCAACTCTCTCTCTCTCTCTCTCTCGTAAGACCCTGTGTTTGATTTTGCCCTTTTTGCCAAGGTGTGTTTATGGAAATTGTTTCGGGATTTTGGAATGTTGTTATTAAATTGAGATAATCAATTCAGTGTTCGTATTAGATCAGGTTATTCTATATTCTGTTCCCTTTTGTTTTTATTTCATTTGGTAATCTTGTAAATAAATTCTGTTTTGTTTAAAATCGAGGAATTTGAACAGCTCCATCACTCCTGAAATATTCACATGACATCTGCTTACAACAACTGGAAAGGTTAGGGTCTGTGCTTTCTCCTTGAAATGTTTTGAGGGGGTCTTGCCTTGTCCACAACAGGAGGGGCAGTATGAATACTATAGTTCAGAGGGGGAGGGGGTTTGGGGTAGCTGGTAGTGATGGTGGTAGGGGTAGTATGTGTACGGTGCTGTTGGAAAAAAATGTTAATAGTTTACATTAAGTGATCACGTAACATAACCTACGAGTATCTTTTTTCTACCAGCACCCTACACCCAGTACCACCACACCCACCTCACTCGCACCCACACCAGAACTATAGCATAAATGCTGTCTCTCCGCACTTTACTTCAGCTCTGATGAAGAGTCATCCTGACTTGAAACGTTATCTTTCTGTTTGCCCATGGATGCTACCCGACCCACTGTGATCTCCAGCAATTTTTGTTTTCAACTACTAATGTGTTTGATAGAGGAAAATAACTTTGGGGTTGGTGCAGAGCCACTGAAGAGGAAATATGGGCTGTGAAGAATTGAGCTATTCAGGAGCAATATTAGGAAACAATGTTCGCATGGAAAATCCATCCATAAATCATAATCTAAATTTAATTATGAATAGAAAGCCAGGTATTTCGTGTTTTTTGTGATAAAAATCTGGAGTAAAGTTATAGATCAACCAAAATGGAAATGACACTCTGAGTAAATGTTTTACTGTTTTTCTTTTGTGACTTTACCGTTAGGTTGGGAAACTAGAGGTCAGAGTCAATGTCATAGTTGAGTACTGTGAGCAATTTTGGGGACTACACGTTAAGAAAGACAACTTGCCAAGAATGGGATGCAAAAAAGGAAAATAAGAATGATACCTCAATTCCCAGGGTTGAATAGTAAGTAGAGAATATACATGTTTGAGCTTGTATACACTTGAATTTACGAGTTAGCAGATAATTTGATAAACATTTTCACAATAAAAAACATAGGTAGCTAGGCAGGAAGCATTTTCACTGGTAGGGGAGTTGAGGACCAATGATCACGTAAGTAAGAGTTAAAGGCAGACTTTTTAAGAGTGAAACTAGTGAACACATCTACACAGAACAGTGTTAGAAGTTTGCAAATATCTTCTGCCAATGACGCGATGTTCAGACAATTGTAAATATTAGATCTGTGAATTAAAGTGTTTTCTAATTGACAGAAATTTAGAATATGGGGCAAAAGCAGGAATAAGTGGCAAAGGGATAGTTCCTCAGTGAACTCTGATGGTGCACGACAGGTTTGATCTCCTAAATGGTCTGCTCTGTTTTTATGCTGTTATATGCCTTTCACTTCTAACATAATCAAGGGATTCTGAGGCGAATTGCCACATCTGTGTTGGTGTCCTGAGATAATGTCATCTCAGTTCCAAGTGGGGGTGAAAAAATGATATCAAGTATGTTGAAGTTCTGTGAATATTAATGAAAATGCTCCTATTGCATTGATGTTATCCAAAATGTTGTTAGTCTTCATTAAAAAAAAAGTCATCCTCTCTCGGTCACATTGCCTTCAGTCTTGGAGATACCTTTCTAAGACAGAGTTAAAAATCACACAACACCAGGTTATAGTCCAACAGGTTTAATTGGAAGCACACTAGCTTTCGGAGCGATTGACAATCACCTGATGAAGGAGCGTCGCTCCGAAAGCTAGTGAGCTTCCAATTAAACCTGTTGGACTATAACCTGGTGTTGTGTGATTTTTAACTTTGTACACCCCAGTCCAACACCGGCATCTCCGAATCATGATTTCTAAGACAGGTCAGCTTCAGGGATGCTTACCCTTGATCCAAGGCATGGGAAAGGGTCCTTTAACAGATAACAGCTGATAGCAAATTTCTTTCACACTGTCCTCTCCTGTTCCACATTGAGTCATTGTCATCAACTCTATTAGACTTAACTGGCATGTCTTCAGACTCTTCACCATATTGACTATCCTCTGTCCACGCTCTTATCATCTCATTACATCTTCTGATGTTGAAACCCAACATCTCTGTTTATCCATGTTGCAGTCTACAGTTTAAAGTGCCTGTTCGGTGGTTGCCCGAGAATTGCCTGGGTGTCCATGCAAGTCCTGAAAACCATGCTTTACAAATATAAGTAAAATCGATATATATTATATAACAACTTGCCCATCACACTATGCCGCGAGCAATTTATTACATTAATTGCATCAATTATCTACTATAATGCTCCTTCGCAATGTCTTCCGAATAATTGCATCAGTATCATTATTGCCTTAAAATCGGTATCAACATCACTTATGTTGAAGTATGATCACAGGAATATCCAGGATTCTTCTTTCTGAAAGTAAAATGTTGAGCTGGTTGATTCTACTTCCTAGTCGGCAGGAGTAGAGAAGGCTTGGGTTAATCTGTTTGTTCCAAGGACTGTAATTAATGTCAGTTGTGCAATACTCTTATGGTTTCTTCAAGTTCCTCTACTGTATAAACGAGATCAGTTTTGAAAATGGAAGGATAGGTTTGCTTGTCCATTACATTAGCATGCAGAGTCATTTCTCTCTGAATATGGAACAGCCAGGAATCATACAGATAGAAAGAATTTCGTGCCCAATTCTTGCAACAATTGGAATCCCTGGTAAGTAATTGTATTTAGTTAATATTTATAGGCAACACTTTTATTAAGCATTATTGCTACTCTAAGTGCTGCTAATGTTGCTCAACACTGCAGGTTATATCACTATCAATAAAATATTAATAAGAATGCTATCATGCTTACATTTTGGTCAGAAATGGGTAGTTATATAACTTGCTCTCAATTTGGATCGAAGCATTTATATTTGGCATTTTTGTAGAGACTTGGTTGTCTGTCAGTGTCCTTCAATTG
The DNA here is from genome assembly GCF_037043375.1 of Chiloscyllium plagiosum. Classification (NCBI taxonomy): domain Eukaryota; kingdom Metazoa; phylum Chordata; class Chondrichthyes; order Orectolobiformes; family Hemiscylliidae; genus Chiloscyllium; species Chiloscyllium plagiosum. The sequence continues at coordinate 41,308,662 of NW_028270173.1, forward strand.
ATGTCTTTTGGCACGGGACCCTTCTCTCAATGTGCATACTACCACTTATTCCACTGTAGGTCTCTCATGATTTTGGACACATTTATTACATTTCTTGCCAAGTTTCCGTAAGTTGAAATTAAGAAGGAAAGAAAGGCTTTACAAATATTTGTACCTAAAGTCCCTTGTATGTGGACCCAGTCCTGCTAGACCTTTTTACATCATCTTTGAAAACATCCACTTGCTTCCTCATAAAAGATTTTACTAAACACCAAGACAGTTTATAAATTACTTGATACCTTCAAGGCTGTTGCATTCCATGTGTCTGTTCTTAAATCCCAGGATTCCATATGATTCAAAAATAGATTTTTTAACTTCCAATGTCCACCTTAACCAATATATTCCGACGCGTTGGTGCTCCTGAAGTGGCCATGTTGAATTGCCCATCGTGTTAATTTTAAATATTTCTATTGCTCTACTTAATGTAATACGGATGCTTCTAAAAAAAACCATGCAATACTATTTCAATTTGCTAATACCCATCTGTTCCTCATGAAATTTATCTCCTAGATTTCTCAGTATTTTTGAACACATTCCATTCCAATTCTGGTGACATATCTACTTCAAGTACAGCCACTGTTTTTAATATGTCATTTTTGTCATTCCTTTTATCACCCATTTGATATTACGATTGTTTCCTCCTCCTTCCTTCACCTTGGTAGAAACAACTTCTTTCTTAGTAAGGTCAGACGCAAATGTTTCACGAAGTAACTCAGCCACATTCTGTGCCTTCATGTGTAAAGCCATTTTTGGCCTTTCAGTCTATCTGCCGTTTCATGTCTCTTTACCTCTGTGTCTGCAGAAAACTATTCGGCTCCCTTTGACATCAGCTATCAATCTCCTCTTATAGATCTTCATCACTTGTCATGTTTCCGTCTACCCCTTCTCTTTGAATAAATCTGCTTCTTATTTGTAATATTAACCCAACATCTGTCATATGCCACACATGGTGGTTTAACAGTTAGCACTGCTGCCTCACAGCCACCTGGACTGGGGTTTGATTCCAGCCTCGGGCGACTGTCTGTGTGGAGTTTGCACATCCTCCCTGTGTCTGCATAGGTTTGCTCCCACAATCTAAAGATGTACAGGTTAGGTGAATTTGCCATGTTAAATTGTCCATTGTATTCAGGAATGTGATAGTTAGGGGTAAATGTAGAGTAATAGTAGGATAATGGGTTTGGCTGGGATACTCTTCAGAAGTTCAGTGCAGACTTGTTGAGCTGAAGGGCCTGTTTCCATGATGTGTGCCATCCTAAATTTTATTTCAGTTAACTGTTGTTAACCACAGAGTTCTGTGCTTTTTTTGCTGTCCTGTCCTTCCTACTTGCATGATGTGCTTTGACTGTTTCAACATCTCTGTACCGGCAGTGGATTATTTTAATAGATTTTCTGGATCATTCTTTGATCAATGTTTATCTAGACAATTCAATTTTCATCCTGTTGAGATTTAATATTTTCACTTTTGCTTGGTCTTTGTCCTGTATTTTGACCATCAAAAACTACGAATAGATTATCTTCTGAAACATTAATTATACTTCATATATACTGTGTCTGCTAATGAGTATTTTCAGACATTTTCCAAGTATTTACATTGTCCTTATAATGCTCACTGTGTCCAGCAAATATATGACAGTCAATACCAATCTGTTCTCACGGTTATGAACTTAAATCCCGATTCTGATTGTTCTAATTCTATCTTCGTCATTTGCTCATTTAAGTTCCCCCACATATAACCATGACATTTAAATTGTGTTATAATTATGCTAGCAAGTTCAACATTCTGATGATATTCTAATTTATATCTTTTCCTCCTTGCGGAATTGGATATTTGAGGATTTACTTTATATTTATGGCTCCTGACTCTCAATGAAATTAATATTTGCAACAGAACTTTCTACCAATCATATCTAAAACACAAAAGCACCTACTAGGTTATTACCCTGGAGAAAAGAGACCTTTTTACATTTTTCCTCCATAGGTATAATCATATATTTCTGAAGGCATGACAGCAGAATACTTTTGCATCAACTCTGCCTTATCTGTTGTTGATGTGATTTGTGACCAGAACAATGCCAGGTAATCCACGTAATACAATTCAGAATCAGTCTCCATGAATATTTAATATAACTTTCAAGTTTTTCAATTCCATTATTAAAGATTTGAAGTTGAACATTTAGTGGCCTTGTTGTCGCGTTGATTATTTGATTATTTATCCATATGGAAAACAATTTAATTGTCCATTTGACATGCAGAATGCATAAACTATATTATTTGTGTCAATTAATATCATTTTGTGTTTAAGTCCATCTCACACCTACAAGCTATGGAATAAGTATAAGTCTGTGCTTTGTCGATCTTCTGGGTTTCCAGACGGCAGGTGCCCATATAGGATGTTGTGTTAGTGTGATACTGAGCAAACAATTGGTGTCTTTGTGCTGTGAATTTGCAACCGTGTATGTGTACTCAAGGCTGTGGAAGGATGACAAGCGAGTTGAATTTTGGTTTTGGATTTATTTTTATTCATTCAGAGGATAGGGACATCACTGTCTAGACCTGAAATTATTGTTTATCGCAAATTGCCTTGGAGGACATGGGTAGTGAGTTGCATTCGTAAACTACTGCTGCACTTGGAGTGTAGGGGCGGCAACAGTATTTTTAGGTGGGAAACCCCGGAATATTGACCTATCAACAATGAAGGAACAGCAATATATTTCTATGCCATTGTGAGATCCAGAGGAGAACTTTCATACCAAGGTGTTCCCATGCATCAGATGCCATTTTTGCTCTCGGTTGTAGAGATCGCTAGTGTGAAAGGTGTTGTCAATGGATCCTTCGTACATTAGTCCAATGCATATTGTTCAAGGTACTCACAAATGCCACTGTGCATTGGTGGTGCTGGATGGAATGAATATTGAAAGTATTAGATAGGGTGTCAGCCTGCTTTGCTCTGGATTGTGCTGATCTTCTTGAGAGTTGTTGGAGTTGCACCCATCCAGGCAAGCTCAGTAGTTCCTTCATATTTCTAACTTATGCTTTGAAGATAATGGGCAACATTATGAAAATAGGAAATTTTGCATTCTGAAGCAGCAACGCGAGCAGTGAGAGTCAGGATGAGGGACTGCCGGAAGGTAAATCACCCATTTAAATAACTTACCTCATGGAATCAGTGGCTTCCATCTTCCAGCTGCAGCGGGACTGGTGAGAGCAAGGAGCTGAGTGAGATTGGTTGAATTACACCCTGGGAAGGTGAGTGAACTGATATATTTGGGCAGTGGACAGTAAACATGATTAAGGGGAAGAGTAGGTACAGAGCAGATGATGTAATTCAAAGGGACGCAGGTGTTCTGAGGCGTATTTGTTTTAATATGAGAAATGTAGTAGATAAGGCAGATGAACTTAGGGCAGGGATTAGTACCTGGGATTATGATGTTATTGCTATTCCAGAGATTTGGTTGAGGGAAAGGCATGATTGGCAACTAAATACCCCAAGATATCGATGCTTCAGTGGATAGAAAGGGAGGTAAAAGGGGGAAGGAGTTGCATTATTGGTCAGAGAGGATATCACAGCTGTGCTGAAGGAGGGCACTATGGGGGATTCGAGCAGTAAGGCAATATTGGAGGAGCTCAGAAATAGGAAGGGTGCAGTAATAATGTACTACAGGCCGTCCAATAATGAGCATGAGTTAGAGGTACAAATATGGAGGAGAAAGTGAGGACTCCAGATGATGGAGATTAGAGTCGAAAGTGTGGTGCTGTCAAAGCACAGTAGGTTTGGCAGCATCAAGGTGCCGGAGAAACATCATTTCAGGCATAAGCCCGTCATCAGATTACAGAAAGATATAGGAGCAACAGGGTGGTGGTGATGGGAGGATTTTAATTTTGCCAACATTGGCTGGTATTTACTGGGTGGTCGAGATTTAGATGGAGAAGAATGTGTAAGTAGCCTCCAGGAGAGTTTCGTAGAGATGTATTTAAATAGTCCAACTCAGGAAGGGGTCATACTGGATCTGGTGAAGGGGAATGTGCCCAGCCAGGTGGTTCAAGTTTCGGTTGGGGATTACTTTGGGAATGGTGATCACAATTCTGCATGTCTAGGAATATTCATTGGCAAAGGGGAGAAATATCCTAAAAGACGAGTGCTAAACTGGGGAAAGGCCAACTACAGCAAAATTCGGCAGGAGCTGGAGAATGTGGATTGGGAGCAGCTGTTTTAGGGTAAATCCACATTTGATATGTGGGAGGCTTTTCAAGAGAGGTTGGTTAGAGTGCAGGACAGTCATGTCTGTATGAAAATGAGGGATAGAAATGACAAGATTAGGGAACTATGGGTGGCAAATGAAATTGTTAGACTAGCTAAGAGGAAAAAGGAAGCATACAAAAGGTCTAGATGACAGAACACAGATGAAGCTTTGGAAGAATATTGGGGATGTAGGACCAATCTGAAATGATGAATTAAGAGGGCTAAAAGGGGTCATGGAATACCTTTAGCACACTAAGTTAAGAAACATCCCAAAAAGCCTTTGATTTGTATATAAGAAGCAAGAGGGTAACGAGAGAAAGGGTTGGCCCACTCAAGGACAAATTATGGCAGTTATGCGTGGAGTCAGAGAAAATGGATGAGATTCTTAATGATTAATTTTCACTGAGGAGAGGGACATGATGGATGGTGAGGTTTGGGATAGATGCTTGATTACTCGAGGTCAAGTCATAAGTAGGGAGGAAGTATTGGGTATTTTAAAAGGCATTAAGTGGACAAGTCTGCAGGTCTGGTTGGGATCTATCACAGGTTACTGTGGGAAGCGAGGCAGGAAATAGCTGGGGCCTTAACAGATATCTTTGCAGCATATTTGAACAATGTGAAGTTCCAGAGGTCTGGGAAATTGCTAACATTGTCCCCTTGTTTAAGAAGGTAATTTCTACAAATTCCAGGAGGAGCAATTACTGTTTTATATGCTATTGCATTGTTTTGGAACTTACACTTTTAGAAAGAAGAAAGACAGAAAAGGCATCAAGCACATGGTCAGGAGAGAGAGAGAGAAAAAAAAAACTACACTGCTAACTGACACAACAGTGAATCCGCATAGTTATTGCCTTTGCTGTTTGTATCTCTGAGCATTGGAATGAGACGACAAAATATTAACAAACAGCGAAACTCACAACTGTCCTTGGAGGAACCTATGTGAGGGAGCTCACAGTACAGGACAGATAAATGCATAGTTTTTAACGAATAACCGTGCTGCATGTCTTTAGCAGTGAATAGAGTATGTTATTTTTCTTGATTATTTGTTTATTGAAATGTCTTTTGATGAAATTATAAAGGAATGTAAACCATATGTCTTAAGTTAGCCTGGAGCAGTATTGTTAGGGAAAACAGATGGTGCTTTGTGTGGGTCTGTAGATTATGAAGGAGCAAAGATGGCCTTTCGTGCAGTGATATGCTCTTCCTGTCAGATGTGGGAGTTTCTATGTTACTGTTGATTATGTCTGCACTAAGTGTGTTTGGCTGTGAATTCTGTTGAATTGCATTGATTGTTTGGAGCGACAGTTAGACACAATGAGGAATTTACAAGATTTACAACGTGTGATAGGTGGCAGTTATAGTAAGGAAGTCATGATTTGGAGATGCCGGTTTTGGACTGGGGGGTACAAAATTAAAAATCACACAACACCAGGTTATAGTCCAAGAGGTTTATTTGGAAGTCCTAGCTTTTGGAGCGCTGCTCCTTCATCAGGTGATTGTGGAGTATAAGATCATAAGACAGAGAAATTATAGCAAATGTTTACAGTGATGTAACTGAAATTATATAATGAAAAGGCCTGGATTGTTTGTTAAGTCTTTTATCTTTTAGAATGAACATATTGGTTTCAGTTGTTTCATATATAAATCGCAGAACATTTAAAAGTTACGGTCTCATGTGAACTTTAACAATTGGTGTCATGTCGGCCCAGATAATGCATTGAAGGTGTGAGCTGCCCTATGTGAGACTGTCTGTGCCACAATGGTTAGACTGATTCTAATCTAAAAATGGATTTACAGAATCTTACATGGATTCATGCAGTTTTTGAGCAAAAGAAAATGTAATTCTGCGAATACAAATTCTCCCCACAAACTTATGTGTGTGTGTGTGTGTGGAGGTGGGGCAGGGGTTATGAGTGTCTGTGAGAGAGTGTGTGTATATGTATGAGTGTGAGTGTAAAGGGGTATAAGTCTGTGAGAGGGCGCATACGTGAGTGTGGGCGTGTATATGTGAGCATATGAGAGAGGGTCTGCGTGAGTGTATGGGTCTGTAGGAGAATTTGTGTGTCTGTAGGAATGTGTGTGTGTGTGTAGGAGTGTGTATGTGTCGTAACGTCTGTATGCCTGTGTGTGTGCATCTTTCTGTGTGTATGCCAATGTCTGTGTATGTGTGTCTTCTGTGTTTGTGTACAGTGCAATGTAGTGTGACATGAACTCAAGGTCCCGGTTGAGGCCATCCCCATGGGTACCCAGTTTCGGCATTGCAGATTACTGTGGAGAAGGACATAGAGGATATAGAACGTGAAGACATCGATTGTGACACCTTGAAAAATGTCCATATTATAGAGGAGGAGGTGCTGGATGTCTTGAAATGCAAAAATGTGGATAAATCCCCAGGACTGGATCAGCTTTATCCGAAAAGTGGGAAGCTAGACAAGTTATTGCTGGGCCCCTTGCTGAGATATTTGTATCATTGATAGTCACAGGGGAGGTGCTGAAAGACTGGAGGTTGACTAATGTCGTGCCACTGTTTCGGAAATGTGGTAAGGACAAGCCAGGGAACTGAAGACTGGGGAGCCTGATGTCGATGGTGGACGAGTTATTGGAGGGAATCCTGAGGGACATGGTGTATATGTATTTGGAAACCAAAGGACTAATTAGGGATAGTCAGCATGGCTTTGTGCATGGGAAATCATATCTCACGAATTTGATTGAGATTTTAAAAGAAGTAACAAAGAGAATTGATGATGGCAGAGCAGTGGATGTAAACTATATGGGTTTCAGTAAGACGTTCAACAAGATTCCTCATGGGAGACTGGTTATCAAGGTTAGACCTCAGGAAATGCAAGGAGAACTAGCCATTTTGATACATAAGTGGCTCAAAGTAGAAGGCAGAGGGTGGTGATGCAGGTTTGCTTTTCAGACTGGAGACCTGTGACCACTGATGTGCCACAAGGATCGGTGTTGGGTCCACTACATTTTGTCATTTGTATAAATGATATGGAAGTGACCATAGGAGGTATAGTTAGCAAGTTTGCAGATGACACCAAATTTGGAGGTGTCGGACAATGAAGAAGGTTACCTCAGATCACAGTGGGATCTTGATCAGATTGGCCAGTTGGCGGAGGAGTGGCAGATGGAATTTAATTTAGATAAAAGTGACATGATGCATTCTGACCAAGCAAATCAGAGTTAGACTTAGAGTGTAGGTTCACAGTTCCTTGAAGGTAGAGCCACAGGTATGCAGGGCAGTGAAGACGACATTTGGTATGCTTTCCTTCATTGGTCACAGCATTGAGAATAGGAGTTGGCAGTCATGTTGCGTTCATACGGACATTGGTTAGGCCACTTTTGGAGTATTGTGTGCAATTCTAGTCTCCTTCTTACTGGAAGGATGTTGTGAAACTTGAAAGTGTTCATAAAAGATTTACATGGATGTTGCCAGGGTTGGAAGATTTGAGCTATCGGGAGAGGCTGAATTATCTAGGCCTGTTTTCCCTGGACTGTCGGCGGCTGAGGAGTAACCTTGTAGAGGTTTATACAATCATGAGGAGCATGGATAAGATAAATAGACAACATCTTTTCCCTGGGTGTTTGGAGTGAAGAACTGGAGGGCATAGGTTTAGGGTGAGACCAGAAAGATATAAAAGGGATCTAAGGGGCAACTTTTTCATGCAGTTGGTGGTGCATGTATGGAATGAGCTGCCAGAAGAAGTGGAGGCTGGTGCAATAACAGCATTGAAGAGGCATCTAGATGAGTATACGAATGGAAATGATTTAGAGGAATATGGACCATGTGCTGGCATGTGGGACTAGATTTGGTTACGATATCTGGTCGGCGTGGATGAGTTGAACTGAAGGGTCTGTTTCTGTACTGTACATCTCTATGACTGCAGCACGAATAATCCAGGTAATTGTAGTCCAGCGAGCCTGACGTCAGTGGTAGAGAAGCTGCTGGAGAAGACACTGAGGGATAGGATCTATTTACATTTGGAAGAGAATGGGCTTATCTGTGATAGGCAGCATGGTTTTGTATAGGAAAGTTCATGTCTTACCAACTTAATAGAATTCTTTGAGGAAATGACAAAGTTGAATGTTGACAGATGGGCTGTAGATGCCACACATGTGGACTTCAGTAAGGTGCTTGATTAGGTTCCCTATGGTAGGCTGATGGAAAAAGTGAAGTTTCATGAGGTCCAGTGTTTACTAGCTAGATGTGTAGAGAACTGGCTGGGCAACAGGAGACAGAGAGTAGTAGTAGAAAGGAATTTCTCAAAATAGAGAACTGTGCCCATAGTTGTGTTCCACAGGGATCCATGCTGGAACCACTCTTGCTTGTGACACGTTATAAATGATGTGGAGGAAGGTATAGGTGGTCTGATTATCAAGTCTGCAGATGACACTAAGATTGGTGGAGCAGCAGAGAGTGAAGAGGACTGTCAAAGAATGCAGCAGGATATAGATAGATTGGAGAGTTTAGCAGGGAAATGGCAGATTGAGTTCAATCTGGGCAAATGAGAGGCGATGCATTTTGGGAGATTCAATTGTAGAGTGAGCTGTATGATAAATGGAAAAGCCCTGGGGAAAATTAATGTGCAGAGAGATCTAGGTGTTCAGGTCCATTATACACTGAATGTGGCAACGCAGGTTAATAGTGTGGTCAAAAAGGCATACAGCATGTTTTCCTTCCTTGGACAAGGTATTAAGTACAAGAGTTGACAGGTCTTGATACAGTTGTATATGACTTTGGTTTGACCACATTTGGAATAATGCATATAGTTCTGGTCGCCACATTACCAGAAGGATGTGGATGCTTTGGAGATGGTGGAGAGGAGATGAACCAGGATATCTCCTGGTATGGAGAGTGGTAGATATAAAGAGAGGTTGAGTAGATTAGTATTATTTTCATTACAAAACAGAGGTTGAGGGGATCCTGATTGAAGTCTGCAAAATCATGAGAAGTCTAAGCAGGGTGGATAGCAAGAAGCTTTTTCCCAGAGTGAGGGACTCAATTACTAGGGGTCATGAGTTCAAGTTGAGAGGGGAATAGTTTAAGGGAAATATGCTTGGGAAGTTCTTTATGCAGAGGGTGGTGATTATCTGGAGTACGTTGCCAGCAGAGGTGGTAGAGGCCGGCACAAAGGCGTCATTTAAGATGTATCTGGACAGATACATGAATGGGCAAGGAACAGAGGGAATCAGACCCTTGGAAAGTAGGCAGCAGGTTGAAATAGAGGATCTGGATCAGCACAGGCTTGGAGGGCTGAAGGGCCTGTTCCTGTGCTGCAATTTGCTTTGTTATTTGTTCTTTCTCCTTTATTCGCTGCAGAATTCTGAGTTCTTGACCTACTCTTGCAGCTGGAGTTTGTATATGGAACCTTGTCATTGTCCTGTCAAGTGCACCATTCCTCAGGAAGCTTTGAGTAACAGTATAAGGAATATGCTAACATTCAGAAAAAGATAACTGTAGACTTATGATTTTTTCAACAGTTGGTAATTTTTATCCTTCCTTTCATTGCAGCTAATCTGGTGACAATTGTGATTCTCTCTGGTGGCCGTTGTGAGCTGTCCAAATGCATCACGCGATACCTGGTAGCAATGGCAGCAGCGGATCTATCTGTGCTGATATTTGATGTGCTTTTCTATGAGATTAAAGATGCTTATTTTACATATTCGTTTCTGAACTACACTCCAATTTGCTGTCTTAACTTGGCCCTACTTTTTATCTCCATTGATTGCTCTGTCTGGTTGACTGTCATTTTCACTTTTGACCCGTTTGTGGCCATTTGTTGTCAGAAGCTACAAACGAAATATTGTACTGCTAAAACTGCAGCTGTGGTAATCGCATTGGTTTGTTCCTTGAGCATTTTAGAAAGCATTCCAATCTACTTTGTATATGAACCTCGGGAAATAATTGATAATGTACCATGGTCCTGTTCGATATCATCACGTTTTTATAGCTTACCCATATGGGTCGCTTTTCTTTGGTTGGAAACCATTTTAACTCCATTTCTTCCATTTCTTTTGATCTTATTGCTTAATGCAATGACCATTCGGCACATTTTACAAGCAAGCAGAGTGAGAAGGGCACTGCGAAGAAATAACAATGGTCAGAATAACAATGATCCTGAGATGCAGAGCAGAAGAAAATCAATTATCTTATTGCTGGCTATTTCTGGTAGTTTTATACGTTTATGGATGGTAACGTTAGTATCATACATATGCGTCCAATTTACAGATACTCAATTTTATAAAGAAAATTATAATGACCCATTTACTATTCTTGAACAATCTGGATACATTCTCAGGACTTTGAGTTGTTGCACAAACACCTTTATTTATGGAGTTTCCCAGAAAAAAATCAGAGATGAACTGAAGAACATGATTAAACATCTCCCTTCTTTAATAATGTCTTTGTTCAAAAGGCTATGTGGCTTTACTAAGTTAACTTATTAAAGGATTTTAATTAAGGAAATTCCTGTCAATTTGCTAACACTAGCTGAATGCATTTGTAGAATTGACAATTAATTTAACATTCATAAGCTCTGTGGACAATAGTTCTAAATGCCTACAACGTCTTTAATGTAGAAATGTTTCCTTTTGGTGGTGAGGGGACCGAGCACAAAGGCAATGGTCGTGTTAATGGCGAAAAAGGAGCAGGTCAGAGGCTAAATACGTGGGGATGATATGTAATCCGGTTATTTCCTATTCCAGGCCTTGGATCACTCTGTTATGACATCTGTCCTCCAGTCTTGTCAGATATTTTGCTTTGTTTTGGTGGGGCTCGAGTCTGTGTCATCACAGGTTATTTGCGCATGGTGTCAAATCAATCCCCAATCACTGATAGCTGCCACGACATTCAGTAATTGAAAGGAAGAACCACAATGAAGGAACAGCTCTGCCTGATTGGTAGCGGTTAATTCTTAAAACATTGACTGACATGACATGCTGTCGAGAGGAGAGGGAATTCGACTTTTAGAAAAGCTGAAACAGATATATAGTTTAAAATTACTTGATTTGGATTTTAGGATTCATTCAGAGCACGAGTGAATTCAGCGTCCTGTGGTGAAACAGGGCAGAAAGATATTCTGGTTTCTGCAGATCTTTCGAAGCTATCCTGCTGACAATTAATAGTGGGAAGTACTAGTTGTTATTTCAGCCAATTTGTGAGTTGACACTGAGGAAGCCTTTCCTTTGGCCGATTACTGGCTGCCCTTGAGAGAGCGACGTGTGGACTCCTCCAGGCGCTGCAGTCATTTTGATGTATTTAGATTGACAATACCTTTGGGTAGAGAACTGCAGGCTTTTCGCATAATAGTGTATTTCTGAGTAAGATAAATGAATAGCTTGGAGGGAAACTTGTAAATCTTGGTGGTTCCAAGTATCTGCTCATTTTCCTAGATGGCAATCATTATACTAAGTTTAGAAGACGATTTATAAGGAGCTTTGGGAGACTTTCTACATCTTGCAGGTAAGATCATAAGAAATAAGAGCAGGAGTAGGCCATCTGGCCCCTCGAGCTTGCTTCACCTTGTAAGAACAACATGGCTGATCTTTTAATAGACTCAGCTCCACTTACCCACCCACCTATCGAAACCCTTAATTCTTTTACTGTTCAAAAATCCATCTATCTTTGCCTTAAAATGTTTAACAAGGTAGCCTCAACTGCTTCACTGGGCAGTGAATTCCACAGATTCACAACCCTGTGGGTGAAAACGTTGGAGCAGAACAGAAGCTGGGTGGGAGTGGCTGAGAACCAAAGTGAAGTAGGCTGTAGATTTGGAATGGAGCAGAGATGGATGTTGGACTAGACATTGGTGCAAGTGGTCAGCAGCTTGCGAAGTCAGTCAGACCATGTCTGTGGAAGCTCCTGCACTGATCTACTGCAATATAATGCTTATCTGTAATCTGGTTACCTGACTGTAATATTTGTCCTTTTAATTGTATGCCTATTTTCTAACTTACATTATGAATCACTGTAAAGCAATGTAACTTCTTGCTTTATTTCTTTTTCATTGTATCTGAGATCTGCACCCAGGTACTTTGTACATAAGATGGCACCACGAGAGGCGACATTGTCAACGTTTGACTGTACCTCTGCGCTAGAGTACAAGTAACAATAAAACTTAAATATACTTCTAAGTTATTTCTCAACTCAGTACTAAATCTGATCCCTCTTATTTTGAGTCTATGCCCCTTAGTTCTAATTTCACCTGCCTGTGGAATCAACCTGTCTGCTTCTATCTTATCTGTTCCCTTCTTAACTTTATATCTGTATAAGCTCCCCCTTATTATTTAAATTCCAATGAGTATAGACATATTCTACTCAATCTCTCATCATAAGCCCGCCCTCTCAACGAAGAATCTTTGCACCTCCTTCAGTGTCAGCATATCCTTTCTCAAGTAAGGAGACCAAAACAGCACATTGTGCTCCAGATTAGGCCTCACCAGTACCTCAGGCAACTACAGCATTATGTCCCTGTTTTTAAAATCTACTCTTCTAGCAATGGAGAACAATATTCCATTTGTCTTCTTAATTACCTGCTGCACCAGGAAACTAAGCTTTTGTCACAAGGACACGCTGCTACCTCCCCACCCCCGCACAGCAGCATGACACAATATTATAAATAATTGTCCATTTTTCTTTTATTTCCATCAAAATGGATGACCTCACATTTGCCAACATTGTACTCCATCTGCCAGACCCTTGCCCACTCACTTAACTTATCAACATTCCTCCACAGACTTTCAGTTTCCACTGCACACTTTGCTCTGTCATTCAGCTTAGTGTCATCTGCCAAATTTGACACAATCATCTGTGTTAAGTGTAAGCAATTGTGGTCCCAACACTAACCCCTGAGCCACACCACGAGCCACTGATTGGTAACCATTAAACACCCATTTAATCTCCACTTCTTGCATTGCTTTCTGTTAGTTCAGTGAGAGTTAGTGATAGTACACATTAATGTTACTAAGAGATGATATTGGAGTGAGTGAATGTTTGTGGATGTGAGACCAATCAAGTAGGCTGTTTTACCCTGGATAGTTTCAAGCCATTGGAATGTTTTTGGAGCTGTCGAGATCCATGTATGTGGGAAACATTCTGTCACACTCATGACTTGTACTTTGCTGGTTATGGACAGGTTTTAAAGAGTTTGGAGGCGACTTATTTGCTGCAAGATTCCTCCTACTTGTTCTGGTAGCCATATAGATAATTACTTATCTATTTCAGTTGTCACAAAGCCGGTCCTTTTTCTAAAAAATGTGTCCGTGGAGTTTTTCAGAGGGGTCATAAACAGGTCAAGCTCCAGAAGGGCTGGGTTTGGTGCAGAGGTGAACGGCCTTTTCATTTATACGTAAACAGACTAATCTTTAGGCCAAATATTTATGATTTTAGAAGTAACCTGTATAAATAAAGTGGGCGTGGCTAGCTCTCCAGCTGAGCGGTTTCGTTCGAACTATTTAGGGAGTTCAGCAATGAGCTGTGTGGAACCAGGTCACTAACCTCTGTCTCCTGCATTTCTAACTTCGACTTGTAAGCCTTTATTTCATTTTTACTGCGTTTAAGGGGTTTGCTTGTTGGGACTGCTGTGTAGTTTCTAAACAGCATAATTAAGTCCAGTTTGGATAGACTGAATTCTATATTCTTTATTCTGTTCTTTAAGTTTCTTTTTGTAATTTTGTGAATACATTTTTGTCCGTTTTAAAACCTGGTAGTCAACCTCGCTGACTAATTCCGGGTAATTTCCACTGTACTCTTACCAAAACAAATTACAAAGTTATGGTTTGGGCTGCCTGTTTAAGAATGTTTTGAGTGGTCTGGCCAGTCCATAACACAGTTCAGTTGCTGGTCAATGTTTACGCAAAATATGTTGACTGTGGAATCATTATAATTAGGTGTGTAAATACAACAATATCAGACACCAGTTCAATCAGCGTTGAATTTGAATTCACTATGTAAACATTCTCTCTGGGGGAAAATATGCCATCGATTGTGTTGTGTTTTTGAAAATACTTTATACATTTAGAATTTTGCAACAGGTGATTATCGTAATAGAGAAAAAAAAACCTGAACCGATGTAAAATCAAAAGCGTCAATCGACATCCTTATGGCAAGCATATTTAACTTCATTGCCTTGTAAATAGTGAACTAAATTCATCTTATAAATAAAAACATACCAATAACACCGACAATCTTTATGCAAGCAACAATGAAGTAAAAAGAAATAATAAAATGAGAATGTCAAAATGAAACTGGGACCAAACGTGTTAGACAAGTAATCGTGTTGCTTTCGTTTCAATATTTAAAAAGTATAGCCGAGATGTACACACACCAATTAGAATATAATCAAAGAAATATGTAACTAACATATGGAGCTGGAAACAATTTTACTGACCATCTGGTTTACAATTAACCAATGTTTTGCACAAGACGATGGCATTGTAGGTGGTGAAGAGCTCAGCTAGATTGTTGGTTTTGGGGAGGGTTGCGGTGGTCGGGGCGTGGCAGTGGTTGCAGTGTGTTAGGGAGCCCAGAATCTTTGAACAAAAAGGCTTGGATTTTCTGATATCCAGAACAGAAGAATCTGGGCAAAGGTGGCGGACCCGTGTTTGGAACCTTAAGAAGCAAGACATAAAAACATTGTGTGCAATAATCTCCAATAATTCCTGAAGAAGGGCTTATGCCCGAAACGTCTCCGATTCTCCTGCACCTTTGATGCTGCCTGACCTGCTGCGCTTTTCCAGCAACACATTTTTTCAACTCTGATCTCCAGTATCTGCAGTCCTCACCTTCTCCAAAGTTTAGCTTTCCTGTCGGTGATTTTGTATTACTCGTGGCCTTACACAGAAGCCCCTTACACTGATTTCAGTGTCAGGGACTTGGGCAATATGTTCAAAACCCGACCTGGATTATGACAAGCAAAATATTTATATTGATCAATCCAGGTATAAACTAGTGCTTGGTTGACAACATTGAATAGAGCAACCACAGACCATTCAATGCCAACTCGGCAAGACCACCGCACATGACCTGATTATACCCATATTACAAATCTGGACCAAGGGAATTAGCAGAAAGGTATAATCACAAAATGCGTGTAAAATGTTGTCATCTACTGCTAAATGTGCTCTAGACTTTGATTTAAAGCTTTGGAATTGATAAATTTATCCAAATGTCCTGCTACAATTAGATGCTTATTTCTTACCTTCACGTAGACTTGGGTGACGTTTGATCACGGCTGTGTCCTGTTGGAGTCGGGCCATTTCCTGCCTTTCAGAAATATATAAAGCACAACTGATAAACAGAGATCTCACTACTGTGCAACTGTAATTAGTTATGGACTGAAACGTTTACTATATCTCCAACCTGAGACGTATTCCAAATAATACAAACATGCACACGCGCACACACACACACACTGCTCGAAGAGGATTGCCAGCTCCACCATGGCAATCAGTGTGGTACTGTTTACAAGCGGCACGGTAGCACTACTGCCTCACAGCACGAGGGTCCCAGGTTCAATTCCAGCCTCGGGTGACTGCCTGTGTGGAGTTTGCACATTCTCCCTGTGTCTGCGTGGGTTTCCTCCGGGTGCTTCGGTTTCCTCCCACAGTCCAAAGATGTGCAGGTCAGGTAAATTGGCCAAGCTAAATTGCCCATAGTACTAGGTGCATTATTCAGAGGGAAATGGGTCTGGGTGGGTTACTCTTCGGAGGGTCACTGTGGACTGTTTGGGCCGAAGGGCCTGTTTCCACACTATAGGGAACCTAATCTAAGAGCATCTGTGGGTCAGCTGCCTGACCAGCTATGCTTTTCTAGGACCATACTTATCGACTGTGATCTCCAGTATGTGCTGTCCTCACTTTCTCCCAGTTGATTATAACCTTACTGCAAAGCCTCTTCCAAGGATGCCTTCCGTGAAAAAGTTCTCCTCGTCCCTCTACAAGGTCTCAGTGAGTCTCTCTCTTACTGTACCCCGTCGTCTTCTCTGCCCTGAAGTTCTTCAGCCACGTCGTGAACCAATCACCCTCTTCTCCCACCTATCACCACCACTGCCCCTACCTTCTTCTGTCAATCGGATTCCCAGCTTAATTCCAAACACACACGACACGCCCCCCTTTAATCTCTCAGCCCCCTTGGGCCACCCTGATCTCCAGCATCTGCAGTCCTCACTTTCTCTACATCTATTAGAATAAATGACACTATGCATTGCATTTTACGGAGTGGAAGCAAACATTGAACTGCTACGTGAGATTCTCTTCTGCCTGGCCACACATGGTTATTTCCACCAAGTCTTGTCTAATGACGCATAGTAGTCTCAGGCACAAGTGGAAACAGTATTCCACAACAGTATTCCAAGCAATGAAAACCCTATAAATGTGATTTAGATTTCAAATTAAATTGCACATACTTCAGTTCATTGCATGTTATCTGATTAACGAGCAGGGTGAAATGGAGCTCCTCTACTCTCAGATTTTCGACTACTTTCCACCAATTTGCTGACATTTTGAAGTCGCGATTATTTTTGTTTTTGCACAAGGATTACTTGTTCTTGACATTCACCTGAAGCTCAAACAGAACAATTGCACATTTGCTTACTGACATAACATCGAGAAGGCAATAGCCATCAAGATATTTGCCTCTTCCTTCCTAAACGTAGTGAAAGTGAGGGGAACTAGGGCAGCTTCAGGTAAGTTCACAAAATCAACCTTAATATTCAGCATTTATTTCCTTACTAAGTAAATGGACGCAAGAAGAGAAATTAATGTGCAATAAACGTTCATCAGCAAAGTGATTCCATAAAGGGATGATATAAATAATTGATCCAGAGCAACATTCTGAATCCTGCAACTCACGTTCACTGTAATGACAAGAAATATTTCATCATCATTTTCCAATATGAATAATTCAAATTTATATCACACAGAAACAATTCAAATCTCCATGTCATAAAGGTCAAATCGCCTCAAGATATGATATTGCAATTTATTGTAATCTTGATGACAAAAATTTGATATAGCTATTGGTCTATGCACTATTGATGCCGGGTGTTATTCTATCTACACTGGAAATTGCTTTATCAAGTTACCAAACTTGAGAAACGGTTAGATTGAGTCAATTAGTTTACTCCATTCATTTCTATTTGATATTCTTATGGTTTGTAAGTAAGGTGTTCTTTTCATGAAACAACATTTTCATTTAATTGATACCCCCCCGAAAAAAAACCCAAATGAAACACTGAAGCTTTGTGCAAATTCATTTTTTCTGCTTCAGTCTGAATACTGACACAATTACTATCGACACTCCGGAGGCAACAGTGGAATGCTTTAACTTCATGTTTGAAATTATTGTATCGAAACATAAATCTATCTTTTCATTCTTTTAACCAAGTAATGAGAAATAAATTCAAAACGTGTGGCGCTGGAAAAGCTCAGCAGGGCAGGCAGCATGAGAGAAGCAGGAGAGTCGACGTTTCAGGCATAAGCCCTTAATCAGGAATGACCTGTTTGTTTTCCAGCGCCACACCTTTCGACTCTGATCTACAACATGCGCAGTTCTCGCTTTTGCTTTCTGATAAATGTAATCTGCTAAAACCTCCAACCATGCGAACTTTAAGAAGCATTACAAATAACACTTTAGGGATAGACGTGCAGATCATATCAATGCAGCATAATCTAGGAAGAGGGGACGAATAAAAAGAAGCAAATAAAATGTCTCACTTTCAATTTTACTTCTCCCTTTCACTATCAAGGATGTGTAGAACGTTTGGAAGATGTCAAATTACAGCAAAAAAAACGCCGTTTACCTTTGAGATGGATATTATCAACTTTATCTGAATTCATTTTCCTTATTTTCAATGAATATTAAACCTTTTCTCTATACCTCGGCCATTGTCAGTTCATTCCAAAACCTAAACTTGCAGTTTTCTCTTATTGCATCATTGACTGATTACATATCATAATAGGTCTCTGTATAGTTTGTGAAGATTCTTTGAATGCATGCATCAGGTAGCTTATTAAGTATGTATTATAGTCACCAAGAAATTGGTGACTCTAGACCACTGAAACATGCACATCCATTAAATAATTTAAGCATTATTAATCTACTACTTCATACGTTTAGAATCAAGAGCCTTGTCTTTTTTTGAGTTTCGGGATTAAAATGTATTTCAGACGGTTGATCACGCAAATGGACTCTTTTTGACTTTTTTAAATGACTTCGACTCTTTAAACGAGGAACCATCTGATGTAATCATACTCCTTCAGCAGTAGATGGAAATACGCCTTGGGGTAATGTGTTTGTTCAAAACACTGACACTGATGTCAATCATTATGTAGTACTCGTGTCGTCAGGTGAGGTGAAGTATAAAGGCAAGCTTAGTTTGATAACAATACATTTTGGTTTGAGAACGCAAACTACATGAACATCACTGTATGAACATGGCTCAACCGGCAATCATACTGGTGGAAAATATTTACTACCCTATTCTTGCAGTAGTTGGTATTCCTGGTAAGCATTTTATAATCATTTAAAATTTATGTCCCCATGACTGTCCCCATGACTTTTCCTTACTGCTTATTTTCTTTTCCACCTATCCACTCCACCCTCACCCCCGACCTATCACCTTCATCCCCTACCTCACTCACTTATTGTACTCTGTGTTACTTTCTCCCCACCCCCACCCTCCTCTCACTTATCTCTCCACCCTTCAGGCTTTCTGCCTGTATTCCTGATGAAGGGCTTTTGCCCGAAACGTCGATTTTACTGCTCCTCGGATGCTGCCTGAACTGCTGTGCTCTTCCATCACTATTAATCCAGAATTTAAAATTTATGGTCAACCCTGTTGAGCTGGAGTACTTTTCCTTCCGTCGATGATATGTTCTGTTTGCCTGGATGCGGTGGATGTTAATTGCCATCATAAATCAAATAGGAAGAACACCCTGTATGTTGGAAATTCTGGATAGAATGATTTGCCTGGAAACACAGTTTCTCCTTCCTCAAAAAAATACAGTCCCTTAGTTTCATTTGTAGATTGCGTTTGTATTTTTTAGAAGCAAACACTGCGATGATTAGGATTTTGATGTAGAATTCGAAGATACTGGAACCATTCACGAATTCATCCAGTGTCTGTGGAGAAAGACAAATCAAATAAGTTTATGGACAAAATTTATGAATGTTGATTAACTAAAAAAATCCGTTTTACTGTGCACCAACATTGTATTTTGCCAACCTTTTTACAAAATAATAAAACGATTTCCGTCATAAAAAGTAGGTTATTGTGTTGGAATCATACATTTCTTTCTTATTCATGAGGTCAGCTAGATTCGATTGGATGCATTCTTAACATTTTCTTCAGCGTATGCTTATGGAAATCAGTTCCACATTTTGAATATGCTCTGTTTAATAACATTTCCTTTGAATTCACGAACAAGTGGTGTATTGTTTTTCCATTTTTGACAACTGCAATTGGATACACGTTACGCATGTGCACCTGAGTGGTGATTTTATGATCTCTGGAACTGTCTCCACCACTTCTCTCTTCGATTTGGATTTCCAGTGGGAAAGAAGCCTATCAATACATATTGATGGATACAGTCTGTTCAATCAGTTTCGCTCTCCAAATAACATTAATTTGTGCAATGCCTCTTTTATTTTACAATATTAATGAGACAACTGCTGTTCGCAGTATTCTAAGATTGGTTTTATAAAATATCATGTTACTTTGATATAAAACGTTGATTTAAAGTTTAAATCTATAGACATGCATTATAGAGATGAAACCTTGGGATTTCTTGCGAGTTTTGTTAGCCTTCTTAGCGTGTAGCTTCTTTGATGAACTCTGCATCCATTCGCCTATGTCCACTTGTTCTACACACTGTTTCGACATTTAATTGCTAAAAGGCGCATTACGATTTTATTTTTTCTGCTAAAATGCATTGTGTCACACACACTTGTATGGAAGTTCTGTTTTCTTACCCCATTCTACAACTTTATTAAAATAATATTTCGATTTCCTTCGTTTACGAGAAAACCCTGCAAATTTTGCAGCTGAAAGATTTTGCTTGACTGTGTGTGCAAAGAGTAGACAGTACTTGCATCAGACAAGCCCCTTTGAAATATTTAATCTACTTTCCTGCAAAGTATATGAATCAAAAGAAAATACAAAGTTTTGTGACAGCACAGCCTTGGAATAGAAACTCATTTTCACACATCAGCCAATCCACCTAATGTAGTTGAAATTTGAACGGCCCAACTTACTAGAGACTGTGATGACGAGTCGACCCTTTATTTCAGAGTGCAGCAAATTTATTCCTTGAGCCGTGATGCGTGATAATATTGTTTGGGAATAAAACGTCATGATGTGACTCACTTTCCAATTCTCCTTAGCTGGCGGGTAACAACATAAACAGTGCACGATATTTTGAACAGAAAATTGTAAATGAACTGATCATCCTCAAACTATGGGCAGTGAAAGCATATATATTTTTTTCACTTCGCAGCAAATCTGGTGGCAATTGTAATTCTCTCCCACGGACGCTGTGAGCTCTCCAAATGCATCACTACATACCTGATGGCCATGGCGGTGGCAGATTTGTCTGTGCTGGTATTTGACGTATTGCTCTACGAGATTAAAGATTCGTATTTTCCGTATTCAGTCCTAAACTTCACTTCAGTTTGCCGTCTGAACCTTGTCCTGAGCTTAGTTTGTGTCGATTGTTCTGTGTGGTTGACTGTCGCATTCACCGTTGATAGGTTTGTTGCTGTTTGTTGTCAGAAGTTACAAAGAAATTACTGCACGACTAAATCTGCAACCACAGTGATAGTCGTGGTGTGTTGTTTGAGCACTTTGCAGAGCGCTCCCATTTATTTTACATACGAAGCCCGTGAAATAATTGATGACATCTCATGGTCCTGTACTGCAAAAGCAAGCTTTTACACCTTCCCGATATGGATTGCATTTCTGTGGATTGAAACTATTCTAACCCCTGCTTTACCATTTGTTTTAATTTTCCTGTTTAATGTGTTGACCATCAGGAATATTTTACAGGCAAATAGAGGAAGAAGCGGTGTCTTTGGAAAGAGCAAAGGTCAGAATTACAACGATCCGGTGATAGAGAACCGAAGAAAATCAATTATTTTATTGTTTGCTGTTTCTGGCAGCTTTTTGCTTTTCTGGAGTCTGACACTGGTATCTTACCTTTGGATACAATTTGCAGATGTAACGATTTTAGAGTCAAATTACAACAATCCGTTTACTATTGTCGAACAATCTGGATATATTCTTAAGTCGACGAGTTGCTGCATAAACACGTTTATTTATGCATTTACCCAGCGCAAATTCAGAGAGGAAATAAAGAACACAATTATGCGTCCCGTGACTCTAATCATGCAATCGTATAAGGTAGCTTGAACGAAGTACTGTGAAAAAGAAAGTTCATTTTGTCAAAACTTTTAATCTTTCATTCATCAGTGTAATTTGGAGTAAATGTTATGATCAAGTGAAACTAAACTTCTTGTTTTATGAGTTGGGATTTCTGCCAATTTGACATGTGGACTCTGTTAGAAGATGTGTTATCATGGACAAAGCACTGAGTTGACACTGACCAGAATTAATGATAAAGCTTTGTTTGCCTCTTAAGTCACATAAGATGACATTGATTGGTCAAGGCAATCCCTTGGGATCTGAACCAGATAATCACTTTATCCTTTCTTATTGTATTATAACAGGCACAATGTTATATACGGTCTTCCTCTCTGCAGATAACAGAGCTTTGTTTATTAATATATGCAGCTTCCAGTGTACACCAGTGACTTTCAAACATCATCACTTTCAACTGAAACGCCTCTATCAAGAAGAGTCCACTTACGAACCAATCAGGACCCACCTCTTATACCGCATAAATGTTGTTCTCTCTTTTACTTTATTATTTCTTATGAATTGATCTGTTGAGAGCAATGTGAAAAAATTAGTCAAAATTGGTCTTGTTTCAGCAATACTCTGGCTTTGTACTAGAAATTACATTACTAAATGAAACAACGACTTTATTATTAATGTTGACAATTTAAGAAAATAGGAATGTAACGAAGTTCATTTTAAGATGCATCCCAACTAGTTTTTCTATCCCTTGAATTTTAATAAATGCAAGGCCAGGCATCGTCTTCAATTTGCAATTTTTTTGATAACATGCGTTGCAAATGAGAGTTCAAGGATGAACATGTGGGCCTGACATCAGTGATGGGAAAGTTGCTGGAGAGGGTGTACTGAGTGATCGGATCTAATTCTTTTGGGAAAAAAGGGGCTTATCAGTGATAGGCAACATGATTTTGTGCGGGGGAGATCGTGCCTTACCAACTTAGTATAGTTCTTTGAGGAAGTGACCAAGTTGATAGATGAAAGCAGGGCTGTTGTTGTTGTATACATGGACTTTAGTCAGGCGTTTTATAAGGTTCCCCATGGTAAACTAATGGAGAAAGTGGCCACATCGTGTGTAGTGTGTTCTAGCTCGGTCGATAAAGAACTGGTTGAGCAACAGGAGACAGAAAGTAGTCGTGAAAGGGAGTTTCTCGAAATGGAGGAAGCTGACCAGTGGTGTTCTGCAGGGGTCAGTGTTGGGGCCACTGTTGTTTGTAATATACATAAACGATCCAGAAGAGGGCACTGTTGGTGGAGTTGCAGAAAGTTAAGAGACTGTCAAAGATTAAAGAAGGATATCGATAGACTGGAGTGTTGGGCAGAAAAGTGGCAGACGGATAGCAATCCCGACAAATGTGAGGTGATGCATTTAGGCAAGACCAATTCTAGAGCGAATTACAGAATGAATGGAAGAGCCTTGGGAAAAATTGATGGGCAGAGAGATCTGGGAGTGCAGGTCCATTGTACTCTGAAGGTTGCTGCACAGGTGGATAGAGTGGTCAAGAAGGCATATAGTATGCTTGCCTTCATTGGACGGGGTGTTGAGTGTAAGAGCTGGAAAGTCATGTTAAAATTGCTGTGGTTCTGTTCGCCGAGCTGGAAGTTTTTGTTGCAAACGTTTCGTCCCCTGTCAAGGTGACATCCTCAGTGCTTGGGAGCCTCCTGTGAAGCGCTTCTGTGATGTTTCCTCCGGCATTTATAGTGGCCTGTCCCTGCCATTAAAATTGTACAGGATGTCTGTTTGGCCGCATTTGGAATACTGTGTACATTTCTGGTCGCCATATTACCAAAAGGATGTGAACGCATTGGAGAGGATGCAGAGAAGGTTTACAAGGCTGTTATCTGGTATGGAAGGTTCTAGCTATGGAGAGAGGTTGAGTAGGTTAGGTTTATTTTCATTAAAAAAAAAGAGATTGAGGGGGAACCTGATTGAGGTTTACAAAATCATGAAGGGTATAGTCAGGGTGAATAGAGACAAGCTTTTTCCCAGGGTGAAGGATTCCATAACGAGAGGTCACGCTTTCAAGGTGAGAGGTGGAAAGTTTCAGGGAGATACACGTTGCAAGTACTTCTCACGGAAGGTGGTGGGCATCTGGAATGTGTTGCCAGCAGAGCTGGTACAGGCAGGCATGGTAGATTCATGCAAAATGCGTCTGGACAGATGCATGAGTAGGTGGGGAGCAGAAGGATACAGATGCTTAGGAATTGACCGACAGGTTTAGATGGTACATTTGGATTGGCTCAGACCTGGAGGGCTGAAGGACGTATTCGGGAGCTGTAAATTTTCTTTGTTCTCTTTTTCCTATGTCCCACAATACTATCCCATGCAACTATATGAAAAGAATATGAATTAAAATGACAAGTTTGCTGTACAATCTACTCTGGAAATTCTTCAACTCAGTTGATTCGAATGGAAAAATTTCTTCTTTGTATGTTCACCCGCACGTTCGTTTTCCTTTCTCTGTTGGTTAACCAGTATCAATGCATCAAGAGGAATTGAGTTTCTTTACCTGGTAAACCAGGTTATGGGCTTTGAAGTCGCAGGTAGTATATTCTCAAGAAGAGGAAGACCCATGCTGTCATGATTACAGATTTAAACTACCTGAATACGATTCATTTTAAGATGGAATTATGAGTTTTGCTTTTAAAAATCAATTACTGCAACATTTTTATAGTGGAGCCTTAGAACACTCACAGGGCAGTTAGCGCCTAAATTTGTTTATATCCCAAACAGCATTGGCAGCAAGTGAGAGGCAGCCATATCTGAGAGGTCGTACAACCAACGCTGGTTCTAAACTCAGAAGTCCTGCCACATAAGATCATAAGAACTAGGAGCAGGAATAAGCCATCTGGTCCTTCGACCCTATTGTGCCACTCAGTCAGATCATGGATAATCTTTTTGTGGACGCATCTCCATTTACCCACGCACTCACCCTATCCCTTAATTCCTTTACTTTTCAAAAATGGATCCACCTCAGCATTAAAAGAGTTTCCAGAAGCAGCTTCAATTACATCCTTGGTCAAGTAATTCCATAGATTAACAACCATCCTAAATCTACTCCCTCTAATTTTGAGGCTATGCGCTCTTGTCCTTGCTTCACTCCCCAGTGGAAACATCCTACTTTTTTTTGAGTCCTTTTATGATTTTATATGTTTCTATGAGAACCCTCTTCATTCTTCTGAATTCCAATGAATATAATCCCAGTCAACTTCGTCTCTCCTCATAAGCCAACCCCATCAACTCTGGAATCAATCTGGTGAAGCTCCTCCAGTGCCAGTACATCCTTTGTTTTGAAGTAAGGAGACACAGTACTCCAGATATGGTCTCATCAACACCTTGTACAGCTGCAACATTACGTCTCTCCTTTTAAACTCAATCCCTTTAGCAATGAAGGACAAACTTTAATTAGCCTGCCTAATTGCTTGTTGCACCTGGAGACGAACCTTCTGTGATTCCTGCACAATGGCACCTTGGTCCATCGGCATAGCAGCATGCTTCAACTGTTTGCCATTCAACTAATAATCGTTTTTACTGTTACTCCTACAAAAATATGAGTTCAAACATATAAACATTTTACACCATCTGCCAGTCCTTTGTCCAGTCACTCAATCTATGTTCCTGTGCAAAGTTTCACAGTCCTCTGCAAACTTTCCTCTGCCATTCACCTTAGTGTCATCTGCAAACTTTGACACCTTTCATTGGGGTCTCCAACTACAAATCATCTGTATAATTTGTAAATAATTGCAGTCCCAACACCAATCCCTGAGTCACCGATTGCCAACTAGATTTGCATCATTTATCCCCACCCATTGCTTTCTTATTGTTAACCAATCCACTACCCATGTTACTACTCTACCCCTAATGCCATGCATCATTATCTTATGCAGCAGCCTCACTTGCGGCACCTTGTCGAAGGTCTTTTGGAATTCTAAGTACACCACATCCACTAGGTCCCCATTGTTGAACTTGCTCGAAATGTCTTCATAGAAGTTGAGAAGATTTGTCAAGCATGACCTGCCCTTCATGAAACCATGCTGCTTCTGACCAGTGGGACAATTTCTTTCAAGATGCACTGCTGTTTCTTCCTTGATAATTGACTCAAGCATCTTCCCCACTACAGAAGTTAAGCTAACCTGTCTATTATTCCCTATCTTTTGTCTCCATCCCTTTTAAACAGTGGCATCACATTTTTTGTTTCCAATCTGCTGGGTCTTCCCTAGAGTCCAGGGAAGTTTGTAAGATTACCACCAGTGCACCTGCTATTTCTTCCACCATGTCTTTTAGTACCCTGGGATGCATTCCATCAAGGCCAGGTGACGTATCTATCCTTAGCTCCAGTAACTTTCCCAACACTAGCTCTTCCATAATAATGATAGTTTACAGGTCCTCACATACCTTCGTCTCTTTGTCACTTACTCGCATGTTTTTAGTGTCCTCCACTGTGAAGACCAATACAAAATACCTGTACAAGGTCATCATGTTCCATCACTAAATGCCCCTTCTCATCCTTTAAAGGGTCAACATTTACTTGAACCACTCTTGGTTATTTTACAATCCCTCTTAATATTCTGTGCTTTATATATTTTTTCTCATGCTCGATCTTACTTTTCTTCACAAATCCCTTTGTGGATCTCTGTTGACCTTTAACGTTTTCCTAACTTATAGTTTCATGCTCCTTTTGGCCACTTTGTATGCCTTCTCTTTCAATTTGATAACCTGCCTTATTTCCTCACACGACCATGGCAAATTCCGCCTCTTCTTACAGTCCTTCCCTTTCACTGGAATATGTTTTTGCTGAGCACTTTGAAAAATTTCTTTTAAAGTCCTCCACTGCTCGACAACTGTCCCACCACAATATATTTGTCTCCAGTCTGCTTTATCCAGGTCCAGACCCCCCATTCTATTTTAGTTCTCTTTCTTCAAGCACAGCACCCCAGTATTGTATTTTATCTTCACACTGTCCAGCTGCATTCCAAATTCAACCATATGGTGATCACTTCTTCCAAGAGGATTAGTAACGATGAGGTCATTATTTATTCCTGTCTCATTACACAGGACCAGATCTAGGATAGCTTGCTCCCTCTTCGGTTCCATTACGGACTGTTGAAGAAAACTATCGCAGATACACTAAAATACCTCCTCCTCAAGACAACCCTAATCGTGCAGGTTCGACGAATCTGCATTAAAATCTGCCATGATAATGGCCATACCATTTTTACAGGTATTAGTCATTCCTTTGATTATTGCCTGACGCAATGTGATGTTATTATTTTGTGGTCTATAGACTGTGTCGGTCAGTGACTTTTTCTTCATAGAATTTCTAATTTTCACTCAATTGGAATCAACCTAATTCTCCACAGACCCGACAACATTTCCCAGCACCACTCTAATGTCGTCCTTGAATATCAGAACTTCTCCACATCCCTTACATTATTGTCTGTCCTTCTGAACAGTCTTGGATCTTTGGATATTCAACTCCCATTCGTGACCATTGTGTAAGCATGTCCCTGTAATGGCTACCAAATCAATAACCTTGTTAGGAATGGTCTGAGCATTGAGGCCAAGTGTTTTTATGCTCGCTCCCTTATCACCATGATTCACAACATCCCTAATATCTCCTAAATTATCCTTCCTATTTGCTTCTTTCATAGTCCGCCTTGAACGTAAACCCTCCTACATGCATGATATCTTGCTCCCTACCTTTTTATTTATCATAATACTTCCTGTTGCTATCCCTTTCCCTTCCGCCCAACTCACAATCTTAAAATCGAGAGTGTGGTGCAGGAAAAGCAAAACATGCCAGGCAGCATTGGACGAGCAGGAGAATTGATGTTTTAGGCCCTTCATCAGGATTTTTATTACACAAAACATTAATTCTCCTGTTAGTCATATGCTGCCTAACCTGCTGTGATTTTCGAGCACCATACTCTGGACTCTGAACTCCAGTATCTGCAGTACTGACTTTCTCACGAGTTTAAAGTCCTCGTGACGGCACTATTTATCCTTTTCGTTTCAGGTGGAGACTGTCCCATTGGTGCAGATCCTCCTCGATTCCAAAATTGATGCCAATGCCCCATGAAATAGAACCCTTCTTTCCCATGCCATTCCTTTTGCCACGTTTTTACTTCCCTAATTTTCTTACCCTTAAGCCAATTTGATTAAGGTTTAGGCAGTAATGCGAACATGATGACCCTCGAGGACCTGTTTCTTAATTTTGTTCCGAGTGCTTCAAAATCCCCAAACAGGTTCTCCATCCTAGCCTTGTCTAAATTGTTAGTCCCAGTATGGACCACAACAGATCCCAACCGTTCCCCTCCCGTTCTAATATCCTTTCAAGTCAGTCAGAGATATCTTGCACCCTGGCACCGGGCAGGCAATGCACAATGCAGGTCTCCAAACCTGGCTTGCAAAGGATACTGTCTGTCCCCCTATTTATAGACTGCCCTATAACTACTGCTTGTCTTTTTGCTCCCTCCTCTTGAATGGCCCTCTGCACCATGATGCCATAGTCAGTTGGATTATCCTCCCCGCATCCCTTTTCCTCCATCACACGGGGAGCAAGAATCGGATTCCTGTTGGGTAAGGTCAAAAGCTGAGGTTCCTCTGCTTCTGAACTCAGGACCGCCACCCCACATGCCTCAGTTGTAATCACACCCTGTTGTCCATGATCACTAACTGAATCTGAATTACTTAATCCTACCAGTTGTGACAGCCTTCTGAAGCAAAGCATCCAAGTAACATTCCTTGTCACGGATCTGCTGCAGTGTTTGAAGCTCAGATTCCATAAACTGAACTCTGAACAGACTTCTTCCAGCAACCAACATTTGCTGCAAATGTGGTCACTGCCTTTACAATGGGATCAGACAGCTCCCACATCATACAGCTTATAGCACGTCACCTGCCCAGCCATCTCTTCTTAGTTGATTAATTTATGCAAATTTATGATCTAAATAATTTCTAGTACTTCTTGGCTAAGGTCTTATTCAAATAACCAATTAATAGATAAAGTAAAAAAATGCAAGTAAAATTTCTGACTAATCACATAGTACAGAAGAAGAAAAATATAGAAGTAGAGAAGCCTTACCTTATCAAACTAACACAGAGTTAAAAGGAGGAGGTAGTTTGGGAAATATTACACGTGTAGTGTCTTCGGTTCAGCCGCTGCCCACATTTCTTCCTGGCAGCCCCCTGCCTTCGGTGTCTTCAATGTCTAGTTGTTGAAAATTAAACACTTCACTGGAGGAGGATGCTCCACAACCTTTTCCATTCTCAATGATGCAAGAGCCCATCACATCAGTGCAAAAGGTAAAGCTGAAGCATTCGCAAGAACGTTCAGTTTGACACGCCAAATGGATAATCCATGTAGGCCTCCTGCAGATATTCCCAACATCGTAGATAGCAGTCCTCAAGCATTTCAATTCTCTCCAATTGATATCAAGATTCAGATAGAGACACGGGATACTGCAAAGGGTATGGTCCATGCCACCTTTCTGTCAATAGTACTGAAGACTTGTGGTCCAGAAATTCCCATTCCTCGACTTCTTCTCGTACATTTAAAAAATGCTCTCTAAATCACATGCGAAATTGCCTCGGTATGCCCTTTATACAAAAAGAAAAACTTGAGGACAAATCCAACCTGGCCAATTACTGCCCCGTCAGTCTCCTTTTGATCATCTGTAAAGTGATGAAAGGTGTCATCACAAGTGTTATCAAGCAGTACCTGTTCAGTAATAACCTGTTCAGTGATGTCCAGTTTCGGTACCACCAGAGCCACTCAGATCCTGACCACAGGCTCAAACATGGACAAAACAGCTGAATTCCAGGGGTGAGGTGAGAGTGACCGACCTTTGTATCGAGGATACTTTCAATCGAGTTTGGCAGTTAGAAACCCTCGCAAAACTTCAATTAGTGTGCATCAGAAAGCATACTCTCTGCTAGTTGTAATTATACATGGTACATGGACAGACGGTTCTGGATGTCACAGATTAGCCACCTCAGCTCCATGTCATCTGTGCTGGAGTTCCTGAGGGCAGTGTCTGCTTCATCAATGAATTTCTCTCCATCATATCACCAGACGTGGGGATGTTCACCAATCATTGCATAAGGTTCAGCACCATTCGTGACTCGTTATATGTTGAAGCAATAATGTTCAAAAGCAAAAGAAAAAGCATCTGGACAATCTCCAGACAAGTGATAAGTTTATTCATACCACAGAAATCCCAGACAATCTTCAATAACTGATAGTCTAACTCCTTCCCCCGACATTCAATGGCGTTATCATCACTGAATCATGGGATCCTTACAAAGCAGAAAAGAGACCATTTGTCCCATTGCATGTATACTGACCGTCCAAGGGGCCAAATCTGCATTATTAAGAATTTCTTATGGTTAACTCGCATAGCCTGCACATCCCTGGACTCACAGGTGAACTTTGCATGGACAATCTGTCTAATTTGCACGTGTTTGGAACGTGGGAGGAAACTGGAAATTCAAATAGTAATGCATACATGTATGGGGAGACAGCGCAAAATTCACCTCGATAGTGAACCCAAGACTGGAATTGAGGCCAGGTGCCTGGCATTGTGCATCAGCAGTAGTAACCACTGAACCACATTTCTGTCCCTTAATGAATCCCCCACTATCAATGTTCTGTGGTTTACCTTTTATATATGCCACAAAACAGGTCAAAGGTGAGGAATACTGCAACGACTAACTCTCCCCCTGACTCCCGAATGCTTGTCCATAATTGTCAGAAATATGATGGCTTATGCTTCACTGGCATGAATGTGTGCAGCTCTAACAACACTCAGAAGGTTGATGCCATTCCAGACAAAGCAGTCCACTCGATTAGCAGGAAACGTCCACTCCCTCCACTACCTACGCTTAGTGGCGGTCGTGTGTATATGAACAAGATTCACTACATAAATTTACTGAACATCCCCAGGCCGCACGTTTTAAGCGCACAACAATTTCCATTTCGGAGGATAAGGGTGACAAGCACGTGGGGGCACCACAACCTGCAAGTTTCCCTCGGGTGTATAAGGTTCTAAAACGGGAGGGCGAACAGCCAGAAATCTTGTTACATATTGGCACTAATGATATAGCCAGGAAAAGGATCGAGGATATAAAAAGTGATTTCAGGGAGTTAGGATGGAAGCTGCAAAGCAGGACGAACAGAGTAGTGTTCTCTAGTTTACTACCAGTGCCACGAGATAACGAGGCGAGGAACAGGGAGCGGGCGCAGCTTAATACGTGGCTGCGCAGCTGGTGTAGGAGGAAGGGCTTCAGATATGTAGATAATTGGGATGCCTTCCGGGGGAGGTGGGACCTGTACAAGAAAGACGGGTTGCATCTGAATTGGAAGGGGACCAATGTCCTGGGTGGAAGGTTTGCTCGAGTAGTTTGAGAGTGTTTAAACTAGTATGGCAGGGGGGGTGGGAACCTGAGCTGCATACCGGAGGTGAGAGTTGATGCAAATGAGGCAATAGCAAGAGGTAGACCAGCTAGTGGGAAGGACTTCCCTGGCAAGGAACCAAGGTATCAGTTAAAGTGTGTTTGCTTTAACGCAAGCAGTATCAGGAATAAAAGTGACGAACTTAGAGCATGGATCAGTACCTGGTGCTCTGATGTTGTGGCCATCACAGAGACATGGGTTTCTCAGGGGCAAGGATGATTGCTGGATGTTCCAGGGTTTAGAGCATTTAAAAAGAATAGGGAGGGTGGAAAAAGAGGAGGGGGTGTAGCACTACTAATCAGAGAGTGTATCACAGCTACAGAAGCTTCCATTGTCGAAGAAGATCTGCCTACCGAGTCAGTATGGGTGGAAATTAGGAACAGCAAGGGAGCAGTCACCTCTTTCGGGGTTTACTACAGGCCCACCCAATAGCAGCAAGGAGATGGAAGAAAGCATAGGTCGGCAGATTTTGGAAAAGTGTGGACGTCGTAGGGTTGTTGTAATGGGTGACTTCAACTTTCCCAATATTGATTGGAACTTCCTTCGAGCAAAAGATTTGAATGGAGCTGTTTTTGTGTGTTCAGGAGGGTTTCCAAACTCAGTACGTTGACAGGCCGATGAGGGGCGAGGCCATTCTAGACTTAGTGCTAGTAAACGAGCCGGGTCAGGTATCAGATCTTGTGGTGGGAGAGCATGTTGGTGAGAGTGATAACAACTGCCTCACATTCTACATAGCCTTGGAGAAGGAGAGGATTCGGACAAATGGGAGGATATTTAATTGGGGAAGAGGAAACTATGATGCGATTAGACATGAGTTAGGAAGCATGGATTGGGAGTAATTCTTCCATGGTAAAGGCACTATAGACATGTGGAGACTGTTTAAGGAACAGTTGTTGCAAGTGATGAATAAATATGTCCCTCTGAGACAGGCAAGAAGTGGTAAGATAAAGGAACCTTCAAGGGTGACGAGAGCGGTGGAGCTTCTCGTCAAAAGGAAAAAGGTAGCTTACATAAGGTGGAGAAAGCTAGGGTCAAGCTCAGCTCTACAGATTACAGGCAGGCGAGGAAGGAGCTTAAAAATGGTCTGAGGAGAGCCAGGCGGGGGCACGAGAAAGGCTTGGCAGAACGGATTAGAGAGAACACAAAGGCATTTTACACTTATGTGAGGAATAAGAGAATGGTCAAAGAAAGAGTAGGGCCGATCAGGGATAGCATAGGGAATTTATGTGTGGAGTCTGAGGAGGTAGGGGAAGCCCTAAATGAGTTTTTTGCTTCTGTCTTTACGAAAGAAACGAACTTTGTAGTGAATGTAACCTTTGAAGAGCATGTGTGCATGCTGAAATGGATAGAGATAGAGGAAGCTGATATGCTGAAAATTTTGTCAAACATTAAAATTGACAAGTCGTCAGGCCCGGATCAGATTTGTCCTTGGCTGCTTTGGGAAATGAGAAATGCAATTGCTTCGCCACTTGCGAAGATCTTTTCATCCTCGCTCTCCACTGGAATCGTACCTGAGGACTGGAGAGAGGCAAATGTAATTCCTCTCTTCAAGAAAGGAAATAGGAACATCTCCGGCAATTACAGACCAGTAAGTCTCACGTCTGTCGTCTGCAAGGTGTTAGAAATGATTCTGAGGGATAGGATTTATGACCATCTGGAAGAGCATGGCTTGATTAAATGCAGTCAACACGGTTTTGTGAGGGGAAGGTCAGCCTACAAACCTTATCGATTTCTTTGAGGATGTGACTAGAAAAGTTGATGAGGGTCGAGCTGTGGATGTGGTGTATATGGACTTCAGCAAGGCATTTGATAAGGTTCCCCATGGTAGGCTCATTCAGAAGGTCAGGAGGAAT
Organism: Chiloscyllium plagiosum; assembly: GCF_037043375.1. NCBI lineage: Eukaryota > Metazoa > Chordata > Chondrichthyes > Orectolobiformes > Hemiscylliidae > Chiloscyllium > Chiloscyllium plagiosum. The sequence continues at coordinate 41,341,663 of NW_028270173.1, forward strand.
GGGATTCAGGGGAACATAGCTGCCTGGATACAGAATTGGCTGGCCAACAGAAGATAGCGAGTGGTAGTAGAAGGAAAATATTCTGCCTGGAAGTCTGTGGTGATTGGTGTTCCACAGGGCTCTGTTCTTGGGCCTCGAATGTTTGTAATTTTTATTAATGACTTGGATGAGGGGATTGAAGGATGGGTCAGCAAGTTTGCAGATGACACAAATGTTGGAGGTGTGGTTGACAGTATAGAGCTGTTGTAGGCTGCAGCGGGACATTGACAGGATGCAGAGATGGGCTGAGAGATGGCAGATGGAATTCAACCTGGATAAATGCGAGGTGATGCATTTTGGAAGGTCGAATTTGAAAGCTGAGTACAGGATTAAGGATAGGATTCTTGGCAGTGTGGAGGAACAGTGGGATCTTGATGTGCAGGTACATAGATCCCTTAAAATGGCCACCCAAGTGGGCAGGGTTGTTAAGAGAGCATATGGTGTATTGGCTTTCATTAACAGGGGGATTGAGTTTAAGAGTCGTGAGATCTTGTTGCAGCTCTATAAAACTTTCGTTAGACCGCACTTGGAATACTGCGTCCAGTTTTGGGCGCCCTATTATAAGAAAAATGTGGATGCTTTGGAGAGGGTTCGGAGGAGGTTTACCAGGATGCTTCCTGGACTGGAGGGCTTATCTTATGAGGAGAGGTTGACTGAGCTCGGACCTTTTTCATTCGAGTAAAGGAGGAGAAGGGGGGACCTAATTGAGGTATACAAGATAATGCGAGACACAGATAGAGTCGATTGCCAGAGACTATTTCCCAGGGCAGAAATGACTAACAAGAAGGGTCATAGTTTTAACCTCGTTGGAGGAAAGTATAGAGGGGATGTCAGAGGCGGGTTCTTTACACAGAGTTGTGAAAGCATGGAATGCATTGACAGCAGCAATTGTGGAGGCAGGGTCATTGGGGACATTTAAGAGACTCCTGGACATGCATGTGGTCACAGAAATTTGAGGGTGCATACATGAGGATCAGTGGTCGGCACAACATCCGTGGGCTGAAGGGCCTGTTCTGTGCTATAATGTTCTATGTTCTATGTTCTAAGCTACAACATTAGATTTAAGAGGGAAATTCACCAATACATTCTCGAAGGCAACTTGGGACAGACAATACATTCTTTCCAGCCAGGCACACCCGTGGCCCAAGAATGAATAAAAATAACGTGCGACCATGAATGGTAAAATTGCTGGATCGATGTACCTGCCTGTTTAGTTTGTTCATTGATACTGTCATTTACTATGAACATCTCTTTTGCATCTTTTTCTATTCAACCGATAGCATTTGAAACCTTGTAGATTCAGCTGCTTTTCCTCTCCATCGCTGTCGCAAATAATAGCTATTACATCAAAATCCTATGTTTCCAAACATGCCCTGAGTTCATCAGCCCTTCCTGTAAGACACCCTACATTGCAATAAATGAAGTTTAATTCTTCAGCACGACTTCGTTATCTGACTTGCCCTTGTTTGTCGTTTCTTCTTAACTTGTTATTTTCAGAATCCAAACTATTCTCACTTAATTTTCCATTTACTCTGGAACTAAAGGTCCCCCCATCTTCTCTTTCTCATAGTTTACAGTCTTCATGAACAGGATTACCAATTTTTCCTACTAGGATAATAGACACATTCCAGTAGAGGTGAAAACCACCTTTTTATGAACAGATCTTTTCCACCCTGGAAAATATCAAAATGATCCAAGAACCCGAATTCCCGAAAATTACACCATATCTTCAGCAATGATTTATTTCCATTATCATATTATCCTTTCCCTCGTTTGATCTTGTCAGTGGGAATATACAGAGATTGCTACATTTGAGGTTCTTTGTTTTAATCTTCTACCTAACTTTTTATATTTACTCTGTAAAGTCTTACTCTTTCCCCTAAAAATGCCGTTCCAACCAATGTGTACAGTAACGTCTGGTTTCTCACTCTCCCCTTTAACAACATGCTTGAAACGCTTTGAGTTTCGATAATCCTGGCACCAAGAAAATAGCATATTATCCTAGGTTCACACTCACTGCCGCAGAATCTCCTGCCTGTTCCCTTGACAGGACAGAACCTTAAAAAATATTCTTCCAAATGCTGTCAAAGCCACCTAACATAACATTTGTGCCCAATTTATTTGTCTCCTCCATTTTCCTCAGAATGGTTATGCTTTTCAACAGTACTCATTCTCAGTATCTATTGAGATAAAAGTAGTGACATGAAATACTTGAATAACCTTCTTATCTTTCCTGACAGTCACCCATTGATCTGATTGATCCTGCTGTGGAATCAGTCACAGTCATAAAGTCATAGACAAGTACAGCACGGAAGCAGACTCTTCAGTTCATGCCGACCAGATATCCGAACTACTTAAGTATCATTTGCCAGCACTTAGCCCATATGCCACTAAACCCTTCCGCTTCATATACCCATTCAGATAACGTTTAATTGTTGAAATTGTACCAGCTTCCACCAAATCCTCTGGTTGTTTATTCCATACATGTGTCACCCTCTGTGTGAAAAAGTTGCGTTCTTCTTAAATTTTTCTCCTCTCAACTTTAAAATTTGCTCTCTATTTCTGCACTCTCCTACCCGAGGGAAAATACCTTGTATATTTACCCTAACAATGCCCCTTATGAATTTATTAACCTCTGTAAGGTCACTCCTCAGCCTCCCACACTTCAGGGAAAACAGCCCCTACCTATTCAACCTCTCCCTACAGATCAAACTGCCCAACTCTGGCAACATCCTTGTGAATCTTTTTTGATTCCTTTCAAGTTTCACAACATCCCTCCGATAGGAGAGAGATCGGAATTATACATAACATTCCAAAAGACAAAGCAGAGGTATTAGTAATTTTTTTAAAGACATGCTGTGCAGTTTAAAGAGTGTAGAATGATTGTAGGAAATAGGAAACTTAGATCTGCTCGCAGAAGTTCGCAAGCAGTCGACCATAGCCGGTAGCATCTTGCTGCTAGAAGTGGCTCCCGAAGTTCCTGAGGCTGGTGTTGGAGTCGGGCTTGCTGAGGAAGTATACTGTAATGGGCCCTCTTTTGTAAAGCTGCAATGGATTACAGCCCTCCTGGCTGCCCGCGATGCATTGCACACACAGGTGGCAATAAAAGAAGTCTCCTTCGTTAAACAAAGGCTATTTGAGTTTGGAGATAAGCCAGGTAGATATCTGGCATATCTGGCTGGAAAACGAAATACTTCCTAATCTATTATGTTAGAGAGAAGGCTGACACGGTTACCTGTGAGTTGAAGAAGATCAATGTTAGATTCAGGGAATACTTCACAGAGTTACCTCAGTTGGAGGGAGGTGAACACGGTGTTGTGAGAATGCAGTCTTTTTTTGAGAACCTGGAGCACCCCAGTATAAACGCAGAATAGGCTTCCCTGTTGAATGCGCCAATGACTGTACAGGAAGCAATAAAGCAGCTCCAGGGTGGAAATGCTCCGGTACCAGATGGATTCCCGAGTGAATTCTCTAAGGAATTCATTAATGTGCCAGTTGAGCCACCACTGGGGTTGCAAAACTATTTATATGCGCAAGGATTATCTGCTGCCCTCTCTTAGGGAGGCGAATATCGCTCTCATTTTAAAGAAGGGGAAAGACCCCGAAAATGTGCTTCATACAGACCAATTTCAGTGTTGAATGTCGATTTTAAAATTCTTTCCAAGACGCTGGCCCTGAGGTTGGAAAAGGTGTTGCCCCATTTTATAATAGAAAATCGGCCGTGTTTTTTCAAGGTCTGTAGATCCTCCAACAATATTAGGAGGGTACTGAACATAGTGCAAGTATGCCAGGAAAGATTGAACGCGGGTTTGGAGGTATCCCTCGATGCAGAAAAGGCATTTGATCAGATGGAATGGCCGTAGCTGTTTGGAGTCCTAGAGCACTTTGGTCTGGGGGGATCCTATTCCAGACGGGTGGTATGGCAGTCATTACAATCGGCACCAAGTCAGATAACTATTATTGGCAGATGTAATCGACAGGGGTGTCCTCTTTCACCGCTGTTATTTACCTTGGCAATTGAGCCATTAGCTGAAGCTATCAGGAGGGATACTGAAATAGTGTTGCCAGGATGGGAATTGGTGAGCGTAAGATCACTCTATACGCTGATGACATTCTTTTGTTTTTGGAAAATCTGGGGCAGTCTGATCGTCGATTAATTCAAACAATAAATTTATTTGTGAGCTTTTTTTGGGCTACAAGATCAACTTTACAAAAGTGAAAGCCATACAGGTGTGGCGATTAGTGGAGATGCCTGATCTCAAGGATGGAATGCAGTTCCTGTTCAGATGGTCGTCTAAAGGTTTTTTGTAGTTGGGAATTTTTATTACCCCTGCGTTCCACCAACTGCATAAAGCTAACTATGTACAACTATTGGAAAGGATAAAACAGGATTTGCGGCACAGGGTGGGATCACTGTTATCATGGTTAGGCCGAATAGCACTGATTAAAATGAACGTTCTTCCTTGTCTGTTGTACCCTATGAGAATGCTCCCATTGTCGCGACCTCGACGAGTATTATGGAGGCTAGTTTCTTTAATTTGGTGTCCCAGGCGCCCCCTTAATTAAATTTACCAAATTGCAGCTTTCAAAGGGTGCGGGAGGTGTGGATCTTCCCGACTTGAAGAGATATTCAATAAGCGCCCTGTTACCATGTGTCGGTGACGAGGTATGAGGCAATTCAGAGTGGATTTGGCTTGATGTTGAAGCCTCATGAAATCCGTGACCAAGCAGTGTAAGAGTCCAATCATTTTAAATACAATAAAAAGCCTGGAGGATAATGAGGCAAGACAACGGCAATTGGCTCAATGCATCCCCGTTTTCCCCGTTGGTGGCAGCCCAAAATTTAAACTTGGTGCAATGGACTCCGGCTTGAAATTATGGGAGAATAAGGGAATCTCTGGTCTGTGCAATTTATTTGAGGGGGAGATCTTGATGCCATTTAGCCAGTTATGTCAGAAATTTAGATTGACTAATGGGGATCTTTTCCAGTACTTTCAGATAAGGGATTATATGCAGAGGAAGATCACACTCCTGGCTCAGTCTTGCAAGACAGGCATGAAGGAAAGAGTGATCCAGTGTACAGACGGTCTTTCAGTTAGGAGTTTGTATCACTTACAGAAAGGACGTGCATTAGCGGATATGGAGGGACCCTGCAGAATGTGGAATCCAGAGCTAGGAGAGGTTATCTCATTGGAGACATGGGTAGAAGTCAGGGAGCTGAAGGACATCCTGGAGATCGAAGTTAAAGTGGATCCGGCAATTCTTCTTGGGTTGCCAAATTTGCCCTCTCTGGGGAAACACAGGAAGAGATTGTGTAACATTCTGACTCATTCCCGTGCGCGGAAGAGCATTTTAATGAATTGGACGTTGGAAAGGTCACCAGGTTTTATGGGGTGGCGTAAGCTGGTGACGGAGCAACTCCCTCAAGACTATCTCACAAATATGGTGCACCACAAAGTGGAGCTGTTTTACAAGACGTGGCGGCTGTTTTTAAATTATGTTGACACAGACTTATCAGCAATATTTATTAGGCCCATTGTATAGCAGTGGGAATCAGTCTGTAGAGCCCTGGGACGGGAAGGCGAGGGAAATGAATACGGGTACAATTACTGGTGCTCCCAAGTATGGGAGCCTCAGTGGAGGTGCGATGATTAAAATAGAATAAAGTAGTGAGATATAATTTAATTTAAGTTAATTTGAATTTAGTTTAATTTAAATTGTATTTAACTTGTTTGTAGTTTAGTTTAAGTTGATACCTTTGTTCTTGTTGATAGGATTGGCTGTTGCAGGTTCCAGGATTTAAATATTTTAGTAGGGTCAGAGGTGGGGGTAAAAGAGGGGGAGGTGTGGCATTGCTTGTCAAAGATAGTATTACAGTGGTGGAAAGGACGATGGATGAGGACTTGCCATCTGAGGTAGTTTGGGCTGAGGTTAGGAATAGGAAAGGTGAGGTCACCCTGTTAGGAGTCTTTTACAGTCGTGTTTTCCGGGTCCTGGAGGGGGAGGGGGAGCAGCCCAAAGTCGTGGTCCATATTGGCACCAACGACATAGGAAGGAGGAGTGCCGAGGATGTTAGACAGGCTTTCAGGGAGCTAGGTTGGAAGCTCAGAGTTAGAACGAACAGAGTTGTTGTCTCTGGTTTGTTACCCGTGCTACGTGATAGAGATTCGAGGAATAGGGAAAGAGAACACTTAAATGCGTGGCTACAGGGATGGTGCAGGAGGGAGGGGTTCCGGTTTTTGGATAACTGGGGTTTTTCTGGGGACGGTGGGACCTCTATAAACAGGATGGTCTACACCTGAACCTGAGGGGCACCAGTATCCTTGGGGGGAGGTTTGCTAGTGCTCTTGGGGGGGGGGGGGGTTTAAACTAACTCTGCAGGGGCATGGGAACCCAGATTGTAGCTTCAGGGTGCAGGGCCTGGAGTGTAGGGAGGTTAGGAACATGGCATCAATTTCCAAGGAGGGTGCCTGTAAACAGGAAAGTGGCTTGAAGTGTGTATACTTCAATGCAAGAAGTATACGAAATAAGGTAGGTGAACTTGCAGCGTGGGTTGGTACCTGGGACTTCGATGTTGTGGCTATTACGGAGACATGGCTAGAACAGGGACAGGATTGGCTGTTGCAGGTTCCAGGATTTAAATGTTTTAGTAGGGTCAGAGGTGGGGGTAAAAGAGGGGGAGGTGTGGCATTGCTTGTCAAAGATAGTATTACAGTGGTGGAAAGGACGATGGATGAGGACTTGCCATCTGAGGTAGTTTGGGCTGAGGTTAGGAATAGGAAAGGTGAGGTCACCCTGTTAGGAGTCTTTTACAGGCCTCCTAATAGTCCTAGAATCATTGAAGAAAGGATAGGGAAGGTGATTCAGGAGATGAGTGACAGTAATAGGGTGGTTGTTATGGGGGACTTTAACTTTCCTGATATTGATTGGGAAAGCTATAGCTCAAGTTCGTTAGATGGGTCAGTGTTTGTTCAATGTGTGCAGGAGAGTTTCCTGACACAATATGTAGACAGGCCAACAAGAGGTGAGGCCATACTGGATTTGGTTCTGGGTAACGAACCAGGCCAGGTGTTAGAATTAGAGGTAGGTGAGCACTTTGGGGATAGTGACCATAATTCGGTGATTTTTACTCTCGTGATGGAGAGGGATAGGTGTGTACTACAGGGCACGAGTTATAGCTGGGGTCAGGAAATTATGATGCGGTGAGGCATGACTTAGGATGTGTGGCTTGGAAAAGTAGACTCCAAGGCAAGAGTGTAAATGATATGTGGAGCTTGTTCAAGGAGCAACTATTGAGTGTCCTTGATAATTATGTACCTGTCAGGCAGGGAGGAAAGGGTCGTGCGAGGGAGCCGTGGTTTAATAAGGAATTGGAATCCCTTGTTAAATGGAAGAGGGCGGCCTATCTCAAGATGAGACGTGAAGGTTCAATTGGGGCGATTGAGAGTTATAGGGAAGCTAGGAAGGACCTGAAGAGAGAGCTAAGAGCAGCAAGGAGGGGACATGAAAGGTCCTGAGTCGGTAGGATTAGGGAAAACCCTAAGGCTTTCTATAGGTATGTTAGGAATAAAAGAATGACTAGGGTAGGAATAGGTCCAGTCAAGGATAGTAGTGGGAAGTTGCGTGTGGAGGTGGACGAGATTGGAGAGACACTGAATGAATACTTTTCTTCAGTATTTACTCAGGAACAGGGCATTGTCGTCGATGCGAATACTGAGTCACAAATAAGTAGAATGGATGGCTTTGAGGTATGTAGAGAAGAGGTGTTGGAAATCCTGGAAAAGGTGAAAATAGATAAGTCCCCTGGGCCTGATGGCATTTATCCTAGGATTCTCTGGGAAGCAAGGGAGGAGATTGCAGAGCCATTGGCCTTGATTTTTATGTCCTCTTTGTCTACAGGAGTAGTGCCAGAAGACTGGAGGATAGCAAATGTGGTTCCCTTGTTCAAAAAGGGGAGTAGGGATAACCCTAGTAACTATAGGCCGGTGAGTCTCACTTCTGTTGTGGGCAAAGTCTTAGAGAGAATTGTAAGGGATAGGATTTATGCACATCTGGATAGGAATAATGTGATCAAGGATAGTCAGCATGGTTTTGTGAAGGGCAAGTCGTGCCTCACAAACCTTATTGAATTCTTTGAAAAGGTGACGAAGGAGGTTGATGAGGGGAAAGCGGTAGATGTGGTATATATGGATTTTAGTAAGGCGTTTGATAAGGTTCCCCATGGTAGGCTACTGCAGAAAATACGGAGATATGGCATTGAGGGTGAGTTGGAGGTTTGGATTAGGAATTGGCTGGATGGAAGAAGACAGAGGGTAGTAGTTGATGGCAAAGTTTCTTCATGGAGTGCCGTCACTAGCGGTGTTCCGCAAGGATCTGTTTTGGGACCATTGCTGTTTGTCATTTTTATAAATGACCTAGAAGAGGGGTTAGAAGGTTGGGTGAGCAAGTTTGCGGATGATACGAAAGTCGGAGGAGTTGTTGACAGTGAGGAAGGATGTGGCAGGTTACAGCAGGATATAGAACATAGAACATAGAACATAGAAGAATACAGCGCAGTACAGGCCCTTGGGCCCTCGATGTTGCGCCGATCCAAGCCCACCTAAACTACACTAACCCACTATCCTCCATATACCTATCCAATGCCCTCTTAAATGCCCATAAAGAGGGAGAGTCCACCACTGTTACTGGCAGGGCATTCCATGAACTAACGACTCGCTGAGTGAAGAACCTACCCCTAACATCAGTCCTATATCTACCCCCCCTTAATTTAAAGCTATGCCCCCTTGTAATACCCGACTCAATACGCGGGAAAAGGTTCATACTGTCGACCCTATCTAACCCCCTAATCATCTTGTACACCTCAATCAAGTCACCCCTAAACCTTCTTTTCTCTAGTGAAAACAGCCCCAAGTGCCTCAGTCTTTCCTCATACGATTTTCCTTCCATACCAGGCAACATCCTGGTAAACCTCCTCTGCACCCGTTCCAATGCCTCCACATCCTTCCTATAGTATGGCGACCAAAACTGCACACAATATTCCAGATGCGGCCGTACCAGAGTCTTATACAACTGCATCATGACCTCAGGACTCCGGAACTCAATTCCTCTACCAATAAAAGCCAGTACGCCATATGCCTTCCTCACCGCACTATTTACCTGGGTGGCAACTTTCAGAGATCTGTGTACATGGACACCAAGATCCCTCTGCTCATCCACACTACCAAGTATCCGACCATTAGCCCAGTACCCCATCTTTTTGTTATTCTTCCCAAAGTGAATCACCTCGCACTTAGCTACATTGAATTCCATCTGCCACCTTTCTGCCCAGCTCTGCAGCTTCTCTATATCCTGCTGTAACCTGCCACATGCTTCCTCACTGTCAACAACTCCTCCGACTTTCGTATCATCCGCAAACTTGCTCACCCAACCTTCTAACCCCTCTTCCAGGTCATTTATAAAAATGACAAACAGCAATGGTCCCAAAACAGATCCTTGCGGAACACCGCTAGTGACGGCACTCCATGAAGAAACTTTGCCATCAACTACTACCCTCTGTCTTCTTCCATCCAGCCAATTCCTAATCCAAACCTCCAACTCACCCTCAATGCCATATCTCCGTATTTTCTGCAGTAGCCTACCATGGGGAACCTTATCAAACGCCTTACTAAAATCCATATATACCACATCTACCGCTTTCCCCTCATCAACCTCCTTCGTCACCTTTTCAAAGAATTCAATAAGGTTTGTGAGGCACGACTTGCCCTTCACAAAACCATGCTGACTATCCTTGATCACATTATTCCTATCCAGATGTGCATAAATCCTATCCCTTACAATTCTCTCTAAGACTTTGCCCACAACAGAAGTGAGACTCACCGGCCTATAGTTACTAGGGCTATCCCTACTCCCCTTTTTGAACAAGGGAACCACATTTGCTATCCTCCAGTCTTCTGGGACTACTCCTGTAGACAAAGAGGACATAAAAATCAAGGCCAATGGCTCTGCAATCTCCTCCCTTGCTTCCCAGAGAATCCTAGGATAAATGCCATCAGGCCCAGGGGACTTATCTATTTTCACCTTTTCCAGGATTTCCAACACCTCTTCTCTACATACCTCAAAGCCATCCATTCTACTTATTTGTTCCTCAGTATTCTCATCGACAACAATGCCCTGTTCCTGAGTGAATACTGAAGAAAAGTATTCATTCAGTGTCTCCCCAATCTCTTCCGCCTCCACACGCAACTTCCCACTACTATCCTTGACTGGACCTATTCCTACCCTAGTCATTCTTTTATTCCTAACATACCTATAGAAAGCCTTAGGGTTTTCCCTAATCCTATCTACTAAGGACCTTTCATGTCCCCTCCTTGCTGCTTTTAGCTCTCTCTTCAGGTCCTTCCTGGCTACCCTATAACTCTCAATCGCCCCAATTGAACCTTCACGTCTCATCTTGAGATAGGCCGCCCTCTTCCATTTAACAAGGGATTCCAATTCCTTATTAAACCACGGCTCCCTCGCACGACCCTTTCCTTCCTGCCTGACAGGTACATAATTATCAAGGACACTCAATAGTTGCCCCTTGAACAAGTTCCACATATCATTTACACTCTTGCCTTGGAGTCTACTTTTCCAAGCCACACATCCTAAGTCATGCCTCACCGCATCATAATTTCCCTTACCCCAGCTATAATTCTTGCCCTGTAGTACACACTTATCCCTCTCCATCACGAGTGTAAAAATCACCGAATTATGGTCACTATCCCCAAAGTGCTCACCTACCTCTAATTCTAACACCTGGCCTGGCTCGTTACCCAGAACCAAATCCAGTATGGCCTCACCTCTTGTTGGCCTGTCTACATATTGTGTCAGGAAACTCTCCTGCACACATTGAACAAACACTGACCCATCTAACGAACTTGAGCTATAGCTTTCCCAATCAATATCAGGAAAGTTAAAGTCCCCCATAACAACCACCCTATTACTGTCACTCATCTCCTGAATCACCTTCCCAATCCTTTCTTCAATGATTCTAGGACTATTAGGAGGCCTGTAAAAGACTCCTAACAGGGTGACCTCACCTTTCCTATTCCTAACCTCAGCCCAAACCACCTCAGATGGCAAGTCCTCATCCATCGTCCTTTCCACCGCTGTAATACTATCTTTGACAAGCAATGCCACACCTCCCCCTCTTTTACCCCCACCTCTGACCCTACTAAAACATTTAAATCCCGGAACCTGCAACAGCCAATCCTGTCCCTGTTCTAGCCATGTCTCCGTAATAGCCACAACATCGAAGTCCCAGGTACCAACCAACGCTGCAAGTTCACCTACCTTATTTCGTATACTTCTTGCATTGAAGTATACACACTTAAAGCCACTTCCCTGTTTACAGGCACCCTCCTTGGAAATTGATGCCATGTTCCTCACCTCCCTACACTCCAGGCCCTGCACCCTGAAGCTACAATCTGGGTTCCCATGCCCCTGCCGAGTTAGTTTAAACCCCCCCCCAAGAGCACTAGCAAACCTCCCCCCAAGGATACTGGTTCCCCTCAGGTTCAGGTGTAGACCATCCTGTTTATAGAGGTCCCACCGTCCCCAGAAAGAACCCCAGTTATCCAAAAACTGGAACCCCTCCCTCCTGCACCATCCCTGAAGCCACGCATTTAATTGTTCTCTCTCCCTATTCCTCGAATCTCTATCACGTGGCACGGGTAACAAACCAGAGACAACAACTCTGTTTGTTCTAACTCCAAGCTTCCAACCTAGCTCCCTGAAAGCCTGTCTAACATCCTCAGCACTCCTCCTACCTATGTCGTTGGTGCCAATGTGGACCACGACTTCGGGTTGCTCCCCCTCCCCCTCCAGGACCCGGAAAACACGATCAGAGACATCACGTACCCTTGCACCTGGGAGGCAACATACCAAACGTGAGTCTCTCTCGTTCCCACAAAACCGCCTATCTGTGCCACGAACTATCGAGTCCCCAATTACTACTGCTCTGCTCTTCTTCACCCTTCCCTTCTGAGTAACGGGGACAGGCTCCGTGCCAGAGACCTGAGCCCCGTTACTTACCCCTGGTAAGTCATCCCCCCCACAAGTATCCAAAACTGTATACTTGTTCTTGAGGGGAATGGCCGCAGGAGGTCCCTGCACTGGCTGCTTCCTCCCAGTCCCCCTCACTGTAACCCATCTATCTGCCATCTTTGGAGTTACTACTTCCCTATAACTCTGATCTATGACCCCCTCTGCCTCCCGAATGATCCGAAGTTCATCCAACTCCAGCTCCAGTTCCCTAACACGGTCTTGGAGGAGCTGGAGATGGGTGCACTTCCTGCAAGTGTAATCGGCAGGGACGTCGATGGCATCCCTCACCTCATACATGTTGCAGGAGGAACATTGCACTGCCTTCACTGCCATCCCTCTAAAGCTAACTGTTTAAACAAAAACTGTATCTAAATAATACAAGCAAAATTCAGCACTTACCTGCTTGCCACAACAGATAGAGAAGCTGCAGAGCTGGGCAGAAAGGTGGCAAATGGAATTCAATGTAGCTAAGTGTGAGGTGATTCACTTTGGGAAGAATAACAAAAAGATGGGGTACTGGGCTAATGGTCGGATACTTGGTAGTGTGGATAAGCAGAGGGATCTTGGTGTCCATGTTCACAGATCTCTGAAAGTTGCCACCCAGGTAAATAGTGCGGTGAGGAAGGCATATGGCGTACTGGCTTTTATTGGTAGAGGAATTGAGTTCCGGAGTCCTGAGGTCATGATGCAGTTGTCTAAGACTCTGGTGCGGCCGCATCTGGAATATTGTGTGCAGTTTTGGTCGCCATACTATAGGAAGGACGTGGAGGCACTGGAACGGGTGCAGAGGAGGTTTACCAGGATGTTGCCTGGTATGGAAGGAAGATCGTATGAGGAAAGACTGAGACACTTGGGGCTGTTTTCATTAGAGAAAAGAAGGTTTAGGGGTGACTTGATTGAGGTGTACAAGATGATTAGGGGGTTAGATAGGGTTGACAGTGTGAACCTTTTCCCGCGTATGGAGTCGGGTATTACAAGGGGGCATAGCTTTAAATTAAGGGGGGGTAGATATAGGACTGAAGTTAGGGGTAGGTTCTTCACTCAGCGAGTCGTAAGTTCATGGAATGCCCTGCCAGTAGCAGTGGTGGACTCTCCCTCTTTATGGGCATTTAAGCGGGCATTGGATAGGAATATGGAGGATAGTGGGTTAGTATAGGTTAGGTGGGCTTGGATCGGCGCAACATCGAGGGCCAAAGGGCCTGTACTGCGCTGTATTCTTCTATGTTCTATGTTCTATTATTAATAATATCATGATATGACATTGTTGTACAGCCTCTATCTTTCTGTATTTTGATATTACTCCTTTTTGTATACAGATGTTTTGTAAAAGATATTAAAATGTTTCCAATAAAAACATTTCTATAAAAAATCCATTTGTCCTTCACACGTTTTTCACAATTAAATTCTAAAACGTATATTGCAACTTTATTTTTCCAGATAAAACATTTGGATGGAAATTCTATTCTCCAGCTTATTCGAAAAGTTTATTAAAATAATCATTTGATTTCATCCTTTTATGAGATACACCAACTGACACATTTTGCGAGATTGTACATGCAAGTGGTCGACAATATTTATATCAGACAAGCCCTTTTGAAGTATTTAATCTGTCTTCCTGTCAATATATGAATCAAACTAAAAGAAATGGGCTGAGAAGTGGCAGATTTAGATAAGAGTGAGTTGCTGCATTTTGGAAAGGCAAATCAGAGCAGGACTGATACAATAAATGGTGACGTCCTGGGGTTTTTGCTGTATAAAGAGACCTTGGAGTGCAGGTTCATAGATTCTTCATAGGGTAGTGAAGAAGGCATTTGGTATGCTTTCATTTGTTGGTCAGAGCATTGAGTATAGGAATTGGGAGGTCATATTCTTGCGGTGCATGACATTGGTTAGACCACTTTTGGAATATTCTTTGCAATTCTGGTTTCCCTCCCATTAGATCGAATTTGTGAAAGGGATCTAAGAGGCAACATTTTCATGCAGTGGATGGTGTGTGCATGAAATGAGCTGCCTGAGGAAGTGGTGGAGGCGGGTTCAATTAGATCGTTCAAAAGGCATATAGGTGGGTATATGAATGGACATGGTTGACAGTGATATGGGCGAAGTGCTGGCAACTGGGACTAGATTAGGTCACAATATCTGGTCGGCATGGATGAGTTGAACCAAAAGATCTATTTCTGTGCTGTACATCTCTATGACTGCATGAGGGTAGCAAGAATAATCCAGATAATTATCGATCGGTGAGGATGACGTCCGTGGTAGGGAACCTGCAAAAGAAGATAATGAAGGATAGGATCTGGATGAAAATGGGCGTATCAGTGAAAGGCAGCATGGTTTTGTGCAGGGAAGGTTATGTCGGACCAACTTAATAGAATTCTTTGAGGAAATGATAAAGTTGATTGATGAGGGAAGAACTGTAGCTGCCATGCATGTGCACTTCAATAAGGCGTTTGATTAGGTTCCCCATGGCAGGCTGATGGAGCAAGTGAAGTTGCATGGGGCCCAGCGTGTACTAGTGAGATGGATAGAGAACTGGTTGGCAACAGGAGGCAGAGAGTAGTAGTGGAAGGGTGTTTCTCAATTGGAGAACTGTGCCCAGTGGTGGTCCAGAGAGATCCGTGCTAGGCCCACTCTTGTTTGTGATATATATAAACGACCTGGAGGATGGTACAGGTAGTCTGATTGAAAGTTTGCAGATGACACCAAGATTGGTGGAGTAGCAGAGAGTGAAGGGGACTGTCAAAGAATGCAGCATAATATAGATAGATTGGAGAGTTGGGTGGAGAAATGATGCATGGAATTCAAATGTGAGGTGATGCTCTTTGTAAGATTGAATTGTGGAGCAAGCTATACGGTAAATGGAAAAATCCTGGGGAAAATTGATGTGCAAAGAGATCTGGGTGTTCAGGTTTATTGTACTCTGAAGATGACAACACAGGTTCAGACAGTGGTCGAAAAGGCTCAAGGCATGCTTTCTGTTATTGGACGGGGCATTGAGTATAAGTTTGACAGGTCATGGTACAGTTGCGTAGGACTTTGGTTTGACCTCATTTGGAATAATGTGTACAGTTTTGGTCGTCACATTACCGGAAAAATTTGGATGCTTTGGAGAGGGTGGAGAAGAGATTTACCAGTATGTTGCTTGGTGTGGATGGCGATAAGTATGAACAGAAGTTGAGTGGATTAGGATTATTTTCATTCGAAAGACAGATTTTGATGTGGGACCTGATTGAGGTCTACAAAAACATGAGAAGTCTAAGAAGGGTGGATAGCAAGAAGCTTTATCTCCAGAATGGGTTACTCAATTACTAGGGGTCACGAGTACAAGATGAGGGGGAAAAGTTTAAGGGAAATATGCATTGGAATTTCTTAACGCAGAGGGCGGTGGATAACTGGAATATGTTGCCAGCAGAGGTGGTAGAGCCGGGCACAACAGCATCATTTAAGATATATCGAGATAGACACATGTGTGGGTAGGGAACAGAGGGATGTAGATCTTTGGAAAATATGTGACAATTCTAAATAGAGGATCTGGATCAGCGCCGGCTTGGAGGGCTGAAGGGACTGTTCCTGTGGTATAAATTTATTTGTTCTTTGTTCTTTATTTTCTGCAGAATTCCGAGTCCTTGACCCAGTCTTTTAGCTGGAATTTGTGTATGAAACCATGTCACAGTCCTGTTTATTGGGTGTAGAGTAATTGAAGCATTCGATTCATTGCCATTGGATTCTCATTTCTCAGGAAGCTTTGAGTAACAGTTTAAGGAATATGCAAATATTCAGAAAAAGATAACTATAAACTTATGATATTTTCAATAATTGGTAATTTTTATCTTTCCTTTCATTGCAGCTAATCTAATAACAATTGTGATTCTCTTCCGTGGCCATTGTGAGCTCTCCAAATGCATCATGCAATACCTGGTAGCAATGGCAGCAGTGGACCTATCTGTCCTGATATTTGATGTGCTTTTCTATGAGATTAAACATGCCTATTATACATATTCATTCCTGAACTACACTCCAATTTGCTGTCTTAACCTGGCCCTGCTTTTTATCTCCAGAGATTGCTCTGTGGGTGGACTGCCATTTTCACTTTCGATGGGTTTGTGGCCATTTGTTGTCAGAAGCGACAAACAAACTATTGTACTGCTAAAACTGCAGCTGTGGTAATCACAGTGGGTTGTTCCTTGAGCACTTTAGAAAGCATCCCAATCTACTTTGTATGTGAACCTCGAGAATAATTGATCATGTACCTATTTATGGGCCTGTTCGATATCATCAAGCTTTCATACCTTACCCATATGGGTCGTAGTTCTTTGCTTGGAAGTCATTTTTACTCAATTTCTTCCACTTCTTTTGATTTTATTGCTTAATGCACTGACAGTAGACACATGATTGATTGATCACGGCTGTGTCCATTAGGAGTTGGGCCATTTTCTGCCTTCCAGAAATGCATAAAGCACAACTGATAAACTGAGATCTCATTTCTGGTCAACTATTCTTAGTTATGGACTGAAACTTTTCTTATATCACTAATCTGAGATGTACCCCGAATAATACAAACACACATACATACGGAAACATGCGCGTGCACACACACGCACACACACACACACACATGCACAAAAACTCACACACACACAAAACGCAAGAAGAGGATTGCCAACTCCACCATGTGGGTACATTTACTCGAATCGCAAATTGTGGTGCTGGAAAAGCACAGCCGTTCAGACAAAATCCGAGAAGCAGCTGTCTGACCGACTGTGCTTTTCCAGCACTACACTTTTCGACTCTGATCTCCAGCATCTGCAGTCCTCACTTTCTTCACATCTATTTGAATAAATGACACTATGCATTGCATTTTTCAGAGTGCAAGCAAACATTTGAACTGCCACGTGAGATTCTCTTCTGCGTGGCCACACATGATTATTTCCACCAAGTCTTGACTGGCGATGCATGATGATCTCAGGCACAACTGGAAACAGTATTCCACAACAGACTGCTATATTCCAAGCACTAAAAACCCTATAAATATGATTTGGATTTCAAATTAAATTGCACATTCTTGAGTTATCTGATGAACTAGCAGGGTGAAATGGAGCTCCTCTACACTCAGATTTTTGACAGCATTCCACCCAATTTTCTGACAGTTAGAAGTCACCACTATTTTTGTTTTTGCACAAGCATTACTTGTTCATGTCATTAACATTAAGTTCAAAGTGAAGAATTGTGCACCTGCCTACTGACGAAATATCGAGAAGGCAATGGCCATCAAGATATATGCCTGTTCTTTCCTATACCTGGTGAAAGTGCGGTTGAATAAGACAGCTTCAGGTTAATTCACAAAATAAATCTGAATATTCAGATTTGATTTACTTGCTAAGTAAATGGATGCAACAAGAGAAATTAATGTGCAATTAACGTTAATCAGCAAAGTGATTCCATAAAGGCATTATTTCAATAATTATCAGTTGAAACAAAACATCTGAGATCAGAAACTCACATTCACTTGAATGAAAATAAATATTTCATCATTCTCCAATCTGAATAATTTAAATTTATACCAATCAGAAACAATTGAAATCACCATGCCATAAAGTTCAAACCACCTCAAGATAAGATATTGCAATTTATTGTAGCCTTGATGATACCAATTTGATATAGCTATTGATATTTCAGTATTGATACCGGGTGTTATTCTGTCTACACTGGACATTTCATTACCAAGTTACCAAATTTCAGCAAGGGTTAATTTGAGTCGATCAGTCAACTCCATTAATTTCTAATTGATATTCTCTTGGTTTGTCAGATTTTTTTTCATTAAACAACATTTTCATATAATTGATTCCCAAAAAATACACAAATGAAAGTTTGAAGCTTTGTGCAAATTCAATTTTTCTGCTTTAGTCTGACTGCTGACACAATTAATATTGGCACTCCCGTGGCAACGGTGGAATGCTTTGTACTCATTGTATCTGAACACAAATATATCCGAGCACTTTTTTAAGCAAGTAATGAGAAATATAGTCAAAATGTCTGGCGATGGAAAAGCTTCGCAGGTCAGGCAGCATGCGAGGAGTCGGAGAGATGACGTTTCAGGCCCTTCATCAGGATATGTCCTACATTTTTTTCCAGCGCCACACTTTTCGACTCTGATCTCCAGTATGTGCAGTCCTCACTTTCCCTTTATGAGAAATGGAACCTGCTAAAAGTCTCAACCATGCGAACTTTAAGAAGCATTACTAATGTCAATTTAGGGATAGACGTGGAGATCATATCAATGCAACATAATCCAGGAAGAGGAGACGAATCGAAACAAATGACTCACTTGCAATTTTCCTCCTTCCCTTCACTATCAAGGATGTGTAGAATGTTTGGAAGATGCTAATTTGCAGCGCAAAATAAAAACTCCCATTGACTTTTGAGATGGATTTTATCATCTTTATCTGAATTAATTTTCTTGAATTTCAATGAATATTAAACCAATCCCTATCTCTGTACTCCGTCCATTGTCAGTTCATAACGAAACCTAAACTCGCAGTTTGCCCTCATTGCATCAGATTACTGATTTCATAATCATAATAGGTCTCTGTATAGTTTATGAGGGTTCTTTGAATGCATGAATCAGGTAGCTTATAAAGTATTTATTATTGTGTACAAATCTATCAGAAATTGGTGACGCTATTGCACTGAAACATGCACATCTATGTAATTATTCAACATTATCAATCTAGTATTTAATACTTTTAGAATCAAGCGTCTTGTCATTTTCATTGAGTGTAGGGATTAAAATATATTTCAGATGATTGATCACATACATGGACTCTTTTCGACTCTTTTAAATGAATTTTACTCTTTTAAACGAGGAACAGTCGGATGTAATCATACTCCTTCAGCAGTAGATGGAAATACACCTTTGGGTAATGCGTTTGTTCAAAACACTGGCACTGATGTCAATCATTGTGTAATATTCGTGTCGTCAGGTGAGGTGAAGTATAAAGGCAAGCTCAGTTGCATTTTGGTTTGAGAACACTATACGAACATGGCTCAACCAGCAATCGTACAGGTAGAAAATATTTACTACCCTATTCTTGCAGTAGTTGGTATTCCTGGTAAGCATTTTATTATCATTTAAAACTTATGATCAACTCTGTTGAACTGGAGTACTTTTCCTTCTGTCAATGATATGTTCTGTTTGCCTATAGGCCATTGATGTTAATTACCTTCATAAATTAAATACTAAGAACACTCCATGTATGTTAGAAATTCTGGACAGAATAATTTGCTTGGAAACACAGTTTCTCTTTTTTAAAAAAATTGGTACATTGTCCCTTAGTTTCATTTGTTGATTGCTTTTGTATCTTCAGAAGCAAACACTGCGAAGATTAGAAATCTGATGTAGAATTCTAAGATGCTAGAAACATTCGCAAATTCGCCCAGTTTTTGTGGAGAAAGACAAATCAAATAACTTTGTGTACAAATTTTATGAATGTTGATAAACCTGAAAAAAAATCCGTTTTACTGTGAACCAATATTGTATTTTGCCAACCTTTATACAAAATAATGAAACAATTTCCTTCATAAAAACAGGTTGAAGGGTTGGAAACCTATATTGCTTTCTTATTCATGTGGTCAGTTATATTCGATTGGATTCTTAACATTCCCTTCAGCGTATGCTTATGGAAACCAGTTCCACATTTTGAATATGACTTTTTAAATAATATTTCTTTTGAATTCACGAACAAATGGTGTATTGTTTTTCCATTTTTGATTGCAATTGGATACCCTTTATATATGTGCATTTGAGTAGTGATTTTACGATCTCCTGAACTGTCTCCACACTTCTTTCTTCGATTTGGATTTCCAATGGGAAACCTATTCATGGATACAGTCTGTTAATTCAGTTTCACTCTCCAAATGACATTAATCTTTGCAATACTTCTTTTATTTTACAATATTAATGAGACAACTGCTGTTCGCAGAATTCTATGATTGGTATTATAAAATGTCATGTTACTTTGATATAAAACATTGATTTAAAGATCATATCTATGGACGTGAATTAATGAAACCTTGTGATTTCTTGGGATATTTTCGGCCTTTTTAGTGTGAAGCTGCTTTAATGAACTCTGCATCCATTAGCCTACATCTACTTGTCCCACACACTGTTTTGACATTTAATTTCTAAATGGCCCATTACAACTTTATTTTTCCTGCTAAGATGTGCTATGTCACACACACTTGTGTGGAAGTTCTGTTTTCCTACCCATTCTATAAGTTTATTAAACTAATCTTTTGATTTCCTCCTTTTATGAGATAACACTACAATTTTAGCAAAATTAAAATTTTGATCGATTGTATGTGCAAAGAGTAGACAATACATGTATCAAGCAAGCCCTTCTGAAATATTTAATCAACTATCCTGCCAAGTATATGAATCAAATGAAAAGACAAAGTTTGTGTCAGCACAACCTTGGAACAGAAACTCATTTTCACACATCAGCCAATCCACCTAATGTAGCAGAAATTAGAACATTCCAAATTTCTGGAGACTGTCATGACCAGTCGACCCTTTATTTCAGAGTGCAACAACTTTATTCCATGCAGCTGTGGAGCATGATAATACTGATTGTGAGTAAAACACCACAATGTGACTCATTTTCCAACTCTCGCTAGCTGGCAAGTACCAACATAAACAGTGCACGATATTTTGAACAGAAAATTGTAAATTGACTGATCATTATCAAAATGTCAGCAAAGTTATCAAATATTTTTTTTTTCACTTCGCAGCAAATCTGGTAGCAATTGTAATTCTCTCTCGCGGACGCTGTGAGCTCTCCAAATGCATTACCACATACCTAATGGCTATGGCGGTGGCAGATTTGTCTGTGCTGATATTTGACGTAATGCTCTATGAGATTAAAGATTCGTATTTTCCATATTCGTTCCTAAACTACACTCCAATTTGCCGTCTGAACCTTGTCCTGGGCTTTGTTTGTGTTGATTGTTCTGTATGGTTGACTGTTGCATTCACCGTTGATAGGTTTATTGCTATTTGCTGTCAGAAGCTACAAAGAAACTACTGCACGACTAAAACTGCAACATCAGTGATAGTTGTGGTGTGTTGTTTTAGCACTTTGCAGAGTGCTCCCATTTATTTTACATATGAAGCTCGTGAAATAATTGATGACATCTCATGGTTCTGTATTGCAAAAGCAAGCTTTTATACTTTACCGATATGGATTGCATTTCTCTGGATTGAAACTATTCTAACTCCAGCTTTACCGTTTGCTTTAATATTCCTGTCCAATGTATTAACTATCAGGAGTATTTTACAGGCAAATAGACTAAGAAGCGGTGTCATTGGAAAGAATAAAAGTCAGAATTACAACGATCCGGTGATAGAGAACCGAAGAAAATCAATTATTTTATTACTTGGTATTTCTGGCAGCTTTCTGCTTTAGTGGAGTCTGACACTTGTGTCTTACTTTTGGATACAATTTGCAGACGTATCGTTTTTAGAATCAAATTACAACAATCCATTTACTATTGTCGAACAATCTGGATATATTCTTAAGTTCACGAGTTGCTGCATAAACACGTTTATTTATGCATTTACCCAGCGCAAATTCAGAGAGGAAATAAAGAACACAATTACCCGTCCCGTGACTCTAATCATGCATTCTTTTAAGGTAGATTGAACGAAGTACTGTGAAAAGGAAAGCACCTAATGTTGAAACTTTTAATCTTTCACTCATCAGTGTAATTTGGAGTAAATGCTAAGATCAAGTGAAACTAACAATCATGGTCTTTGAGTGGGGGTTTCTGTCAGCTTGACAAGTAGACTTTGTAAGTAGATGTATGATCATGGACAATGCATTGATTTGACGATGACCATAATTAATAGACAAACTTTGTTGGCCTCCTAAATCACTCAAGATGACATTGATTGATCAAGGCAATCCCTTGAGATTTGAACCGGATAAACTCTTTATCCTTTATTATTGTATTTAAACAGGCACATTGTTATCTGTGGTCTATCTCTCTGCAGATAACAGAGCTTGGTTTATTAATATATGCAGCTTCCAGTGTACACAAGTGACTTTCAAACATCTTCATTTCAATAGAAACGCCTCTCCCAATCAGAGTCCACTTATGAAACAACCAGCACCCTTCTCTTGTACAGCGTAAATGGTGTTCTCTCTTTTACTTTTTTATTCCTTATGAATTGAACTGTTGAGAGCAACGTGAAAACCTTTGTCAAAATTGGTCTTTTTTCAGCAATACTCTGGCTTTGTATTATAAATTACATTACTAAATGAAATAACGACTTTATTATTAATTTAAGCAAATGGGATTGCAACGAAGTGCATGTTAAAATGTATCCCAATGAGATTTTCTATCCCATGAATTTTAAGCAATGCAAGATCAGGCATTGTCTTCGATTTGCAATTCATTTCTTAATATGCGTTGCAAATGAGAGTTCAATGATGAACATGTTCCACAATACTATCCCTCCAAATGTATCAAAAGAATATGAATTAAAATGACAAATTTGCACTTCGATCTGCTCTGGAAATTCTTCAACTCAGCTAATTCGATTAGAAGAATTTCTTCTTCGTATGTTCACCTGCACGTTCTTTATCCTTTCTCTGTTGTTTACCCAGTATCAACGCATCAAGAGGAATTGAGTTTATTTAACTGGTAAAGCAGGGTGTGGGCCTTAAAGTCGCAGGTAGGACATTCTCAAGAAGAGGAAGACCCATGCTGTCACGACTACAGATTTAAACTACCTGAATAAGATTCATTTTAAAGATGTAAATATGCGTGTTTCTTTTAAAATCAATTACTGGGCCATTTTTATAGGGCAGCCTAAGAAAACTCACAGGGCAGTTAATGGCTAACAGCATCGGCAGCAAGTGATAGACAGACTTCTCTGAGATTTCGTACAACCAAAGCTTCAGATCTAAACTCAGCAGTCTTGCCACATAAGAACATAAGAACTAAGAGAAGGAATAATTGATCTGGCCCTTCGACCCTATTCTGCCACTCAATGCGATCGTGGGTAATCTTTGCATGGACTAAGCTCCACTTATCCGCATACTCATCATATCCCTTAATTCCTTTATTTTTCAAAAGTGTTGCTACCATAGCTTTACTGAAGTAGCGTCAATTACACCCTTGGGCAAGGAAATCCATAAATTAACAACCCTCTGGGTGAAGAAGTTCCTTCTCAAGTCAGTCCTAAATCTGCTGCTTCTAATCTCGAGGCTCTGCCCTCTTAGCTGAAAATGTGTTCCTGGAAAAGCGCAGCAGATCAGGCAAGCATCCAAGGAGCAGGAGAATCGACGTTTCGGGCATGAGCCATTTTTCAGGAATGCCTTCTTATGCCCTCTTATCCTTGCTTCACCTCCCAGTGGAAACATTCTATCTACTTCAATTTTATCGATTCCCTTAATCATTTGATATGTTTCCATGAGATTCCCCTCATTCTTCTGAATTCTATTGAATACTTCCCAGTCTACAAGGTCTCTCCTCATAATCTAACTCCATCAACTCTGGAATCACCGAATGAACCTTCCTTCATTGCCAGAACATCATTTGTTTTGAAGTCAGAAGACGAAAACTGCACACAGTACTCCAGGTGTCGCCTCACCAACACCTTGCATAGCTGCAACATTACGTCTCTGCTTTTACACTCAATCCCTTTAGCAATAAAGGACAAACTTTAAATTGCCAACCTAATTACTTGTTGTACCTGCAGACGAACCTTCTGCGATTCATGCGCAACAGCACCCAGGTCCCTCTGCATAGCAGCATGCTTCAACTTTTTAACATTCAACTAATAATCTTTTTTGTTGCTACTTCTACCAAAATGTGTGACTTCAAATATATTAACATTGTATTCCATCTGCCAGACTTTTGCTCAGTCACTTAATCTATGTGTGTTCCTCTGCAAAGTTTCCCAGTCGTCTGCAAACTTTCCTCTGTCACTCACCTTAGCGTCATCTGCAAACCTTGGCATAGTGTACGTGGTCCCCAACTGTAAATCAGCTCTATAATTTGTAAATAATTGCAGTAACAACACTGATCCCTGAGGCACACGACGAGTCACCGATTGCCAACTAGATTAGCATTCACGTATCCCCACTCTTCGCTTCCTTATTGTCAACCAATCCTCTATCCATGATAATAATTTACCCCAAACGCCATGCATCGTTATCTTATGCAGCAGCCTCATATGCAGCACCTTATCGAAGGCGTTTTGCAAATCTAAGTACACTACACCCACTCGGTCCCCATTGTCTAACTTCCTCGCAATGTCTTCATAGAATTTCAGAAAATTTGCCAAACATGACCTGCCGTTCATGACCCCGTCTGTCCAATGGGACAATTTCCTTCAAGATGCCCTGCTATTTCTTCCTTGATAATAGACTTAAACATCTTACCCACCACAGAAGTAAAGCGAACTGGTCTATTATTCCCTACTTTTTGTCTACCTCCCTTTTTAAACAGTGGCATCATATTTGCTGTTTTCCAATCTGCTGGGTCTGTCCTAGAGTCCACGGAAATTTGGAAAATTACAACCAGTGCACCTGCTATTTCTTTCACCATCTCTTTTCATACCCTGTGATGCATTCCATCAGGACCTGGAGACGTATCTGTCCTTAGTTCCAGTAGCTTGCCCAACATTCGCTCTTCCATAATAATAATAGTTTACCTGCCCTCACAGTCCTTCATCTCTTCGTCACTTTTTGGCATGTTTTTAGTATCCTTCATTGTGAAGACCAATGCAAAATACCAGTTCAATGTCGCGGCCATTTCATCATGTCCCATAACTAAATGCCTCTTCTCATTGTCTAAAGGACCAACATTTACATTAGCCACTTTTTTTCGTTTTATGTATTTATAGATACTTTTGCTATCCATCTTATATTCTGAGCTAGTTTTTTTCTCATGCTTTATCTTCCTTTTCTTTATTCTCGTTTTTTGTGACTTTCTGTTAAACTTTAAAGTTTTCTTAATCTTCTAGTTTCATGCTGCTTTTGGTCACTTTGTAAGCATTCTCTTTCAATTTGACAGCATGCCTTATTCCCAGAGACAACCACGGCAGAATGCCTCTCTTCTTATAGTCCTTCCTTTTCACCGGAATATCCTGAGGACTTTGAAACATTTCTTTGAAAGTCCTCACTGCTCTTCAATAGTCCCACCATAAAATATTTGTTTCTAGTCTACATTAGCCAGGTCCGCCCTCACTCTATTTTCTTCAAACACAGGACCCCAGTATTGGATATTATCTTCACACTCTCCAGCTGTATTCTAAATTCAACCATACGGTGATCACATCTTCCAAGAAGATTCTTAACTATGAGGTCATTAACTAATCCTGTCTCATTAAACAGGACCAGATCTAGGATAGCTTGGTCCATCGGTTCCATTTTACACTGTTCAAGAAATCTATCACGGATTCACTCAATTACCTCACCCTCAAGGCAACCCTTCGACCGCTTTGACCAATCTACATGCAAGTTAAAATCCGCCATAATAACAGCCATACCATTTTTGAAGGCATCAGTTATTTCTTTGTTTAGTGCCTGAACAATGTGATATTATTATTTGGTGGCGTATAGACTATGCCTCTGAGTACGTTTTCCTCCTTAGAATTGCTAATTTTCACCCAAATGCATTCAACCTCATTCTCCACAGACCCGATGTCATCTCTCAACAAAGCCCTAATATCGTCTTTGAATTTCAGAGCTACTCCACCTCCCTTATATTACTGTCTGTCCTTCTGAAAAAATCTTGTACCTTTGGATATTTAACTCTCAGTCGTGACCATTCTGTAATGGCTACCAAATCACTTCCATTTGTGATGATTTGTGCCGTTAACTCATCAACCTTGTAACGAATGCTCTGAGCATTGAGGTCAAGCGCTTTTAAGCTACCTTTCGCACCGTCATGAATCACAAATCTCTAATATCTCATGAATTGTCCTTCCATTTTGCTTTTTTCATTGTCTGCCCTTCACGTAAACTCTCCTGCATGCAAGTGAACCTGCTGTTTACCTTATAATTTATCATAAAATTTCCTGTCGCTTTCCCTTTCACTTCCACCCAACTCACAAGCTTAAAGTCGAGAGTGTGATGCTGGAAAAGCACTACAGGTCAGGCAGCATCCGAGGAGCAGGAGAATCGATGTTTCAGAGAAGAGCCGTTCATCAGGAAGGTTCTTGCTCCAAACGTCAATTCTGCTGTTCCTTGGATGCTGCCTGACCTGCTGTGCTTTTCCTGCACCACACTCTCGACTTTAAGCTTGTGAGTTGGGTGGAAGCGAAAGGGAAAGCGACAGGAAGTATTATGATAAATTAAAGCATCTACAGTCCTCACTTTCTCACAGGTTTAAAGTCCTCGCGATCAACCTATTTTTCCTTTTCATCTCAGATGGAGACCATCCCATTGGTACAGATGCCTTGGTTTCCAAAATTGATGCAAATACCCCATGAAAGTTACCCCATTTTCCCAAGCCATTTCCTTTGCCTCGTGTTTGATTCCCCAATTTTCTTATCCTTAAGCCGATTTGATCATGGCTCGGTCAGTAATACAGAGATTATGACCCTCGAGGACATGTTCCTTACTTTTGTTCCTTGTGCTTCAAAATTCCGAAACAGGTCCTTCATGCTAGCCTTGCCTATAATGTTAGTCCCAATGTGGACCTCAACAGTTGGATCTTTCCACTTCCGCTCCAATATCCTTTCAAGCCTGTCAGAGATATCCTGCACGCTGCTACCAGTCAGGTAACTCACAATGTAGAACTCGCAATCTGGCTTGCAAAGGATACTGTCTGTCCCCCAATTAAAATATCCCCTATAACAATTACTTGTCTTTTTGCTCCCCCCTCTTGAATCGTGCCATGGTCAGTTGGCTCATTCTCTCCAGAGGCCCTTTTCTCCTTCACATGGGGAGCAAGAATCACATACCTTGAATAAGGACAAAAGCAGAGACGCCTCCACTCCTGAACTCAGAAATCTACACCCTCCGACATGCCTTACTTGCAATCACACCCTGTTGTCCCTGATTACTACCTGAATTTGAATCACTTAATCTGCCAGATGTGACTGCCTCCTGATGCAAAGCATCCAAGTAACTCTCCGCTTCCCGGATGTGCTGCAGTGTTTGAAGATCAGATTCCAGATCATCAACTCTGAACCAGACTTCTTCCATCAACTAACATTTGCTAAAAATGTGAGCACTGCCGTTCACAATGGGATCAGACAGCTCCAACATCATACAGTTTCATCACATCACCTGCCAATTCATCTCTTCTTAGTTACTTCATTTATACAAATTTATGTTCTAAATTATTTCTAGCATTTCTCTGCTATGGTCTAATTCAAATAACCAATTAATAGATAATTACAAAAAATGCAAGCAAATTTTTAAACAATCACGTAGTACAGAAGAAAAAAAGCGAAATAGAAAAGCCATACCTTATCAACCGAACACAAGTTAGAGGAGGAGGTAGGCTGGAAAACACTGCACATGTAGTGTCTTGGGTTCAGCCGCTGGCCAAATATATTCCTGGCGTCCCCATGATCTTCAGTGCCTCCATTATCTAGTTGGTGAAAATTAAACACTTCACTGGAAGAGGAGGCTCCACATATTTTCCCATGCTAAATGATGGACGAGCCCAACACATCAGTGTAAAACGTGCAGCTGAAGCATTCATGACAACATTCAGCTTGGTGCGCTGAATGGATAATCTTCCTCGGCCTTGCAGATATTCCCAACATAGCAGATAGCAGTCCTCAAACATTTAAATACTCTCCAATTGATATCAAGAAACAGATAGAGACACTGGATATTGTAAATTCTATGGACCACAAAACCATTCCTTCGAGTGTACTGAAGACTTGTGTTCCAGAAATTCCCATGCCTAGAGTTCTTCTAGTACATTTAAACTTGCCCTCAAACTGACATGGGAAATTGTCTCAATATGATCTGTATACAAAAAGAAAAACTTGTGTACAAATCGAAGCTGGCCAATTAATGTTCCTTCAATCTACATTTGATCATCTGTAAAGTGATGAAAGGTGTCACCACCAGTGCTATCAATCAGTACTTGTACAGTGATAACCTGCTCAGTGATTCCCAATTTCGCTTCCACTCAAGCCACTCAGATCCTGACCACAGTCCTACCTTGGTTCAAAAATGGACAAAAGAGCTGAATTCCAGGATGAGGTGAGAGTCACCGACCTTTATATCGAGGATGCATTCAACCGAGTGTGGCAGTAAGAATCCCTCAAAAAACTGCAATTCGTGTGCATCGGGAAGCAAACACCCTGCTCGGTGTAATTATATATGGCACACCGACAGATGGTTCTGGATGTTGCAGGTTAGCCACCTCAGCTCCAGGTCATCAGTGCAGGAGTTCCTCAGGGCAGTGTCTGCTTCATCAATTAATTTCGTTCCATCATATCACCAGAAGTAGGATGTTCACCAACCATTGCATAAGGCTCTGCACCATTCGTGACTCCCATATGATGATGCAAAAAAAAAGCATCTGGACATTCTCCAGACAAATGATAATTTATACATACCACAGTAATCCCAGACAATCTTCAAAATCTGACAGTCTAACCCTGCCCCCAACATTCAATGGCGTTATCATCACTGAATCATGGGATCCCTCCAAAGCAGAAAAGTGACCATTTGGCCCATTGCATGTAAACTGACCGTCCAATGAGCCATACCTGCATTATCCCGAATTTCTCATGGTTAAACCACCTAACCTACCCATCCCTGGCTCAACTGAGTATGAACAATCGAACTAAGTTGCACGAATTTGGAACATGGGAGGAAACTGGAGCATCAGATGGTAATCCATATAGATATGGCGAGACTGCGTAAAGTTCACCCCAATAGTGAATTGAGGCCAGCTGCCTGGCATTGTGCAATAGCAGTGGCAACCTGTGAGCCACATTCCGATCCCTTACTGAATCTCCCAATATCCATGTTCTGTGGGTTACCTTTCACGAATGCCACAAAAGCATGTCAGAGGCAAGGAATACTGCAGCGAGTAACTCACCGCCTGACTCGCTAAATCTTGTCTATAATTTAAAAGGCACAAATCAGGAATATGATGGATTATGCTCCACTAGCATGGTTGGGTGCAGCTCCAACAACAGTCAAGAAACTTGATACCTTTCCAGACAAAGTAGTCCACTCGATTGGCTGGGACCGTCCACGTCCTCCACTCCCTATGCTCATGGACATTCGTGTGTACTAAGAACAAGATGCACTGCACAAATTCACTGAACTTCTTCAGACAGCACGTTCCAAGCGCACACCAATTTTCATTTAGATGGATAAGGGGGACAGGCACATGGGAGCACCACAACCACCAAGATCCCCTCCATTATGTTGCTGTTGCTCGATAAAGTCATGGAACTCCCCTCTTTACGTCATTGTCGTTTTGGTTTCAGAGGACAATTCACCAATACATTCTCGCGGGCAACTTGGAACAGGCAATAAATTCTTTCCAGCCAGAGGCAACCACGAGCCAAGAATGAATAAAAATAACGTGAGACCATGAATGATAAAATTGCTCGATCAATTCAGCTGCCTGTTTAATTTGTTCATTGATACTGTCATTTGCTATGAACATCTCTTTTGCATCATTTTCTATTCAATCGATAATATTTGAAACCTGGTGGATTCAGCTACTATTCCTGTCCATTGCTGTAGCAAGCAATAGCTATTACATAAAAATCCCATATTTCCAAACATGCCCTGAATTCATCAGCTTTACCTGTAAGACACCTTACATTGCAATAAATGAAGTTTAATTCATCAGCACGACTTCATTATCAGACTTGCTCTTGCTTGTCATTTCTTATTAACGTGTTGCTTTCAGAATCAAAACTGTTCTCACGTAATTACCCATTTATACTGGAAGTTAGGATCCCTCCATCTCCTCTCTCGAATAGTTTACCGTTTCCCTTAACAGGATTAGCAATTCTTCCTGCAAGGATAATGGACAAATTCCAGTAGAGGTGAAAGCCGTCTTTTTTGAACAGGTCTTTTCGACCCCAGAAAACATCAAAATGATCCAAGAACCCGAATTCCTAAAAATTACACAATATCTTCAGCAATTGATTTATCGCCATTATCTTTTTAGTGTTTCCCTCGTTTGAGCTTGTCAGTGGGAATAAACAGAGATAGCTGCATTTGAGGTTCTTTGTTTAAATATTCTACCTAACGTTTTATATTCACTCTGTAATATCTTAATCTTTTCCCTCACAATGCCATTTCAACCAAGGTGTACAATAACTTCTGGTTTCTCACTCTCCCTTTTAACAACATGCTTGAAACGTTTTGAGGTATCCTTAATCCTGGCACCAAGAAAACAGCATATTATCCGAGGTTCAAACTCACTGCAGCAGAATCTCTTGTCTGTTCCCTTGACATGACAGAACTTAAAAATTGCTGTTTCAAATGCTGTCAAAGCCCGCCTCACATAAATTTTGTGCCCAATTTATCACAGTCTCTTCCATTTTCCTCTGAGAGATTATGCTTTTCAACAGTACTCAAAACTGAATATCTATTGAGATAAAAATAGTGACAGCAGACATTTGAATTACCTTCTTATCTTTCCTAACAGTTACCCACTGATCTGATTGATAATGCTGTGTAATCACTTATAGTCATAAAGTCATGGACAAGTACAGCATGGAAACAGACCCTTCAGTCCAACGTATCCATGCCAACCAGAAACCTTAGCTAATTTAACCTCATTTGCCAACACTTAGCCCATATTCCTCTAATCCCTTCTGATTCATATACCCGTTCAGATGCCTTTTAAATGTTGAAACTCTACCAGCCTTCACCACGTCCTCTGGCTGTTAAATCCATGCAATGTACCGCCCTCTGTGTGAAAAAGTTGCCTCCTTCTTAAAATTTTCTCCTTTCAACTGAAATATTTGCCCTCTATTTCTGGACTCTCTCACCGCAGGGTAAAGACCTTGTATGTTTACCATAACAATGCCCGTTATGGATTTATAAACCTCCGTAAGGTCACTCCTCAGCCTCTGATGCTCCAGTCAAAACAGCCCCGACCTATTCAACAGTTCCTTACAGCTCAAACACTCCAACTCTGAGAACATCCTTGTCAATCATTTTTGATCCCTTTCAAGTTTCACAATTTCCTTCCAATAAGAGGTAGACCAGAATTATACACACTAATTCCAAAAGCTAAAACAGAGGGGTTAGTAATTTTTTAAAAAGGATGGTATTGATTTAATAGAACGTGGAACGATTGTAGGAAATAGGAAACTGAGATCTGTACGCTGGAGCTCGGGTTGACCATATCCTGGTGCATCTTGCTGCTAGACCTCGTCAACTTCCTGGAGAAGTGGCTCCTGAAGTTCCTCCGTCTGGAGTTGGAGTCAGGCCTGTTGATTGTGGCGCGGGGCCACTAGATTGCAATGAGCAGGGCCGGGTTGGACCAACGCCCGCACACGGTCCCAGTGTGTTGCCTGTATCATAAAGAAAAATAGTGAGTGATTGAAACAACAAGAAGACTGCAAAGAGATTCACGGGCTTTAATGTGCAAATTACCAAGTTTAGTGAGTTTTTAGGACTCCTCAGGGGCCCGAATTAAGGAAAGGGCGTTTGACAAAGTTAAGAGTAAATTTCCTGTTGCGTTTCGCTCCTGGAGGGGCGGCATATCATTTTGATCCTGCAGAAAAGGTGAAGGTCTTTGTCAATTCTCCGAATTAAAGGACTCAGGTCGGGGTTTTGGGGGAGCAGCATCGTTACAGACAATGACATGGGTTTTTTTAGTTACCTCTTCTTTTCCCCTCTCTTCCCCCTTTTTTTTAGTGGTTATCGGCTTTATCCATAATGCCTTGCTATAAAATCAGAATTATTTCATGTATCGTTTGGGTTGTTCTTATCTGGGGCTTTTTCTTTAACTGCTGTCCTTTTGTTTGCGGATTGGGGTTGGCTATACATTTGGTTAAGATAAGTGTGTGTGTGTGTGTGCGTTTGTGTGTGTGGTTGGGGGTACAGTGTTTGGGCATCCTTTGTTAATTCTCAGAATGTAAATAACAAGTTTTCTTCATTTGTGAATTGCCTGTGGCAAGGGCACGGCATTGGGATAGTGAGGCATGCCCATTATGGGCAAAGGGGGAGATCTCTAGTGACTTGGGGTTTTTTTGGATGCTTGCTTAAGTAAAATGTCGTGATTTGTTTTTTTTTGTTATAGTAGCTTTTATCGGAGTCGTGTTTAGCCTTTATGCAGTTAATGTTTGGCCTCGCACATCTGAAACTGTAGCGGGGTTGGGTGGGCGGGAGAGGGATGGTGTGGTTATGACAGGATATTCTTCTCCTCCTTTAGCTCTAACACAAATGAGTGGCTCTTCTGATTAGAAGGAACTTCCTTTTCCAGTTAACTGAACAAATTAAGGACGAACACGGACGGTTCATCATTCTTAATGGTCTAAGACATGGAGAAGAGTATGGCTTCCGGAACCTGTATTGTCCACCGGCACACGCTCTTAAATTTCTAATTATACAGTCACTAAATTAATGAGTCTTGGGGTGCACCGCATGATCATAGGAGGGGTTTTTAATTGCCTAATACATCGCGCAGTTGACAGGGTGCCAAGAGGCCCAGAAGATATGCCCGCGCAACCTAAGCAGTTGTGTATGTGTGTGAGGAGTTGGGATTAGTGAATGGGCGGAGGCACCTCCACCCTAATGGAGGAGACTTTACTATCGATTCCAAACCGCACAAGTGCCATACGTGAATTCACAGTTTTTTAATGCAATCGGATTGTTCGTACAAAACATTGGTGTGCAAAATTGGGGATATAACTTTCTAAAACTTCCACCAGTGTATTTCCATGTTAAAACCAAGGGTGGTGGAATGGATGCACGGCACTGGGGCATGGACCCATTCCTGGTAAGGGACAGCAAATTCTTTGAGTACATCACAAGAGAGTTCAGGGCCTTCTGCGAAAGCAACTCGAGTACGGCCAGTAATCCGGCAATAATTTGGTAGGCCACTAAATCACATCTATGAGGCCGAGTTATTTCGAATTCAATGACTTGAAGGAGGCAAAGGAAGGAGCAACAACGGATGCCGGAGACCCGGCGGCAGACACCTGAGGAAGTATACTGTAATGGGCCCTCTTTTGTCAAGCTGCAGAAGGGCACGGTCCTCTGGGCAGTCCTTGACTCACTGCACACACAGGAGGCAATAAAAGAGGTCTTCTTTGCGCAAAAAAGACGGTTTGAATTTGGAGAAAAGACAGGTAGATATCTGGACCTACCCAATATAAATGCCGAACATATTTCTCTGCTGAATGCGCCAATGACAGTGCAGGGAATGCAGAAAGTAAGAAAGCAGCTCCAGGATGGCAGAGCCCCAGCACCAGATAGATTCCCAAGTGAATTCTATGAGGAATTCAATAATGTGCAGGTTGAGCTCCGTCTGGGGATGTATAGGTATTCATATGCACATGATGTTTTGCTGCCCTCTCTTAGGGAGGCTAATATCGCTCTCATTTTAAAGAAGGGGAAAGGCCCCTAAGAATGTGCTTCATACAGACCAATTTCACTGTTGAATGTAGATTTTAATATTCTATCCAAGATGCTGGCCCTGAGGTTGGAAAAGGTGTTGCCCCATAGAATAAAAGAAGATCCGGTGGGTTTTGGCAAGGGCCGTAGATCCTTCAATAATGTCAGGAGGGTAATGAACATAGTGCAGGTATGCCAGGAAAGATTGAATGCGGGTTTCCGTTGATGCAGAAAAGGCATTTGAATGGATAGAATTTCTGGACATGTTTGGAGTCTGAGAGCACTTTAGTCTGGCGGGATTCTTTTCCAGATGGGTGCCAGTATTGTCTAATGAGCCTGAGATGACGGACATTATAACCAGCACAAAGTCAGATAACTTTAATATGAGCAGAGGTAGTCGACTGGGGTGTCCTCTTTCCCCGCTGGTATTTACCTTGACAATTGCGCTGTTAGTTGAGGCTATTAGGAGGGATCCTGAAATAGTGGCCAGGGATGGGAATGGGGGAGTGTAAGAATTCTCTATACACTGATGACGTCCTTTTCTTTGGACAATCGGGAGGAATCTGTTATTTTGTAGTTTTTTGGACAAAAAAATGAATTTTACAAAATCAGTTGCAATGCCTCTCTGGCGCCATACGAGCCCTGTGTCAAGTTTTCAATTGCATCGCCTGCGCTGTGTGACAGACTGAGATTTTCCTTACATTTTCTTGTATATCTTCGCATGCTTCCAATGAGATATTATTGCAGGTGCCTGAACTCACGGATGGCATGCAGTTCCTGTTCAGATGGCCATCAAAAGGTTTTCTGTACTTGGGAATTTTTATTACTCCTGCCTTCCACCAGCTGCGCAATACTATCTATGTCCAAATATTGGAGAGGATAAAACAGGGTTTGCAGTAGTGGGAGGGATTATTGTTTTTAGATTAGATTCAGTGTGGAAACAGCCCTTTGGCCCAACAAGTCCACACCGACCCGCCAAAGCGCAACCCACCTAGACCCCATTCTCCTTCATTTACCCCTTAACCTACCACTACGGGCAATTTAGCTCTGCCAATTCACAGAACCTGCACATTTTTGGATTGTGGGAGGAAACAGGAGCACCTGGATGAAACCCACGCAGACACGGGGAGACTGTGCAAACTCAACACAGTCAGCCCCCTGAGGCGGGAACTGAACCTGGGTCTCCAGCGCTATGAGGCAGCAATGCTAACCACTGTGCCGCCCATGGTTATCACGGTTAGGCCGAATAGCCCTGATTAAAATGAATGTTCTTCCTCGTCTGTTGTACCCTATGAGAGTGCTTCCGTTGTTGCGACCTCTGCGAGTACTTTGGAGGCTAGATTCTTTTATTTGGCGTTGCAGGTGCCCTCTAATTAATCTTACTAAATTGTAGCTTTCACAGTGTGCGGGAGGTGTGGCCTTCCAGACGTGAAGAGATATTCAATAAGTGCCCCGTTCGCTGTCTTGGTTTGAGGTAATTCAGAGTGGATTTGGCTTGATGTCGAAGTCTCATGAAATCCGTGACGATGCAGTGTAAGAATCCAAACATTTTAAATTCGGTGACACCCTGGAGGATAATGAGGCAAGCCGAGGGCAATTGGCACATGAGCTCGCCATTTACCCCGGTGGTGGGAGATTTATACCTGGGGCAATGGACTCCGGCTTTAAGTTATGGGATAATAAGGGAAACTCCTGATGAGTAAATTTATTTGAGGGGAAGGTCTTTCAGCCAGCTAAGTGAGAAAATTAGATTGTCCAATGGGACCTTTTCCAGTACTTTCAGATAAGGGATTATATGCAGAGGAAGAGGAAAATTGCACTCCTGGCTCAATTTTACAAGTCAGAAGTGGAGAAAACAGTACTCCAGTGTCCGGGCGCTCTTTCAGGTAGTACTTTGTTTTATTTACAGAAAGGACGTGCTTTAGCGAATGTGGATGGACTCTGTAGGATGTAGAATCAAGAACCAGGAGAAGATATCTCATTGGAGGCATGGGAAGATATACGGGAAAATGTAAAGAAAATTTCAGAATGTCACACAGCGCAGACGATACGATTGAAAACTTTACACAGGGCTCGTATGGCGCCAGAGAGGCATAAGACATAGTGGCCTTTTTAAATTACGTTGACGCAGAATTATCAGCCACATTAATTCGGGCCGTGGTATACTGGTGGGAATCAGTCTGGGCGCCCAGACGGCCCGAGGAGGGGGAGACTGGGGAAATGAAAACAGGTACAATGACTGGTGCTCCCAGGGATGGGAACCTCAGTGGAGGTGTCATGAGTGAAATAGAAAAAAAAGTAGTGAGATATAATTTAATTTAAGTTAATTTGAATTCAGTTTAATTTAATTTCCTTTTAATTTGTTTGTACATTAGTTCAAGTTAAGTAGATACGTTTGTTCTGGTAGAGTAGTAGTTCATTATTAATAGTATCATGGTACAACATTGTTGTACTGCATCTATCTTTCTGTATTTTGATATTACTGTTTTTGTATACAGTTGTTTTGTAAATGATTTAAAAGGTTTGCAATAAACATATTCATGTAAGAAAAAAAATCCATCAATCCTTCACACTGTTTTCACATTTAAATTCTAAAATGAATGTTGCGATATTATTCTTTCTTATGAAATGTACTAGTTCACACATATCTGGATGGAAGTTTCATTTTCCAGCCTTTCTCAGTTTATTAAAACTATCCTTTGAGTTCTTCCTTTTATGAGATACACAAAACATATTTGGTAACTGACACATTTTGCTTGGTTGCACATGCAAGTGGTAGACAATAATATCAGACAGGCCCTTTTTAAGTATTTAATCTGTTTTCCTGCCAAATATATGAATCAAACGAAAAGACATGGGCCGAGGAGTGGACAATTTAGGTAAGTGTGAGTTGCTGCATTTTGGAAATGCAAATCCGAGCAGGACTGATACAATAAATCGTGAGGTCCTGGGGACTGTTGGAGAATAAAGAGACCTTGGAGTGTAGATTCGTAGATACTTCACAGGGTAGTGTCGAAGACATTTGGTATGCTTTCCTTTGTGGTCAGAGCATTGAGTGTAGGAGTTGGAGGTTATATACAGGCTGTACAGGATATTTATTAGGCCACTAATGTTTGCGATTCTGGTCTCCCTCCCATCGGATCGATGTTGTGAAAGGGATCTAAGAGGCAATATTTTCATGTAGAGGGTGGTGCTTGCATGGAATGAGCTGCCAGAGAATGTGCTGGAAGCTGGTCCAAATAGATCATTTAAATGCCATGTAGGTGGGTATATGAACGGTAATGGTTTACAATGATATGGGCCACGTGCTTGCAAATGGGACTAGATCAAGTTACGATATCTGGTCAGCATGGATGAGTTGGACCAAAGGATCTGTTTCTGTTCTGTACGTTTCTCTGACTGCATGAGGGTAGCAAGAATAATCCAGGTAATTATCGATCGGCGAGGCTTACATCAGTGGTAGGGAAGGTGCCAGCGAAGATAATGAAGGATAGAATCTGTTTACATTTTAAAGAAAACTGGCTTATCAGTGAAAGGCAGCATGGTTTTGTGCAGGGAAGGTTATGTCTCACCAACTTAGTAGAATTCTTCGAGGAAATGACAAAGTTGATTGATGAGGGAAGGGGTGGAGATGCCATGTAGTGGACTTCAATAAGGCATTTAATTAATTCACCATGGCAGGCTGATGGGCAAGTGAATTTGCATGGGCTCCAAGCTGTACTAGCTGCATGGATAGAGAACTGGCAGGGGAACAGGTGACAGAGAGTAGTAGTGGAAGGGAATTTCTCAAATGGAGAACTGTGCCCACTGGTGGTCCACAGGAATCCATGCTGGGACCACTCTTGTTTGTGAAATATGAACGACCTGGAGGAAGGTGTATGTCATCTGATTTGCAAGTTTGCAGATGACACTAAGATTTGTGGAGTAGCTGAGAGTGAAGAGGATTGTCAAAGAATGCAGCAGAATATAGATAGATTGGAGAGTTGAGTGGAGAAATGTTGCATGGAAATCAGTCCAGGCAAATGTGAGGTGGTTCATTTTGAACGATACAATTGTCGAGTACGTTATATAGTAAATGAAAAAGTCCTAGGGAAACCGATGTGCAGAGAGATCTATGTGTTCAGGTTTATTGGAAACGGAAAGGGGCAACACAGGTTGATAGAGTAGCGAAAAAGGCACAAGACGTGCTTTCCTTCATTGGATGGTGTATTTACTATATGTTTGGCTGGTCATGGTATAGTTGTATAGGACTTTGGTTCGGCCACATTTCGAATAATGTGTACAGTTTTGGTCTTCAAATTACCAGAAGGATGTGGATTCTTTGGAGAGATTTGAGAGGAGATTAACCAGAATGTTGCCTGGTGTGGAGAGCGCTCCATATGAAAAGAAGTTGAGTGGATTAGGAATGTGTTCATTAGAAAGTCAAAGGTTGAGGAGGGACTTGATTGACGTCTCCTATATCATGAGATCTCTAAGCAGTGTGGATAGAAAGAAGCTTTATCCCCAGAGTGCTGGACGCAATTGCTTGTGTTCACGAGTTCAATCTGAGAGGAGAAAATTTTAAGGGAAACATGCATGGGAAGTTTTTTCTTCAGGGTGGTGGGTACCTGGAATACGTTGCCAGCAGAGGTGGTAGAAGTGGGCACATTAGTGTCATTTGAGATGAATCGAGGCAGATACATGAATGGGCAGGGAACAGAGAGATGCATTCCTTTGAAAATAGGTAACAGGTTTAAATAGATCAGGGCAGGCGGAAGCGCCTCTTCCTGTGCTGTAATTTTCTTTGTTCTTTATGGGCTGCAGAGGTCTGAGTCCTTGATCTGCTCTTGCAGCTGCAGTTTGTATATGGAGTGTCGTCATTGTCCTGTTTATGGGGTGTCGAACGAGCGAAACATTCCATTCAATATCATTGGATTCTCATTCCACAGGAAGCTTTGAGTAAGAGTTCAAGGGATATGCTAATATTCAGAAAAAGATACGTTCAGACTTATGATCTTTCCAATTATTGGCAATTTTTATCTTTCCTTCCATTGCAGCTAATCTGATAACAATTGAGAATCTCTGCCGTGGCCATTGTGAGCTCTCCAAATGCATCAGGAAATACCTGGTAGCAATGGCAATAGCGGACCTATCTGATCTGATATTTGATGTGCTTTTCTGTGAGATTAAATATGCCTATTATACATATTCATTTCTGAACTACTGTCCAATTTTCTGCCTTAACCTGGCCATACGTCTTATCTCCATTGATTGCTCTGTCTGGTTGACTGTCGTTTTCACTTTCGACGGGTTTGTGGCCATTTGTTGTCAGAATCTACAAACAAATTATTGTACTGCTAAAACTGCAGCTGTGGTAATCACAGTGGTTTGTTCCTTGAGCATTTTTGAAAATATGAACTTTGGGAAATAATTGATATTGTCCCATGGTCCTGGTCGATATCATCAGTTTTTATAGCTTACTCATATGTGTCGCATTCATTTGGTTGGAAACCATTTTAACTCCATTTCGTCCATATTTTTTGATTTTATTGCTTCATGCACTGAACACTTGCTCAGTTTGCAAGCAAGCAAAG
The DNA here is from genome assembly GCF_037043375.1 of Chiloscyllium plagiosum. Taxonomy (NCBI): domain Eukaryota; kingdom Metazoa; phylum Chordata; class Chondrichthyes; order Orectolobiformes; family Hemiscylliidae; genus Chiloscyllium; species Chiloscyllium plagiosum. The sequence continues at coordinate 41,380,937 of NW_028270173.1, forward strand.
TGAGAAGCGAACTGGAAAAATAAAGATTGTCAGAATTACAATGATCCTGAGATGGAGAACTGAAGCAAATTGATAATTTTACTGCGGGCATTTCTGGCAATTTTATACTTTTGTGGATGTTGACTTTGGTACTGCATTTATGTGTCCAACTTACAGACACTCAGTTTTACAAAGCAAATTATAATGACCCATTTCCTATTCTTGCTCAAACTGTATACACTTTCAGGACTTTGAGTTGTTGCACAAGCACATTTATTTATGGAGTTTCCCAGATAAAAACATAATCAGAGATTAACGGAAGAACATGATTAAGCATGTCGTTTCTTTAATAATGTATTTGTTCAAAAGGCTACATGGCTTTAATACGTTAACTTATTAAACGATTTTAATGTAGGAAATTCCTGACAATTTGCTGACACTAGCTGAATCCATTGGTAGAACTGACGATTAATTTAACAATCATCCGCGCTGTGGACAATAGTTTTAAATGGCTCCAACGTATTTAATGGAGGAAAGTTTCTTATTGGTGAGGGTACCTATCACAAAAGGCAATGGTAGTGTTAATGGCGTTAAAGGAGCAATGCAGATGCTAAATAGTTGGGGGTGATATGTAATCCGATTATTTCCTATCCAGGCGTTGTGTACTATAATGTGACATCTGTCCTCCAGTCTTGCCAATATTTTGCTTTGTTTTGGTGGTGCTGGAGTCTTTGCCGTCACAGGATATTTGTGTATCATCTCAAATCACTCACCACCCACTTATAACTGCCATCACTTTAAGTATTTAAAAGAACGAACCACAATAAAGGAACAGATCAGCCCTGATTGGCAGTGTGATATCTGTTAATTCCTGAAACATTGACTGACATGATACGTGGCCTAGAGGATAGTGGATTTGACATTTAGTAAAACTGAAACGCGATGTACAGTTTAAAATTATCTGATTTAGTTTTTAGGATTCATTCAGAGCATTGGTGGATTTAGTGTCCTATGGCAAAACAGGGCAGAAAGATATTCTGATTTTTGCAGATCTTTGGCAGCTATCGTGATGACAATTGACAGTGGAAAGTCCTAGGTGCTATTTCAGCCACTTTGTGAGTTGACATTGCGGCAGTATTTCCTTTGACCCATTACTAGCTGCCCTAGAGAAAGCGATGTGCTGACTCCTCCAGGAACTGCCGTCATTTTGATGTATGTCGATTGTCGATTCCATTGGGTAGAGAACTGCAGGCTCCTCGCATAATAATGTATTTATGAGTAAGGTAAATGAGTGGCTTGGATGGAAATTTGTAAATGCTGGTGTTTCCATGCATCTGCTGTCCTTGCTTCCGAGATGGCAATCAACTTGATAGGTTTAGAAGACAATTTATAAGGCACCTTAGGAGATTTTCTGCATCTTGCTGGGAAGGACATAAAGAATAACAGCAGAATTCGGCCGTCCTGCCCTTCCAGCTTGTTTCACTTTTTAATAACATCATAGCTGATCTTTTAGTGGACTCAGCTCCACTTACCCACCCATCGTATCCCATAATTCTTTTACAGTTCAAAATCTATCTATCTTTGCCTTAAAAACGTTTAGCTAGGTAGCTTCAGTGGATTGACCGTGCAGTGAATGCCACAGACTCGCATCCTTCTGAGGTGAAAAACCAGTTCAGACCAGACCAGAGGTTTGGAGCAGAGTGGCTGAGAGCCAGAGTGAAGTAGGCTGAAGACATGGAATGGAGCAGAGATGGTCGTTGGACTGGACACTGGTGCAAGTAGACAGCAGCTTGTGAGGTCAGTCCGGCCACGTCTGTGGAAGTCCCTGCACTGATCTACTGCAATGTCATGTTCACCTATAATCTGTTTATCTGACTGAAATGTTTGTCCTTTTCACTGAATACCTATTTTCTAACTTACGTTATGAATCACTATAAAGTAACATAACGTTTTTCTTCTTTTTTTGTATGTCAGATTTGTACCTAGGTAATTTGTACTTAAGATGACACCATGAAAGGTGACGTTGTCAATGTTTGACTGTACCTCTGCACTTGGGTATACATGACAATTAAAACTAGTTGTACATTTGAGTTCTTCCTCAACTCGGGACTAAATCTGATCCTTCTTATTTTGAGTCTATGTCCCTTAGTTGTAATCTCTCCATCCAGTGGATTCAACCAGCCTGTTTCTATCTTATCTGTTCCATTCATAACTTTATGTCTGTATAAGCTTTTCACTTATTTTTCTAAATTCCAATGAGTATAGTCATATTCTCGTCATGCTTTCCTCAGAAGCCAGCCTGCTCAATGAAGCAATCAATGAATCTTTGCACCTCCTCCAGTGCTTGCATATCCTTTCTCAAGGAAAGAAACCAAAACTCTACATTGTGCTGCAGATGTGGTCTCAGCAGTGCCTGAAAGAGCTACAGCATAATGTCCCTGTTTTTAAAATCCACCCTTCTAAAAATAGAGGACATCATTCCATTTGCCTTCTTTATTACCCGCTGCTCCTGCAAAGACGTGTGCTGCAATATTTTAATTCATAGTCGGTTTTGCTTTTATTTTTACCAAAATGGGTGACCTCACATTTGCCAACATTGTACTCCATCAGGCAGATCCTTGCCCACTTACTTAACTTATCTATATCCCTCTGCAGACTTTCAGTTTCCACTGCACACTTTGCTGAATCATTCAGCTTAGTGTCATCTGCAAACTTTGACACAACACATTTGGCCCCCAACTCCAAATCATCTATGTAAATTGTAAATAATTGTGGTCCCAAAACTGACCCCTGAGGCACACCACGAGCCACCGATTAGTAATCATTAAACACCCATTTATCCAACACCTTGTGTTGCTTTCTGTTAGTTCAGTGATAGTTAGTGACAGTACACACTAATGTTCCTGAGAGATGATCTTGGTGCCAGTGCACGTTTGTGGTTATCAGGCCAATCAAGTAGCCTATTTTTTCCGGAGTAGTGTGAAGTCTTGTGAATGTTATTGGAGCTGTATTGATCCATCTAAGTGGGAAGCATTCTGTCACATTCATGGCCAGTACTTTGCAGATTATGGACAGGTTTTGAAAAATTCAGAGGTGACGTATTCGTTGCAAGATTTCTCCCACTTGTTCTTTTAGCCACATAGATAATTATTTGTCTATTTTTAAACAGGCCGGGCTCCAAAACGGTTGGATTTGGTACACAGATGAAATATCCTTTTGTTTATATGGAAACAGATTAGTTTTTAGGTCAAAGCATTTGTGTTTTTAGAAGTAACCTGCATAAGTCAAGGGGTCGTGGCCAGCTCTTCAGCTGAGAGGTTCAGTCCAGAACTAGTTAGGAAGTTCAGCAGTGGGCCGTGTGTAAACGGGCTGTTAAACTCTCTCTCCTTCTGCCTTTCTAATTTCGACCTCTAAGCCTTTTGTTTTCTTTTTTACTGTGTTTAATGAGTTTGCTTATGATGCTGTTGTCTACTTTCTAAACAGCATCGTTAAGTTTAGTTTGGGTAGACTGAGTTCTGAAGGTATTCTTTAGTCTGTTCTTTGTGTTTCATTGTGTAATTTTGTGAATACATTTTTGTCTGTTTTAAAATCGGGTAGTCACCCTAGCGTACGTCAACCAGGTAATTTCAACTGCACACGTACCAAAAGAAATTGCAAAGTTATGGTTTGGGTTGGCAGCAGAAGAATGTTTTGTGTGGTCTGGCCGAGTCCATAAGAAAGTTCAGTTGCTGGTCACTTTTTACCCAGGAGATGTTCCATGTGGAATCATTATAATTGGGTGAGCAAATACAACAATATCGGACATCAATTCAGTTCGTGTTGAATTTGAATTCACGATGTCAACATTCTCTCTGTGCGAAAATATGTCATCGATTGTGTATTTGTTTTTCGAAAATACTTTGTACATTTCGAGTTTTGTAACAGGTGATTAGTATTCCAGAAAAAAAACGGAACCGAGGTAAAATCAAAAGTGTCAATCGAAATCTTTCGGCAAGCATATTTAACTTCATTGCCTTGTGAATATTGGAGAATGGAAGTATACACAGAACTAAATTCTTTTTACAAACAAAACCAAATCAGCAACACCCACAATCTTCCTGCAAGCAACAATAAAGTAAGAAGAAACAATAAAATGAGAATCTTAAAACGATACTGGGACTAAAAGTGATAGACAAATTAACCTGTTGCTTTAACTTCAACCTGTAAAAAGTATAGCCAAGATGTATACACACCAGTGAGAATACAATCAAAGCGTAGAACTAACATACGGAGCTGGAAACAATATTACTGACCTTGTGGTTTACAATTAACCAAAGATTTGCTATAGACGTGGCAATTGGTGATCACATTGTAGGAGGTGAAATGCTCAGCTAGCTTGTGGGGTGGAGGCACGGTGTAGTGGTGGGACGGTGGCAGTAGTTAGCGTGTGTTAGGGAAACCAGAATCTTTGAACAAAAGGCTTGGGACTTCTAATACCCAGAACACCAAAACCTGAGCAAAAGTGGCGCATCCGTGTTTGGAACTTTAAGAAGCAAAGCATACATCAGGATGTGGAATAATCTCCGAAGTTTAGCCTTCCACTCGGTGATTTGTATTACTTGTGGCCATACACAGAAGCCTCTTACACTGATTTCACTGTCAGTGACTCGGGCCGTATGTTCAAAACCCGACCTGGATAGTGACAAGAGAAATGTTTATATTGATCAATCTCAGGTATAAACTAGTACTTGATTGGCTAAATTGAACAGAGCAACAACAGATCACTCAACGCCAACTCGACAAGACCCGCACATATGACCTGATTGCACTCACACTGCTAATCTGGACCAAAGAATTGGCAGAAAGGTATACCGAAGGCAGAAGATGAACTATGCCTTTGGGTTGCAAGTGATGCAATGCCTGTAGATCTGGATGAATGATTCATGCAATGTGTAGTTGAATGAGATGAGATTAGAGCAGTCAATGTAACCGTTCATCCTCAGTAGTGAGTCTTTGAACTGTGGACTCATGTACAAGCACAATGGAAAATCCCAAAGAGGGCACGATTAATTAGACGAAAACGATTCTCTGGATTGTCAGCATACAGAATACGATCACAATATTGGCCTGGTCTGAATTTATTGTCCAAACCTTTTCCACTTTTTGAAAAGAAGCTCTACTATTTTGTAGTTTTGACTAAAATTTCAATCGTAAAAGGCGTGTAAAGTTTTGTCTTCTTCTGCTAAGAGAACTGAAGGATAAATTAAGTCCAGTAAGAATAATTGATTTTGTTGGAGTCATTGAATCTAAACTGGTGCCTGGATATAATATCCTTTCCTTGGAATCATACACGAAAAACAACAACATCATTTTCAAATATGCTCAAGGCTTTGATTTAATGTTTTGGTATTGATAAATTTATCCAACTGCCCAGCTATAATCAGGTACTCATTATTTACCTTCACATGACTTGAGTGATGTTTAATTGATCATAGCTATCTCCTGTCGGAGTCAAGCCATTTCTTGCCTTTCAGAAATATATAAAGCACGACTGATAAACAGAGATCTCACTACTGGGCAACTGTAATTAGATAGGGACAGAAATTTTTACTATATCCCTCGCCTGTGATGTATTCCAAATAACACACACACACACACACATAAAATGCAAGAAGAGGATTGCCACCTCCACCATGGCAATCTAAAAGTGTGGTGCTAGAAAAGCACAGCCAGTCGGGCAGCATCCGAGGGAAGCTGTCTGATCAGCTGGGCTTTTCCAGTACCACATTTATCGACTGTGATCTCCAGTATGTGCTGTCCTCACTTTCTCCCAGTTGATTATAACATTATTGCAAAGCCTCTTCCAAGGATGCCTCCCGTGAAGAAGTTCTCCTCCTCCCTCTACAAGGATCTCAGTGAGTCTCTCTCTTACTGTACCCCGTCGTCTTCTCTGCCCTGAAGCTCTTCAGCCATGTCGTGAACCAACCACCCTCTTCTCCCACCTGTCATCACCACTGCCCCCCCCCCCCCGTTACCTTCTTCTATCTATCGTATTCCCAGTTTACCGTCAGACACACACGCCCCTCCCCCCTTTTATCTCTCAGCCCCCTTTGGCCATCCTGAATTCCAGCATCTTCAGTCCACAGTTTCTCTACATCTATTAGAATACATTACACTGTACATTGCATTTTTCAGAGTGGAAGCAAACATTTGAACTGCCACGTGATATTCTCTTCTGCCTGGCCACACATGATTATTTCCACCAAGTCTTGTCTAATGATGTAGTCTCAGGCACAAGTGGGAACAGTATTCCACGACAGACTGCTTTATTCCTCGCATTAAAAATCCTATAAAGGTGATTTCGATTTCAATTTAAATTGCACGTTCTTGAATTCATTACATGTTATCTGATTAACTAGCAGGGTGAAATGGAACTCCTCTACTCTCAGATTTTCGACTACATTCCACCAATTTGCCTTCATTTTGAAGTCGCGATTATTTTTGTTTTTGCACAAACATTACTTGTTCTTGTCATTCACCTGAAGCTCAAACTGAACAATTGCACATGTGCTTACTGACAAAACATAGAGAAGGCAATGGCCATCAAGATATTTGTCTCTTCCTTCCTAAACATAATGAAAGTGAGGGGAACTAGGGCAGCTTCTGGTAAGTTCACAAAATAAATCTTAATATTCAGCATTTATTTCCTTACTAATTAATGGACGCAAGAAGAGAAATTAATGTGCAATAAACGTTCATCAGCAAAGTGATTACATAAAGGAATGATATAAATAATTGATCCAGAGCAACATTCTGAATCCTGCAACTCACGTTCACAAGGTATATTTCATCATCATTTTCCAATATGAATAATTCAATTTTACATGAAACAGAAACAATTCAAATCTCCATATCATCAAGGTGAAACCACCTCAAGATATGATATTGCAATTTACTGTAAACTTGATGACAACAATTTGATATAGTTATTGGTCTATGCAGTATTGATGCCGGGCGTTATTCTGTCTACACTGGATATTGCACCATCAAGTTATCAAACTTGAGAAACGGTTGGATTGTGTTATTTAGTTAACTCCATTCATTTCTCTTTGATATTCTTTCGGTTTGTAAGTAAGATGTTCTTTTCATTAAACAACATTTTGATTTAATTGATTCCCCAAAAAATACCCAAATAAAGCATTGAAACTTTGTGCAAATTCAACTTTTCTGCTTTAGTCTGAATACTGACACAATTACTATTGTCTCACCCGAGACTAAAGTTTGAAATTATTGTATCGAAACATAAATCTATCCTATCATTCTTTTAACCAAGTAAAGAGAAAGAAAGTCAAAACGTGTGGCGCTGGAAAAGCTCAGCAGGGCAGGCAGCATGAGAGAAGCAGGAGAGTCGACGTTTGAAGCATAATTCTGGATTAGTGGTGCTGGAAGAGCACAGCAGTTCAGGCAGCATCCGACGAGCAGTAAAAACGACGTTTCAAGCATAAGCCCTCCATCAGGAATGACCTGTTTTTTTTCCAGCGCCACACTTTTTGACTCTGATCTACAACATGCATAGTTCTCACTTTCCCTTTATGAGCAATGTAACTAGCTAAAAGCTTAAACCAGGCGAATTTTAAGAAGCATCACAAACATCTATTAAGGGATAGACGTGCAGCCCACATCAATGCAACGTAATCTAGGAACAGGGGACGTGTCAAAACAGGCGAGTAAAATGTCTCACTTTCAATTTTACTTCTCTCTTTCACTGTCAAGGATGTGTAGAACATTTGGAAGATGTTAATTTGAGGCACAAAAAAAAATCCAGTTGACTTTTGAGATGGATATTATCAACTTTACCTGAATTCATCTTCCTTATTTTCGATGAATATTAAACCAATCCCTATCTCCATATCCCGTCCATTGTCAGTTCATACCGAAACCAAACTCGCAGTTTTCCCTTATTGCATCAGATTACTGATTACGTATCATAATATGTCCCTCTATAGTTTATAAGGAGTCTTTGAATACATGAATCAGATAGCTTATTAAGCATGCATTATAGTGTACAAATTTATCAGAAAGTGGTGACTCTCGACCACTTAAACATGCACATCCATTAAATTATTTAAGCATTATTAATCTACTATTTAATACTTTTAGAATCAAGGGTTTGTCTTTTTTTGAGTGTAGGGATTAAAGTGTATTTCAGACGGTTGATCACATAAATTGACACTTTTAAATGAATTCGACTCATTAGACGAGGAACCATCTGATGTACTCATACTTCTTAAGCAGTAAATGCAAATACACCTGGGGGTAATGCGTTTGTTCAAAACACTGGCACTGATGTCAATCATTGTGTAATACTCGTTTCGTCAGATGAGGTGAAGTACAAAGGCAAGCTTAAAGTGATAACATTACATTTTGGTTTGTGAACTCAAGCAGTGAACATCACTATACGAACATGGCTCAACCTGTAATCATACAGGTGGAAAATATTTACTACCCTATTCTTGCAGTAGTTGGTATTCCTGGTAAGCATTTTATAATCATTTAAAATTTATGGTCAACTATGTTGAACAGGTGTACTTTTCCTTCGGTCGCTGATATGTTCTGTTTGCCTGGATGCGGTTGATGTTAATTACCATCATAAATCAAATTGGAAGAACACCCTGTATGTTGAAAATTCTGGATAGAATAATTTGCTTGGAAACACAGTTTCTTCTTCCTTTAAAAAAGTGATCTACAGTGCCTTCGTTTCATTTTTAGATTGTCTTTGTATTTTTAGAAGCAAGCACTGCGAAGATTAGAGATTTGATGTAGAATTCGAAGATGCTAGAATCATGCACGAATTCATCCAGTGTCTGTGTAGAAAGGCAAATCAAATAATTTTAGGGACAAATTTTGTGAATGTTGATTAACTAAAGGAATCAGTTTTACTGTGCACAGTATTGTATTTTGCCAACTTTTTTTTTACAAAATAAGAAAACGATTTATGTCATAAATATGGCAGGTTATTGTGTGGAATTATATATTTCTTTCTTATACATGAGGTTAGTTAGATTCGATTCGATGCATTAGAACATAGAACATAGAACATAGAACAATACAGCACAGAACAGGCCCTTCGGCCCACGATGTTGTGCCGAACTTCTAACCTAGATTAAGTACCCATCCATGTACCTATCCAAATGCCGCTTAAAGGTCGCCAATGATTCCGACTCCACCACTCCCACGGGCAGCGCATTCCATGCCCCCACCACTCTCTGGGTAAAGAACCCACCCCTGACATCTCCCCTATACCTTCCACCCTTCACCTTAAATTTATGTCCCCTTGTAACACTCTGTTGTACCCGGGGAAAAAGTTTCTGACTGTCTACTCTATCTATTCCTCTGATCATCTTATAAACCTCTATCAAGTCACCCCTCATCCTTCGCCGTTCCAACGAGAAAAGGCCGAGAACTCTCAACCTATCCTCGTACGACTTCCTCTCCATTCCAGGCAACATCCTGGTAAATCTTCTCTGCACCCTCTCCAAAGCTTTCACATCTTTCCTATAGTGAGGCGACCAGAACTGCACACAGTACTCCAACTGTGGCCTAACCAAAGTCCTGTACAGCTGCAACATCACTTCACGACTCTTGAATTCAATCCCTCTGCTAATGAACGATAATACTCCATAGGCCTTCTTACAAACTCTATCCACCTGAGTGGCAACCTTCAAAGATCTATGTACATAGACCCCAAGATCCCTCTGTTCCTCCACCTGACTAAGAACCCTACCATTAACCCTGTATTCCGCATTCTTATTTGTTCTTCCAAAATGGACAACCTCACACTTGGCAGGGTTGAACTCCATCTGCCACTCCTCAGCCCAGCTCTGCATCATATCTAAGTCCCTCTGCAGCCGACAACAGCCCTCCTCACTGTCCACAACTCCACCTATCTTCGTATCATCTGCAAATTTACTGACCCACCCTTCGACTCCCTCATCTAAGTCATTAATAAAAATTACAAACAGCAGAGGACCCATAACTGATCCCTGCGGAACTCCACTTGTAACTGGGCTCCAGGCTGAATATTTACCATCTACCACCACTCTCTGCCTTCGACCGGTTAGCCAGTTTTCTATCCAATTGGCCAAATTTCCCTCTATCCCATGCCTCCTGACTTTCTGCATAAGCCTACCATGGGGAACCTTATCAACTGCCTTACCAAAATCCATGTACACTACATCCACTGCTCTTCCCTCATCCACATGCTTGGTCACCTCCTCGAAGAATTCAATAAGACTTGTAAGGCAAGACCTACCCTTCACAAATCCGTGCTGGCTGTCCCTAATCAAGCAGTGTCTTTCCAGATACTCATAAATCCTATCCCTCAGTACCCTTTCCATTACTTTGCCTACCACAGAAGTAAGACTAACAGGCCTGTAATTCCCGGGGTTATCCCTATTCCCTTTTTTGAACAGGGGCACAACATTCGCTACTCTCCAGTCCCCTGGTACCACCCCCGTTGCCAGTGAAGACGACAAGATCATTGCCAGCGGTTCTGCAATTTCCTCTCTTGCTTCCCACATAATCCTAGGATATATCCCGTCAGGCCCGGGGGACTTGTCTATCCTCAAGTTGTTCAAAATGTCCAACACATCTTCCTTTCTAACAGGTATCTCTTCTAGCTTACCAGTCCATTTCACACTCTCCTCTTCTACAATACGGTCCCTCTCGTTCATAAATACTGAAGCGAAGTACTTGTTCAAGACCTCTCCTATCTCTTCCGACTCAATACACAGTCTCCCACTACTGTCCTTGATCGGACCTACCCTCGTTCTCGTCATTCTCAGGTTTCTCACATACGCATAAAATGCATTGGTGTTATCCTTGATCCTATCCGCCAACGATTTTTCATGCCCTCTCTTAGCTCTCCTAATCCCTTTCTTCAGGTCCCTTCTGGCTATTCTGTATCCCTCCACTGCTCTGTCTGAATCCTGTTTCCTCAACCTTATGTAAGCCTCCTTCTTCCTCTTTACCAGACATTCAACCTCTCTCGTCAACCAAGGCTCCCTCACACGACCATTTCTTTCCTGCCTGATAGGTACATATATATCATGGACACGTCGTATCTGCTCTTTGAAAAAGTTCCACATTTCCACCACATCCTTCCCTGACAGCCTATGCTCCCAACGTATGCTCCTCAAATCCTGCCTTACAGCATCGTAATTTCCCTTCCCCCAATTATAAAATCTACCTTGTTGTGCGCACCTATCTCTCTCCATAACCAAGGTGAAAGTCACAGAATTGTGGTCACCATCACCAAAATGTTCACCCACTAACAAGCCCACCACTTGTCCCGGTTCATTACCGAGTACCAAATCCAATATGGCCTCCCCTCTGGTTGGACAATCTGCATACTGCGTTAGAAAAGCTTCCTGGACACACTGCACAAACACCGCCCCATCCAATCTACTTGATCTAAAGAGCTTCCAATCAATATTTGGGAAGTTGAAGTCGCCCATGACTACGACCCTGTGGCTTCTGCACCTTTCCAAAATCTGTTTCCCAATCTGTTTCTCCACATCTCTGCTGCTATTGGGGGGCCTATAGTAAACACCCAACAAGGTGACTGCACCTTCCCTATTTCTGACTTCAGCCCATACTACCTCCAGAGGCAGATCCCCCTCAAACTTCCTTTCTGCAGCCGTTATACCATTTCTAATTAGCAATGCCACCCCCCCTCCTTTTTTCCCACCCTCCCTAATCTTACTGAAACACCTGTAACCAGGAACCTCCAACAGCCATTCCTGTCCCACATCTATCCACGTTTTCGTGATGGCCACAACATCGTAGTCCCAGGTACCGATCCACGCCTTAAGTTCACCCACCTTATTTCTGATACTCCTTGCGTTGATGTATACGCACTTGAGCCCATCTCTGTGTCCGCTAGTAGTCCCTGTCAGTGCTACCTTCTCCACAGCCCCCCTACAGTCTTGGGCATCCTGACAAACAGCTAACCTACTTGCTGGACTACAAGTCCGGATCCCATCCCCCTGCCAAATTAGTTTAAACCCCCCCGAAGAGTGCTAGCAAACCTACCCCCCAGGATATTGGTGCCCTTCTGGTTCAGGTGCAACCCGTCCTGTTTGTACAGGTCCCACCTTCCCCAGAATGCAGTCCAATTGTCCAAATATCTTAAGCCCTCCCTCCTACACCAGCCTTGCAGCCACGTGTTCAACTGCACTCTCTCCCTATTCTTTGCCTCACTGTCACGTGGCACCGGCAACAACCCAGAGATGACGACTCTGTCTGTCCTAGCTTTTAGCTTCCAGCCTAACTCCTTGAGCTCTTGAATGACCTCCCCACCCCTCTTCCTACCTATGTCGTTGGTGCCAATGTGCACCACGACTTCTGGCTGCACACCCTCCCCCTTAAGGATTCTGAAGACACGGTCTGAGACGTCTCGGACCCTAGCACCCGGGAGGCAACAAACCATCCGTGAGTCTCGCCCATGTCCACAGAACCGCCTGTCCGTCCCTTAACATTTCCTTCAGCGTATGCTTATGGAAATCAGTTCCACGTTTTGAATATGCTTTGTTTAATAACATTTCCCTTTAATTCACGAACAAATGGTGTAATGTTTTTCCATTTGGATACCCTTTATGCTTGTGCACCTGAGTGGTTATTTTATGATCTCCTGAACTGTCTCCATACTTCTCTCTTCGATTTCGATTTCCAGTGGGAAAGGACCCTATAAATACCTGTTGATGGATACAGTCTGTTAATTCAGTTTCGCTCTCCAAATAACATAAATGTTTGCAATGCCTCCTTTATGTTACAATCTTGATGAGACAAATGCTGTTCGCAGTATTCTAATATTAGTGTTATAACACATCATGTTACTTTGATATAAAACATGGATTTAAATACATCTATCGACATGTAGTAATGAAACCTTGGGATTATTTGGGACATTTTAGCTTTTTTAGTGCGTCGCTTCTTTAATGAACTATGCATCCATTCCACTTTATCCACTTGTACCACACATTGTTTTGGCATTAAATTTCTAAAAGGCACATTACAATTTTATTTTTCCTGCAAAGATGTGCTATGTCACACACACCTGTATGGAACTTCTGTATTCGTACCCATTGTATAAGTCTATTAAAGTAACCTTTGGATTTCCTCCTTGTATAAGATGACCCCACAATTTTAGCATTTTTAAAAATTTGCTTAATTGAATGTGCAAAGAGTAGATACTACTTGTATCAGGCAAGCCATTTTGAAATATTTGATCGACTTTCCTGCCAATGATGTGAATCAAAAGAAACGACAAAGTTTTGTGTCAGCACAACCTTGGAACAGAAACTCCTTTTCACACCTCAGCCAACCCACCCAATGTAGAAATTAGAACATGCCAACTTACTGAAGACTGTCATGAACAGTCAACCCTTTATTTCAGAGTGCAGCAATTTTATTCCCTGCAGCCGTGAAGCGTGATAATACTGAATGGAAGTGAAACATCACGAGGTGACTTGTTTTCCAACAATCCCTCGCTGGCGAGTACCAACAGAAACAGCGCACGATATTTGGAACAGAAAATTGTAAATTGATTGATCATCCTCAAACTATAGGCAGTGTTAACAAATATATTTTTTTCGGTTCGCAGCAAATCTGATGGCAATTGTAATTCTCTCCCGCGGACGTTGTGAGCTCTCCAAATGCATCACCACATATCTCGTGGCCATGGCGGTGGCAGATCTGTCTGTGCTGGTATTTGAAGTAACGCTCTACGAGATTAAAGATTCGTATTTTCCGTATTCATTCCTAAACTACACTTCAGTTTGCCGTCTGAACCTTGTCCTGGGCTTTGTTTGTGTCGATTGTTCTGTGTGGTTGACTGTCGCATTCACCGTTGATAGGTTTGTTGCTATTTGTTGTCAGAAGCTACAAAGAAACTACTGCACAACTAAAACTGCAACAACAGTGATAGTCGTGGTGTGTTGTTTGAGCACCTTGCAGAGCGCTCCCATTTATTTTACATATGAAGCCCGTGAAATAATTGATGACATCTCATGGTCTTGTATTGCAAAAGCAAGCTTTTATTCCTTACCAATGTGGGTTGCATTTCTGTGGATTGAAACTATTCTCACCCCAGCTTTGCCGTTTGTTTTAATATTTTTGTTCAATGCATTGACTGTCAGGAGTATTTTACAGGCAAATAAAGTAAGAAGCGGTGTTATTGGAAAGAACAAATTTCAGAATTACAATGATCCGGTGATAGAGAACCGAAGGAAATCAATTATTTTATTGCTTGCTATTTCTGGCAGCTTTTTGCTTTTGTGGAGTCTGACGCTCGTGTCTTACCTTTGGATACAATTTGCTGACGTATCTTTTTTAGAGACAAATTACAACAATCCGTTTACTATTCTTGAACAATCTGGATATATTCTTAAGGCCACGAGTAGCTGTATAAACACGTTTATTTATGCATTTACCCAGCGCAAATTCAGAGAGGAAATGAAGAACACAATTACGCATCCGGTGACTCTAATCATGCATTCGTGTAAGGTAGATTGAATAAAGTACTGTGAAGAAGCAAGCACATTTTGTCAAAACTTTTAATATTTCACTCATCAGTATAATGTGGAGTAAATGTTAAGATCAAGTGAAACTGACATTCGTGCTCTATGAGTGGGGGTTTCTTACAGTTTAACAAATGGACTCTATTAGTAGATGTATGATCATGGACTATGCACTGAGTCGACGATGACCATAATTAATAGACAATTTTTGTTTGCCTCTTAAATCACGTAAGATGACATTGAATAGTCAAGGAAATCCTTTGAGATCTGAATCAGATAATCGCTTTATCCTTTATTATTGTATTAAAACAGTCACATTGTTATCTATGTTATTTCTCACTGCAGATATCCCAGCCATGTTTATTAATATATGGACCTTCCTGTGTCCACAAATGACTTTCAAACATCATCACTTTCTTTGGAAACGCCTCTACCAAATGAGAGTACACTTATGAAACAATCAACACCCTCCTCTTATACAGCATAAATGGTGTTCTTTTTTTTACTTTATTATTTCGCAACGTAAAAATCTTTGTCTTGTTTCAGCAATACTCTGGCTTTGTACTATAAATTGCATATCTAAATGAAATAACGACTTTATTATTAATCTTGACAATTTAAGAAAGTGAGGATGGAACGAAGTGCATGTTAAGATGTATTCCAATTAGCTTTTCTATTCCTTGAGCGTTAAGCAATGCAATATCAGACATGGTCTTCGATTTGTAATTCTTTTGTTGACATGCGTTGCAAATGGGAGTTCAACGATGAACATGTCCCACCGTACTGTCCCTCCAAATGCGTCCAAATAATATGAATTAAATGGTAAATTTTCAGTCCAATCTGCTCTGGAAATTCTTCAACTCAGCTGATTCGAATGGAGCAATTTCTTCTTCGTATGTTCACCAGTACGTTCTTTTTCCTTTCTCTTTTTTTTAACCAGTATCAATACATCAAGCGGAATTGAGTATACTTAGCTGGTAAAGCAGGGTGTGGGCTTTAAAGTCGTAGGTAACATACTCTAAAGAAGAGAAACACCCATGCTACAGACGACTACAGATTTAAACTACCTGAATAAGATTCATTTTTAAGACGTAACTATGTGTTTTCATTTAAAATCATTACTGGGGCATTTTGATAGTGGAGCTTTAGAAAACACACGGGGCAGTTAGTGGCTAAACTTGTTTATATGCCAAATAGCATCGGCAACAAATGATAGACAGTCTTCTCTGAGATTTCGTACAACCAAAGCGTCAGATCTGAACTCAACAGTCCTGCCACATAAGAACATAAGAACTAAGAGAAGGAATAAGTCATCCGGCCCTTCGAGCCTATTCTGCCACTCACTTCGTTCGTGGATAAACTTTGCATGGACTATGCTCCACTTATCCGCATACTCATCGTATCCCTTAATTCCTTCATTTTTCAAAAATGTATCCACCATAGCTTTACTGAAGTAGCGTCAATTACACCCTTGGGCAAGGTAGTCCATAAATTAACAACCCTCTGGGTGAAGAAATTCCTTCTCAATCCAATCCTAAATCTGCTCCCTCTCATCTCGAGGCTCTGCGCTCTTACCCTTTCTTCACCTCCCAGTGGAAACATTCTCATACTTCAATTTTATCGATTCACTTAATCTTATGTTTCCATAAGATCCCCCGTCGTTTTTCTGAACTCTATTGAATATATGCCACTCTACAAGGTCTCTCCTTATAATCTAATTTATCAACTCTGGAATCACCGAGAGAATCTCCTCCAGTGCCAGTACATCCTTTGTTTTGAAGTAAGAAGACGAAAACTGCACACAGTACTCCAGGTGTGGCCTCACTAACACCTTGTACAGCTGCAACATTACGACTCTGCTTTTACACACAATCCCTTTAGCAATGAAGGACAAACATAAAATTGGCAACCTAATTACTTGTTGTACCTGCAGACGAACCTTCTGCGATTCATGCACCACAGCACCCAGGTCCCTCTGCATAGCAGCATGCTTCACCTTTTTAACATTCAACTAATAATCTTTTTTACTGTTACTTCTGCCAAAATGTATGACTTCAAATTTATTAACATTATATTCCATCTGCTAGACGTTTGCTCAGTCACTCAATCTATGTATGTTCCTCTGCAATGTTTCCCAGTCGTCTGCAAACTTTCCTCAGCCATTCACCTTAGTGTCATCTGCAAACCTTGACATCGTGTATGTGGTCCCCAACCGCAAATCAGCTGTATAATTTGTAAATAATTGCAGTCCCAACATCGAGCCCTGAGGCACACGACTAGTCACCTATTGTCAACTAGATTTGCATTCATTTATGGAGAAGGGCTTTTGCCCGAAATGTCGATTTCGCTGCTCCTTGGATGCTGTCTGAACTGCTGTGCTCTTCCAGTACCACTAATCCAGAATCTTGTTTCCAGCATCTGCAGTCACTGTTTTTACCTTGCATTCATTTATCCCCACTCTTCGCTTCCTTATTGTCAACCAATCCTCTATCCATGATAATAATTTATCCCAAACTCCATGCGTCCTTATCTAATGCAGCAGCCTCTTGTGCAGCACCTTATCGAAGGCCTTTTGGAAATCTAAGTAAACCACACCCACTCGGTCCCAATTGTCTAACTTTCTCGCAATGTCTTCATAGAATTCCAGAAAATTTGCCAAGCCTGACCTGCCGTTCATGAAGCCATGCTACTTCTGTCCAACGGGACAATTTCCTTCGAGATGCCCTGCCATTTCTTCCTTGATAATAGACTTAAGCATCTTACCCACTACAGAAGTGAAGCGAACTGGTCTACAATTCCCTATCTTTTTTCTACCTCCCTTTTTAAACAGTGACATCAATTTGCTGATTTTCAATCTGCTGGATCTGCCCTGGAGTCCAGGGAATTTTGGAAAATTACAACCTGTGCACCTGCTATTTCTCCCACCATCTATTTTCGTACCCTGTGATGCATTCCATCAAGACCTGGAGATGTATCTGTCCTTAGTTCCAGTAGCTTGCCCAACACGAGCTCTTCCATATTAATGATAGTTTCCATGCCCTCACCCCCCTTCATCTCTTCGTCACTTAGTGGCATGTTTTTAGTATCCTTCATTGTGAAGACCAATGCAAAATACCAGTTCATTGTCTTGGCCACTTCATCATGTCCCACAACTAACATTTACTTTTGCCACTTTTTTTCGTTTTATGTATTTATAGATACCTTTGCTATCCATCTTATATTCTGTGCTAGTTTTTTCTCATGATTTATCTTACTTTTCTTTATTCTTGTTTTTTTGTTGATTTCTGTTAAACTTTAAAGTTTTCTAAATCTTCTAGTTTCATGCTGCTTTTGGCCAATTTGTATGCATTCTCTTTCAATTTGACAGCATGCCTTATTTCCGTCAACAACCATGGCAGATTACCTCTCTTCTTACAGTCCTTCCTTTTCACCGGAATGAGCTTTTCCTGAGGACTTTGAAAAAATTCTTTGGAAGTCCTCACTGCTCTTCAACTGTCCCGCCATAAAATATTTGTTTCTCGTCAACATTAGCCAAGTCCGCCCTCATTCTATTTTCTTCAAACACAGGACCCCAGTATTGGATTTTATCTTCACACTCTCCAGCTGTATTCGAAATTCAACCATACGGTGATCACATCTTCCAAGAAGATTCTTAACTATGAGGTCATTAATTAATCCTGTCTCATTAAACAGGACGAGATCTAGGATAGCTTGGTCCCTTGTCGGTTCTATTATAGAGTGTTCAAGAAATCTATCACGGATTCACTCAATGACCTCACTCTCACAGCAACGCTGATCGAGCTGAGTCGACCAATCTACATGCAGGTTAAAATCCGACATGATAACAGCCAAACCATTTTTGCAGGCATCAGTTATGTCTTTGTTTATTGCCTGACTCAATGTGACATTATTATTTGGTGGCCAACACATTATGCCTCTGAGTACGCTTTCCTTCTTAGAATTTCTAATTTTCACCCAAATGCATTCAACCTCATTCTGCATCGACCCTATGTTATCTCTCAACAACGCTCTAATGTCGTCTTTGAATGTCAGAGCTGCTCCACCTCCCTTACATTACAGTCTATCCTTCTGAATAGTCTTGTACCTTTGGATATTTAACTCTCAGTCGTGACCATTCTGTAATGGCTACCAAATCACTTGCATTTGCGATGATTTGTGCCGTTAACTCATCAACCTTGTTACGAATGCTCTGAGCATTGAGGTCAAGCGCCTTTATGCTATCTTTAGCACCGTCATGATTCACAACATCTCTAACATCTCCTGAATTGTCGATCCATTTTGCTTCTTTCATTGTCCGCCCTTAACGTAAACCCTTCTGCATGCATGCGACCTGCTGTTTACCTTTTTATTTATTATAATACTTCCTGCCGCTTTCCCGTTCGCTTCCACCCAACTCACAAGGTTAAAGTCGAGAGTGTGATGCTTGAAAAGCACAACAGGTCAGGAAGCATCCGAAGAGCAGGAGAATCGATGTTTCAGGGAAGAGCTGTTCATCAGGAAGGTTCTGGCCCCAAACGTCAATTCTGCTGTTCCTTGGATGCTGCCTGACCTGCTGTGCTTTTCCTGCACCACACTCTCGACTCTGATCTCCAGGATCGCCAGTCCTCACTTTCTCACAGGTTTAAAGCACTCGCGATCAACCTATTTTTCCTTTTCAATTCAGGTGGAGAGCATCCCATTGGATCAGATGCCTTGGATTCCAAAATTGACGCAAATACCCCATGAAAGTAACCCCATTTTCCCAAGCCATTTCCTTTGCCTCGTGTTTGCTTCACAAATGTTCTTATCCCTAAGCTGATTTGATCATGGCTCGGTCAGTAATACAGAGATTATGACCCTCAAGGACATGTTCCTTACTTTTGTTCCTTGTGCTTCAAAATTCAAGGATCCCTTTTTCTCCTTCACATGTGGAGCAAGAATCTCATACCTTGAATAAGGACAAAAGCAGAGGCTCCTCCACTGCTGAACTCAGAAATCCACACCCCTCCGACATGCCTTGCTTGCAATCACACCCTGTTGTTCCTGATTATTACCTGAATTTGACTCACTTAATCTGCCAGATGTGACTGCCTCCTGATGCAAAGCATCCAAGTAAATCTCCGCCTCCCGGATGTGCTGCAGTGTTTGAAGCTCAGATTCGAGATCATCAACACTGAACCAAACCTCTTCCAGCAGCCAACATTTGCTGCAAATGTGATCACTGCCGTTCACAATGGGATTGGACAGCTCCAACATCATACAGCTACATCACATCATCTGGCAATCCATATCTTCTTAGTTACTTCATTTATACCAATTTATGATCTAAATAATTTCTAGTACTTCTCTACTATGGTCTAATTCAAAAAACCGATTAATAGATAATTACAAAAATGCAAGCAAATTTTTAAACAATCACATAGTACAGAAGAAAAAAAAAGAAAAGCCTTACCTCATCAACTAAACACAAGTTAGAGGAGGAGGTAGGCTGGGAAAAACTGCACATGTGGTGTCTTGGGTTCAGCCGCTGCCCAATTAAATTCCTGGCGGCTCCATGGCCTTCGGTGCCTTCAACATCGAGTTGGTGAAAATTAAACACTTCACTGGAAGTAGAGGCTCCACACATTTTCCCATGCTCAATGCTGGAAGAGCCCAACACAACAATGTAAAAGGTACAGCTGAAGCATTCTCTACAACATTCAGCTTGGTGCGCTGAATGGATAGTCCACCTCGGCCTTGCAGATATTCCCAGCATAGCAGTTAGCAGTCCTCAAGCATTTAAATTCTCTCCAATTGATATCAAGAAACAGATAGAGACACTGGATACTGTAAAGGATATGGTCCACACCACCATTCCTTCAAATGTACTGAAGACTTGTGTTCCAGAAATTCCCATGCCTAGAGTTCTTCTGGTACATTTAAAACATGCTCTCAAACTGACATGGGAAATTGTCTCGGTATGCTCTGTATACAAAAAGAAAAACTTGAGTACAAATCGAAGCTGGCCAATTACTGTTCCTTCAGTCTCCTTTTGATCATCTGTAAAGTGATGAAAGGTGTCATCACCAGTGCTATAAATCAGTACTTGTACAGTGATAACCTGCTCAGTGATGCGCAGTTTCGCTTCCACTCAAGCCACTCAGATCCTGACCACAGTCCTGCCTTGTTTCAAACGTGGACAAAAGAGCTGAATTCCAGGATGAGGTGAGAGTCACCGACCTTTATATCGAGGATGTATTGAACCGAGCGTGGCAGTAAGAATCCCTCACAAAACTGCAATTCGTGTGCATCGGGAAGCAAACGGTCTGCTGGTTGCAATTATATATGGCACATGGACAGATGGTTTTGGATGTTGCAGGTTAGCCACCTCAGCTCCAGGTCATCAGTGCAGGAGTTCCTCAGGGCAGTGTCTGCTTCATCAATTAATTTCTCTCCAACATATCACCAGGAGTAGGATGTTCACCAACCATTGCATAAGGCTCTACACCATTCGTGACTCCCATAAGATGATGCAATCAATGTTCAAAAGCAAAAAAAAAAGCGTCTGGATATTCTCCAGACAAATGATAATTTATTCATGCCACAGAAATCCAAGAGAATCTTCAATAACTGACTGTTTAGCCCCTGCCCCCAACATTCAATTACCTTATCATCACTGAATCATGGGATCCCTCCAATGCAGAAAAGAGACCATTTGGCCCATTGCATGTAAACTGACTGTCCAACGAGTCATATGTGCATTATCCCGAATTTCTCATGGTTAACCCACCCAGCCTGCCCATCCTTGGCTCAACTGAGTATGGACAATCTAACTAATTTGCACGAATTTGGAACATGGGAGGAAACTGGAGCATCAGATGGTAATCCATACAGATATGGCGAGACTGCGTAAAGTTCACCCCAATAGTGAATTGAGGCCAGCTGCCTGGCAGTATGCAATAGCAGTGGTAACCACTGAGCCACTTTCCGATCCCTTGCTGAATCTCCCAGTATCCATGATCTGTGGGTTACCTTTCACTTATGCCACAAAAGCAGGTCAGAGGGTAGGAATACTGCAGCGAGTAACTGACCGCCTGTCTCGCTAAATCTGTAAATATGTAAAAGGCACAAATCAGGAATATTCAGCCTGGAGCCCAGTTACAAGTGGAGTTCCGCAGGGATCAGTTCTGGGTCCTCTGCTGTTTGTAATTTTTATTAATGACTTAGATGAGGGAGTCGAAGGGTGGGTCAGTAAATTTGCAGATGATACAAAGATAGGTGGAGTTGTGGACAGTGAGGAGGGCTGTTGTCGGCTGCAGAGGGACTTAGATATGATGCAGAGCTGGGCTGAGGAGTGGCAGATGGAGTTCAACCCTGCCAAGTGTGAGGTTGTCCATTTTGGAAGAACAAATAAGAATGCGGAATACAGGGTTAATGGTAGGGTTCTTAGTCAGGTGGAGGAACAGAGGGATCTTGGGGTCTATGTACATAGATCTTTGAAGGTTGCCACTCAGGTGGATAGAGTTTGTAAGAAGGCCTATGGAGTATTATCGTTCATTAGCAGAGGGATTGAATTCAAGAGTCGTGAAGTGATGTTGCAGCTGTACAGGACTTTGGTTAGGCCACAGTTGGAGTACTGTGTGCAGTTCTGGTCGCCTCACTTTAGGAAAGATGTGGAAGTTTTGGAGAGGGTGCAGAGAAGATTTACCAGGATGTTGCCTGGAATGGAGAGGAAGTCGTACGAGGATAGGTTGAGAGTTCTCGGCCTTTTCTCGTTGGAATGGCGAAGGATGAGGGGTGACTTGATAGAGGTTTACAAGATGATCAGAGGAATAGATAGAGTAGACAGTCAGAAACTTTTTCCCCGAGTTCAACAGAGTGTTACAAGGGGACATAAATTTAAGGTGAAGAGTGGAAGGTATAGGGGAGATGTCAGGGGTGGGTTCTTTACCCAGAGAGTGGTGGGGGCATGGAATGCGCTGCCCGTGGGAGTGGTAGAGTCGGAATCATTGGCGACCTTTAAGCGGCATTTGGATAGGTACATGGATGGGTACTTAATCTAGGTTAGAAGTTCGGCACAACATCGTGGGCCGAAGGGCCTGTTCTGTGCTGTATTGTTCTATGTTCTATGTTCTATGATGGATTATGCTCCACTAGCATGGGTGGGTGCAGCTCCAACAACACTCAAGAAGCTTGATGCTATTCCAGACAAAGTAGTTCACTCGATTGGCTGGGACCGTCCACTTCCTCCACTACCTATGCTCATGGACAGTCGTGTGTCCTAAGAACACTGCACAAGTTCACTGAACCTCCCCAGACAGCACGTTTCAAGCGCATACCAATTTTTATTTAGATGGATAAGGGGGACAGGCACATGGGAGCGCCACAACCACCAAGATTCCCTCCATTATGTTGCTGTTGCTCGATAAATTCATGGAACTCCCCCCTTTGCGCCATTGTGATTCAAGCTACAACATTTGGTTTCAGAGGACAATTCACCAATACATTCTCACGGGCAACTTGGGACAGGCAATAAATTCTTTCCAGCCAGGGGCACCCACGACCCAAGAATGAATAAAAACGTGAGACGATGAATGAGAAAATTGCTCGATCAATGCAGCTGTCTATTTACCTTGTTCATTGATACTGTCATTTGCTATGATCATCTCTTTTGCATCTTTTTCTATTCATCCGATAGCATTTGAAATCTGGTAGATTCAGCTGCTATTCCTGTCCATCGCTGAAGCAATTAATAGCTATTACATCAAAATCCCATGTTTCCAAACATGCCCTGAATTCATCAGCTTTACCTGGAAGGCACCTTACATTGCAAAAATGAAGTTTAATTCATCAGTACGACTTCGTTATCTGACTTGCTCTTGTTTGTCATTTCTTATTAACTTGTTGCTTTCAGAATCAAAACTGTTCTCACGTAATTACCCATTTATACTGGAAGTTAGAATCCCTCCATCTTCTCTCTCCAATAGTTTAGCGTTTCCCTGAGTAGGATTAGCAATTCTTCCTGCAAGGATAATGGACAAATTCCAGTAGAGGTGAAAGCCGCCTTTTTTGAACAAGTCTTTTCGACCCCAGAAAACATCCAAATGATCCAAGAACCCGAATTCCTGAAAATTACACCTAATCTTCGGCAACTGATTTATCTCCATTAACTTTTTACTGTTTTCCTCGTTTGAGCTTGTCAGTGGGAAAGCTACATTTGAGGTTCTTTGTTTTAATATTCTACCTAACTTTTTTATATTCACTCTGTAATATCTTAATCTTTTCCCTAACAATGCCATTCCAACCAATGTGTGCAATAACTTCTGGTTTCTCACTCTCCCCTTTAACAACATGCTTGAAACGTTTTGAGGTATCCTTAATCCTGGCACCAAGAAAACAGCATATTATCCGAGGTTCACACTCACTGCAGCAGAATCTCTTGCCTGTTCCCTTGACAAGACAGAACCTAAAAATTGCTGTTTCAAATGCTGTCAAAGCCCGCCTCACATAAATTTTGTGCCCAATTCATCACAGTCTCTTCCATTTTCTTCTGAGAGATTATGCTTTTCAACAGTACTCAAAACTGACTATCTATTGAGATAAAAATAGTGACAGCAGACATTTGAATTACCTTCTTATCTTTCCTAACAGTCACCCACTGATCTGATTGATACTGCTGTCTATTCAGCTGTGGGCAGCACGGTGGCACAGTGGTTAGTACTGCTGCTTCACAGCGTCAGAGACCCGGGTTCAATACCCGCCTCAGGCGATTCACTGTGTGGAGTTTGCACATTCTCCCCGTGTCTGCGTGGGTTTCCTCCGGGTGCTCCGGTTTCCTCCCACAGTCCAAAGATGTGCAGGTCAGGTGAATTTGCCATGCGAAATTGCCTGTAGTGTTAGGTAAGGGGTAAATGTAGGGGTATGGGTGGGTTGCGCTTCGGCGGGGCGGTGTGGACTTGTTGGGCCGAAGGGCCTGTTTCCACACTGTAAGTAATCTAATCTAATCTAATCTAATTCACTTACAGTCATAAAGTCATAGGCAAGTACAGCAGGGAAACAGATCCTTCAGTCCAACATGTCCATGCCGACCAGAAACCTTAGCTAATTTAACCTTATTTGCCAACACTTAGCCCATATTCCTCTAAAATCTTCTGATTCATATACCCGTTCAGATGCCATTTTAATGTTGAAACTCTACCAGCCTTTACCACGTCCTTCGGCTGTTTAATCCATGCATGCACCGCCCTCTGTTTGAAAAAGTTGCCTCCTTCTAAAATTTTTCTCCTCTCAACTTAAATATTTGCCCTCTATTTCTGGACTCTCTCACCGCAGGGAAACGACCTTGTACATTTACCATAACAATGCCCGTTATGAATTTATAAATCTCTGTAAGGTCACTCCTCAGCCTCCGATGCTCCTGCCAAAATTTCCTTCCAATAAGAGGTAAACCAGAATTATACACAATAATTCCAAAAGAGAGGTGTTAGTATATTTTTTTTGAAAAAAAACATGGTATTAATTTTAAAGAGCATGGAACGATTGTAGTAAATAGAAAACTTAGATCTGCACGCAGGAGCTCGCAAGGAGTTGACCATATCCTGGTGCATCTCGCTGCTAGACCTCGTCAGCTTCCTGGAGAAGTGGCTCCTGAAGTTCCTCGGTCTGGAGTTGGAGTCAGGCCTGTTGATTGTGGAGCGGGCCCACTGGATTGCAATGAGCAGGGCCTGGTTGGATCAACGCCCCAACGCGCTCCCAGTGTGTTGCCTGCATCATAAAGAAAAACACTTAGTGATTGAAACAACAAGAAGACTGCAAAGAGATTCACAGGCTTTAATGTGCAAATTACCAAGTTTAGTGAGTTTTTAGGACTTCTCAGGGGCCCTAATTAAGGAAAGGGCGTTTGACAAAGTTAAGAGTAAATTTCCTGTTGCGTTTCGCTCATGAAGGGGCGGCATATCATTTTGATCCTGCAGAAAAGGTGAAGGTCTTTGTGAATTCTCCGAATTAAAGGACTCAGGTCGGGGTGTTGGGGGAGCAGCATCGTTACAGACATTGATGTGGGTTTTTTTTAGTTGCCCCTTCTTTTCCCCTCTCTTCCCCCCGTTTTTTTTAGTGGTTATCGGCATTCTCAGTAATGCCTTGCTATAAAACCGGAATTATTTCATGTATCGGTGGGTTGTTATTATCTGGGTTTTTTTCTTTAACTGCTGTACTTTTGTTTGTGGATTGGGGTTGGCTATACATGTGGTTAAGATAAGTGTGTGTGAGCGTGTACGTTTGTGTGTGTGGGTGGGGCTGCAGTGGTTGGGTATCCTTTGTTAATTCTCAGAATGTAAATAACAAGTTTTCTTCATTTGTGAATTGCCTGTGGCAAGGGCACGGCATTGGGATGGTAGCAAGGTTTGGTGAGGAGTGCCCCCTCTGGGCAAAGGGGGAGATCTCTAGTGACTTGGGGTTTTTTGGGTGCTTGCTTCAGTTAAATGTCGTGATTAGTTTTTTTTGTTGTAGTAGTTTTTTTAATCGGAGTAGTGTTTAGCCTTTATGCAGTTAATGTTTTGTCCCTCGCACATCTGAAACTGCAGCGGGGTTGGGGGGGGGGGGCGGGGGGGTTAGGTAGTGGGTGGGAGAGGGGTGGTGTGGTTATGACATGATATTCTTCTCCTCCTTTAGCTCTAACACAAATGAGTGTCTCTTCTGATTAGAAGGAACTTCCTATTCCAGTTAACTGAACAAATTAAGGAGGAACATGGACGGTTCATCATTCTTAATGGTCTAAGACATGGAGAAGAGTATGGCTTCCTGAATGTGTATTGTCCGCCGACACATGCTCTTAAATTTCTAATTATACAGTCACTAAATTAATGAGTCTTGGGGTGCACTGCATGATCATAGGAGGGGTTTTAATTGCCTAATACATCCCGCGGTTGACAGGGTGCCAAGAGGCCCAGAAAATATGCCCGCACAACCTAAGCAGGTGTGTATGTGTTTGAGGAGTTGGGATTAGTGAATGTGCGGAGGCATCTCCACCCTAATGGAAGAGACTTTACTATCGATTCCAACCCGCACAAGTGCCATACGTGAATTCACATTTTTTTAATATAATCAGATTGTTCGGACAAAACATTGGCGTGCAAAATTGGGGATATCACTATCTAAAACTTCCACCAGTGTATTTAGATGTTAAAATCAAGGGTGGTGGAATGGATGCACGGCATCCTGGTAAGGGACAGCAAATTCTTTGAGCACATCACAAGAGAGTTCAGGGCCTTCTGCGAAAGCAACTCGGATACAGCCAGTAATCCGGCAATAATTTGGGAGGCCACTAAGTCACATCTATGAGGCCGAGTTATTTCGAATTCAATGACTTGAAGGAGGCAGAGGGAGTAGCAACAACGGATGCAGGAGACCCGGCGGCAGACACCTGAGGAAGTATAATATAATGGGCCCTCTTTTGTCAAGCTGCAGAAGGGCACGGCCCTCTGGGCCGTCCTTGACTCACTGCACACACAGGAGGCAATAAAAGAGGTCTTCGTTGCAAAAAAAAGACGGTTTGAATTTGGAGATAAGACAGGTAGATATCTGGCACATCTGGCGTGAAAGAAAAATGCTTCCTAATCTATTACTTGTGTTAGAGAGAAGATTGGCACGGTTACCTTTGAGTTGAAGAAGATCAGTGTTGGATTTTGGGAATACTTCACAGAGGTATATCGGTTGGAGGGAGGGAAACACGTTGCATCGAGGATGCAGGCCTTTTTTGAGAACCTGGGCCTCCCCAGTATAAATGCATAACAGATTTACCTGTTGAATGCGCCAATGACAGTGCAGGAAGTACAGAAAGTAATAAAGCAACTCGAGGATGGCAACGCCCCAGCACCAGATGGATTCCCAAGTGAATTCTATGAGGAATCCAATAATATGCTGATTGAGCCCCTTCTGGGGATATATAGCTATTCATATGCACAGGATTTTCTGCTCCTTCTCTTCGGGAGGCTAATCTCTCTCTCATTTTAAAGAAGGGGAAAGCCCCCCCCATGAATGTGCTTCATACAGACTAGTTTCACTGTTGAATGTAGGTATTAATATTCTTTTCAAGATGCTGGCCCGAAGGTTGGAAAAAATGTTGCCCCACAGTATAAAAGAAGATATGGTGGGTTTTGGCAAGGGCCGTAGATCCTTCAACAATATCAGGAGGGTACTGAACATAATGCAGGTGTGCCAGGAAAGATTGATCCGCGGGTTTGGCTGTCTCCGTTGATGCAGAAAAGGCATCTGAATGGATAGAATGGCCGGACATGTTTGGAGTCGGAGAGCACTTTAGTTTGGCAGGATGCTTTTCCATATGGGTGCCAGTATTGTCTAATGATCATGAGATGACGGTCATTATAACCAGCACTAAGTCAGATAACTTTAATATGAGCAGAGGTAGTCGACTGGGGTGTCCTCTTTCACCGCTGGTATTTACCTTGACAATTGCGCTGTTAGTTGAGGCTATCAGGAGGGATCCTGAAATAGTGGCCAGGGATGGGAATGGGGGTGTGTAAGAATTCTCTATACGCTGATGACGTCCTTTTTTTGGCCAATCCGGAGGAGTCTGTTCCTATATTAATTTAAACAATTAATTTATTTGGTAGTTTTTTGGTCTATAAAATCAATTTTACAAAATCGGAAGCAATGACACTCTGGCGCCATATGAGCCCTGTGTAAAGTTTTTGCATCGCCTGCGCTGTGTGACATACTGAAATTTTCCTTACATTTTCCCGTATATCTTCCCCTGCCTCCAATGAGATATTATTGGTGGTGCCTGAACTCACGGATGGAATGCAGTTCCTGTTCAGATGGCCGTCAAAAGGTTTTCTGTACTTGGGAATGTTTATTACTCCTGCCTTCCACCAGCTGCGTAAAACTATCTATGTTCAACTATTGGAGATGATAAAACAGGATTTGCAGCAGTGGGTGCGATTATTGTTATTCAATTAGATTCAGTGTGGAAACAGGCCCTTTGGCCCAACAAGTCCACACCGACCCGCCAAAGCGCAAACCATCCAGACCCCATTCTCCTACATTTACTCCTTAACCTTACACTCCGGGCAATTTAGCTCGGCCAATTCAACTAACCTGCGCACCTTTGGACTGTGGGAGGAAACCGGAGCACCCGGACGAAACCCAAACAGACACGGGGAGAATATGCAAACTCAACAGTCAGCCGCCTGAGGGCGGTAACTGAACCTGGGTCTCCGCCGCTATGAGGCAGCAGTTCTAACCACCCATGGTTATCACAGTTAGGCCGAATAGCCCCGATTAAAATGAATGTTCTTCCTCGTCTGTTGTACCCTATGAGAGTGCTTCCGTTGTTGCTACCTCTACGAGTAGTTTGGAGGCTAGATTCTTGTATTTGGCGTTGCAGATGACCTCTAATTAAACTTACTAAATTGTAGCTTTCACAGTGTGTGGGAGGTGTCGCCTTCCAGACTTGAAGAGATATTCAATAAGTGCCCTGTTAGCTGACTAGATATGAGGGAATTCAGAGTGGATTTGGCTTGATGTTGAAGCCTCAATGAAATCCGTGACGAAGCAGTGTAAGAGTCCAAACATTTTAAATTCGGTGACACCCTGGAGGATAATGAGGCAAGACGAGGGCAATTGGCGAATGAGTTCGCTATTTACCCCGTTGGTTGGAGATTTATACCTGGGGAAATGGACTCCGGCTTTAAGTTATGGGATAATAATGGAATCTCCTGACGAGGAAATTTATTTGAGGGGGAGGACTTTCAGCCAGCTCAGTGAGAAATTTAAATTGTTCAATGGAGACCTTTTCCAATACTTTCAGATAAGGGATTATATGCAGAGGAAGAGGAAGATTGCACTCCTGGCTCAATTTTACAAGTCAGACGTGGAGAAAATAGTGCTCCGGTGTCCGGGCGCTCTTTCAGGTAGTACTTTGTTTTATTTACAGGAAGGACGTGCTTTAGCGAATGTAGATGGACTCTGTGGGATGTGGAATCAAGAGCTCGGAGAAGATATCTCATTGGAGGCATGGGAAGATATATGGGAAAATGTAAAGAAAATTTCAGTATGTCACACAACGCGGGCGATGCAATTGAAAACTTTACACAGAGCTCATATGGCACCAGAGAGGCGAGCTCAGTTCAAACGAAGATCATCACCAGGGTTACTGAAATTTAAACTGAGTATAGGCAATGTTACACACTGCTACTGGTCATGCTGTAAGATCCAGACATACTGGAGTACTATAGTAAGGGAGCTGAAGGACATCCTGGAAATTGAAGTTAAAGTGGATCCGATATTTCTTTTTCTGGGGTTGCCAAATTTGCCCTCTCTGGAGGAACACGTGGAGAACTGGTGATGTTATGACTACAAATATAAGCTGCCCGAATACGATTGGTTTTAAAATGTAATTATGTGTTTTGCTCTTAAACTTATTCACTGAAACATTTCCCTATGAGAGCTTTCAAAAAGTCATAAAGCAATGGGCTCCTAAAAGTGTTTATATGTAAAACGGTGTGCACAGTAAGTGAGAAACATTCATATCTCAGCTCACAGTCCAGTCAGATTCAATTGTGGACAATTAACAAATCACTGGAAGGTGAATCTCCATAAACATCCCCACACTCAACGATGGAAGAGCTCAACGTTTCAGTGCAAAAGGTCAGGTTGAAACATTTACAGCAATGTTCAGCCGAGTGGATAACAGACCTTCATCTCGGAGAAGTATCCCCAGCATCGCAGATATCAGTCTTCATCCAATTCAATTCTCTACAAACGGTTAGAGGCACTGGAAACCGTTAAGGCTATGCGCCAAGACAAAATTCTGTCAATAGTACTGAATTCATGTACTCCAGAAATAGCTGCTCACATAGGCAAGCTCAACTTGTACACGAGATACATGGCATTTATCTGACAGTGTGGAAAATTGCCCACGCATGTCCCATAAACAAAGAAACAGGACATGCATAACATCAGAATGCACAGCTGCACCTATCTACTCTTGACCATCAGTAAAATGATGGAAGGTCTCGTCAGGAGTGCTCAACAGTAACTTGCTCAGTGGCGCCCAGCTTGCTTTCCATCAGGGCCACTCAACTCCACTCATGGTTCACAAATTGACAAAAATAATTGAATTTCAGTGGTGAGGTTAGAGAGAGACAGGCATTGACATCAAGACTGCTTTCAACCGACTGTGGCAGCAACGAGCTGCACTCAACCATAATCAACGGGTATCAGATGGTAAACCATCTGCTGGTTGTAATTATACTTTGCACGAAGGCAGATGGTTGTAGGTTATTCATCTCAGCTCCCAGTCACTTGTGCAGGAGTTCCTGAGGGCAGCGTCCTCAGTCTAAATGTCTTCATAAATGACCTACCCTCCATCATATCAGTAGAAGTTTGGATGTTCGCTGAAGTTCAGGAAAGCTCATGACTCCTCAGATATTGAAGTCATGCATGTTCAAATGTCACAAACCTCACAACATTCAGAGAAGTGCGGAGTAACATTCATACCAAACAAATGTCAGGCAATCTCCAAGCAAATAAAATCTAAGCACTGCCCCTTGATATTCAATGACATTTCCATCACTGAATAATCAATCTCTACAGTTTGGAAAGTGGCCATTCAGCCCAGCTACGTCTATCGAGATCTTATCATGCTGGCACATCTGATTTGCACAACTCTGGACATTCAGCATTGCCAATCTAAATAATCTGCAAGTCTTTGGGGTTTGCGAAGGAATCAGAGCGCCAAATGTAAACCTACACAGTAAGGAGGAGAGCGTGGAAACTCTACACAGAGGCACCCTAATCTGAAATAGAACCCAGGTCTCTGGCACTCTGTTGCAGCCGTGCTAACGACTGAGCCACCATGCTACACCTAACTGAATATTTCATTAGCAACATCCTGGATCTTACCATTGAGCAAGCTCATCTGGGATCACCACATCAGCACAAATGTTACAAAAGCAGGTTCGAGGTTAGGAATACAGCAGCGTGTAACTCACTTCCTGACTCTATGAAGTTTATCTGCCAAGCGCAAAGTAAAAGGCAGGAATATACTCCCCCGTTGCCTGCATAAGTGCAGGTCCAATAACAGTCAAGTTACTTGACACTATCCAGAATAATATAGTCCGCTGGATTGGGAGTTGGCGTTCATTCCCACTGTTGCTGATGCTCTCCAACAGCAGTGTGTCGTCCCAATAAGATGCTCTGCACAAATTCATCAAAGATCATTCGACAGCATATTCCAAGCACATAACAACATCCATTTAGAAGGACATGAACAATAAGTGCGTGTGAAATATTAACCTGCAATTGCTCATCCAAAACACTTGCCATTGTGACTTGGAACTGTACCATCTTTCATCACTGTTGCTGCATCAAAGCCATGGAATTTTCTCCCTTAAGGCATCAAGCTACAGCATTCGGTTTAAGAACACAATTCACTGCTACCTTCAAAAGGAAACTTGAGGCAGGTAATAATGTATTTCCAGGCAGCGATACCCACATCCTAAGAATAAATAAAAATAAATTGAGACCCTGAATCAAAAAACCACTGGAACAAAATATCTTCCTTTTCGATTTGCACATTAATACTATTATTTGCCAACAGAAATCAGCTGCATATTTTAATTTGACCTTTATATTAAAATCCGTTTCCTTTTGAGTATCGAAACGTTTGCCATCCCCACTGCGAACTGCTCTGTTATGTTGTTTCTCAACGTGTTATATAGTCATAGATTGCACGGAAACAGATCCTTTGGCCCAACTTGTCCAGGCTGACCATGTTTTCAAAGCTGAACTAGTGCAATGTGCCTGCGTTTGGAGCATATCCCTCTCCTGCTTTCCTATCGATGTGCCTGTCCAAATGTCTTTTTATTGTTCATTGGCAGATTATTCCATATTTTCCCTATGCGAAAAAAAGTGTCTATCAGGTCTTTTTCCAATCTTTCCCAAACTCGCCTTAAATCTGTGACCAATAGTTTTGAACTTCCCTGCACGGGGTAAAAATGTTGTTTATTCACCTCAGCAATGCCTCTCACAGTTTTATAAACCCACATCCGTTCATTTCTCAGCCACCTATTCTCCAGGTTAAAAGAACAATTCCCAGTCTATCCATTATTAATCTGAGTAAAACTCCACCTGCCATTTCATGGCCCACTGACACAGGTGATCTAGATCTAGATTCACACATACAGAACAGAAGCAGACACGTCATTGCAACCAGTTCATGCCAATCGTAATTCTACGCTAAATTAGTTCCACTTGCCTGCTCATGGCCCATATCTCTGCACGAAAATTCATATTCAAGGACTTACCTAAATATCTTCTAAATTTTATATCTGTACCCGCATCCATTACTTCCTCTGGACGTTCATTCCAACATATTAATTTCCCCCTTCATAAAAGCAAATGGCACTCATCCCTTTTTAAAATCTTTCTCCACTCATCCAAAAATATATATTCCCTTGTCTTGAAACCTCCCTCTCCCCACACACACATTAGGGATAAAAAAACAAAAGCCATTCGTTGCACTGATACCATTATTATTTTATTAACCTCAATAAGATCGCTTCTCAACGGCTACGATCCAATGAAAAAAAGTCCCAGCGTATCCAACCTCTCCTTAAAATGCAAATCCTCTTTTTTTCCGCAATATCCTGGTAAATCATTTCTGAACTCTCTCCAGCTTAGTAATAGCCTTCCTGCAACATGGAGACCTGAACTGGAGGCAGTTCTCCAGAGGAAGCCTCCTCAAAGTCACTTTCAATTTCAACATCACGTCAATACCCCTACACTCAAATGTCTGAACAATGAAAGCAAACATGCCATACACTCTCTTAACCAACCTATCCATATGTAATGAAACTTGAATGTATTATGAACCTGATTTCCCAAGATAAATCTGTTGTACAACAAGACCCTAATTTAAACTTCAAAAGTCTTGCCTTTGATTGTTTTACCATTTTCATTTATCCAAATTAACCAATTATCCAATCTAATACTCTTCATCACATTGGCCCAAATGATCAAAATCTCTTTGTAATCTAAGATAAGCTTCTTCACTGTCCAATATGTCAAAAATCTTAGTGTTATCTGCAAACTTACTAACGATGCATTCACTATCCTCATCTAAATCACGATATTACATGATAAATAAAGAATGGATCCAGCACTGATCTCTGTGAAATATCGCAGGCCACAGGCCTCCAGTCTGAAAAAAAAAACAACCTTCCACCATCCCTGTCTGTCTCCTGTTGTTAAGCTAATTTTGTCCCCAGTTGGCAAGTTCTCCCTGAGTACCATGTTACATAGCGATATTCAAGTTTAGGTCATAGTGGGTGCTGGAAAAGCACAGCATGTCACAGCAGCATGCGAGGGCCAGGAAAATCAACCTTTCGGGCAGAAGCCCTTAATCAGAAATAGAGGCAGGATGCATCCAGTGTGGAGAGATAAATGTGGGAGAGGCGGGTGGGGCTGGGGTGAAGGTAGCAAAGAGTACAACAGGTGAATTGGGGTGGGGATGGAGTTGTAAGGTCAGAGGGTAGGGTGGAGTGGATTGGTGGGAAGGGAGATTGGCAGGTCGGACAGGTCATGAAGACAGTGCTGAGCTAATATTACACTAGACAGAACTTTGCCAAGGCTTCACTAAAGTCCAAGTGAAAATATTTTCCGCTCTGTCCTCATCTATCTCCGAAATCAGAAGACATTTGAAGCTTGTAAAACACGATTTGCCTCGCACAAAAGAATGCTGACTATCCTGGATCATTCCTTCCGTCTCCAAATGCATGCAAAGCCATCCTTCCAAAATCACATCCAGCACTGAAGTCAGATTCACAGGTATATAACTTCCCCGCTTCTCCTTGCATTCCTTCTTTCACCAAAGCACAATATTAGGCATTCTCCAGTCTGTCAGCATCTCACTGTCTTATTGCAAAATATAATTTAATATCGCTCACATCTCCCGAATTTCAACACAAAGACGACCTCGTTGATTTTTACAGGCCGTGCTCTCTCTCTGGTTACTCTCTTTCTCTTATGCACTTGTAGAATCGCTTTGGATTATCATTACCGTTATTTAACAAGTCTACCTCGTAGCTTGGCATGTATTCCCGATCAAGCTCGAATAATGCCCCGACTCTCCTTACAATTTCCAAAGGATTCATTTGAACTCAATTGTTCGTGTCTAATGTATGTTGCTTTTTATAATCTTAACTAGATTCTCGACATTTTATTCACCGATTGTTCTCTTATCTTGTAGGCTTGACTTTCACTCGAACCCTGAACTCTGGTTATACTTTTGAATGCTTCCCACTTAGCAGCCGTCCTTTTACCTGTGAGCAGTCTACTGCAATCAAGTTTGATCGTTGTTTTATGCCATTAATTTTTGGTTTACTTCAATTAAAAGTTTCAGTTTTAATGGAAGGCTTATCTTTTCCTCTAACTATTTGAACATAAATAGAATAATGATCACTAGACGCAAAAGCGTTCACCTACTATCACATCAGTCACGTGCCCTGTCTTTTTACCCAAGAGAAGGGCGAGATTTTTTAGTAGGAGCTTTTCTTAAACACAATTCACAAGTTCTTCATAATTCAAACCTCTAACATTATGGTTGTCCCAGTCTTTGTTGAGAAAACAACGAACACTGACAGTTACAACATTATTATTCAGATGTTAACCTGAGATTTCTCCACATTTTTATCACTCAAATTCACTTTGACTATTGGGAGATCTATCGTACAGCCCGAACGAGATGATTATTCATTTGCTGTTTCTAATTTCAATGCATATATTTTCATTGGACAATATTTCAGAACTACCTTCTCTTGTTTGCCGCAGTCATGTTTTTCATAATCAAAAATACCACTCCTACTCATGTTTTGTATCTTTCTCTATACTTTCGGTGACACCTGAAACATGGAACATTGAATTCGCAGTCCTGTCCACGCCCCAACCAAGTTTCTGTAATGACGAAGATGACCCAATCCCATATTACCAAACATGCTCTGAGTTCGTTGGCCTGACCTGAAAGACACCTTGTATTGAAATAATTTTATTTTAATTCTTCAGAGTGACTGTTCTCTGATGCGATCTTGTTTGTGTCTTCTAATTAATTCGTTCTTTACAGACTCAAACCCATCCTTATGCCTATTCTGATCAACTCTGTTACTTAGGATCCCTCCATTTTATCTATCTGAAGGTCTACAGTCTCAATTCATGGAATTAGCAATCCTTACCAATAGGATAAGTAAAAGTAAAACGCATCCTTTTTGAACAGGTCTTTTTTCTGCCGGAGAAGAAATCTAATGATCCAAGAACCTAAATCGTTGAACTTTACAACACCTTTAGCCGTCGATCTGTCTCATTTAATCTCTTTCGTTCATTTAACTTGGCACCAGGAGTAAGACAAAAAAAAACTACTTTCAAGATTCTTTTTTTAAAAACTTTCTATGTTACCTCTTATATTCATTATGTAAATCCTTACTCTTTTCCCTGAGTCATGTTTTGTCTTGTTTATGTCACATCTACCAATGTGTACAATAATTCCAAGTTTGTCACTCTCCCCTTCAACAGTATGCTCAACATTCTTGAAACGACCTTAATACAGGCACGAAAAAAACCCCACATACAATTCTAAATTCATGTTCACTGCTGCAGAATCTTCTGTCTCTGCCCTTCACAGGAGAGCCACCTGTAACAATTATTCTTCAAATTCTGTCAGGCTACATCGAGCATAAGATGCAGTCTGCTTACTAAGATACAACAGTCTCTTCTATTTTCGTCTGAGAAGCTATGCTTTTCAACAATGCCCAAAACTGAGTGTCTATTTCAGAGTAGAATAGCCACAGGAGACTTCTGAACGTTCGTAACTTTACACAGTCATCCATCTATGTGACTGATTCTACTGTTAAATCGCTTTTATGAATATGCCATTCTGAAACAAAGCACAGGTTTACAGGGCAAACCGTACGAGGAGTTTAGCACAATATCAGAGTCCTTCCTGTACATTAATAGTTCAATGGCACTTCATGATACACTTTTTTGCCTTTAATATGTTTGTGTTGCTTCGCCAATACTTTGTGGCATTTTAAGAACTTACATTACCGTCGAGCTTTGTATTTTTGCAAAGTTGCATTCTGCATTCTCTGACTCTCAGACAAATAAAGTCTCAAACTTCAAAGCTACCTCCACAGCTGGCATCCCTTCTGCGTTAATGTATTCTAGTGACCAAACTCAATTAAGATTTGGCCTTTCGGAGGGCTATTGTGTAAATTGTGGAAGGACGAGTGGAGCAGGGAATTCTCCGAGATGCTATGAGTACCACTAATTCCCCTATCTGACCAGTCAGTTAACCTGATCAGAGTTACCGTCTCACAGTCGAATGCATGCCCCCATAAATTGTCACTACTAAATCGCAACCTATAGTTGCCAATCCATCCCTAATCTTAAATAGGCTCTCCCCGACCGACAAAATCTTTATGCAACTAGATATTGCAAATGGATTCTGGTCCATCCTCCTCCATCGTGATTCCCAAGATACGTTTGCATTTGCCACAGGGAATAAACAGTATACCGGGACAAGACTTTCCCAAGGACTCCATTATAGTCGAGACATCTTTCACGGTGCAATGAGTGAGGTCCTCAGGGTGATTGATCTGCCCTATGGCAGTCTGATACTCCAGTATGTTGATGATATCTTCCTGGCTTCTGTATCAAAACCGGGACGTCATGAGGCACTATATTTAGTCCTGAAATACCGCAGCACTGAGAGTTAAAAGCCAGCTTTTAAGAAAACTCAGATTGGGAAAACTATAAGTTCTTTACTTCGGTTATTTAATCTCCCAAGGCACGGAAGAATTGCCTGTAGACAGAAAGGCTGCAATATAACAGATGTAATGACACAATGTCCGTGGTTTTGAGAAAGGTGTGTTTAATTACTGCAGGAATCTATCCCTAAGTTTGCCAAATTCGTCGAGCTCAGACAATGTTTGATAAAAGGGGGTAAGCCTGCGATGGACCCCATTGACTGGGTTACCATAACCAAATGACTTCAATACGAAACCAA
Source organism: Chiloscyllium plagiosum (assembly GCF_037043375.1). NCBI lineage: Eukaryota > Metazoa > Chordata > Chondrichthyes > Orectolobiformes > Hemiscylliidae > Chiloscyllium > Chiloscyllium plagiosum. Next base: position 41,418,530 of record NW_028270173.1, read on the forward strand.
AAGTGGTACTATTGCCTGCTTCGGGAATGGGATTGTGAGTTATGATTAAAACTTCCACATTTATTGCAAAAATGAGGGGGGCTTTTACTCGGTGTTTGTAACTCAGCTCCATGGCGAGAAACAGCGACTTATAGGGTAGAATATAGAACATAGAAAAGTGCAGCACAGAATAGGGTCTTTGGCCCACGATGTTATGCTGAGGATTAATCCTAATGTAAAATAAAATAATTTAAACTACCCACTCCCCGCCCCCCCCCCCCCCCCCAACAATTCACTACTATCCATGTGCATGTCCAGCAGTCATTTAAATGCCGTTAGTGACTCAGCTTCCACCAACACCGCTGGCAACGCGTTCCATGCATTCACATTCACAACTCCCTGTGTAAAGAGTCTTCCTCTGACATCCCCTCTATTCCTTTCTTCTAATATCTTAAAACTATGACCCCTTGTGCCAGTCAATCCTGCTCTGGGAAAAACGACTCTGGCTATTGACTCTATCCATTCCTCTATCCATCTTTTATACCTCGATCAGGTGATCACTCTTCCTCCTCTCTACAGAGAGAAAAGTCTGAGCTTAGTCAACCTCTTTTCATAAGGTAAGCCCTCCAGTCCAGGCAGCATCCTGGTAAACCTTCTTTACACTGCTCCTTAAACAGTCTCTACAAGTCTACTATGCCCTTTCTGTGGAACAATTAATACCAGTCTGTACTTTGCAACTCCTGTCTGATAGCGTCATAATTTCTCTTACTTCAATGAAATATCTTCTCTCGGTAACTGCTCCTTTCCCTCTCCAAGGCTTAAGTAAATGTGAGGCAGTTGTGATCACTGTCACCAAAGTGTTCTCCCACTGTGAGAGCTGACACCTATCCTGGCTCATTGCTAATCACCAAATCCAAAATGGCCTTTCCCCTCCTCGGTCTATCTACATACTGAGTAAGGAAACCCTCATGAACACACCTGACAAAAACGGTTCCATCCAAACCATCTGTACTAAGGAAGTTCCAGTCGATATTGGGAAAGTTGAAATCACTCATCACAACAACCCTGCTACATCTGCATATTCCCAAACTCTGCCCACCTATGAGTTCTGCCTGCTATTAGGGGATCTGGAGAAAAAACGCCAAGACTGTTCCCTTGCTGTTCCTACCTTCAACCCATACTGACTCAGTACATAAACCTTCCTCAACAACCTTCGTTTCTGTAGCTGTGATGCACTCTCTGATTAGCAATGCTACACGCACTCCTCTTTTTCCACCCTCCCTGTTCTTTTTAAACGTTCCAAACCCTGGAACATCAAGCAACCATTCCTGACCCTGTGAAACTCACCTCTCCGTTATGGCCACAACATCATATTCCTAAGTACTGATCGATGGTTTAAGTTTTTTACTCTTATTTCTGACACTCTTTGCGTTAAACAGACCCACTTAAACTGATCCCTTTGTTTCATCGCGTGAGAAACCTTCCTGATAGATTCAGTACATCCTGTCACAGCACCCACCGGAACTGCCCCCTTCTCAGATATGCGGCTCTGATTCCCACACACTCCCCCCCCCCCCCCCCCCCCCCCCCCCCGCCAAACTCGTTTAAATCCTCCCGAACCATAGGAGAAAATCTCCCACAAAGGACATTTGTGCCCCTCAGGTGCAACCCATCCTTCATGTACAGGTCCCATCTTCCCCAGAAGGTATCCCAATAGTCTATGTATTTGAAGCCCTCCCTCCTGCACCAGCCTCGCAGCCAAGTGTTTCGCAGCATTCTCTAATGGTTCCTTACCTCTTTATCTCATGGCTCCGGTAGCAATCACGAGATAACTACTCTACTCGTCCTGCTCTTGAGCTTCCAACCTTCCTCTCTATTGTCACTTTTCAGATCCTCAATACCTTTTCTGTCTATATTATTGTTGCCAATATGTACCACGATTTCTGGCTGCTCACCCTCCTGTTCAGAATCCTGAAAACCTGATCGTCAACATCCCAGACCCTGGCACCGCATGGGCAGTAAAGTCTTTGTACCATTGCATAATTCTATTTGATAAGCTTCAGAACGTTTTTATTCGTTTTTGATCGGGCCCTTCCCTCGGAGCCTTTGGATGGAAGAGGTGGGGCAGCCATGTAAAAATGGGATTGTGCCAACCTCGGTACTGTTCACCATAAGTAGCTTTGTGATCACGGGGATTCTGCCTTTTGTCCCCATCACATGCATGGATTTGGCCCAAGATGTATAAACTTATTAGAAGAGTTATTGTTATAGGACGTCTCAAAACATAATTTTGAATTTGATCAAATTTACATTATACCATATGAAATGCATAGAATGAGCCATAAAGAAAACTTATGGTATATAGGTAAACTTAGAGAAAGAACAAACAACATTACAGAATGGGTTGAAGTGGCGATTAATGAAAAGGAAGTTTAGCTGAGAATACTGAACTGATACATTTCTCTTGGTGATGCTTGTGACCTTGTCTTTCTTTGGTGAACTTGGTGATCAAGCACTATCCGAGGCATCGGGACTATACGTGGAGAAGTAAGTAACTCTCATGGATCTTTCGATACGAGTTAAGAATGTGTGACAATCCTGAAATGCCGATGCAAGTGTGCAGAAATGATTGTTACCACAGAAGTAACAAACATTTGTGAATGCTGTAAAAAGGTGTTGTGCTGAAGAACGGGCCTTAGACATGTATACCTACTTGACAAATGGATTCGTGTGTTTTGAGAGGGCGCAGGACCACATTTTAAATAATAAGACATTGACATATAATCCATAGAGAAACTGACTTTATAGTGAGCTGTTGTGGAAGGGAGAAAACAAAAATGGTACTCCTGTTGCTTTCCAGAACCGTCTGGCCTTTGACTATTTGCTCAGGTTCCTGGTGGCCACTGTGTTGTTATTGGCCTGGGTGTTGCACCGAAATTCCAGACACTTAAGACAATATAACTAACCTTGCGAATCATGTACGCCTGGAGATTGAAAAGATCCAGCCAGATTGAAATCGATTTCACGATTATAAACTACTGGGATGGCAAGGTTGGCTACTAGGTGGCTCATGGGGCTCGTATCTTTCACATGCATTGGGTGTCCTCATGGTGATTGTACTTGCATGCTGTTATTATGGCTGCCTTTATTTCAGGCTGTAAAGTTTTGACTAGGAGAGTACAGAGGAACCTCAATTACCTGAATGCCAATTATCCAAAAATCAGATTATCTAAAGGACATCACGAGGTCCCAATGAAAACATTACATCAAAGATGTGTTTCCAACAGTGATTGCGTCTTCCTTTTTACATTGATTAAACAGGCACCATCTCCAAATTATTGACTACCTGCCCTCTCTCACTCTCCCCACGCGTTCTCTGGAGTTCTGTGCAGGGGTTTAAGCTAAACATGCCTTCCCCACATAATCTCCCCAACATTGTCCTGAATCGGGCAAATGTGGAAACTGTCAAAAAGTTGCAGTAAAACGTTTTGTGTGTGTGTGTGTGTGTGCGCGCCTGTGTATGTCTGTGTGTGTATGTGTAGGGGGCGCGGCTGCATGTGTGTGTGCATGCGCGCTGTTTAGAGACTTATGCCACAAAGGTAACTGCAGCAGTCTTGTTGTTGGAGTCCAGTTCAGCTGCCCCGGAGAGGCGGCGGGTGAGTACGGGGTTGGGGGGGTGGGTGGTGGCGGGTGTGGACGGTGTTAGACGGACTTGGGGTGGGAGGTTGATGGGGGCGGTGTTGAGGGCGGGAATGGTGTTGAACGGGGTTGGGGGCAGGGTGGTGTTGGACAGGTTTGCAGGTGGGAGCTGTTGGGAGCAGTGTTAGAGGCCGGGGGTGGTATAGCATGGGGCAGGGGATTGGGCGGTTTTGGATGAGATTGGCGGTGGGGGGGTGTTGCACGGGGGCGCGGGGCAGTGTTGGACGGTGTTGGGGCGGGGGGGGGGGTGTTGAGGGCTGTGGCGGTGTTGGATGGGAAGGGGAGCGGGGTGGTGTTGGGTGTGGGGGACGGTGTTGAGGCTGGGGGACAGTGTTGGAGCCGGAGGATGGTGTTGGGGCGGGTGGGCAGTGTTGGGGACGGGGTGGTGGTGTTGAACGGGGTTGGGTGGTGTTCGACGAGGTTGGGGCAGGGGTTTGTTGGATGTGTTGGATGATGTTAGGAGTGGGGATCGCGGGCGGATGGCGAGGTTGGGGCGGGGCTCGCGCGCTGTGTGCTGCTGCAGACTCCTGAACTTTAAAAGGAGCAGACTTTAAAATATCGGAGCTGTAGAGGAAAGCCATTTAATCAATTAACTGAATAATCCATTATCTGAACGAAATAGTTCCTGCCCATCTCGTTCGAATAATCGAAGTTCCTCTGTAATGCCAGATGCCAATGTTCATACTGAAAAGATTGTTGAACGCCCCCCTGATGAGGGACAATGAGGCACATTGAATCTGTCTGTATGTGGTCGAGAGTCAATGGATGACCATGGCCTCTGAACATAATGGGGGAACTGAAGCAGAGCAAGCGAGGATTTTTGATTAAATTTGAAAAGCATGCTGGGATAGTTGACTAATTTTACGAAAGTGCTGACCAGCCTGACTTTGCAGGAGCAGGCGAGATAACCGCTTTACCATTACTCCAGGAGCAAGCAAGATAATCTTTCTACCCTTACCAAGATATATCACAGGCTCAAATATGAGGAATTTCAACCACTGATATACTGTCAGAAGACATACTTCTTGGCTTATCACCATGGATCGTTGTGTTAATATCTGTAACTGTGTACCATGATGTGGTTGAAGCATAAAAGTGCTGTTGATCTCTGTAAATGGGGAGTCAGCACGTCCAAGACTGGTGTTCAGGGTGACTGTATGGCTCTAAACAGCTTTTGACAACTAAATTTGTGTCTGATTCACTGCTAAGTCGTTTTGATATTACTGTAACTTTAACACTGTGTAAAATAGTGGCCCTTCACTTTTGCTTTGAACTTTACTCTCTCACCTCAAATACATGTCCTGTCGTTTTGCACAATTCCACTGTGGGGAAAAAGATTTTGACCATCAACCCTATTTGCGTATCTGATAAATATATAGACAGCTATCAAGTCTCACCTCAGCCTCCTCCACGCCATAGAAAACAGCTGGAGGTTCTCTAGTCTCTCCTCAATGTTGTTGCATCCTGGAGGGTGTGTTTTGAGTTTGTGTTTTTTCTTGATAAGAATAAAAGCTTATCTTACCTGCTCCTGCAGTAACGGTCAATAGCTCATCTTGCCTACTCCTGCAATGTCATACTGGTCAGTACGTTTGTAATTATTATTCAAATATTACAGCATGCTTTACAAATTTAGTCAATAACCCCAGTATGCTCTGCTTCAACAGAGAGTAGTAGAAATCTGTCAAGCACTGTTGGAGTCAGTGGTGAATGCCATTTAAGAGACTTTGAATTAAGAGCATAAATATTCATGAGATGGAGGGATATGGGCCAAGGACAAGTAGAAGGGATTAGTTCAATATGGAGTCATGTTTCGCACAACATGATGGGCCAAAGCGCGTATTCCTGTGCAGCACTGTTCTATATTCTACGTTATCTTCTGCTCTAGATAACAGGTAGCATGCTATGTTTATGTTCCATTTGGAACGCTTGCTACATGGAATGCTCAATAAAGATCAGGAAATATCACTTCTGTCCAATCGCTTATTCTGTTCTATTAATATTCAATAAACGATATAAATCTCTGGAACAGGCATTAACATATCTTTATTTTCACCAAATGTGGGCAAAAACTGCCGACACCAATATTTATTTCTCATTCCTACTTGCTCAAAGGGCAAATAAGAGTCAACAACGTTGTGTGTCTCTGGATTCACATGTAGACCAGATCAGATAACGACGACATTTTAGATTCCTATAGGACATTGGTGAACTTCACAATCGCTCACAGTTATTTTTTTTTTAAATCATCATTTGCTCTTAATTCATATCTTTTATTGAATTGAAATTCCACCACCTGCTTTGGCAGGATTTGAACACAGCTCCCTGGAACATTGCCTGCATCCCTGAATTAATAGCTAGTGATAAGACCTCGAGGGAATTGACTCCTCCACTTTATTGTCCTAATTATAAACATAATTAATATTCTGAATCACTAAAACCGTTCTTGTTGTCTTTATGATTAGAAGTGACACAAACTTAAAATTTGCAGTTTCGAAATCAGTGATGGAGCTGAAAAGTGAATCTGCACGGTGGCAGAATGGTCGACTCTTGCTCCTCTATTTCATAAGTCCCAGAATTCTGACCCGGCCTAGGCAATTTAAAAAATGCATATTTACATGCCATTTTCGAATTAAAATTAAGATGGCCAATGTGCGAGAAAATCATTGCATCGTGTAAATAATTTCCCCAACAAGAAAGGCGAGAACATGACATGAACATATAACATCGACGAATAGCGTGCAGTGCAGAACCTCCGGCCCTCAACATTGCGCCGACCTGTGGAACCAACCTGAAAGTGTATCTAGCCTTCAGTATTACATTTTCATTCACATGTTTATCCAATGACCATTTATGTGCCCCTAATTTTGGTGCATCTATTACTGTTGGAGGCAGTGTGTAAAGTGCCCCTACTACTCTCTGTGTAAGAAGCTACCTCTGATATTTGGCCCATATCTATTACCCCTCAGTTTAAATCTATGTCCCCTCGTGCTAGCCATCACCATCCAAGGAAAAAGACTGTCACTGTCCAGCCTGTCTAACTTTCTGCTTGCTTTATATGTCTCAATTAAGTCATCGCTTAAACTTTTTCTGAAGGACGGCTTCAAGTCCTGCAACATTTCCTTATAAGACCTCCCCTTCATACCATACAACATCCTAATAAATCACCTCTGAACCCTTTCCAAAGCATCCACATTTTTCCTTCAATGCGGTGACCAGAAATGTATGCAATATTCAAATACATCCATACCACAGATTTGTACAGCTGCCACATGACCTTGTGGGTCCGAAACTCCATCCCTCTTGCAATAGAAGCTAACACATGGTATGCCTTCTTAACAACCCTATCAACCTGGGTGGAAACCTTCACGGATTAATGTACGTGGACGCCGAGATCTCCCTTCTCGCCTACACTACCAAGAATCTTACCATTGGCCCAGTACTCTTCCCTCCTATTGCTCCTTTCAAAGTGAATCACCTCACACTTTTCTGCATTAATTTCGATTCGCCACGTCTCAGCCCAGCTCTGCAGCTTCTATAAGTCCCTCTGTAACCTGCAACATCCTTCAGCACTGTTCACATCTTCACCGACCTTAATGTCTTCTGCACATTTACTAACCCATCCTTCTATGCCCTCATCCAGTTCATTTATAAAAATGACAAGCAGCAGTGGACCCAAAGCATATCCTTGCGGCACACCACTATTACCTGAACTCCAGGATGAACGTCTCCCATGATCCACAAACCTCTGTCATCTTTCAGCAAGCCTTTTTATGATCCAAACCGCTAAATCACCCTCATATCCATGTCTCCGCATTTTGTGCAATAATCTACTGTGCAGAACCTTATCAAACGTCTTACTGAACTCCATATGCACCACATCAGCCGGTTTACCCTCATCTATCTGTTCGGTCACCTTCTCAAAGAACTCAATAAGTTTCGTAAGGCATGACCTGCCCTTCACAAAACCGTATAGACTATGCCTATTCTGCTTATTCCTTTCTAGATGAGATATAAATCCTATATCTTGTCATCTTTTCCAACACTTTGCCCACAACCAAAGTAAGGCTCATTGGTCTATAATTGCCAGGGTTGTCTCTAATCACCGTTTTGAACAAGGGGAAAATCTTTGCGATCCTCCTGTCTTCTGGCACTATTCCTATAGACAATGACGACCTAAAGATCAAAGCCAAAGGCTCTGCAATCTCCTCCCTGGGCTCCCAGGGAACTCTAGGGTAAATCCTACCCGACACAGCGGATATATCTACTTTCACACCTTCCAGAATTGCTAACACTTCCTCCTTGTGAACCGCAATCGTGTCTAGTCTAGTAACCTGCATCTCCGTATTCTCCTCGATAGCACTCTATTTTTCCAGTGTGAATACTGACGAAGTATTCTGGAATTCAGACTGATTTGCTTGCCTCAGAGACAAACTGTTCAGTAGCCATCATTACTGGCATGACAGCACGATAATTTGAAATTATTCAATAAATAAGTTGAAATTAGAAATTCCCTTAAGGAAATTAGATATGTTTTCTTTGCAAATATAATCTAGCAATGCAAATTACACCATATTATGATTTGGAAGGAAGTTGCAGCAAAACAAAAGCAAACAAATGAACACAAGAACAGCACTGTCGCTACTTTGATTTCCAAGAGACAGGAGAAGTTCAGTTCTTCTGTGTGTAATTTAAAAAGATGCAACTCATTGAAATAATGTAAGGAAAGTCGCAGCTTCAAGTGCGTTCTTACGTCTCTGAGCAATTTTATTTGGTAATTATGGAAATTAACAATAATCTGCCAAGATCGCCAGGAAGTTTGTTAAATTGCAAATCTAGTATTATTGTTCTGAAACCGAGTTCCTACATTTCATCACGTCAACTTCTTGAATATTTCAATATGCCAGTTCATCCCTGTCATGATCTATAACAAATTCATATTTCGCATTCTGTATGTAATATTTTAAACTTCGATGTCACATCTGTCATGTATCCCCTTAAATTGATTTATTTCATGTTGAATTGAAAAGGAAATGCTAATTAACTGCAAATCCTGCTGACCCACAACAAATCAGCATCTTCTGTTTTGGCAGCAGGAGCTGAGAGAGCGCGAGCCAGGGACTGCTGGGCAGGTAAATTTGAATATGAAATATTTATCTTGTGAATCAGAGGAGACAAGGCTAAACAGGAGCAGAATTGGACAACGCAACTGCTGGGTAAGTGAACAAATATATTCGGGCAATGGCTAAACCGGAAACACTACATGTGCAGTGTCTTCCAACCGTCTACCTTCTCTAACCAAACAATAGACTTTGTATGGAGGGTTGGTAAAGAAAGTGATGTTTTTAATTTTCTTTTGGAAATTTAGAGTGGAGGGGATGGAAGCCAGGGCAGTTACATGATCCTCTTGCAGGCTGTGGTAGTTAAGGGTCACCAGGCATGTCCCAGCTGAGTTCAACTGCGAGATTTGCACCCAATTCCAGCACCTCACACACTGCGTTAGGGAACTGTAGCTGGAGTTGGATGAGCTCTAGATCATTTAGGAGGCTGAGGGGTTGATAGGGAGGCATATTAGGAAGGTACTCACACCTATGTTACAGGATAAATATAGCTGGGTGACTGGCAGGAGAGGGAAAGTGAATAGGTAGCAGGGATACTATGTGGCTGTTCGATTTAAAAATAAAAATACCTTTTTGGACACTTTTGAAGGAGGACGACCTACCAAGGAAAAGCCTCAGCAGTCAGGTATGTGGCATTATGTCTGATGCTGTGGTTCAGAAGGGAATGGGGGAGAATAAGAGAACGATCATGATAGGAGATTCAACCATGAGAGAAGCTAACAGGAGATTTTCTGATTGTAAATTAGATTTCCGGATGGTATGCTGCCTTCCCGATGCTAGGGTCAGGAATGTCTGGGATCGAATCAATAGGATTCCTAAAGGAGAGGGTGAGCAGCCAGTAGTCATGGTACACATCGGCAGCAATAACATAGCTTGGAGAAGGGCTGAGAATTTGAGAAGTGAATATAGTGAGTTAGGTTGGAAGCTAAAAGGCAGTACGAGCAACGTAGTAATTCAGAAGTGTTACCAGTGCCATGGGATAGTGAGGCGAGGAACAAAGTGCATCTGAATACGTGACTCCAGAGCTGGTGTAGGAGAGGGGCGTCAGATATGTGGCGTATTGGAATACCTTCTGGTGAAAATGGGACATGTACAAGGAGGACGTTTTGCACCCGAATTGGAGGGATACCACTATCCTGTGCGGGAGGTTTTGCTAGAGCTCTTCGGAAGCTTTTCAACTAATTTGACGGGGAATGGGAACTGGAACTAGCATCAAAGAATGATGTAGCTGGTGAACAGGCAGATGCAGCGTGCAGAGAGTCTGTGTGGAAGGATAGACGTTTGACAGGGCAATGTTGCAGTCAGTGTGATGGGTTGAAGTATATCCATTTTTACGCAATATGTGTCAAGAATTAATGTTGATGAGCTTTGACCATGGATCAGTACTTGGAGTTACGATATTTTGGCCATTATATAGATTTGGGTATCACAGGGGAGGGATGGCTGTTGGAGGTGCCGGGGTTTAGATGTTTCAAAAGGAATAGAGAAGGAGGTGAAACAGGTGGAGGAGTGGTATGCTAATCAGGGATTGCATAACAGCTGCAGAAAGGAAGGTCGTCGAGGAGGTTTTGGATATTGAGTCATGAAGGTGGAAGTCAGAAACCGGAAAAGAGCAGTCATTTTATTGGGAGTTCTCTGTAGATCCCCAATAGAAACAGAGAATCCAAAGAACAGATTGGGGGACAGATTTCGGAAAGATGCAGAAGTAACAGGGTTGTCATGCCTGACTTAAACTTCCCAAATATTGATTGTAAACTCCTTAGTGCAGATAGTCTGGATGGAGCAGACTTTGTCAGGTATGTCCAGGAAGGATTCCTAACTCTTTCTGTAGTTAAGACGACTACAGGGGAGGCCATATTGGATTTGGGGCTTCGCAACGAATAGGAGCAGACATATGGAAAAGCATTTATCTTGGGGGAGGGAGAATTACCATTCTATTAGTCAAGAACTGTGGAGCGTAAATTGGGAACAGATATTCTCAGGGAAATGCACGACAGAAATGATATTGTTCAGGAAGCACTTGCTGGTCATGCTGATTAAGTTTGTCACACTGAGACAAGGAAGGAAGAGTTGGGTGATGAAACCTTGAATGGCAAGAAATGTGGAATGTCTAGTCAAGAGGAAGAAGGAGACTTACTTCGAGTTGAGGAATCAAAGATCAGCAAGGTTTCTAGAGAGTCACAGTGTATAATTCTAGGGGATTCAATCGTAATTGGAACGGACAGGTGTTTCTGTATCCGCAAACGAGATGCCAGGGCGGTCTGTTGCCTCCCACATGCGAGAACTTTGGATCTTGTAGCAGTTAACAGGTATTCTGGAGTGGGAGAACGAACAGCCTGTGGTCATTGCATTCGTCGGCACGAACATAGCAAAAAATAAAAACAAGGTCCTAAAAGCAGAATGTATAGAATTAGAAAGAAAGTTAAAATGTCCTCAATCGAAGGTAGTTATTGCAGGGTGACTCAAAGCTAGTCAGAGAAGAAACAACAAAGATAAGAATGAACATGTGGCTGAAACAATGGTGTGAGGGAGACAACAATTGGGGAATTGCAATCGGTTCTGGGGGGAAATGGAAAATGTACAAACTTGACCTGCACAGAACCGTGATTGATTTCTGGGCTTTGAGGGTGAGGGGGGCACAGTACTTGATGGAGTGGTTGAGGAGAGTTGAAACAATTGTGACGTGGGTGTGGGAACCAGCAGAGTCGACCAATGGATGCAGATATGGTGGGAGACGTAGGAACCAGTACAATCAAGCAGAAGACTAAGAACAAGCAGGGAAACGGTCCTGAAAAGAACAGGCCAGAATTCAGACGACACCAGTTTATTGTCCAAGAGGTTTCTTTGAAATCACAAGCTTTCTAAGCGCTGCCATTCGTCAGGTGACATGTAGAAAGGCACAGCGGCACAAATCGAAAGCAGAAAGATCAGATGGTCATACAAATGGTGTGAGTAGAGCATCTACAGGTTGAATAGTAAGTGTCTCCAGGTGATCAAAAGTATGAGTTAAGTGTCAACAGCTGAATATCAGTTGAAGGGATTGATTTATAATCCAATTAATTGAGGCAGAAAACAGGAGGGGCGGTGGTCTGAAATACATGTATTTCAATGCAACAAGTACAATAGGCAAGTACAATGATTCCTGAAGAAGGGCTTATGCCCGAAATGTCGATTCTCCTGTTCCTTGGATGCTGCCTCACCTGCTGCGCTTTTCCAGCAAAACATTTTCAGCAACAAGTACAATAGGCAAGATAGATGAATTGGAGCTTTGGTTAGTATTTTGAACTGTGACATTTTTGCGAAACTCACAGATTTGTTTGACAGATGGGCAGGAGTGGCAGTAAATGTCCCAGGATTCAAACGTTACAAGTCTGAAAGCAAGGGATGCTTAAAGGATGGGGTACTTGCATTATTGGTAAAGAAGTATATCACTTCTGTATTGAGGGATAATACGGTAGTGGACTCGTGCAAAGAGGAAATACTGTTAGAAATTTTAAATAGAAAAGATGAATTCACGATGCTGGCCTCTCAACAGCCAGCGAGAGAAAGAGGCGAGAATATGTAGGCAGATTGTGGAAAAATGTAAATCAGCTTGTTTACTGTGGTGCATGATTATAACTTCGCGTCTGTTGACTGGGAATTGCTTGGTGCTTGGGGCTTGGATTGGGGACAGTGTGTAAAGACCATTCAGGAGGGTTTCTTGAGACAACGTGTAAAGTGTCCAACAGGGAAGATATTATACTGGACTGGTTTTAAGAAATGTGTCTGGCCAGGTGACTGAAGTTTCAGTGGGGGTTGCGGGATAGCGATAATAATAACGTGAGTTTTAATGTACTCATTGATAGAGAGAACAATAGTCCTCGTTTGAAGGTGTTAAATTGCGAGACGGCGAACTACAGCAATATTAGACAGGAACTGGAGAATTCGATTTGAGATGGCTGTTTGGGGGTAAATCCACATTGAATATGTGAGTCTTGCAAACGGCAGTCGACAAGTCTTCAGGAATGGCATGTTCATGCCGGACATAAGGATAGGAATGGTAAATTACACAAACGTTAGATGACCAGTAATGTTATGACATTGGTCAAAAAGAAAAAGAAAACATATGCAAGGTCTAGGAGGACGGGAAGGGCTGATACTCTTGATATAAATCATGAACCGCTTTTCACTCACAATCAACGTACAAAAGAACTTAAACAAGGAATTAGAATAGTTAGAAAGTTGTTAACAAACAGGATTGAGGAGAATGAAAAGGCTTTTTCTACATGTATCATAAGCAAGAATGCAGTCAGACAAAAAGGTTGGTCCACACGAGGTCAAAGAAATAAATATACGTGTAGAGCGAGAAAAGAAAGGTATGTCCTAAATTGTTTCGGTATTCTCTGAAAAGAAGGAATTGGTAGATGATGATATCAGGGTAAGGAGTGTCGAATTCTTGAGAGAGGTTGCTAATAAACAATAAGAGGTGCTGCAGGTTGTAAACAATATAAAGGTAGATAGGTTCCAGAACCCCGATGGTATCTATCGCAGAAAACTGAGGGAAGCAAGAGAACAAATTGTTGATTCAATGACCGATTTCTTTCAATTGCCTTTGACCACAGGTGAGTTCCCAGAGCACTGGACAATGGCAAATGTTGTGTTAACACCCATTATTATGAAATGTGTCGAGAGGCTGATGATGATGCATAATAAGGCCTTGCTGCCTTCTCACTGGACACCATGCAGTTTGCATATCATTCCAATCGCTCAACAAATGCTTTGGAGAAGGTACAGAAAATGTTTTCGGAGATGTTACCTGATGTGCAGAATCTTACTGATGATGACTGGATTTATTTTCTCTGGCACGTAGCGGTTTGAGGGATGACCAGATAAAGGTTGATAAGATTGTGAATGGCATGGACGGAGAGGAAAGTATGAAACGTTTGAAACTAGTATGAAACTAGTGGACAAAGGAGCAAGGTGTGGGTGTCAGAGGCGGGTAGTTTAATAGCGAAGAAAAAGCCAAACGTCCCCCATAAAGTGTGGTGAAGACCTGGAACACGCTTCCAAAGGAGTTGGTGAAGAGACACAACAGCAATTTTCAAGAAACACTTGAATATATACATGAATGGAAGGAATTAGAGGAATACAGACCCTGTAAATGAAGATGGTCTTAGTATGGAAGGACAAAATTTGTCAGTGCAGGTTTGGAGACTGAAGTGTCTGTTCCGGTGCTGTGTTCTTTGCTGTCTGTTGTTGTTTTCAAGGGTAATTGGAGATTGTTCACAAGTGCGATTCAAACTGGCAACAATCATGATATAAAAGTAAATACACTTTATATCAAGAATGATTTTGAGGTAACTTGTATAATATGGAGTGATTAGATAGTCTTCTGTTTTCTGCAGAAGAAAGATGAGAATTTATTCCATGCTTCACAATTTTTTTATCTTGTCAGTTCAGGTGTTATCACATGCCGAACATCCGCCTTTCTACTGAGGACCATCACGCATTGTACAACCTTATTTAAAGCAGATTATTAAATATTTGTTCTGATCTCAGCATTTGGAGTATGACAAATACATTTGATTTTTGTTTGGCAGATAATCTAGTGAAAATTGTGATTGTAAGTGTGAACTTTTTTATTTGCCCACATGCATCTTTAGATGCCTCTTGACAATGGTAACCAATCAATTTGTTCCAGCATTCAACGTTATAGTGTATCTTCCCAAATTTAGAATTCAACTCCACTGCATTTGAATGCTGAGTATTGTCCTGGTGATGTTGCCTGTACTATCAACTTAACTGTCGTACTCATCTTTGATCCATTAGTTGCTGTTTGTCCCCAAAAGCTGTGGGTAAAGTATTGTTCTGCTAAAAATAGCAGCACTGCTTATCGAATTGCCAGTTCTCTGAGCAAATTCTGGTCACTTCAGATTCATCTTGTATTTGAGCATCCTAAGGGAAATAACAAAAGGCCATTGTACTCTTCCTTGAAAGCAGGTTTCTGCACAATACCGAATTGGATTGTATTTGGTGGATGGAAATTATTTTAAACAATTTCTTCCATTTGTTTCGGTATTATCACTCGATGTGCTCACCAATAGGAATGTTACACAGATTGATAAAGAATAAAGAGGACTCAAAGGAAATGGTAACTCTCGAAACACAATGCTTCAGAAATACCATGGTGGCACAGTGGTTAGCGCAGCGCCATGCATCCGGATTTAGCAATCTGGAAACTTCCATTTTAACCACTGAAACACGAACATTACATCCACAATTTACAGACGTACAATTATGAGCCAAAGGTTGCAACGAGTCATTTATAATTTTAGACAAAGAAGCCTATATGCTGAGCACGTTGAAGATCCTGCACAAACACTTTTATTTATGCAGCTTCACAATATAAATTGAAAGGCGAGTTGATAATTTGATGACGCACCCCATTTGGCTGCTTACATATTTCTTTGAGAATGATCTTCCATTATCAAGAAGATGAGGCTTGTCATATATTTGCTGTTGATTTCAGTTTCTCCTGGAAAATATTTCTCCGTAAAATCAAAATAACATGATCCATCGTTCCATTCGAATTTCACAGACATCATTAAATTAAAATGGTACCTACAAGGAGATGTCTTTTGTCCAGTCTTCCAAATGCACTGGAATTAACTGCGGATTTGCATCATCAGTACCTTTGCCTTTCCAAATTTTGAATCAACATATTAAATAAATATCATGATGCGGGAAATTTTCCAAACAGATCTTCCATTTTGGCGCAACTGATGGAATATTTTCAAATTCCAATATGGTAACATGATATAAAGAAACCCCTTAGCAAAAAGGCAAAGTCATATACAGATTGTTGCACATGCAATTCAACAACAGCAGAGGCTGGTGTGGGTGAGAGGTTAGGGCAGCGAGAGAGCGCGAGAGAGAGAGAATATTGAGTGGAAACTCCGACAGTAACAGCAGTCAGGAGACATTTGCTACAGCTTCCAACCCTGTTCACACTTCAACAACAACTGCTTAAACAGAGAGCAGAAAAACCCTGAAAAGTCCTTGTCTTAGAGAGCTGGCCGCAGTCATTCACGCTCTCTCCTTCTATTGTTCCAACTTGTGAAGAATCCAAGCTCTCACAAGTTGTTTGCAGGACCGCAGATGGTGGCCACCCCTAGTTCAATCTCTCTCTTAAAAGAAACCTGGACATAATACATCTCCTTTCTAGTCTAGATTTTAAAGACTTTTTTTTTTAAAGAAAGAGTGCTACAACTAACCAATTCGATGAAAAATCTGGAGAAAGAGCACTATGTGAGTTGGTAAGCAAATTTAATGCAAAGACACAAAGTATCGATTACTCTAACTCTATGGAATTTTTGAGAGATGATACCAATTATATTCAGTGAATGAAACATTCAGTTTCAATACTCGATGTAAGTTTGAAGTCAGGTGCGTTTAAGAGTTTTGTAAGCTAACATTTTACAACTTTTACAGTGCACAGAATATTCTGAACTTCGTAAAAGAAAAAACCCACGTCTGAATTCACTTTTCTTAAATACCATAGATCATATAACATCAGTTCCCACTTCCAACTTGGACTCGACCTTTGAATGCTGATATCGAACATTGAAGAGTTTTCAGCACAGTAGTTGGCTACTTTTTGTTTGTATATCTCATTGCGGAAGTTCTTAGAATACAGGTGCAACGTGTATTGCTAAAATCAATCTGTTCAATGTTGTGTTCAAGTTAAATAAGGGAAGTTTTTGAAGTTACATTTTACCCCTATTCCAACGTAAAAGTGTGTATTTATTTATTTTTTAATGAACATCAGGAGCATACTGTTCAAAATGTTTTTATTTAAAAGTCAGCAGACAATAAACTGTTTTTTTTAAAAATGACCGTTTTAAAAAATGAATCACGATGAGATAATCTTTGAAGTTAACGTACCTTTTGAAGAGGAAGCACATTGGACTTAATCTTGTTCAATAGACTAAAATTGACGATCATCATTATGTAATATTGGCCTGGCCACTTGAGGTTTTTCTCTGGTATAAAAGAAAAAGCACATTGAAAGCAGAAAATCTGCATGAGCATAAGGCAAAGAGAGAATTATACAAAAAGAGAGTATTGGATGAACATAGTTTGAAAATATTTGCTATCCCATTCTTGCAATTGTTGGCGTTCCGGGTAAGCCACTGAACAGTTATGTTTTATTCTATTGAACGAAATAATAGATCTTTATGTTAATGACCTACTTTGTTTCATTCGATGCATTTATTGCTGGAAATAATTACGAGCGTCAGTGAGATCGTGAACTGCATTGCTCTGTATCTCGAGTCACATGCAAGTCAGGCTGGGCGATGATAGCGAATGTCTCAGCCTAAACGAACTGAGTCAACCATATTGTTTTTAAAGAGAATAGCTATGTAGCCTTTACCTTCGAACTTCTTTCAAGTTCAAGTTTTAAACTTCGCGATGGTGAAATTTCACCTCACCAATATAATCTGAAAGTTGAATGCTCGTGATATTTTTTGTAAATTATTGTCAGGTAAAAAGATCTTATTTGACTGCTTATCTGAATATAAACCAAGATGTTTTAAGTTGTCAAAGAGTGCTGAGAGAATAGTGGTAGAGAGAGGGAGACAGAGAGCCACAGAGAGAGAGAGAGACAGAGAGATACAGAGAGAGAAAAAGAGAGAGATATACAGAGACAGAGACGAAGCAACATAGAGAGAGGGCGAGAGAATAATTTTCATAAGATATGTTTTCGTGACATATTCAGTTTGATTCAGCAACAATGATACGGTGTATAAAAATATGACAGAATAGCTGTGAGTTTCCTGATTGCTATAAGGAATAGATGGAAATTTATTTCCATTTGTTTTAGATTCTTGTGCTTAATCACGTTCCCCATCAGCTATCCCGAGATAAGTGAAGAAAGTGATATGGGTGGAAGACGTTGAATTTTGCAGTGCTGGTGATTCAGCTTTTCTTAATTTATATAAATAATTTGGCTGAAAGGATCGAATCCGTTATATTTGCACATGTCTTAAAGATGATTTGGAAATGAAATGGTGATGCCAAAATAACGATGCAATAATGGGGAGGGGAATTTATTCAGCTTAGCTGACTGGGTGGCTGGTTTGTAGTGAAGAGAGTCGCCAATAGGGCAGGTTCAATTCACGTGTCAGGGCACCACCAAGATACCATTTTCTCAATCTTTCCGCTTACTCAGGAGTCGTGACTTGCAGGTTTGCTCTCTGTTTAATGAAATAGCAAGAGAATTCTGACTGTAAATATGCTAACAAAGGGAAATGAACTGTTTCAACTGTGGACAGAGGCCTGGGAAACGGAACATTAACACGAGGGAGCAGGAAATTGTCCATTTTGACTACAGATAAACAATAATTGCCCAGCATTAATTTCAATGAAGAACAATTGCAGAGTTCTGAATTGTAAAGCATACGTGGATCTTAGTGCACGAATCACAAACCGTTAGCATGCAAAATAATAAGCAATTATGAACGATAATAGAATGTTATTGCTTATTGAAAAGAAAATTTGATACAAGCAGGCAAGTAATGATTCATTTACCAAAGTTTCAGGTGAGACAGTCTGGAACGCAGAGGACAACACTGGCCTTTTATCAAAAGTAGAAAGCAAATGCATTGGAAGTAGTACACAGAACGTTTACTACAGGAGAACCTTGAATACTGTACTGTGAATCAATGATTGGACACTTGAGATTTGAATCCGCATGAACTTAGAAGAGTAAGCTGTGGTTTGATAAAGCACAAAAGATTCAGAGAATGGATATGTGAAGCGTGCTTCCTTGTGTACGAGAATGTGGGATTTGGAGATGAGGATATGAGTGTCGGAACAATCATATGTCGAGAAACTGTGAAAGGAATTTTATTGATTGCATTTAAGGATGCAAATAAATGACATTGCTACTTTCGTCATGCTATGCCTCACTGGGATAGTGCACTTCAAGTCACCAGGTGAGATAGTCAACCGTTAGCAGGATAGCCTTAAGTTACAGTACATGTAACATATTAATCAGATGAGCTGATCAGTTGGGTAATGGAATTGAATTCAGACAGCTGTGAAGTGACGGAATTGGGCAAGACAAGCAATGTGAGGCAACATCTGATCTGTCACTGTGAAGTACCAAAAAATAACACAACCTTTGTGGGAATTGCCACTGATATTTTCATGTTAGCAGCATTATTGATTGATACGTCATATAGGATTTGCCTTTTTTGGCCATGGAATGGATTGGCAGCTGATTCTAGAACCACATAGTAGTTGGGTTAGGCCGCAGCTGGAGTATTGAGGACCGTTCAAGAAAACGGTGATGTGATTGCAGTGGAGAGAGTGGAGGTGACAATTACCAAGACATTGTATGGGCTGGAGAGTTGTAGTCGTGAGTGCGATTTGATAATTGGGCCTGTTTTTTTTTGTTGAAGTAGATTGAACTGAGAAGGAAATGCATGCTTAACATACATGGAATTATGAGAGCTATGCACAGCACAAACAGTAAAACACGTGAATACTTGATGGACGTATCAATGACCATGTGACGTTGATTTTAGCTGACAGGTAGGATGTTTTAAGGGAATGTAAAGATTTTGTTTTCACAAAGATAGTATTTGGAATTCAGTGCCTCTAAGGATGTGACAAACAAAATTGATTCTACAATTTACAAACTACGTACGTGTGAACTGGCAATGCTAAGGCATAAAATGTTGAGGACTAAGTGGAACAACACGAAATCAGGATAGTCAGGTGGCTGTTATTGACCAGCGCACACTCAATGGGCTGCAGGGCATTTTTATGTTTGCTATGACTCTATGCATTCTGACACATACTGTGAATGTTTTGCACTCACGAATTCCTCAGTAGTTGACATACATTATTGTTCATAGCATGCACATATGCTGGAGAAAATGAAAATGCTGTTTTTAAGTATTCAAGTGTATTTTATTTCAGTTAACACGGATGAACACTAAATTGCTAGGCACTGACTGAAGTTGTTCAATGAGCTAGGAATCATTTACGTTGCTGTTGGCGGGTTAGACATTGTCAACGATAACTGATCAGTAGCCCGAACACCAAACAGCTGAGTCGCCATTTGTTCACAGTCGAAATAGCACAGATCAGGTAGCATCCGAGAAGCAAAGACAGTGAAGGGCTAATGGTCAAAACGTCCACTCGCCTGATACTCGGACGCTGCCTGACCTGCCTGCTTTTTCCAGCACCACGCTTTCGAGTCTGAACCTCCAGCATCTGGAGACCTCCCTCTCTCCATTCACACACAGTCCTCTATTCAATTTCACCTTCACCTTAAACTTCTGTTTGAGCCAGCAGCTGAATAATCAACAGTTACAGTAATTGTCATGTTAATAATTTCCAAGAAACGTGGAAATCGCTCACCAAATCAAGAATTTTAAAGCAGTATTTCTCTAATTTCAACTTAGAATTAAAAATACACCTTTATAGCTCAGAAGTGAAGAGATGAAATGATATCAGAGATAGCTGGAAATGAGAAGTGATTGGACCAGGCACATCAGGCAAGAAGGTCTATTACTGCTGTTGATTCATATATTAGCATGTTGGTTCGTATTTGATTCAACTAATTATTGTGGCAACACACTTCACATTCTCTCTGCTCTCTGCGAAATAAAGTTTCTCTTTCCTGTGCACATTCGTCTGTGCACACAAAAACACACATGATTTCCTGCTGTGAATTTCATTCACAGAAAGATATACGTCATCCTTATTTTGTCCAGCTTACATGCAACTCCAGCTCCAGACAATGTGATTTCCTCTTGTTACTTCTTGCATTGTCCAGAAAACCAGTCAACTTTTATGAAACCAAAAGAAGGGAATTAATTAATCAAGCTGTACCTTCAGCCAGTAGGTGATATGGACACATAATTCACCTTTCAACATTCATCACCGATATTGACAGACCGATACATCTAAAGCTGAGACAAAAGTGTCTTAGATTATTCAATTACAATGTGGCAGGTGGTGAGGGAACCACCAATACGAGATGAGCCTAATTGATCTGGCATTCATCAATTTCAATGTAGCAGATGCATCTGACCATGACAACATTATTGAGGGATTGTGTTGGTGTTGGGATGGAATCATCATACATTATTGATGAGAGAAGAATAAGTTGAGCACAGACAAAGTTGGGTGGTGTGGTGTTCCGCCATGATAAATGGGATAGATATTGACATTATCTAGCAGTTAAAGATTGCGTGCTTATGAGTTATTTTAACGTGCACACTCTGTGAGTTGACCGCCCAGTTTACAACGTCGTTAACATCACAGATCTGCTTCATGAAAAAATACAGGACAGCATCGTAGAAGTTGCAATGCGAAGAAGAAATGTAAGATATCGACTTGCAACTTCGAGTATTCGTCACATTCAATAAGATCGAGGCTGATCTGAATGTATCCTCAAATCCATGTTCATTCATATCCCTGATAATCTTTTATGCTCGTAATAATCATGAATACAACACCTCTGGCTGAAAAAAAACTTTAAAAATCAGTGTTAATTGACTTTTGATTAATAGAATTCCAAAGTCTCAATACCCACTAAGAGAAAAAGAAAATGCCTCATCTCAGTTTAGTTAATTCACCTCGGAGAGTTGGAAACGCCACATGACAGAGTTCGAAGTGTCTAACCTTTACACATATGGTAATCTATTTATTCCAGACGATAATCTAGTAAACCTTCTCTCAACAGTATCAAATATACTAATCCCCTTCCATAAGTATGCTGACGAGGATGAATCTTTGCACACCAAGGCCCTGAACAAACGAAATTTCACGTCCTCACTCTTCCTTAAACTTTGGTTGCAATAAACTTCAATGTTCCATAACTTTCCTGATTGATTGAGATTACTTCGTGTCAAACTTCTTTGATCGATGCAGTAGGACAGACGCATGATTATGTACCTCAGATCAGTGCAATCACGAATCATTCAGATGGTATGCTTCTTTTTCATTCGTTCTTCCAAAATTGACAATTTCATACCTAACCCCACTCTACTTCATTTTCGCAATTATACTGGCTATGTTCCCTTCAGCTTTTGATGCTCTCTTCACAGCAAAGCGGCAATGAAAAAAGAAATACCAATCCGATGGAGCTACAAGACAGTTACTTGCATTCCAAGTACCGTAAGTGGAAAATATTAGTCCGAGCGAAGGTTATAAATAACCAATTAATTGTATCGAAATCTTTGCAACTGCACACCTCAGCAGAAGTAGGTGCATGAGGGTGCAATGGACCAGGAGACTCCACAAGGATTATAATGATGTTGCAGTCCAACAAAATTATGCTGAATCAACTGTAAACATCTCCTGTCAAGTGGAACTGTCGAATGCAAGAATTTTCTCAGCCTACCACTGAGGTGTTCAACATTACAAATGACAGTATTCATTAAGTTAGATTGGCCCCAGGCTTGATTGACAATTGACTGAAGGCACTGAACTCTGCAAAGTATATTGATTTTGGTAGCTTTTCAGCAATAGTACTGAAACTGCATGGTCATGAATTAATCGGGCCTCAAGCCAAATTGTGCCAAAACAGCTAAAATGCTTGCAATATGGAAATTCTTCTAGTTATGTGTAATTAATTTCAACAACGTATATCCAGTCATTTCAATCATTTTACAATGAACCTTCATAAAGTACAATAGTTGCTATGGGACATTACCAGGATATAGAGCTGGGTTGTGAAGTGACAGATGAATTTAACTTGGAAAAGTTTGAAATGATACATTTTGGAAGGTCGAATTTGAATGCAGATTGTAGGATTAATGACAGGACTCGAACAGTGTGGACGAATAGAGGGATCTTGGAGTTCATATCTATTGATCCTGCAAATTTGTCACTCAAATTGATGGGATTATTAACAAGGTGAATGGTGTGTTCGCCCCCATTAGACGTGATTGAGTTTAAGAAATGCGAGGTTATGCTGCAATTCTGTAAAGACCTGGTTAGCTCACACTTGGAATATTTTTTTCCGTTCTCGTCACTGCATGATAGGAAGGAAACAGAAGCTTTTGAGAGCTTGCAGACGAGATTTACCAGTGGTGGGTTGAGGAAGCTAGGGCTTTTTTCACTGGAGCGAAGAAAAGGTGACTTGAGAAAAGTATACAAGATGATGAGAGGCATAGATAGAGTGGATAGACAGAGACTTATCCCCAGTGCGGAAATGGCTATCATGAGGGTGCGTATTTTAAAGTGCTTGGAGGAAGGTTTGGGGGAGATGTCAGAGGTTGGTTCTTTACACAGAGAGTGGTGGCTGCATGAAATGTGCTGCCAGGAGTGGTGGTAGAGAAAGATACATTCGGTACATGTAACTGACTCTTGGATAAGCACATGGATGATAGTAAAATGTTGGATATGTAAGTTAGTTTAATCTTACATTAGGATAAAAAGTCGAGACAACATCGAGGGGGCGAAGGGCCTGCATTGTGCTGTACTGTTCTTTGTATTATATTCAATGTTCTAACTCAGACGGAATGAGACGCCAATTATACTATCAAACTGCCATTTCTCAGAGGTTATGAATTCTACAGCAAGAGAATGATCAATTTTGCCTTGCAGATGAGAAGATACAAAAAACTGTGTAATGAATTAATAAAAAAAAAGGATGAATGAGAACAATTCAAAAGAAAATCATGAAGATCACCACCATCCAGCAAGCACAGTTTCAGCCGTGCATACCACATGTAATATGCATTGCAGCAATTCTTTTCTTGATCCTGCGAAAACTCCTTCCTTATCTGGCGCATCTAACATTTACAATGACATACGCAGACAATCCTACAAGCCATTCTTTCTAATTTGTAATTATTTTGCCATTTCATAAGCCCTGCTGAAGCAAGTTACTGGATCGACATATTTAACTCCTCCATGGGCCTACATTTAGCACAAGTCCTGTAGCTTGTCAAGGCTGACACGACCCAAAGACGGATGAGGATTGGTAAAATGGCAGTGCATCCGGTGAGAGGCATATTATAGTAATAAAGTTATCTCAATTTAACAATGTTTCCATGATCTCTTGAACATTGTCGGGCGACATGTCTTCTGTTTCTTTTTGAATAAATGATAATTTGTTCACTATTTCTAGAATTTTTCACACTGTCAATTCAGCTGTTGTCATAGCACTGAAGTTTGCAACTCTGACTTCTCTTTTATAGCCGAGATCGCTAACTTTTCCACTCATGCAAGTCTAACCAAAATTCTGGACAAGGTGTTCTATACATTTTCTATGTAGATTTCACACCAGAATTAACATATCACCTCGGCATATTAGATTCCCCACCGTGTGGAAACAGGCACTTCGACCCAACAAGTCCATACCGACCTTCAGAAGAGTAACTCACCCATATCCCTCGAACTAATGTACCTAACACTGTTGGCAAATTAGCATAGCCAATTCACCTGACCTGCGCATCTTTGGACTGTGGGAGGAAACCAGAGCACCCCCACGGAGACACAGGGAGAATGTGCAAACTCCACGCAGATGAACCTGAGACCCCAGTGCTGTGGATCAGCAGTGCTAACCACTGAGCCTCTGTGTCACTGTGTCACCCATGCCGAATCCTCTCTCACCTTATGTCAATTATGCGTATCTCATTGATGAGGTATGTTTATTCTTCTGCACCATTCAGAAACATCGCTTTAGAAGATAGAGTGATGTGATTCATAATGCTTTCACGTACTGCATCAGATGTATCTGCATCTGCTATGCAGTTCCATTTTCAGTCTTCAAATCAGATAATGCCTTTTGAATTTCTTGTGATACACTTGGCCTTCTTGATTGAGTTCTGTGACCAGTGGAGCTCCTCAACTGGTACTGGTATCTGGCAACTCTTATGTTCGTAATTGATACATGGATGAAATTTGGATGAAAATGCAGCTGATCTTATGAATAGGTTTTGCAGATGACACGGAAATTGATGGAGTTGTTGATCATGAAGAATGATATGAACAAAAAAATCAGAAGAACATAGGTCAGATGGAAAGTTGAGCAGAGCACTGGCAGGTACGGTTAATCCAGACAAATGTACCTTGTTGGATTTTTGGAGAGGAAAGCTTACTGTAAACGGCCGGTCTCTTAAGAGAGAAAGAGGAATCTTGGGGACCAAGTCTGTTGCTCTATGAAAGTTGTAACATGCATAGGTAAAGTGGTAAAAAGAAAGATCGATGCTTGCTTTCATCGATCAGAGCATTGAGTATAAAAGTTGCGAAACCGTATTGTAAGACTTTCGTCAGGTCACATTTTAAGAAATGTCTATAGTTCGCCGAACTATAAGACATATATGGAGGTTTTGGAGATGGTGCAGAGTAGGTTTACCAGGATTTTACCTGGATTGGTGTATCTTAGCCCTAATGAGAGGTCCCAGAAACTTGGATTGTTTTTGCCAGAGCTTTGGAAGCTGACAGGCAATCTGACACAAGTACACAAAGTAATGAGGGCAAGGATTGTGTGGGTAGTCAAAATCTCTTTCCTAGGGTGAAAATGTAAAATATTATAGGGCTTAAGTCTATGGTTTGAGGAGTTACACTTAAAGTAGATACAGGAGGAATTCGGGTTTACAGAGTATAGTAGCTGTCTGTATTATGCTGCCACACAAATATAGAAGCAGATAAGACAGCAAAGCTAAGAAGTATTTAGAGAAATGCATGAACAGACATGGATTACAGTCGCCCAGGTATAGGAAGGATATAACTAAATTGGAGGGGGTTCAGAATTGATTAACCAGGATGTGTATTGTCCAAGCCAAAATAAAAGTTTGGATCTGTTTGGATTCTTTTTTTTCACTGGAGCATAGAAGGTCGAGAACCGACCTGATAGAAGTTTATGAAATAATGAGACAGAGTTGACTGTAGTTGTCTGTTTCCTAGGACGGAGGATTTTAAGACCAGGAAGCACATTCTAAACATGAGGGGAAAGGCACTTAAAACGAAATGAGAGGCAAATGTTTTACCCCGCGGTTAGTTCACGTGTGGAATGAACTTCCTGAAGAACTAATGGATGTGAATACAATCGCAAAAACGTTAAAAGAAATTTGAATAAGTACATGAATAGATAAGTTTGGGAGGGTGCTGGTCTGGAGAAGTGAGCTGAGATGAGTTAAGTTTTGGATTATATTCACAAGGAATGTTTGCTCTGACGGGTCTATTTTGTTGCGAGATAACTCTATGAACCTATGATATGGAATATGTGCAGACTGATAGGATTAGTCGAGAATCGCATCTTACCAGCATACATACAGTAGACTGGAAGGTGTATTCTTGTGCTGTACTCTTCTATGTTCTACTCGTAAGGAATTTCATCAACCTGTTTCAAATTCAGAATTCGGCCTTCTGAGTCTTGAAACCATTCACATTTTTTATTCACATGCTCCAGTATTTCCATCAGCAAGATGATAAGTGACAATAGTGATTCTATCCTGTGAACGTTACAACCTTTCCGAATGTGCTGCTTGATATTTAATGGAAATGGCAGTGGCAGATCGATCTGTTCTGGTATATGCAATAATATTCTATGAGATCAAAGATTATTATTTCCCCAACTTTTTTCAATGATAAAGCAATTTGTTCTCTGATGATTGTCCTGAATAAGCTTTTTATTGACTGCTCTGCCTGGTTAACTGTCGCGTTCACCTTTGATCAATTCATGGCTATTTGTTGCCAAACGCTGAAAATAAGATATTGCACCGTGAAAACAGTAACCGTGGTTATAGGAATGAATTGTTCAATGAGAAGCTTACAGACTGTTCTGGCCTATTTTGGATTTGAACCTCGAGAAATAATAAACACCCTACCATGGTCCTGCTCTGTGAAGGACAGTTTTTATACATTACCCATGTGGATTGCATATTGGTGGATGGAAACTTTTTAAACTCCATTTCTTCTATTCGTTTCGGTATTACTTTTCAATATACTGACCATCAGGAGCATTGTGCAGCCTAATGGAGTGAGAAGATGACTCAGAGGGAACCAACAAAGATCTGAAGCACAATGATCCCAAAATGGAGAATAGGAGAAAATAGATAATTATCCGTATGGCTATTTCTGTAAACGTTATTATATTGTGGACTGTAACATTTGTAACTTCCGCACTTGTCCAATTTACAGATGTGAAGTTATTAGTACCAGTTTACAACAATCCGTTTACAATTCTGCAACAAACACATTATATGCTAACGTATTTGACTTGCTGCACTAACACCTTTATTTATGAAGTTTAACAACATAAATTTAAAGAAGAGCTTAATAATTTGGTTATGCATCCCATTTCTTTCCTAACATATTTCTTTAAGAAAGTTTTTATTTCGGTGAACTAAACAATAAGTATAAATTTATTCTCGACAATTTATACAAAGGGCATTGGAAAACAACACACCTTCACGCACTTTGATCAACATGTCCTTGCATTGTACGAACAACAAGTTAAAACTTATGTGTTCGTTTATTTTACGTACTTCTATAACTTTATCCTCCTTAAAGTTAAAAAGAATACTATTATCTGTGCTTCCATACCAACTTTACACCGATACGGTATTGTTTGGCAGGATGAATAGCGCCACAGATTATTTTTCAAACGGCGAAATATTTCAAAATCTGATGTATGAAAGCACTTGGAAGGCCTAGATCAGGATTCTATTAAAGTTAAAATGCAGGTTCCGTCAGGAATCTGAAAGACAAATGCGTTGTTAGCGTTCATTTCAAGAGAGACAGAATACAAGAGCTGATCTGTAGAACTGAAACTACATAAGACTCTGATCAGACGACAGTTGGAGCTATTTTAGGCCCAGTTTCTAAGGAAGGATATATTCGTGCTGGATAAAATCCGGAGGACGTTTACAAGAACTATCCAAGAGATGAAAGGCCTGTCATATGAAGGTCTGGTTGGGGACTCTGGATCTGTCATCAATGGAGTTGAGAGGGACAAGGGAGTTCTAATTGAAAGTTACACAGTAATGAGGGTTTTGGTAAGATTGGAAGTGGAGAATATATTTCCACCTTTTAGAAATAGCATGACTTGAAGGCGGAGTGTGAAAGTAAAGTTACAATCATTTAGATTTGAGAAGAGGAGAATTTTCTCAGCCCGGGAATGATTATTCTGCAGAGTTCATTGTCGCTGGAGGTCTTTGGGGCTATAGTCAAGCCAGAGTTAGATAGCTTCTTGAGTATTCTCGGAGACCAAGGATTAAAGGGAGATAATCAGAAAATGGGCTGAGAAACATATCAGTATGATCACGTTCCAGGATTAACTGGACGGCCTAAACGGCCTAAACCTGCTCCTACATTACATGGTCTTCTGGTCTTCTGTCCCGTTTTCCACATGTACTAGAATTAGATGAGAATTTGCGTATTTGTTTTTGCGACATTGTGTTTTCTTCCACTTTGCTGGCAAGAACAGGAAGGCAGATTACTACCTAAATGGAATCAATTTAGGTCAAGGGGCAATACAGAGAGATCTGGGTGTTCTTGTCCACAAGTCAATGAAGGTAAGCATGCAGGTACAGCAGGTGATCAAGAAGGCTAATAGCATGCTGGTTTTCATAACAAGAGGGACTGAGTACAGAAGCAAAGAGGTTCTTCTGCAGCTGTACAGCGCCATGGTGAACCACACCTGGAGTACTGTGTGCAGTTCTGGTCTCCAAATTTGAGGAAAGACATTCTGGCTATTGAGGAAGTGCAGCGTAGGTTCACGAGATCAATTTCTGGAATGGCGGGATTACCTTACACTGAAAGACTGGAACCACTGGGCTTGTATAGCCTTGAGTTTAGAAGACTGAGAGGGGATCTGATTGAGACATATAAGATTATTAAATGATTGGACACTCTAGAGGCAGGAAACATGTTTCTGCTGATGGGTGAGTGCCGAACCAGAGGATGCATCTTAAAAATACGGGGTAGACTATTTAGGACAGAGATGAGGAGAAACTTCTTCACCCAGAGAGTGGTGACTGTGTGGAATTCTCTGCCCCAGAGGGCAGTGGAGGCCCAGTCTCTGGATTCATTTAAGAAAGAGTTGGATAGAGTTCTCAAGGATTGTGGAATCAAGGTTTATGGAGATAAGGCAGGAACAGGATACTGATTAAGGATGATCAGCCATGATCATATTGATGGTGGTGCAGGCTCGAAGGGCAGAATAGCCTACTCCTGCAGTTATTGTCTATTGTCTATCGTCTATTCCAACACATTAATTAAATATCAAAATTAATCATGGCACTTCAAACCCACAAAATAGTCCAGAGTGTTTCGATTTTCTGATTGAATATTTTGATTGATTTGAAAACCAAGGATGTCAGAAAAACTGATCGTGGGTCGAAGACTAATTTTCCATTTATGTCTGTTTTAGCCATTTATTTGAATATTGTACCTTAGGAAACAAAGACACTTTGCAAATGATTGAGCCGCAGATGCTGGTTTTGCTTAAATACTGTGTCTGCTTGAAATCTAGAATTACAATGAAAAGAACAAATTGTATAATCTAATCAAATTTTGAAGTTTCTATGTAGAGAGAAACTATGTTAATGTTAGCAAGTTTTGAGAAATTTGTAGCTCAGGTTGAGGTTCTGGATGTGGGTTTGCTTGGTGAGCTGGAAGGTTCATTTCCGAACGTTTTGTCACCCTATCAGGTAACATCTTCAGTGGGCCTCCGGATGAAGCACAGCTGATAATTCCTGATTTCTATTTACATGTCTGGGTTTATTTGGATTGGTGATGTCATTTCCTGTTGTGATGTCATTTTCCTGTTATTTTTCTCAGGGTGTGGTAGATAGGATCTAAATAGATGTGTTTCTTGACAGAGTTCCAGTTGTAATGCCAAGCTTCTAGGAATTCTTGTGCCTATCTCTGTTTGGCTTTTCCTAGGATGGATACATTTTTCCAGTCAAAGTGGTGTCCTTCCTTGTCTGTATGTACGGATACTAGTCATGTCGTTTTGTGGCTACCTGATGGTCATGTACCCTGGTGGCTAGTTTTCTGCCTGGTTGTCCAACATTACATTGTGCGAGCAAACCTATATCCAGAACTATGTTAATGTTTCCAACTGTTATAATTTATTTAGAATGGTGAGTCTTGAACTGTTGAGATTCGGCTGCATTTTCTGCTTTTATTATAAATACAACTTGTGCTGTCTGACATAATAGAAGGTCTGGGGTCTAAATGCTATCTTTCTCTTCATGTATCATAGAACATAGAACAGTACAGTACAGAACAGGCCCTTCAGCCAACGATGTTGTGCCGACCATTGATCCTCATGTAAGATAAACCTAAGGTATGAACCCTCAAATTTCAGTGACCTTATGCATGTCCAGCTTTCTCTTAAATATCCCCAATAACCTCGCTTCCACAACTGCTGCTGGCAACGCATTCCATGCTCCCACAACTCTCTGTGTAAAGAACCCACCCCTGACATCCCTTCTATACTTTCCGCCAAACAGCTTAAAACTATGACCCCTCGTGTTAACAATTTATGCCCTGGGAAATAGTCTCTGGCTATCAACTCTATCTATGCCTCTCATTATCTTGTACAGCTCAATTAGGTCCTCTATCTTCCTTCTTTTTTCCAATGAAAAAAGTCCGAGCTCAGTCAACCTCTCTTCGTAAGATAAGCCCTCCATTCCTGGCAGCATCCTGGTAAACCTCCTCTGAACCGTCTCCAAAGCATCCACATCTTTCCTATAATAGGGCGACCAGAACGGGACACAGTATTCCAAATGCGGTCTAACCAAAGTTTTATAGAGCTGCAACAAGACCTCACCGCTCTTAAACTCAATCCCCCTGTTAATGAAAGCCAAAACATCATACGCTTTCTTAGCAACCCTGTCCACTTGGGTGGCAAATTTAAGGGATCTATGTACTTGCACACCAAGATCCCGCTGTTTCTCGACACTGTCAAGAATCCTGTCTTTAATCCTGTAGTCAATTTTTAAGCTCGACCTATTAATGAGCAATAAATAAACAACAAAATAAAAGATTGTTCCACTTTTTTTGTAAATTTCTGTTTGTATACTAGATTGTCAATATTCTGGTATCCTTTCTGTGCTAGTCATTTTAAAACACCACTTCCTAAGGGTTGGTTTGCTATAATTTAAATGTTCCCGCCAATTATTTGCTATTTTATAGGTTGTTAATATTATTTGTAAGTTGACAAGACATTAGCTCTCACCCATGCACTCACTGACGAAATTATCATCCAAACTTCAAGAATACAGCAATCTACTTCATTTGAGTAAAGTACTTTATAATGTATAAAATTAAACTGAAATACATATGGATAACAGTCAAATGGCAAACATCAGATTGCATTGGTTCTCAAGGCACACCCCTCACTGCTTCATCCCAGTGATAGCATGCAAATCGAAATCTGAATTAAAAATGTTCTTCTATTTTGAATAAATAGCTTAATAACTGTCTTAAAAACACTCTTTAATAGACTATGTCAAGCATTCCAACCAATCACATAAATAAACATACGTTCCTTCAGGCAAAAGTGAGGACTGCAAATGCTGGAAACCAGAGTTTAGATCAGAGTGGTGCTGGAAATGCACATCAGGTCAGGCAGCATCCAAGGATCACAAGAGAGGACGAGAGCTTCTTCATGGTCAGCATCCTTGCAAGAGGATTCGCAGTAAGGTTAAAATCAACTAGACTCCTTGGATGCTGCCTGCCCTGCTGTGCTTTTCCAGCACCACTCTGATCTAAACTCTGGTTTCCAGCATCTGCAGTCCTCACTTTTGCCTGAAGGAACGTATGTTGACTTTAACCTTGATTTTAGTTGATTTTTACCTTACTGCGAATCCTCTTGCAAGGATGCCTACCTTGAAGATGTTCTCCTCCTCTCTTGTGCTCCTTGGATGTTGCCTGACCTGCTGTGCTTTTCAGTACCATTCTGATCTAAACTCTGGTTTCCAGCACCTGCAGTCCTCACTTTTCCCTCGTTGATTTTAACCTTACTGCAAATCCTCTTGCAAGGATGCCTACCTTGAAGAGGGTCTCCTATCTCAGGCCTCTCTTCCTGATGAAGGGCTTTTGCCGGAAACATCGATTTTCCTGCTCCTCGAATGCTGCCTGACATACTTTCCTTTAATCCATTACATTTTGGAAATTCGAGTACTGCAATTAGACATGGGCATAGCTCCACCAATTTAAAAACAGCCATCCTTTCCAAGAAGTTCAAAGTTTGGGTGAAGATTTGTAGCTCGGGTGCAGACGACAAGCAACATGAATTCGACTGGGACAACACTACCATTTTCGGGCAAGCCAAACAACGAACAGCCAGGGAATTCCTAGAAGCATGGCACTCATCCACAAACTCCATCAACAAACACATCGACCTGGACCCAATATACCGGCCACTACAGCGGACAGCTGAAACTGACAACCGGAAGCGGCAGGGACAGGCCACTATAAATGCCGGAGGAAGCACCATAGAAGCGCTTCACAAGAGGCTCCCGAGCACTGAGGATGTCACCTAGACAGGGGACGAAACGTTTGCAACAAAAATTTCCAGCTCGGCGAGCATAACCAGAACATTTCCAAGAGGTAATGCACTTCATCTGAGTTCTATTCCTTCTCACCTGCACCAAGTGAATGCTTCCTTGGGTCATAGAGTCACAGAAACAGACCAAATGTCCAACTCGCCCATGCTGAACAGATATCGTAAATTAATCTAGTCCCATTTTCCGGCACTTGCTCCATATCCCTGTAAAGTATTCCTACAAGTGTACTTATCCAGATGCCTTTCAAATATTGTAATTTTACTTGCCTCCACCACTTTCACTTGGAGCTCATTCAATACTTACACCAAACTTTGCGTGAAAAAGTTAACCCTTAGTCCCGTTTAAATCTTCCCTCTCTCATCCTAAACGAATGGATTTCATTTCTGGACTCCTCCAAACAACTGAAAATACTTTGTCTATTTACCTCTACCTACGCCCATCATGACATTAATAAAAATATTTAAAGGTCACCCTCAATCCTTAGCTTTAATCAAACACACTTTATATTACGACTTAAAATACAAAAGAAAAATAACTGGCATAGCTTTAACTTGTTTGAAATAATTAACAAGATAATGCATCGCTTAATGACTAGGCAGCATTCGATAAGCAAAACCTCAGCAAGACAATTTAGCAAAACAGTTAACGTTCTCACGTGCTGCCTGTTTCCAGTGCAGCAGAACGGAATATCGACAGGAACAGTCTGCACCTCTCCTTTAGAAGAGGAAGCCTCTGGTCTAACATTGCAGCAGCACAGAACTCAGGCTGTTCGCTCAGCAGCAGTAGAAATCTCCTCACTAACAGAAAACACAACTAAAAAACGCTTCTTGAGATCAATCATTCTTCTTTTATCTTTATATATATTTTTAAAGAAACACCAGTAGAGAATTCACATGCAATTTAACGATTGCCTGTTTGAAGCAAACATTCTGACTCCTCTGTCACAACATCTCAGTGCAAGAGAAACAGACAGAACACATCTCCTTTTAAGACACAGTAGCGTCACACCTGCAACTTGCAAGAAATGTGAAATATTTGCCAACAGAATATTGTAAAGCTCTATGTTACAATACCGTGTTGGTATTGTGATATTGTTTCCCACGTGCTTATTTTCGCTAGACTACATCCTCAGTCTTGCTAAGTATACATGGTTAGACTCAGATGATATTTTAATTCTGACAAAACATGAAGTTAACTTGGAGCAGGGATGTGAGAGAAATTGTCGCGTTTACATGTTAATCAATTGAAACCTGCACCTTCATTCTAACCGATTAAAGACTTAGTAACTATCTGGGTTTGTTCAATGCATTCGCACAAGTCGCATGACCCTTTGATCTTTTACCAATACATTCTGTGTCCAACGTATTCTCTCCCACTAGCTTCCTGAGGGAGGAGCGGGGTCTCCAAAAGTTTGCAGTTTCACACAAACCTCGTGGAGTCTCACCCTGTGTTAATTTTTTTAATACTTAGACAGAACAGGTTAAGAGCTATTTCGAAGATTTTAGGACATTCATTTGCATATCAGCTGTTATTTTGTTTATAACTTCCGGGTCTTAATCAGCATTTTTGAGCATAGGTATCTGTCTTCACTATTCGGAAGAAGTTTTGTACCCAACAATCTAGAATCCATACACAGCACACGCTCTATATGAACCTCAGGGCATTTTGTGATTCTCACCAATGTTGTCTAGAATAGTACATGTTGCAATCTTTTGCCAGTGAATGGCAGGCACAACTGCTTTCCGTGTTTATTACTCCAGGGTAATTATTGTCTCATGGAAGTGATAAAGAGGAAATAAATCAATTGGAAATTCAATTTGTTCTCGAACATGATTCACTGCTGATTTACTTAAGAGATTGATTTTCATGGGCTCTTTAATTTCGATGGCGCATGCTAAGTGGATGGAAAAGCGTTTAGCAAAACTTTAGATCACAGCAACAGTGGACGAGATCGTTGTTCGATTATGATCTAAACCATTCTTTCATAAGTTTAATTCAGTCAGTATTTTGCTTTACTTATTTTTAATATCCCAATATTCGTCATCCATTTAAATAATTTTCTGCACCAAGTAACATGTTTTAAAAGATAGCATGGAAAACGATTGTTATGTGAATCATTTACTACAGTGTGGAAGGTGATAATCTCTGAAGAACCGTTTGAGGAACGTTCAGCTTTGGATTTACACAATAAAGGAACCCAAGAATGCAAGGTCAAAATTATGTATTAAATTTCAAGCGAGACTCCTATGCACTGTCTGTGTTACCAAGCATACCTAACATTCAGTGTGATGGATGGCCGCGTTGAAGTTTTTAATATATATCTGCCTATGTCAAAGAAACAAAAACGTTCGTACTTATAGATTAAAAACTAGGACACGCATACTTAAAACTAAAAATCATACAACACCAGGTTATAGTCCAAAAGGTTTAATTGGAAGCACTAGCTTTCAGAATGCTGCTCCATCATAAGGTAGTTGTGGAGTGTAAGATACTTCATATCTCAATGTTTTAATGACTGTAAGAGTATCGTTTTCAACCTTTCTTTTTTAGACAACTCCTCCTGAACAGTAACAACTTAGGGTATCATCTCTGACCTGGCTCTATTGTAATTAGTCTTTTACTACATAAAACAATTAAGCTCCAATTCAGATGCTGCCTTGTCATTAAAATAGAAAGTGGTTGATTCCCAACACTTAGAACATTTCTGGATATGCTTTATTATGTGAAACGAAACATTATAATATCTCTTCACAGCACATTTGATATCTAGTACACTGGAAATACATAGGAGATTCCTCCCAGTTAAAAAAAAATGCTTCCGTTGGTGTCGTATCCTATTTATGTGGCAATGTCTAAGGTATCTTTTGGAAATTCTGAAGTATTGAATGCATTGGTGACTTTTAATCCTCCCTTTTCGATATATGGTCAAAAGACAAACAATGACTGGGGGGGCGGGGGGGGGGGGTGGGGGGGGGGGTAGGGGGAAGTTTGTTGGACGTGGAATGTTTATAAATACTGAAATGTTGATTGATTATGGTTTATGTTTTGCTTATGCTCTTTGTTTGGAATAAAATAAACGACAAACTGCTTTGTGAAATAAATTTTGTCATTTCAAAATGAACAACTGTTGTCTGGAAGTAGAATTGAAACTATTTTAGTCAAGTTCTCGATCAGTGAAATATAAATGTGAATGAAAAACAAAGGTTATTAGGAAAGAGGCGAGATAGGGAACATGGTGTACAAAATATTGTGTAAATGTATGTCATATTTAGATGATAATTTGAGTATTCCAATAATTGCAAATATTCCAAGTACAAAATCATTCTCAATTTCCAATAATTTATTTCTTCTGTGCGGATCACTGAACGAGATGAATTTATTTTTCAGATTGGTGAAATTGTTTGGAAGTTATTGCTTCCATCAGATTCGAATTATTCCTCACTGAGTGAGCTACGTTAATCAAATTCCATTAATAACTATGATAATTTATCTATTTGTTTGGTGACTTGTGCATTATGGTGCGATGCATTATTTCCTCTGGAAATCAATTTGAAACTTTAATCTGCTCATTTATCATATAGCATATTATATTCCTTTTTCTATTTGCTACAAGTGAAATTGAACCTTGGCTTGCGCATTGTGATACGGACATGAAAAGTATAAAGTGTAATGTCATTGACCATATTAAATATGAAAGAAGTGAACACAATGGATGCTGTTACCGAAACAAAAATGAAGATAACAATCCTGAGTCAATGTGTGGCTTCAGTCTAAATTTACTTGACGTTTGTGATTTAATCAATTTTCTCCAACAAACATTCACAGAATTACAATGTACTGAGTCAAATGAAAATGAAAAAAAATCTCAATTCTTAAAATGACCTGATATCATTCTAGTGTTGTGGCTGACTGGGGAACATCGGAACTGCCCCTTCAGTAAGTGTACATACATCAGCCTACAACTTGTAGAACCACAGGAAATCACATCACTTTCATGTCTCTAAAACAAAGAAAAAATTCCTTTCGCACTGTTGTCAAAATGGTGCACAGAACTCCAGATACGACCAGTTATTCATGCTGCTTGAGTGTTTTCTTTGAGTTGGGGCCTGTTCCATTTAATGAAATGGTAACAAATATTCTGCTTGGATGCAAAAATTAAAGAAGTTCAGATATTTAAGGTCTGTCATTGGGAAAATATTGGAAGCTAATTTTCAACAACTAAATAGAAAAACATATGGATAAGTTGAGAAATCAGCATGGTTTTGTGAATGAGAAATCGAGTTGACCAATGTTGCTTCTGGGCAAGAAGGTGGCAGAGTAGTGTCCTCACCAGAGATTGTCTGCTTCGACCACTGTTCTTTCTGCTTTGATCGCTTTTTTAAACTTTATTTCTGTTACGTCTTTAGTTTTCTTTCTCTCTACTCATCTGTTGCAGAGAACTTAGTCGCTGGTGGTGACAGCAGCGAATGCGGGCCTTTGACCATCAGTCCTGATATTGCTGGTCGTGGTGAACACTTCATCAATGTTGAGAGTGTTACCAGAGCAGGATTCTGTAGTGAGGCAGCTAACATGGCAAAGGAAGGTCGCTGGGGCACAGCGTCAGCCTGGATTATGGCGTAGTTGAGGTGGTGGCCAGCATCAACTGTTGCCTGCCACTGACCTTCTGGCGGTCATTAATGGGTTAGTGTCAGTGAAAGATGGCAGCTACTAATCACGAAGGATGGTGGCATCAACAGCAAAGCCGCAGCTGGGTCTGAAGCCTTGCAAATAGTGGTGAAGCCTTGCATAACTGATGGAGGTTAGCAGCGGTGGTTAGCAGAAAAGGAATCCGGTGCGCATAAAGGGGGTCTTAGCCCAGTGTGGTGAATCATGCCAGAGTAGCGGAGAGTAAGCCCAGTCTGTGTAATCCGCGGTTGGAGCGTCTGCAGGCCCATGGCTTCAGAAAGGACTATAATGTTTGACGTTTTAACTTTGTTACTTTAGTTTTATGTTTTTTTTATATATAATGAGATTGTAGTGTTGATTTTTAAAAAAACTTATTTCTTTATTTTTCTCCTTCTACTACCAAGATTATGTACCCAATTGTTTTGTACCTAAATAGCGCAGGGACTGGCGCAATTGTCCAATTTTCACTGTACTCTTGTTCTCTACTTGTGTACACTTGACAATAAACGTCAGTCGAAATCTAAAATCCAAAAAAAAACCTGTTGCAGTGGGAGGTAAAACCTGATGCATATAATGTGCAACAAATGTGAGTACACTAGTTAACTTTCAAAAAGACGTTTGGAATGGCAATGCAAACAAAACAAAAACTTTTTAATGACTTGAAAGATTGATTGGTTGACAGGAAGTAGAACCTCGGCAGAAATGCATTTTTCTTAGCAAGATGCAAGCTACTGTGTGTCAGGAAATGTGGTTATGTCTCAATTACTTTTAATATAAATAGATTACTTAGATGAAGGGACATAATACATGTGTGATAGAATACATTGCTAGGCGAAGTGATGCGGCAAGTGGAGTATACTTAAGAAAACAGGACACGATACACTTTGAGAAGATTAATATAAATCAAATTGTACCAATGATGAGAAATTTCAGAAGACACATATGTAGACAGATCTGAGTGTCCCCTACAAGATCACAATGGGTGACATGCGTCTACAGACAAATTATAATGAAATCTCATACAATATTATCTTTTATGACGAAGGCAACTGAAAATATAATTGATCATGTTTTCATTGCCAAATTACTGGTGAGTTGGCACCTAGTATACTGTATGCTATATTGATCATGTTATTCTGCGCTTGACGAAAGTGCATTGGCTGCATTTTAGAGGAGACTTCATAGACTAATGTCTGTAATCTGGTGGACTGGCAGTGGTAGTCTTGTTAGGATAGTTTGCAGTGACTTGGTAAGTTGCCACTGGCATTCAGAGAAATAGGATGTGATGACATTTAACAAAAAAGACCTTTTTATCTTCTGCATGATATGAATATAAAAAGGTTGTTACATCGTCTGAGACAATTGAGAACCAATGATAACCACTGAAAAATATCTTCGATTTTGAATGGATAAAAGGGCGAGGTGTTTTATCTGAGATTGCTGAGACTGTTTGGAACGCACTTCCTGAATGGGGGGATGTGGGTGTTAGTGGTGTGGATGCTATGTACTTGAATGCTTTTGAAGCAGGGGTACATAAATTATTGCTTGCACAGCCGGTGAAAGATTGTTCGGGTAGGGCTTAATACGTACATGCAATTTCAATAAGGCCAGAGTTGAATATACTCGGGATGGGTGGGATAGGGTATTGGTGCATGTGTCTGAGACGGTGCTTGTATACTTTCAGGTTTTCCAAGAAGATTCATATATTTCAGTTTATGAAATTTCAGTCGAATTTGATTTTGATTTTCAGATTGCTGGAAGCCATTTGCCAGTCAGTTCAAATGGTGGAACAGATTACTTTTAGGTCACCAATTCCAGTCACTTTCCAAAGCAAGACGTGGCAATGCTGCTCCGTTATAAGGTTTTTGTCCTTGTTCTTTTTTCAGAGTTGTAAAAAAGTGGGTTTTCGAGCCAATTTAATTATTGTTAACACGCACTGCCTCAGGCAAAAGGCTTTCAAGTTTATTAAAAACTTGTACAATATATGGTGAGTGGCCAATTCTCCCAGTTCAGATTTACTCTGGTTTGGTGTGGTACGGCTTGGGTTTTAGCAGTCTGGCTGTTCAGAACAATCAGTCAGACAGTATTGAGGCAGCTGGTCAAAGAACAGCTACATGGACGAAAGTGTATCATGCTGAATATCTTTGACATCTCTCTCTCTCGCCCTCCCCCCCCCCCCAACCCCCCCCCCCCCCCTCTCCCTCCCCTGAAAGATCTTGTGTTTTATTTAACCTTTTTTTTTTGCCAAGGGGTGTTTTTGGGGATTGTTGGAGGAATTTGGGACACCATCATTCGGTTGGAATAGTCTGTTGGGTTTTTGGATTGATTAGGTTATTTTGTATTCTGTTCTATTTTGTTTGTCTTTCAATCAGCAATGTTGCAAATACGTTCTATTTTGTTTAAACCAAAGTGGTTAGGCAGGCTGCATCATTCTTGAAATATCCATACTGCACCTGCTTAGAACAATGAGCAAAGTTAAGGTCTGGGCTACTTACTTGAAATTTTTTGAACGGTTTGGCTTGTTCCATGACGAAGGTGAACAGGGTAATCATTAGAAGGTCTGTTGAATTGTGAAGAAAGCTGCAAAAATTCTGTCTAGTTCCTGTTTCAAGAGGGACATGACGCAAACAATCAATTTTGCCTTAATTTGAGTAATAACGAAGAGACTTCCAGACACGGGCGGCACGGTGGCACAGTGGTTAGCGCTGCCTCACAGCGCCAGAGACCCAGATTCAATTCCCACCTCAGGCGACTGACTGTGTGGAGTTTGCACATTCTCCCCGTGTCTGCGTTGGTTTTGTCCGGGTGCTCTGGTTTCCTCCCACAGTCCAAACATGTGCAGGTCAGGTGAATTGGCCATGCTAAATTGCCCGTAGTGTTAGGTAAGGGGTAAATGTAGGGGTATGGGTGGGTTACGCTTCGGCGGGCTGGTGTGGACTTGTTGGGCCGAAGGGCCTATTTCCACACTGTAATGTAATGTAATCTAATCTAATCTAATTCACAACTTAATGCCTGCAGCTTCACCAATGGGCGTTTGAAGAGGTGTGTGTGTGTGAGCGCGCGTGTGTCTGTGTGTGTGTGTCTCTATGTTTGTGCAGAGTGAATTTGAACATGAAAGGGAGACACTTAGAGTTGTAAAAAAGTAATTAATTTCTTAAGTAAATGATACTTTTATCTCTTGGTAACATCTCAACCACTGTCCCTTTCTACCCTGGGTTCTGCAATCAATACCAAAAGGTATTGCATCGGACAGTAGGCAGCTAGCCAGAATGGAAGCTTTACTAGTGTTGTCAACATGTCGCCTTACGTAGGAGACTTCTTCACATTTGTTCGTCATGGAGTCAGTGTGAAAATGACGCTTTTCCAAGATACCTTTGTCACAAAGCTGGTCCTTCTTTTTTGAAAAGCTTTTCCTTGGTTGAACGAGACTCTGTCTTTGATATATTTCAGAGGGGCAAGAAATCTGGCTGGACTCCGATCAACATGGTTTGGTACAGAGATGGAAAGGCTTTTGAGAGGCCTTTAGTTCACAAGAAAATAGATGAAACTTCAGGCCCAAGTGGTCATGCTTTAGCGATGACGTGTACAAAGAAAGGGGAGTGATCAGGAAGAAGGGCTCATGCCCGAAACGTCGATTCTCCTGCTCCTTGGATGCTGCCTGACCTGCTGCGCTTTTCCAGCAACACATTTTCAGCAGTTAAAATATATTAGTCAACTTTGTCATCTTATTCTGGGTAATTTTCACTGCACATATACCGAAACGAATTGCAAAGTTAGGTCTTGGGCTGTCCGCTTAAGAATCTTTTAAATGGTCTGGCCTAGACCATAACAGATTTGAAATGTTTGCGGGATTTTAAACAGTGAGTGGTAAGTGCTCGTGTCTTTATTTCGGGTGTTGGTTTGGTTGGGTAGACAAAGCTTGGGATAATAATGGCTGTTTCAGTCGCTAAAAGTTTTTTGGATGTTGATGCGGTGACTTTGGAAATTTTGGAAAAAGTGAATAAGACTAAGTTGCAATATTTAGCAGAGAAACTGGGATTGGAACTGTGTGCTTCTGCGAGGAATGGAGAGATAATTACATCAGTAGTTCAACATTTAAACTTGCTGGAAAAACCATCAGAGTCTTTGTGTTTCATTGTGGAGTTTCGTGAATTTTTTTTGTCTGTTTTAAAATCTAGTCGCCCACCTAGCTATCTTACTCCTGGTAATTACGAATGCACACTTACCAAAACCAATTGCAAATTTAGGTTTAGGGCTGCCTGCTTAAGAATGTTCTAAGTTGTCTGGCCTCGTTCATAATACCTTTTATATAGCTCAGATCTTCCAAGTTGGATTCCTGATTACTTTAATTACAATTATTTGTGAAACTTGTCCAATTCCAATTGTTTTACGAGTGTGAGCAATCGTCAGATTCTTTTGATTTCTGCAAATCCTTCTCCTTTTTAAAACCTCTGCCATTTTTAGCCCCGTGATTGGTTTTCACTGTGTCTGGCTTGCCATTCTGTTGATTCTTCCTAAATGCTGCTGAAAGTTGAATGAAGTAACTAGACTACCTCAGAGAACAGCTGTCTACACTGTCTCATGGATGGCTTACAACTAGCGCTTTACACATCTGTTTAAAGTCACATATCAGGTCTCATATTTACAGCCTTATTCAACTGAAACTTTCAAAGTCTCTCGGTAGATACATTGTGCAGACTGTTTTTAATGTTGGCATATTGTTGAGGTCAGCAGACACGTGGGCCTTCACGTAATTTAGATCTAATTCTAGGAGAAAGTGAGGACTGCAGATGGTACAGTCGAAATGTGTAGCGCTGGAAAAGCACAGCAGGTCAGGTAGCATCTTAGATGCAAGACAGTAAACGTTTCGGGCATTTAGTCCTTCATCAGGAATGTGGCACGTGGGGGAAGGGGGCTGGGAGATGAATATGAGGATGGGGTCGGGTGTGGATGTGGTAGCTGAGAAGGCAATAGCTATATGCAGACGGGGTTAATGGCGATAGTTCGAATGGGAGACTGGAGCAGAAAGGTGGGAAGGAAGATCGACTTATAGGACATTTCAAGAGGGCATACCAAATTGGAGGGTTGGCTCTGTCTTGAGGTCCAGAGAGGGGAGTGGAGGAAATTGGTGAAGTCGACATTGATGCTATGTTGGCGGAGGGTTCCAAAGCAGAAGATGAACCATCCTTCCTCCAGACGTGGGTAGCGTAGATTTGTCAGCAGAAAAGGCGCAGGACTGCATGTTCTTGACGGAGAAAAAGCAAGAGTTAAAGTAATCGACCCCCGGGTCGTGGGGCGATTCGGTGCGTTTCCCAGAGATGTTCCCTTAACGTTCTTATTAAAGTGTTTAGTCGCCTGTTCTCCCGACAGCAGCATTCTTCATCAGGTTTCACAGCTGTTGACAAACTCGAATATTTTCCACTTATACCACCATGCAAGATTTGTTTTGTATTGTATTTTGTTTCGAATCCTGCCATGATTTTATAATCATGGGGTCTCTGCAACGAGTTGAGAACTCGTGGCAACACAGCCCTCTGTCTCAACAAAACAATAAAAACTGACAGCCACAGTAATCGTGTAATTGATTGGAAAACATATCTTATATAGTGTTACCATGTAATAATAAAGGCAGAAAAATGTTTAAAGTAAATTGCCATTAATCCATCTCCAATCTGTCGATTTACTTTGACTTTCACCCTTCACAAACCTTGTATTTAATCTGGTCAGATTCAAACGTTTGCACTACTACTTTTGGAGTGCAGATGTTAAAATATTTTGCTTCCAAATATGATGACTTTAATGTTCTCAACTTCATCATTTTTAGAATGAGTATATTTCTGTAAAATATAATTGCTGAAGATGCAGGAGTAAACACGTTTCTTTCCACATGTTTGTTCAGGACAATCAAACTAATTGTAATTGCTTTGCAATGTTTGTGTTGCCGCTTGAGATTTCTCCTAAGCATAAAAGAGGCGACAAATTGACAGCAAGAGATCTGCGTAGACCGAAGACAGAGAAAAATATTCCTTCTGAAAATGGGAAATCCAGCAATCATACAGATAGAAAACATTTGTTACCCTGTTCTTGCAATAGTTGGGGTTCCAGGTAAGTGGCGAAAATTATTGAAATGATAATATTGTTACGATTACTTTTTAAGTGAATA
The DNA here is from genome assembly GCF_037043375.1 of Chiloscyllium plagiosum. Lineage (NCBI taxonomy): Eukaryota > Metazoa > Chordata > Chondrichthyes > Orectolobiformes > Hemiscylliidae > Chiloscyllium > Chiloscyllium plagiosum. The sequence continues at coordinate 41,461,687 of NW_028270173.1, forward strand.
ACAAACTCTTCTGTGGCAAAATGTTCTGTTTAATTTTGATGTCATGATATTAGTTATCATCATCAATGAACCAATGTCAAGTCTCCATTTAGCTATCATACTGCAAATTGAATCATTTGAATTGCAAGACAACTTATTCATGAATTTGGAAGAATTCACATTTAAGTGCATTTAGAAGGAGATATATACATTAACGAAATAGTGGCTTCTGCGAGTTTAAACTGCAAAATGTTTGAAAAACTCTGATGGCCAGTAAAAATACGGTGTGTTCATCGCAAGTATTATGACATGGGATAATCGTCCTGCTGAATTGTAAAAAAGCAAAACAGAAAATATTTATCCAGTGCAGTAATCGGTAAATGTTCGAGTGGCCAAGAACCATTTAAAGTAAAAATTAACAACTTTATTTATTAAAGTACAACAAAGAATAATTACCTGACAAATGTGTGCAAGTCCTTACTCTAACCTCGCTTCTATAATACTAGTCCGATAAAACTCACAGTTAAGATTTACAACACAACACTTCTAATCTAAAAACAAGGCTGTTTTCGGTTCTTCTATTTGGATTTACCTGTGTCTTCTTTTCTTATTCTTAGGAATTTCATTTTCACCGATTACTGAGCAAAAAAGGTACTTTTCAGGCAGCTATTTTTTCAGGCAGTCTTTTACACGCTGGGGCTTGTCAGTTCTTCTCCCAAGTGTTCAGTTTTCCCTGGTCTATTCATCTCAAAGCATCTGATTATTTTGTTGATTTTAAGATTGTCAATACAATAAATTCAAACTAGATTTAAGTTTGGTATTTTTAGGGGTATAATTTAAACTGATTGTTCGAATTTGCATTTATTTTTTTGTCTCCAGGCAACGAGCTAATCGAGTTGTTCGACCAAGTGTTACATTGTCACATACTGTGAACACTTGTTGCTGTGTCCATAGTTCTGCTGCTTTTAAGTCTCTTAAGTACATCTACGTCTGCGTAACAGTAAGGGTGATGATTAAAATTAAAAACATTGTTCACAATTCCAGAAAAAAATTGAACTGGATGAATAATTATGTTTAATCGTAAAAAAAGGGGAAAAATGTCACAGTCCTCATGTGATTATTCTTCCAATACAGCTTCGACCAATGAACTCAAAAAGATGATTTTCTTTTATTTCATTCTTATGACATTTAATTCTACATTAGGAAAAGACTTCTGTTAATATCGTTTTTATATACATTTCACTACTAATACGTGAATGAGCACCTTACATCTGAGTCACGAGATTTGTCCGTGCTCAATTTGTTCAACTATCAATTTTTTACGTTTCTTAATGCTTTTAGTTTGTAAGAGTAATTGCTGAGCATGCCTGACCTGGTCTAAAATAGCGTGCCACCAGTTGACTCATCATCCTGCCTTGGAAATGCTTCAAACTCGCTGGATCAATGTCCTGGAACACACTCCCTCACACCATTTTACGTACCCAAACTAAATGAATGTCATCGGTTCAAATAGGCTAATTTCAAGGGCATACACGGATGAGCAAAAAAAAACCTCAGGCAGCAATTCTCATATGTGTCATATGGTTGAATATATAAACATTCAGAAACTAAATGTTGTAGCAAAGATCGACTCACAATGATTCAATGATTTGAGAAACAGTGTCTTTGATGACTTAAAAAAGTGACTACTATGCTGAGTTCCGCAGCACCATTTTATGCTGGACCATTTCAGCTGGCTTTCAACACCAAATGCTTTGGTGTTGAAGCAATATTTCTGCAGAAAGGGAAGATAGGGTCGAAACGACCAGTCATTTATATTTCTTGTACGTTAATTTCGTGACAAAATAAGCATTTAATTGCGGAGAAAGAGCCTTTTAAATTTGTTATTTGTGCTGTTTATTGTATAGAGTATTAATTTTGTAATTATCAACAAAATTCTTCATTCGCATTCTGTCTTGATATTTTCTGTCATGTTCTTATAAGAAGAATTTCTGATTATTTTTCATCGAATATTAATTTTTGAACCATGTTAACAGATGGTAATTCATAGCATAGGAACTGCCAATATCAATAGGGAGGAAAATGGAGCTCGTGATCCAGTGCAAGTGAATGATAAGTTATGATTGTTACTTAATATGTTATGTGAATATGGCTACCTTCAGGCTGACTTATCATTGAAAAAAGGATAAGTTTTGTGATTTAAAAAAAGAATTGCAATACAAAAGTTAAAATGTATATCAAACTTGTGTCTTTTGTTTAGGAAACTGTGCATAATAAACTGTTATAGCCCAGCAAATGTATTTGGAAGCACTAACTTCCTGAGCGCTGCTCCACTGGGTGAAGGTTCAGCGCTTCTAAAGCTAGTGCATCCAAACAAATATGTTGGATTATCACTTGGTGTTGTGCGACTTTTAACTTCAGACACCCTACTCTGACACTGGCATGTCCAAATCATGCGCAAAATAAGTATGTCATAAAATGGTTTATAAAGTCGACCGCCTTACCTACTTGCACTTCTCTATGACTTTCACTAAAATGGAAGGAAATCATGACAATTAAAGGTTGTATTTCTCTGCGTGGTGGAATGTTATCTGAATGTATTTATACATCGATTTAAATCAGATTTATAAAGCTCTGAGGATGATTTGTTTCAGTTTCCTCGCAATATTTGTAGATATGGGATTTTACAAGCTGTTCAATGAAACAAGGGACAGAAACCCATTCTTTCAGAACAAAAGAACGATCTCGAAAAAAAAAAACGTGAGTGGCCTGGTTCCTTTCAGCGTAGTGTACAAATCCTGTTAGTTTAAAAAAAAACTTCGATCTCAGGAGTGATATTAGCCTCGCAACTTGCGATTGAAATGAATCATGATTCGCCTTAATGTATCAGTGGGGAATATCAGATATAACCAAAATGAGAAGTCGACCATTCTATCCCTTGAGTCTACTAAATTTCCGAATGAACTTGACATTCAGGTTCGAATTCCACAGTCCTATGCACACCTGAAAAACGTTGATCTCTTTACTTACCATCTGTAAGTTACATTCCCGGAGCTCTTCCGCGGCCATTTGAAGAGGAGAGCTCAAATGCATAGGTCTATCGAAGAGACGACAGGTATATCCTTATTCCTGTCTGTAAGTAATGAAATCTAAGCGAGGAAATCTTATCTTCCCTTCTTTAGGTCCTTGATGTGCTTGGTAAGAAATTGAGATCCGAGCAGAGATCTCTGCAGGACATCACTTGTCACAGACAACCAATTAGATAAAGCCCAATTTATGCATTAACTCTGCTTATGGGCATCTACCCAATCGTCTATCAATGTGACTGTGTCACACCTGTGATGCAGACTTTTATTAATCACAACAATGTTTCTTGTCGCAGCTTATCAAATATCTCATGTAAAATCCAACTCCATGAAGTTGTGAATTCAGTTAAAAGCATAAGTTTAAGAAACCCAAGTCAACAATATTTAAAGGATGTTATAAATTTGTTATCAAAAAAGGGAAATTAGCGACAGACCAGTGCCTTGAGTGAGTGCAGAGTTTCTAGAAAGATATCAAACGCACACAGTCTCTGATTCCATGAAAGTCGTACTGTCTTTGCAGGTTTACAAAGTACATCGGCAATTGGTGTTAATCTCAACTTCCACTGGGTATTAATCTCGGGTAACAAAAACTTCTGAAGATCCTTCTGAACCTCCTGCGCCATTTCTTTTATTTTGCTCTAATCATTGATTCCTCCTAATCATTCTCTCTTTGTAGTTAAAATTTTCCAGCCCAGAAAATATCTGAGTAAGTCTCCGTTGCGTCCCCTGCAGTGGAATCACATCATCCTCTAATGCTGGCTGCACAAACATTGGACCACAAGTTATGCTTAACTCATCAGTCATTCTACCAGAGAGTACAGATAAACGTTGAACTTCTAAGTGTGTTGATTTTTTATTCATTCATGGGAATAGGGCAGAACTGGACGGTTTTTGTTGCCAGCTGCTAATTGATCAGAGAGTGTTAAGAGTCACATGCAGGCCAGATCAGGTAAGGATGGCAGTTTCCTTCCCTAAAGGGCTTTAGTGAACCAGTTGGGTTTTTCCAACAAATGACTCAGGGTCATCATTAGACTCTAAATTCCAGATTTTACTGAGTTGAGATTACATCACCTGCCGTGGTGGGAATCGAGCCCGATTCCCAGACCATTACTTGTGTCTCTGGAATAAGAGTCTTACGATAATATCGCTAAGTCATTGCCTTCCCTTCCAAATCAATATGAACACTATCAAGCGAAGGTCTCGTTTCATATTTCAGCGTTGTTACTGTATAGTTGAAATATTTTCATTATGGGATTGATGTTGAATGAAGTCAATATTCGACCAGTATCATTCTTCTAATGGATATCTTAAATTCATCAAGTCCAATGCGAACTGCATATATTTTTGCAATGAAAGTCAGTGTCGACTGATTTTCTTGTTTTTTTTGTCAGAATTACAAACTAGTTTTATGCTTGTTTGCAGCTAACATTGTAACAATTGTGATTCTTTCCCGTGGACGTTGCAACCTCTCCAAATGCATCACCCAATACCTAGTTGCCATGGCAGTCGCAGATTTATCTGTAATGGTATTCGACGTAATATTGTACGAGATTAAGGATTCATATTTTCCGTATTCATTCTTCAACTACACACCGATTTGCTGCGTGAACATATTCCTGATTATGGCTTCAGTTGATTGTTCTGTCTGGTTAACAGTCGCCTTCACCTTCGATCGATTTGTGGCCATTTCTTGCCAAAAGCTGCGAACAACCTACTGTACCGTTAAAACAGCAACTGTGGTTATTGCAGTGGTTTGCTCTCTGAGCAGTTTACAGTCTGTTCCGGGCTATTTTGCAGTTGAACCCCGAGAAATAATTGATAATGTACCATGGTCCTGCTCCATCAAAGCGAGCTTCTATACATTACCCATCTGGCAGGCATTTTGGTGGCTGGACACGATTTTAACTCCATTTGTCCCATTTGTTCTGATAATATTGTTTAATGCAATGACCATCAAACATATTCAACAGGCTAACAGAATCCGACGTGCACTCCGAGGAAAATCTGGTGATCAGAATTGCAAAGATCCAGAAATGGAGACCCGCAGAAAGTCAATGATTATATTGCTTGCTATATCTGGCAACTTCATAATTTTATGGATTATAACATTAGTATCTTATGTATCTGTGCAATTTACAGGTGCGCAATTGTTAGTAGCAGATTACAACGACCCATTTACTATTCTTGAACAATCTGGATATATATTGAGAACTTTGAGCTGCTGTACAAATACGTTTATTTATGCTGTTTCCCAGAAGAGCAAAGAAGAGTTAAAGAGTATGATTAAATGTCCTGTGGCTGCAATGCCTTTTTCACATAAGTTAGACAAATAATTTCACAGAAACCAGATAATAAAGATCATAATCTTATCAAATTACATCTCATTATACACTGGTACCAGGTTTCTTTTGCTGTGAGGTATTGACAAGACAAGTCGATAAATGCTTTAAAATTGGCTACTCTCTTGCTTTCACACATGTTGTTTGTTGGATGCAAGTAAAATGTGCTTCTTTCCCCCAATCCATTCCCACCAAATCTAAACAGAAACATTTTGTTAACATGGATTGGCACAGAAATATATACTTTTTTGATTGTTCATGTGCGTTGGAATTAAATGTGGTGATTTGCATGATTTTCTTTGTTTTACCTATGAGGTTGTTTAATGTTGTTGTTAATTTAAAGTCTAAATGGATTACTCCCAGATGATACACTGTTTCCAATCCATGTACAAGTTTTAGCGTTTCATTGTCAGTGTAATCCCTGTTCCCATTAGTATACGTTCAAATAATTTAAATCAGAAATATAGGTAACAAATGTTATATTGATGTTGATAATTTCTGTAAAGACGCAGTAAACTCATTGTGATAGTGATGCCTTATGAGAAATGCAGCTGCCACTGACTTGTGCTACATTGAGGTGGTAATTTACATATCATTTAACACATACTGTCGACAGTTACAAATATACTCTTGAAGGTTAAACAGATAATCTGTAGATATAATCACAAAGAAACAGCAAACACATCAATAAAAGACCTTTTTTCCATTGTCTGTGCGATTTCTCTCTGTAGGACATGTTGAATTTTCAAGGAAAAGAAATCCCTTGATCCAATTAACATCAATTGGAAGGAGCTTTGTCGTAGTGTAGTTTTGTCCCTAATGCTGAGTCAATTGATTCAGATTTAAGTTATACCTGCTCCAGAAACGTGTACACGTCTGTACAGTTCAATTAGAAAATATGCTCACTATCGTTGAAGAGTTGTCTCTTCAGTCACCAGCTATTCTATGCCTTGTCCATTGCAATGATTAAATAAGGAGTAAATGTAAAGACAATTGTGAGGTGATCAGTGATATGTAGACATATCTGTTTAAAACTTATTGAGGCACCAGGCAACATGTTTCTGCAAACATAATTGGGTAACTATTACAATAAGACCGTAAGACCTTTTCCAGCCCTCCAACAGTATTTTAAAGTTAGGAATATTTTCAAATTGCTTTGGCCCCTGGGTTATCATTTCTTGGGCATATCGATCTCTTAATTAATTCCCACAGAGTCAAATGTCATGCGACTTCGAGATTTTCCCTATGCCCAACTCCTGTAATGCTGAAACGACGACAATCTTCAAGCTTTCAAAACAATGCATTGGAACTTTTCAACAGATAATTGAAAGTGATTCTTATGTACCTCAGCGTCACAAACTTTCTGTACATTCACTAAGATTATTATTGAAATGTGATTGAAATACACATGTCGAATTTTCAACAGATACAAATACAATTTTTAAATTGGAAACAACGAAACACAAGGCATGAATTCTTTGATTATATTGTCAGGCTCAAAGCGAGTGAGCGATATTAGGGTGAACAAAACGTTCAGGGATGCAGTCTAGCCCCATTATTAAGCTGGATACATTTCCTTGTGCACAAAGTTTCCTTGCTGGCCGTTTGCACTGATAGTTGATTGTGCACATTCTTCAGTGGCTGAATTCCAGAAGTGCCCTGTAATTCATAAGTGTTCAAAAAGGTTAGTTCATATGAACATGCCAATGTTCATGTATGAAAATTACATGTGGTTGATGGACAAGTAGCATGTCACAATATTGGTGCCAATGTTGCGGTCTTCCTCAGCAAGTGGCGATTTGAACACGCCAAAAACATATTCTGGTTTCCACGTGGTATTTTAACGACAGCTGGTCTGGATATTTTTAATCAATCTGCACATATGTGCTTTGACGCACCTCTGATGCTTGTGGTAAATGATCCAGACCGTTTTGGCTCAAGTTAGAGACATTCCCATCATTCCACAAGAGCCTTTCTAACCAATAGTTTGCACAGTGAGTTTCATAAGGTCACAGCTAGTGGTGAGGTGAACTGCGAATAAAGAGCGTTTAACGAGGAAAAATGAGCATCAATTGGAAACTCTAAACAACCGCTTCCAAAATATGCACATAATGTGGGTAGGTGATCTTCATCGAAAAACGCTCCACCATTTCTACCACTCAACTTGCATTACCCCATATGGCCCAGAGCCTGGTAATCCGATAGTCTAATGAAAGATCGTGGAGTTTGAATTCAATTTATTTTTGGCTTACAGGTGACTCTAGATCCACTGAAATGTGGTTGACTCTTAACTACGCACTGGGAAATTACGGATAGACATTATATGCTGACCTATCCAGTAATGTTCTCATCCCATGAATTATCGCAAAAAAATGATTCTGCACATGGTCCTATGACGTGGGCATTTGTTTTCATTACGCTAGTTGATATAAATTAGCATATCTCACAAACATCGTAACTCTTACGTCAAAATATTTTGATGTGATTCATGACTGTTTTCTTCGACTAATTGACCATCTTATACAGAAAATTATGACTTTTCCTTATTTTATCGTTATTGGGTGGATAAGCTGTCAATTGTTTTCCTTCGTTGTCAGATTAGTCGTCTTTCTAAATGTTTCGAGAGTTATACTCCGGCCATTGGCAGCAGCAGATCTACTCTTTCAATTATCTGAAATAATTATTTTTTGAATAAAAGAACATTGTCCGAAATTACATTTTGAATTACACTTTTCTGTGTTCCTTTAATTATGTCCTCACGTCTAATATAATTATTTACTCTGACTATTTCTACAATCGCGTTCAGCTTTGAATATCTATTTTCATGTGACTCCAAAATCCAAGAATCAAATAATCCACAGGAAAAAAATCGTGATCATAGCAACAATTTATGGGCTCTTTATTTTGCATAACATTGCATCTTCTTGTGTAAATAAATCAATAAAAGTAATACATAATGCACTGGTTTTCTTTTTTAAACCTTACGTGCTACAGTGAGCCCGCTCAGATGGCTTACGTCTGCCATCAGTCATATGTTATTGTCAACTACAGTCAGAAAAATACGAAAGATGCAGAGGAATTGAGCCATAGGAGAGCTATTGAAATGCGGCTCAGAACGTAATCTTGTGGTTTTAATTTATTGGAAGATATCTGTCAAATTCTGTGAACAAATTTGACGACAGTGACTACGACCATTGCAGCAAATTCGAATAAAATTGTTCAGCTTTTCTGTTGTTACACTAACGGAGGCATTTACGCAGTGACACAGACAAAATTTAGAAATTACCTAAAGAAAGTGATTAGGACTCTCTGAAGTGAACAAATAAGCAAAATAATTACCAGTCCCAGTAACTTGAGAGTCTAGTCGAAACCTCGCTGTCTAGTGCTTCAACTGTCAAATCTGAAAATTTCTGCTAAATAGTCTCCAGGGTACAGCAAAATAAAACGCAGACTGTTTCTTACTAAAATTGGCAACATTGTTGCTCTTTCAATGCACAACATTTATTTTTAACCATAGTGTTTCATCATCATAATACCCTGACGCTCTGTTATATGACAGAGAATAAATTAAATTATTTAAGTTTCCCCAAAAATCTGCATCATTTGTATGTGGCCAGAAAATTTCAATGATGCAATCTCTCTCTCTCTCTCTTATTATGAACATGTAACATGCAGAACCACACTAAATTCTCAGCGACGTAGGCTATGGCGAGCTGAGTTATAGAATTGTGCACGATATAATCTCATGGCAATTTCCCCAATTTGCACAAGCTAAAGACTAAACATTTGAAACCGATCAATGATTTCCAAAGTGAAGCACTTATTTTAGTTGAATGCGTGTTTATCATTCAGATTGCATGCTTTACCAAACTCAACATGTAAACTACCTATCCGGAAAATTCCAGTTGGAAGCCAGAGAAGGTTGCTGATGGATCCTAATCACCACTTGCTCCAAATGATATTCGTTCAAGTGGCATTCAAGCGGAATTCACCAGGCACAAATATCTCCAGAAACCTTCAAGGGCACTGATCACATACACCACCCCTTCTTGGACAATGATTTCCAGCATGTGCCAATCACTAAGACACCTCAGGGTACATGTGGAATACATTTGTAAAATGGTATTAATCTTCAATGCTTCAGCTCGGGCTGCATCCACATCCACAATTGTAGTCCTTCAGCAATGGCACTTTGCACTCAGGGCAGCCAATGAAGTAATGGTCTGAACCAGGCTACATCTTGATGTCATAGCATTCACCGATTCTAAGTCTTTTTGAATCGTCATAAAATCACTGATTAAACTTGTTTGGCTGTTTTCATTTTCCTCACTCAGCCAGCGATACCTGGCTCACTTATTGCTGACTTTATTGACGTTAGCATAACCATAAAATATTGGAGCTTGTCATGCTTGCCAGCAGGCCTTTGTCCAGTGATGAGGAAACAACACTTGCTTCGGGTTTTCTGCTGCATCAAGTGAAGTGGAACTCCTGTTTTGGGCAGTCAGAATCAGCATCCGAATGACAGGCAGCACACAATCCATTTTGACACTGATTGTCCTAATATCGGGATTATGGACATGGAATAAAAATCAAACATCTTTATGGAAGATTAGATCAAGTGGTTTCGCTGTTGAAGTTGTTCCGGAGCAGAGGCTTAACAAGTGAACAAGTAGGCAGAGCAGAAAACGTGCCGAATGAGTAATATTTCAAGTTTGGATTAGGTAGTTTGTGGGGGGAATATGCGATATAGATTAGCGATAGTAGCAAAACACAAGACTTGGTGAGGAACTGGTGCAATATGAGGCACAGATGGAGTGTCAGTTAACAGAGAGACGTAATGTCATTTTGGCAGAGCGCAAACTGACGTTGAACCTTTTCCAATAGGTCTGGGCATTTTTTTCAAAGCGCTGAGACAAATCCTACATGGCGAACAAGCTCGGAACAGAATGGCATAGCACGATGGCACTTCTTCCACAGCTCCTCTTGAGAAAATCTAACTGTCCACCATTCAGTTTCAGCTGGATCTCCAAGTTCTTAACGTAAGATAGGAAAAAAAACCCTCTGTCTGTCACTGCAGATTGACCGTGCTTGTCGAGGTTAAAGTGAGGATTGCAGATGCTTGAGATTAGAGTCGATAGTGTGGTTCTGGAAGAGCGAAGTAGGTCAGGCAGCATCCGAGGAGCAGGAAAATTGACGCTTCAGGCGAAAAGCCCTGCATCGGGAAATCCTGCTTGTCCAGCTGCACATCAGCCTATTAAAAATAGTGACACCACCAAGGATTTCGTTCACTTCTGCGATCTTCAGTGAGTCGCCAGTTGTTTAGGAAACACAGCGTGGCACGTTGCTCCTTTCAGGGCTCAAGTTGCAGATAAACCGAGAGTTTGTTCACACATGGCAGAAAACTCGCTCGACCTCACTGACAGTGTCAATGCACCAAACTCGACTCGACACACACTTCAGCAAAATAGGTACACTCTGCTCTAAGTAGCATGTCCTAAGCTATCTTAATACCTCATTTGGAACAAGTTGCTATTCGCTAGGCCCAGTGATGGTCAGTGAACGATTTTTTCCGCCATCACTGCATATTGTGTTCTTTAAATATGTAGCAAAATTATAAATTACTGCAAACGAAATTTACAGTTTTTTTTTTCATTCACATAATTCACTGGCACTAGCAAGACCGTCTCCAATTACTAATTGCCCAAAGGAAATTTTAGAGTCACCACATTCCTGTAGACCTAAATAACATGTATGCCAGACCAGGTCAGGATGACAGTTTTCTTCCTAAAGGACATTTGTGAACCAAATGAGTGTTTCTAAAAATCGACAACGGATTCTTGGTCATCGTTAGCTTTAATTCTAGATATCCATCGAATTCAAAATCCAATATCTGCCATGCCAGGACTTTAAAGTAGTCCCCCAGAAAATTGCTTGGATCTCTGGATTGGGAGCTAGCGAAAAGATCACAAGGCCATTGCACCTCCCACCCCGCCCAAACTTTAATATTGTACTTAGTAGAATAATTAATATAATAATTTTATGATTATAAGTAATATATACATATGATTTACAGATTCGACAGCAGTGAATTAATTAAACATAATCTGTTGCTGAATAGTCTCCTCCAATCCCTCTGTTGCCACGAATTACAGGGTCGTGACCTGCCACATGATTTTAAGATTGAGATTATAAGATTTAATTCCATATTACCCGTGAATTTCGCCTTAACGCTAAGATGACAAATTCACGAGAATGTAATTGAATTGGAAATTGATTTCTAAATGAAAATAAAGGCGAGCATTGGTTTGCTTGACTCAGTGGCAACTTGCACTGTGGCCATTATTGCTGGCATGACAGCAAAGTAACTCGGAATCATGGAATAAATAATTTGAATTTAGAAGTGATATTAACTTTTTGAAAATGTAATCATGCAATGTAAATCAAAAAAGAACAGTATTTTGGCAGGAGGTTGCAGCAAAAAGACAACAAATGAACACAGCAACTGCATTTTAATTCCAGATGACATGACAATTCCATACTTTCTTTCTGTATACAAAAAGTTATCATGCGGTGCAAGACTTCAATGGATCACACCACTTCAATTGCGTACACAATGCTCTGATCCATTTTGTTTGGCAATTATGGAAGTTAACAAGAATGGGCTGAGACTTCCAGGTGTTTGGTAAATTTCACATCTAATATTTTTTGTGAGGAGCCGAGATCACAACAGACTAGTTCCTATATTTAATCGTGTCAACATCTCGAATATTGCAATATGTCAGTTCATCGCTTTCACACTGTTTAACATACTGTATACCACCTTCTGGACATAATTTTGGAAGCTTCAATCTCACGTATCTCAAATATGTCCTTCAACAGATTTATTTTGTGTTCAAGGCACCAGAGTATGCTCCTTATTTTTAAGCAACCAATTGCCACGGACACTCCACAAATCTGAATGTTTATTCAAAATAGAACATAGAACATTGAACATTACAGCACCGTGCAAGCTCTTCAACCCTCGATGTTTTGCCGACCTTTCATCCTACTGTAATATCAAACTAACCTTCAGGTTCAAATCCCTCTAACGCTGTTTTTCAAGGAGAGGGATTAAAATAGGTGAAATCAAAAATACAACCACAACAACTTTCTAAGATCTCATATTTGAAGGTGATGTAATGAAGCAAATATTCTCAAGACAGTCGAAGTGAAAATGACTCATGCTCAATGCGATTGTTCAAAAAGTTGAAACTAATGCCAGTCATTGTGGAATTCTGCAATAGTCCTTTGAGGATTCTGCAGACGTATAAGAAATCCTTGCGAACACTGAATACCTGCCTGCATAGAATCGTAAAACAGCTACTTTCAGTGCAGCAATGGAACAACCGATTATCATACACATAGAACGTATTTATTACCCTATTCTTGCAACCGTCGGCATCCCGGGTATGTCTCTGAAAATCCGTTGTTAATTGTTGTTAATTCTATTTAATGCGATCACAGCTCCTGCTGACGATCAGATGCTTCGTTTTTAAAGTGTTTGATGTGCAGAAAGTAATTGCTATCATTCACCAAACAACAACAACTTTTACATCTCAACTCGATTGATTTAACTGGCAATATTATCTATTCCAATGTTGGAATGTCACCTGTATTTTATTTTCATTTGTTGACAGAAGTTGACATATTAAATTTACCTTCGCTTTTGGAAGAGTAAATGTAAACTTTAGATTGTTATAGATACTCAGATTGTCTAAAAGAATGTGCTAAGGGAGAAGTGAGAAAGAGCAAGTGTCACATTTCCTGAAAGAAATCGACCTCAGTCTAGAATTTTACTCCACTCCTCAGAGAAGCTGCTGGAGCTACTGTGATTGTTTTTCGCATTTTATGAGGAATGCAACATATTTCGAGCACATGAGCAGGGGAATGAGATCAACAAATTCCACTTCAGTCAGCGACTTGTTTACACAGTTTTACCTTGAATGAATTTATACTATTCACTATAGCTGATCTTTGAAACAAGTGAATCTACATACTTCTTTTAGCTTGTAAAACAAACACTGTCTTCAAAGCAGCTTAAACTTAATACTTTTCCTTCATTTAAGTCTTTTGATCATGTTGTCACTAGCCTCCAGTACAGGTGAGATTAGAATGTGGATGTACTGACTTAGAACTGGAGTCTAACACTGCAGCAGAACACCTGTTTGCAGATGTAACCTATATAGTTCAGGCGTGTGTATTTGACAGTCATCCATGTGGGGCCTGAACAAAACACTCTATCAGTTTGATCTACTTTGTCCACTTATTTCAACTCTGCTGAAATGAAACCACGCAATTTTCGGCTTTTTTAAAATCCTCATGAGTTCTTTACTGAACTGCGTATATCACCAGCTGGATCTTTCAGTTACACCATGCTGATTGGATATTTCCGTGAAGATGTTTCATCTGTATGGGCTTTTCCATTGTTGCACAGGAAGTGGCTGTCTGTTTTATGATTTCATAAAAGGCAGGTCTTCAGTTTTCACTCGGGTCTCTTACATATCTGGAGAATCCTAAAAACACTATTGAGAATTTCAGAGTAACAAGGAACGTATTGGTTCACATGATCTCAACATTCTGCATTAAGTCACAGGTATATTGTAATGGGTTTCCTTTGCCATTTTTATGCCGTCGATAAAACGTCCTCTTTTTTAAATTTTACCATCAGTCTTTAATAAAGCATATCATCAACGTTTTGCCTTTCCTTTACAAAACCAGAAAGTGGGGTATTTATAATTGCCAAGTGTGGGTTTGTTTATTCAATTGCCTAGTAGCATCTTTCAAATGGAGAAGCTTCTGGAATATCGGATACGTTCTAAGTTCAACTATGGAAATTGATACAAATATCAATAGGCTGCAGTCAGAAATGATCGAACTCATTTAACGTTAACCAGATCAATACAAAGCAATCTGAAGTCATTGAATATCCTTGGGTTGTGGACACATTATCGATTGAAATTAACATTTTCGCCCTTTTACTCGTAGAAAATCATGGGAACAGTCTTTCCAGAGAACAAAACTATTTCATCTGATTTCATTATTTTGAAGCTCTCACAGAAGTGTAAGCACCAGAATAAACCACACTTGATTCCTTAAAGAGCATAAATGTTCACTGATTAATAACTCACTATGGTAAGAGTGACATTTTTTTTCTTTGGTTCCTTTCAGCTAATGTGGCAACAATTACGATTCTTTGGCGTGGACGTTGTGACCTCTCCAAATGTGTCACTCGATACCTGGTGGGCATGGCAGCTGCGGATTTATCTTTGCTTCTATTTGCTGTAATACTATATGAGATTAAGGATTCTTATTTTCCACATTCATTCCTCAACTACACCCCAATTTGCAGCCTTAACATCGCCCTGTATCTGGTTTCTGTTGACTGGTCTGTCTGGTTTACTGTCGCATTCACCTTTGATCGATATGTCGCTATTTGTTGTCAAAAGCTCCGAACAAGCTATTGTACTGTCAAAAGTGCAAATGTGGTTATGGCAGTGATATTTTCTTTGAGCATCTTACAGACCATGCCACTCTATTTTATATTCAAACCTCGTGAAATAATTGATAACTTACCGTGGTCCTGTGGTGTGAAAACAAGTTTCCACACGTTACCAGTATGGATAGCGTATTGGTGGTTGGAAACTATTTTAACCCCGTTTCTTCCTTTTGTTTTGATATTACTATTGAATGCAGTAACTATCAGGCACATAGTGCAGGCAAACACTGTCAGAAGGGGGCTCTGGCGAAAGAACAAAGGTCAGAATCTTGATGACCCTGAGGTGGAGAGCCGGAGAAAATCAATGATTATATTGCTGGCCATATCTGCCAATTTTGTACTTTTATGGAGTGCATCTTTTTCATTCTATATTTCTGTACAGTTTACAGATGCCGAATTTTTAGTAACAAATTACAATGACCCATTTACTATTCTGGAACAATCCGGATATATTCTCAGAACCTTGAGTTGCTGCACAAACACCTTTATATATGCAGTTTCCCAGCGAAAATTCAGAGATGAGCTAAAGCTAATGATTATGCATCCCCTTACTGTTGTATTGCATTTATGTAAGTTACGTTTCTCACTGAACTAAATGACAAGTCTTAGAATCTTAGTAATTTGTGCCTTGGGCCGACAAATCGTGCCATCTTCTGTCCCTTCTCTTCTTCCTGTCCAGATACATAAATCCTAATTTTCCAACATATCCCTTTTGCCATGATTTCCCAATCACAGTGCATTTTCTGTCCCTTTGGCGACATTTTGCAGCCGTCCAAATTCTTCCTTTGTTATCTTTCTCTGTAGGTTCACTAAAGGTGAGATCAAAGAAATCGGTACAATCTATCAATTTGTTTCTATATATCGTAAGTAATTAAAACTCGTGCGGATCTGAACAGTGCTGCTACAATTTCAAACGTGAAATGAAATTATCTGGGTCTTTCGTTCTTCTCAATTAACTCGCAAAATATCGATGCAAATGGGGGTCGGACGTTGGGTGGGGATGGACGGGGAGTGGTGTTGGTGCTACGGGGTTGGGGGCCGATTGCGGGAAGAGGTTAGATGGTGTTGGGGGCAGGCAGGGACCGGGTCGGAGTGGACGGGATTTGGGAGAGGGCGGTGGGGCAGGTTTGGAACATATTGGGTGGGGCGGGCAGGCGGTGCGAACGGATGGGGCGGGGTTTCACGCTCAGTGTACTTTTGCCTCGTCTCCTGAACGGGGAGCAGACCTCACAGAAAACTCCGAGCCCCAGGGAAAATCAATTAACTCAATAATCAATTACGCACACAAAACAGTGCCGACCCATTTCATCCAGATGATCGAGCTTCCTCTATACAGTGCCATGGCATGTGGATTAAAAACTTTGCAGCACTTTCATGGAGAAACTCATCCTATCTCAATTGTAAATGGACGCTCTTTTACTCAAACAATCCGACCCATTGAGCTCGTTTCTGCCCCGTCCTTTCAACATTTTCACGTAATTTGTGACATAATCCTCACTATATTCTCACTATAAATTTATTCCTGATCAAGGGCTGAAAACCAAAATGTCAACTCTCCTTCTCTTTTCGTGCTGTCTGACCTGCTGTTCTTTTCCAATGCCACACTTATTGAAGTTCGTTCATGTCTACTCAGTGCACAGAAATCAGAAATGAAAGATTTGTTGGAGATAAATCACGACAATTCCTGGCACAAGGCCAAAGTCTTTACCTGCAAAGGATTTTGTAGCACTTCAATTGCTCGGTTTCAGTTTATCTTTTGTGCTACTTCATGGATAAAAGCTAATCCATCTTGTAACTGACCATGATGTAGCGACAATAAGTTAAATTGTGGGATTGTGGTTGGTGAATGGTGCTCGGTCGTGGGACCAAGAGGAAAAAAAATGTGATAGCTGGCACAGATATTCCAATATGCAACATTGTTACTATGCGAAGCTACTGGACAGTTATAGCGTAGAGAAACCCTTTGGGCTTGGCTGAACTGACATGGCCACATTGAACGGTGGATCAGTTTTCAATTGCTCAATAGCGTACTCTTGCTCAACATTCAATTTGTCGATGAACTCTATGATACTAATCTCAGTATTACCACATTCCCAGAAGCTTTGCCATTGTTTTAAAGTTCCAACGCAGTAAAAGTTAAAAACCACACAATAGCAGATTATAGTTCAATAGGTCTATTTGGAAGTATTAGCTTATGAGGCACTGCGTCTTCATCAAGTGCTTATGGAACCGGACCATAAAACACAGAAGTTATAGCAAAAGGGTTAAAACAGTTTGATTCCTTACAATGTAGGAACAGGACTTCGGCCCAACATGTTCACACTGACACTCTGAAGGTTAACTCACCCAGATCAATTTCCCTCTGACGAATGCACCCAACACTATGGGCAATTGAGAATGGCCAATTCACCCGGCATATTTTTCGAACCTAGAAGGAAACTGGAACAAGCCCATGCAGACAAAGGGAGAATGTGTAAACTCCACACAGGAAGCCACCCAAGGCTGGAATAGAACCTGAGTCCCTGGTGCTGTGAGGAAGCAGTGCTAACAACTGAACCACCCTGCCACCCCAATGTCATGCAGTTGTAATGATATTTTAAACACAGAAGCTTTCATCTTTTGGAATGGGTTTTGCTGGTTTCGTTTTTTTTAAATATGTTAATTCCAGAACTCATTTTAAGTTACATTCTTAAAGTAGTTCCAGCTTTTCTAAAAAAATATGTGGCATCTCAGCTAAGGCAATTCATTGAAGCTGTGATGATAAAGGCTGTCTGTGTTACAATGTTGAGTCAGACTGGTTCTATTCCTGAAGTGGGACTTACAGAATCTTACATGGCTACATGCAGGTTTTTGAACAAAATAATATGTAATTCTGCAAATACAAATTCAATCCATGAACAGATGTGCAGCAGAGACAGAGTATATGTGTGCAAGTGAGCGTGAGCATGTGGGTGTTAGCACATGTGCAATAGTGTGTGTATGTGTGAGTGTGACCTTGGTCAAATTTGTGTGTGTGATGGGGTATATGCCTGTGAGAGTGTACGTGGATGGGTGTCATTGCAGGGAATGTACGTGTACATACAGGAGAGAGTTTGTGTATGAGAGAGGGTCTGTGAGAGTGGACGAATATGTATGAGTGTGTATATGCGTGCTTGTGTGTGTCTGTGAGAGAATGGATAGTGCAGTGGGGTCACTGTGACATTAACCTAAGTTCACGGTTGAGGCCATCTCCATCGGTACCAAACTTGGCTATGTGATTGGCCGCTTTGTACTCATCCCGAAGTCTGGCTTGGAGGATGTTCCCCCAAGGTCCGAGGTCAAATGTTCCAGACCGCTGGAGAGTTTCCCAACTGGGAGAGAAAACTTTCACTTAGTGATTGTTGTGTGGTGTCCATTCATCCGGTTGTTATAGAGTTTGTTCTGTCTCGCCAATGTACCATGCCTCAGGGCATCCTTGCCTGCATCATATGAGATAGACAACTTTGGCAGATTCACATGTGTACCTGCCGCGCATTTATTGGACGTGCCCCTACATGTAATAGTACAATGATGGTATCCATGCCGACACTCTGATACATCTGACAGCGGCTGCTGTGACGGGATTGTACGGTGTTGTAGTCAATGTTTTCTTGAAGACTGGGCAGTTTGCAGTCAACACTGATCTGTTTGAGCTTTGGTGGTTGTTTAAAGGCGAGAAGTGGAGGCGTGGGGAAGGTCTTGGTGAGGTGCTCATCTTCAACGATTATGCGTTGCAAGCTGTGAAACGCAAAGCTCTCTCACACACACACGCACATGCAAGCACACAAACACATGGAGACACATACACACTCCTACATAAGCACACACTCACGCAGACCGCCTCTCATACACAACCTCTCCCACATGCATACCACACAGTCAAACCCACACACGCACCCTCTAACATGTTTATACTCCATCACAATCATACACGTACTTGAACAAGCATACACACACTTTCACATGCACTTACTCCTACTTGCACAAACTCACATGGACGCACTCTGTCTCTCATGCAGATATGTTTATGGTTTGAATTTGTATTTACAGAATTGCATGTTATTTTGCTCAAAAACTACATAAATACACGTAAGATTCTGTTAGTGCCACGTTGCAAATAGAACCAGTCTGACTCAACATTGATACTCAGACAGATGTTAACCTCACACCATGAATGCATAGTCTGAGCTGAAATGGCACCTATTGTTAGAAAAGCTAAAACTATCTTGAGAATGTAACTTTAAAGGAGTTTTGGGATTTACACATTAAAGAACAGAAACTCGCAAATCTCATTCTAAAAGATGAAAGACAAACTAAGTTTGTTTAAGATATCATTATAACTGTAAGCCTTTTGCTATAAATCAGTGTGTTATGGTCTGTTTCCAAAAGCAGCTGATGAAGTGGCAGCACCTCGAATGCTAGTGATTCTAAATTAATCTGTTGACCTATAACCTGGTGTTATGAGATTTTCAACTTTATCCATCCCAGTCCAACACCGGCACCACCAAATCACGACTGAGGCTAAAAGGAGTACGTCTGCAACTAAGCACATGACAGAAGACTGCTGGTTCCGTCTGGCTAACGTTTGGAATAAAAATCAAACAGGACTTTGTTTTATTCTCAAATAACTGGTGTTCATTCAGTGAAAGTTTTAGTCGCTCATGTCAAATGGACGCTAAGTATTCAAATTCAATTAAAATGGTGAAGCACCAATATTGGAGCAGATCGAGTTTCAAAGATTTTGGAGGACGTTCCAGGGCTAGATATTTCACGGAGAAAATTAGAAATCCAGCACGAATAAGTGGGGCTTTAACGACATGTTATGACTCAATGTAGGTGTTAGCATCAGTGTGTTGCTGAGAAGTTTCATGGAAAAGATGTGTGATCTGGCTTGACTAATTCTGTCACTTGATTGTCAGATACAGCGTTTTCTTTATTTAATCAGAAATATTTCACAAGTTCAACGGTCATTTGATAAAGAATTTCCATTATTAAAATAGACATATATGATACAAAGCAATACAATATTTTGCATTTTCCTTTATTATCTATTTGTGAATAAAAGATGAAGCTACCAGCTTAAAATTTTGTGTGAATAAAACATAAATTGCAATCACGAATCTTCCTACACCCTGCCGTCTGTACAAATCTGAAAATACAGACTAACTTTAGCAAACAATGTAAATATATTCCTGAGTTTGAAACTATGATTTATGTTGATTGCTCTGAACATTATGAATGGTTATAGGGGAAAGTGTTCCAATTCAAACAGTTCATAACGCAAAAAGTCGTAACGCTGGTTCAGAATTTAAAAGGCATTCCTTGATTAATCAAAATAGAACTGTTGGCGTGGAGTTTTTACATTCTCCTCTGTATCTACTCCACCTTAAATATACGTTAAACAATAGTGCATCCATTACCTTTTGATAAAGGGAATGATAAAGTTTCACCACCCTCAAAGAGAGAAAAGAAAATCTATTTCCTCATCTTTGTTTTATTCGTGTGCTTGCAAATTTTAAGCTATGACTCGCTAGTTCTACACATTACCCCAAGAAGTCCCGTCCTTTCAATTTGACATGACAAAATCCCCTCAAGATCTTAAATACTTCAGGTCAGTCACCTCCCAGATTTTGAAAGTGCACAGGGCACAGGCCTACCCTGGCTAATCTTTGCTCAAAAGTTGATCCACTTATTCCTAGCATTAGGCTACAATACTTACCTGATTAGTTTCCAATGCATGAACATTCTTCCATACGCATGCAAATCAATAATATACACAGTATTCCAGATACATGCCCACCAATGCTGTACATAATTGCAGTTTCACCTCCCAACCATCCCACAATTTTTTCCGCTCAATAACGTGTGACATTCAATTAGCTTTCCTGATTGTTTGTGATAGCTTCACATCAGCGTTCGGCAATCCATGCACGAGGACACGCACGTTAATCTGTTCCTCAGATTCCTGCAACCACTTATCATTTACATGATATGTTTTTTTTTGCTTCCTCTTCCAAAAATCAACTATTTCATACACCACATGCTGCACGCCTCTCCAATTCTATTCCTTTTTCTCCAGATCTTTGCTAAATCACATGGACAACTAAGTCCCCCTTCGAGCTGTTTATGTCCTCTTCATTGTACATATGTACTTGAAAAAAGTGCCAATCTGTTGGTGCTACCAACTTTCTTTCCAAGCAACGTAAAGTAAATGCCTAGCCTGTGTTAAGTTGAACACAAACAATGAATTGCATGGAAGCCCTGCAGTTCGTGCAGCTTCAAGCCGAAACAGCATTAGCTAATACATGATGCCCTGGAAAAGAGGCCCCACAAATACCTGCATACTTGATGATAGAGAAACCCAAGGAAAGCTAAAATAATTCCAATCATCTTCTGTCAAGTGAACAGTCGAATGGAAGATTTATCTCAACTTATTCGTCAGTTGCTCAGCATTACAAATGATGTTACTGAGTGAATTAAGTTTGGTCCAGGCGTGTTTGAGACATGCCTTAAGGAACTGAAGTACTGAAAGTATATGCAACCTGACAATGTTCTAGCAATAGTAGTGAGGGTGTACATGAAAGGTTAACCAGCCAAACTGATGCAAAACTGGCAATGTGGATATTTCAGTAAATATAATAAATATAAATAAGTACGTCTAAAATAAAATGTATCCAATCCTTCTAATCATTTTACTCTTAATCCTGATAAAGTGATGGAATTAATTATCAAAAGTACTGTCCAACTGCAATTTCTCAGGGGTTGGGGATTTTATGTCAGAAAATGATTTCTTTCCTTAATACATGAGAAGATGCAAATACGCTGTGCAATGGATTATTATAAATGTGGAAGAATGAATGCAACTCAAAACAAAATCACGAAGAACACCACCATTCAGCCCATCATAGCTTCAGTTGTGCATGCCATGTGTAATATTCACTGCAGCAAAGGTTGGATTGGTGATCTGAAATCTCGTTCCTTACCTGTCATCTGCATTATTTAAAATGACAAGGGAAGCCAATGCATGGAAGCAATGCCAACTGCAGATTTTGCTACAAGCCACACATTCTTCAAATTTGGATCTATTTTGTCATTTGTAACACCTGCGTCGTTATGTGAATGGATCTATATTTTTAAGTGAACTGTGGGCCTATTTAATGTACAGAGGACTGCAGCCTGTCAAGGAGGTAGCTGACAGGACACTTACTTATCTGTAAAGAAGTGACATTTATCAGTTTGCATTATCTTTCATATGGATACGTGTTTACCTTTAACAGTCATCTCGGCCACACAAGGTTTTCGACAAATGTTATGTGCGTAAATGTCATTCCTGAATGAGTTACACACCTTTGTATTTTATTTCCTTCTGAGCTTATATCAGGTATGCACAGCGCATTGAGCAGATATATTTATGCTTCGACAGTACTTAGAAATGTATTTTCAGAAAATAATCTTCTGAATTAGTACTGCATCACATGTGCCTGCAACAACTTTGTAGTTCCATTTTCAGTCTTCAAATTAATTAATTTCTTCTTGAATGTTTTGTGATATATTTGCTTTTCCTGACTGGAGCTCTTTGACCAATGGTAATCAAAAAGGATCATTACTGGAATATCTAGTATTTGGAATTTATATATCAATAGTTTGGATGAAAATGTAACTGATCTGATTCAAAAGTTTGCAGATGACATGGAAATTAGCGGCATAATCGATAGTATGAAAGGACACTGGAGAATGCAGCCGAATATAGGTCACATGGAATGTTGGGCACAGCAATGGCAGGTAGAATTTAAATCAGACAAGCGTGAGGTGATGAATTTTGCGAGGTCAGATACAAGAGGGATTCCTATTGTAAATGGCTCGGCCCTCAGCAACATTGAGATACAGAGAAAGCATAATGTTCACGTCCATTGTTCCCTGTGGCAAGGCAAGTGGATAAGGTGGTACAGAAGGCAAATTGTATTCTTCCTTTCATCAATCAGTGCATTGAGCATAAAAAGCTGATATAACGTGATGCAACTGTATACGAATCTCATCAAGCCACATTTGATGTAATATCTGCAGTCCTAGTCGTCAAACTATAGGTGAGATGTCTAGGTTTGGAAGTGATACAGAAGAAGTTTACCAGGATGTTGCCTGAATTGGAGTATATTAGCTAAAAAGGCAGGTTCAATAAACGAGCATTGTGTTTTACAAGAGCGTCAGAGGACTGGGGGCAATCTAATGAACGAATATGAAATATTGAGAATGAACATAATGTATCGTGTGGATGGTCTGAATCTCTTTCGAGGGTGGCAATGTTAATGTTCAGGGAGGGGGAGAGTTTAAGGACAGAATCACATAAGTTGTTTTGTGCAGAGGATAGGAGGTGGCTGGAACACGCTGACAAAGGAGAAGTAGAAGCACGTTGGACAGCAAAACTTAGAAACATCTAGACAGATGGAATAAAAGGATATGCATCATGTGCAGGCAGAGATGATAGTCTAGAAGAGTATAATTTTCAGCATATTTCTAGTGGGCTGACGGGCCTCTTAACGTTCCACACTGTTCTGTGTTCTATTTATAACGCATATTGATTAATTGTTTCAGATTCAGAAGTCATGTTTCTAAGTCTTAAAACAATTTATTATGATAAATTTCATGCGCTATTTGCCCCAAGGAAGATGCTCGTTGATTACAATTTATTTCATTTTTCATGCTATAAATTGACACAGAAGCCAAATGCGTGTCTCTGCATAATTTTGGATAATAAGTTCACTTTCACACAAATGACAACAATTTAACTATACGTGTAATATTTCACATTGAATGGCTGATTTGCTCTGGCACCATTGGTGAAGCTCTTGCTTGAAGCTTTGACAGTTTGAATGTACAGGGATAATATTGGGCGTTGTATTTGTGGAAGTAAAAATAAAGTTTTTTTGCGATTTTATTCTCAACTATCCTATGCTACTGATTGGCAATATACATTGTACATACGTATTCGAAGAAATTATTAATGATTTAGCATGCTTGCAAAATACGATTATAACCAGTTTATTTCATTTCTTGCAGCAAATCTGTTGACAATTGTGATTCTTTCCCATGAACTTTGCGACCTTTTGAAATGTGCGACCTTTTATTTCGTGGTTGATCCGCCTGTTCTGGTATTTGATGTAATATTCTATGAGATCAAAGATTATTACTTTTCATATTTATTTTTAAACTATAAACCAATTTGCACCCTGAGCATTGTCCTAAATATGGTTTCTGTTGAGTGCTCTGTCCGGTGAACTGTTGCATTCACTTTTTACTGATTTGTGGCTATTTGTTGCGAAAGGATGCAAATAAGTTATTGTACTGTTAAAACAGCAACCATGTTTACAGGAATGGTTTGTTTTGTCAGCAGCTTACAGACTGTTCTGACCTACTTTGCATATGATCCTCCAGAAATAATAGACAACCTGCCGTGGTCCTGCTCTGTGAAAGTCAGTTTCCATGCAATACCCAGGTGGATTGCATATTGGTGGATGGAAATTATTTTTAACCCCATTTCTTCTATTTGTTTCTGTCGTAGTTTTCAATGTTCTGACAATTAAGAGCATTGTACAGATAAATAGAGTTAGAAGAGGATTCAGAGGAAACACTGAAGACCTGAAGTACAATAATCCTTAAATGGAGAATAACAGAAAATCGATGACTATCTTACTGGCCATATCTAGAAACGTCGTCAGATTATGGACTGCAACATTAACAACTTACTTACTTGTGCAGAGGTAAAAATATTAGTAGCAAGTTACAACGACTCATTCACAAATCTGGGACAAACATGCCACATACTTAGAACATTGAACTGCTGCACAAACCCCTTGTATTATGCAGTTTCGCAATGGAAATCAAAGGTAAGCTTAAGAGTTTGATTATGCGCCCGATTTTTCTGCTAAACTGTCTCTTTAGTCACGCTGGTACTTCTGTGAACAAAACAATAAATAGAAACGTATTTTCAACATTTTATGATAGAGAACAATCTAAAACAATACACCATTGTGAACTTCAGCAATACTTTCCTGCATCGCACGAACAGAAGCCAACACCTCTGTATTTTTAATTTATTTTGCTGGCTTCCGGGACTTCACTTTGCTTAATTTAAAAAAATACAATTACCCATCTTACTTTCTAAACTCACAAGCATGTTTTAGTTAAATTGACACAACTTCGGAATTATTTGGCACGAAGAAGAGAAGCATAGAGTATTTTCCAAACCGTAAAAGGCTTCAGAAATCTCTATTACAAAGGCATTTCTTCTTCAGGATTCTCTTTAAGCTAACAAGCAGTTTCCAACAGCAGTGAAGAAGACAAATGCAATGTTACTGTTCATTTCAAGTGTGCTGGAACATCGAACATAGAACTAAACAACGCAGAACAGTGCCTTCGGTCCTTGATTTTGGCTGACTTGGGAACTAATCTAAAACCATTCCGCTTACACTATTCCAACATCATCCATATGCATATCGAAGGACTGTTTAAATGTGTATAATTTGGCTGAGTTAACTATATTGGCAGGCGAGGCATTGCACGTCCTTAACACTCTCTGAGTAAAGAACCTACCTCTGACATCTGTTTTAATTCTATCACCCCTCAATTTGCAACTATGCCCCCTCGTACATGCCAACGTCATCATCCTCGGAAAAATACTCTCACTGTCCACCCTATCTAATCCTCTGATCATCTTGTATGTCCCTATTAATTCTCCTCGTGGACTTCTTCTCTCGAATGAGAACAGACACAAATCCTTCAGCCTTTCCTCATAAGTACTTCCCTCCAGGCCAGGCAACATCCTGGCAAATCTACTGTGCACGTTTTCCATTCTTCCACGTCTTTCCTGTAATGGGGCAACCTGAACAGTCCACAACATTCCACGTGAGGCCGCACGAGCGTTTTATACATTTACGACATGACATCACGGCTTTGAAGCTCAATTCCTCTACCAATTGAACCTAACACACCGTATGCCTTCTTAACAGCACTATCAACCTGGGAGGCAACTTTCAGACGTCTATGTCCATGGACACGAAGGTCCTTCTGCACATTCACACTACCAGGAATCTTCCCATTGAATCAGTGGACTGCCTTCCTGATGCACTTTTAAAGTGAATCACCTCACATTTACCTGTATTGAACTCCATTTGCCAACTCTCAGCCCAATTCTGCAGTTTATCCACATCCCCGCAACCTGAAACATTCTTCCATAATGTCCACCACTCCACTGACTTTAGTGTCATTTGCAAAATTACTAACCCGTACACCTATGCCTGCGTCCAAGTCATTTATAAAAATGACAAATACCAGTGGTCCCAAAGATCCTTGTGGCACACCACTAGTAACTTGACTCCACGCAGAATATTTTCCATCAATCCGCACTAGCTGCCTTCTCACAGAAAGCCACTGTCTCATCCAAAACTTTAAATCACCTCAATCGTATGCCTCCGTATTTTCTCCAAAAGTCTCCCATTTGGAAACTTTCCGAAAGTTTTACTGATTCCATGTACATCACATCAACTGCCCTACCCTTGGTCACCTTGAACACAGCCTACCCTTGTTGAAACCAATTTGACTGTCTCATATCAAATTGTTGCTTGTGAGATTATTATAAATCCTATCTCTTATACTCCTTTCCAAACTTTTCCTACAACAGATAAAAGACTCATTATTTTTGGATTAGTGGTGCTGGAAGAGCACAGCAGTTCAGGCAGCATCCGAGGAGCAGCAAAATCGACGCTTCGGGCAAACGCTCTTCATCAGGAATTCCTGAAGGGCTTTTGCCTGAAGCGTCGATTTTGCTGCTCCTCGGATGCTGCATGAACTGCTGTGCTCCTCCAGCACCACTAATCCAAAATCTGGTTTCCAGCATCTGCAGTCATTGTTTTTACCTAGAAGGCTCATTAGTCTATAATTAACTGGGTCATCTCTACTTCCCTTCTTGACCAAGGGCACAACATTTGCAATCCTCCAGTCGTCTGGTACTAAACCTCTAGAAAATGACAACTCAAAGTTCAAGGCCAAAGGCATAGTCACCTCCTCCCTAGCTTCCCAGAGAATCCTCGGGTAAATCCCATCCTGCCCAGGCAACTTATCTACTTTCACACCTTTTAGAATTGATGACACCTCCACCTTACTAACCGCGATCCTTTCGAGTCTAATAGCCTATATCTCAGTCTTCTCCTGTGTAATATTCTTCTTGTCCTGGGTGAAAACAGATGAGAAATATTCATTTAGCACATCTCCGATCTCCACAAGGTCCACACATAACTTCCAATTTCTGTCTTTGACTGGCCCTCTTCATGCCCTAGTCATCCGTTTATTCCTCACATACCCATATAAGCTTCTGGGTTCTTCTTTATTCTACCTGCTATAGACTGATCATGTCTCATCCTTGTTATTCTTAACTCTGTCTTGAAATCCTTCCTATTTAATCTATAGCTCTCCATCTCCTCATCTGAACCATCTTGTTTCAATGTCACATAAGCCTCCCTCTTCGGCTTAACAAAAGATGCAATTTCTTTGGTAAACCACGGTTCACTTACCTTATTACTTCCTCACTGCCTGACAGGGATATACCACTCAAGGACACGCAATATCTGTTCTTAAACCAGCTCCATATTTCGATTGTCCCCATCTCCTGCATTTTGCTATCTCATTCTATGCAGGAGCAGAAATGGGATTCGGAGGCTGCATATGATTCTGCTCAGTCTGCACTTGGAATTATGTAAGCAGTTTTCTGCCTTATGTCTCAGTAGTTGTGTACTGGTGTTGGAGGAGATCCAGAGGAAGTTTGCAAAAAGTAATCTGGGCATCAAGGGAATGTAATATGAAGAAGACCGTTGAGGAGTCTTGTTCTGAAATCAAATGAATTTCGAAGGATGAGGGTGGAGGGGTAATTGCGTAGGGGGGATTAAATTGAAACATAAGTACTACTAAGAGTTCTGGCTGGTGTGAATGCTGTGAATATGTTTGCACGCAATAGAGAGAGCATCACCTGAAGGTAGAGCGCCATAATGAAGTGACTACCATTTAGAAATGACATGTGGAGGATGTTCTGCATCCAGATTGTCTGTACTCTGCAGAACTCAATGTGACACAAGGCTGTGGATGATAAGTCATTGATGAAACATTAAAGACAGAGATAGTGGATTTTTGAATAGTCGAGCGGATCAAGTTTTGAGCGGTGAGTCTTGGAGAATGAGATTGAGCACTTCAGGATTATCAAATGGTGGAGCTAACTCGATGGACTAAATGGCCTAATTCTGCTGCAATATCTAATGGTGTTGTGGTCTTCTTCCCCTTCTTCTGATGCAAAAGATTTAGATGTGAAGTCAGATATTTGTGTTTGTGTTGTTGTGTATTCCTTTCCACGTCTAATTAAACACATGCAGTAAATATCTAAATTAATCATGATCCTTCAAATCCGTAAAGCAGGTTGTGGCTTTTAGATTTATTTATTGGATGTTCTGAATAATATATAATCCAATATGGCAAGAAGTGCTGATTGAGGATAAATGACTTGTTTTTCATTTATAGCACCTTGTAGCATTGATTTGAACATTGCAACTAAGAAAACAGAGGGAGTTAGCGGATCATTAAGCCTCAGAGTGTGGTTTTGTTTCAGTGCTGTGTATGCTGGAAATCCAAATCCCCCAAAAAAAACAACTGGCTAATCTCATTATGTTGACAAGCTGCTTAGAAAAGACAAACTGAGTTAATATTTCCAATTGTTATGGCCACATCTTAAGCGTGAGCCCTAAACTGTTGAGATCGTCCATCATTTACCGTTTTATTAAACGTAATTCTTATGCCGACTGCTATCTCTCTGTTCCCCTTTGTGGTAGGTTTGGTTAAATATAATTCGGATACACCCGCCACATGTTTGCTAGATTATGGGCGAGTGACATTATTTATAAGATGACTAGTTGTGAGTTCCCATATATACGTTTATTGATGAATTTCAAAGAAATATGAATAGTGAACATTAGTATGGAAACTTTCGCAATGCAGCAATCTACATTATATGTAAAGGATATTCTTGGATAAAATTAACTTGAAACAAACATGAGTAACAGGCAAGTGGATCACGTCAGATAGCAATACTTCTCAAAGCACGTCCCTCATATTTTGCTGTGTCACCACAGATGTCAGTTACATTGTAGATCTGTCAATCTAAAAAGAGGTTACGTTCTTCCCTTCCAAACACCTAACGTCATTATTGTCTTAAAGTTCACTCTTTCATAGACTATATTAAAGGTTTCTACCATGTGGCAAATCAACATACTTTCCTTGTGTCCAGTAGATTCCTCAAACTCAATTGCTGCAGTGAGAAATAGGCACGGCTACAGCAATTGAAGGACAACCAGCTTCACCAGGAAGTATTGCACCTGTTCTATTTACTCCCTGCTTTCTAACGTTGCTCACTTAAATCAAAGGAATACTACTTCTTGGCCTTTGAACACTCGGAGCTCGAGTTGAATTCAAGTGTGACTTGCTCAACGGATTATTCCCATATCTTGACGGCTCTATAAACTTTTATGAGCTCTGCACCTCGTTAAAGCCCTGCCTGGACCTACTGACTCTTTAGTCTTGCCTTGAATCTTAACTTGACAGGAATTGCTAAGAACTTTTGGACATTGCAGTCAGCATCAGTTGTCGAGAAAACTGTCGCCTTCACATCAGCACACCTTCTCACTCATGTTCTCTCATCCTGTAAATTTTAAAAACTGACAAAACTTTGAAATACTTTGCGGAGACCCTTCATCTCAATGAGTCAACTTCTACAAAATTGACAAGCTTGTGTCCATTGTACCAAAGTAGTACTCAATGCAAGTAATAACTTACGAGAGTCGAATTTGATAACCACTTTCATGCATAATTTTCAAGCATTTCAGGCTTAGACTGTTCTGATGGACGAAGAAGAAACGGATTTAATCACAGGCTAATTTTGAAAGACGTGTGTGGTATTTTTTAAACGAAAAATATGAAGGAATGTTATTTTCTGTGAAATAGACAACCTCATGCTCATAAATGAAACTCTGCAGTCCAGTCACACTGAACTTTTGGAACGCTTGGCAACACAACCAGTGCAAACAGAGTATCAATTGAAATTCATTACTTGATGTTAACCTGTCAATCTTGCTTTTTTTAAAAATTGCATACTGCGAAAGCTAAATTGTCTGTCAAACAGTTCTTCACAGATTATCACATGTCGCTTCAGTAATATATCATAACTGTTTTTAAAAAACTGTCTCAAAGCAATTATCATTTCTCATACTATATCCAAAACATGTTGCTTTGTGCAGAGAATTATTGAAACTTAAGACTAATATTGGGATGATTAAAAGAAGACAAGCAAAATGCTGGCCGAATTAAACTTGTTTTATTCAAGTCCAGCTTAGAAGATAATCAAATATCGATCTCATTCGGTGTTGTTGTGATCTGAAATTTTGACACATATTTTTCAAAACCTCTTGGCAATGGGACATCGAAATTGCAAAGACCGGAAAAGTCCATTTTCCATGCAAATTATTAGTCAACAATATTAAGAATTATCTCTCAATTCATTTCTTCGTTATTTATGACTTCTGTAAGTAAATAATGATCCTGATACAACACGCATGGTAAACACTTGTGTCTGGCATTCAGTGAGAAAATATTGAAAAGTGTACCGTTGCAGACTACAATTGTGACCGTTCACAATTCCCTACTATTGACAAAGAGTATTTGGTCTGTTGAGATTCTAGTTTGCTCAGACGGATATTTCTCTGAAATGTATATCATTTTAAAATGCTGATTTAAGGCCGGTAATATGCATAGTGTTTTTTTTCAAAAAAAGTACAAATTAATTGCCTGGACTCCTTGAAACAGCTCTTACCCTAGAGTGAGAATTCTCATAAGCATAGCAAGGCTGAGGACGGAGCTGAGCGAGAATTTGCTGTTCAGAAATTATTTCTCTTTACAACACCAGGTATTGCAACAATATTCTATTACCAAATGCTGTTACATTTCTTGCGAGCCGCACGTGTACCTACACTGCCTTTAAGAGAGGTGTGTACTGTTCTGTTCCAAAGTAGCTTTGGAATAGTTCCTTCAGACAGGCAGTGTTTTAAATAATTGCAAAACTTTCCTTTTTTTTTCAAATATAAAACATATTACTGAATAGACTGAAGAAGGCTTTTAGATTTACCTTCAGTTCATGAGAGATTTTCTTCTGATGCTGCTCTAACAACCTGAGTTGGCAGCTCACTGAATCTCACACAAGAGGCACCCTCTTCGAAGAAAAAGAGACAGACTGTTTCTGACAGTAATTTGTTCTGCTGGATTGGAGAGGGGCAGCACGTGAGAATCTTAACTGCTTGGCTAAGTTTTCTTGTCAAAGATGTGTTTCAAGATGCTGCCTATAATGCAACAGAAAATGACTAGTGGTTAAGTAATAAATTATATTGTGATGTATTACAAGCGCGTTAAAATCGCTGCCCTCTCTTTGTATTCTAACTGTGTATTAAGAATAAAATGTATTTAGATGAAATCGAATCAGAGTTGCATAACAGCACCTGACGGACATGGGAACACCGCAATTTATATTTACAAGTCAACACCATGTTGACTTGTAAATATATCATCACATCGTCACTGTTGCCAAATCAAATTGATGGAAATCCATCCCTGAGGGCATTGTGCGTCATGCATTAGGTTTTCGAAGGCAATTCACCAGTAGATTCCCAAGGGTGACTTTGGACAGGCAATACATTATCTCCAGCCAAAGACGCCTATATACCCCAAAATAATAAAAGTTATGTGAGGCCATGAATGATAACACTGCTGGATAGATGTAGATACTTCGTTATTTGTCCTTTGATACTGTCATGTGCCAAAAGCACTACTTCCACTCTTATTTTGCCTTTTTTTTTTACCGTACATATGGCATCTGAAACTTTGAACATAGAACTGCTGGTCCTATCCATCACTCAGCCAAGTGACAGCTGTTATGTCACAGCTCAATTTTCCCAAACATGTCCTGAATTCATCAGCCTTACCTGAAAGACTGCGTGCTTTGCAATAGATGAAGTTTTATTTCTTCAGAGTTACTTCATTCTCTGATTCCCTCCCGTCTGTCTTTTCTTGTTCACTTACTATTTACAGATTCAAAACTATTCTCCTCTGTTTTTCTAATTACTCTTCAAACTTGGTTTCCCCCGACTCCCCTCTCTGATACTTTAGAGGCTCATTCACAGAATTGACACTTTTCCCCACTATAAATTGGTTACTTTACTGTACAGGTGAATCTCACTCTTTTTGAACAGGTTTTTTTTTAATACCAAAAAAGATCCAAATGTCCAAGAACATAAATTCCTGAACATTACACCAGGTGTTTCATCATTGGTCTATCTCTGTTATCCTTTAATGCCCATTCTCATTTGAGATTGAAATTTGCAGTAAAACAGAAATTACTACGCTTGAGATTCTGTTTTTAATTTTCTATCTCACGTTTTATATTAATTCTAAAAAGTTTTAATTATTTCCTTAACTATTTCATTTCTATTAATATGTCTAATCTATTTCAGGTTCTCACTCTCCCTTTTAACAATATGCTTGAAATACTTTGAGGCGTCCTTAATCCTGGTGTCAAGAAAGCAACATACTATCCAAGATTATGGACACTGCTTACCGTAGTATTTCATGTCAGTGCCCTTGACAAGAGAAACCCCGTAACAAATATTCTTTTCAGTTTTGTCAAACCCATCCTAACATAGGATTCATTCTTAGTTTCCAAGATATGAATGTATCTTTAATTTTGCTCTGAAAGACTGAGCTTTTCAACAGTATCCAAAGCTGAGTACTATTTTGAGACAGAAATATCAACAGGAGACTTCTGAACTACGTTTTTATCTTGCCAGACAGTCACCCATCTATCTGACTGATCCTTCTGTATAATCACTGCTCGAAATGTATTAGCCATCCATTTCTGCGTCTCTTGTACAACTCAGTGCAATTAAGCCTAAAAAGCAGAGGCTTATAATCGCAACTTATATAAAATAAACTATCAATCTTCACCCAAAGAGACTGCGTTGTCAGCGAAAGAGTCCCGCTAAATTTGAAAAATAACTTTAAATGCTCCGTGTCAGCTAAACAATCGAATTTAAAAAAAAAATCAGCCTTGCTCAAGTGGCCCAGTGTTCAACTTTCAATCCTCCGTTGAAAAAATATCTCATCCCAGAGGCGTCCATGTGTTTTCCTCCCCAAAAGCTCCATAAACCCAAATGTGCTTAAAAAAAAACTCTCATCTGCAATTTAGATAAAGTATCTTCAGCGATGATAAAATGTTATCTTTAACATGTTTTTTTTTTCAGAAAATTATATAACCACATTCATAATCCACTACAACATCAATTTTGGTGTCATCCAAGTTTCCAAAATTCTCTTCCAAATCGTTCATGCGATTGTGGGATGAGAAAAAAGCTTTTTGTCTACTCAGCGAGTGACAGTGTTTGAAATATACTGCCTTATTTACAGGAGGTTTACGTTGAGGCATTCAAGAGGACACTGGTTGATTATTTAAATCGAAAGAAAATGCAGGGTCATTGAGAAAAAATCACAGGAGGAGATTATTACCCAGTCAACGAACACAGAGGAGTGCTGAAAGGCCTCTTCCTACATCACCAAAGTTGTGTAATACTTTTTTTTGCTCTTAACGTGTCTGTAATCCTTGGCAATCTCTTTATGGTCTCCTCATAAGTTACATTCCCATTTAGTTTGTATACCAGCAAACTGGGGGAATCTTGCAAGGTGTGACTTGAGGAGTAAACAAATCTCAAATTCCAAAACCGCCACTTCCACAATCATTTTCACGCCATAGTTATTCCTTTCAAGTGTCCAAACTCAATCATGATTATGTGGACACACTTGAAACTGGAGCAGGAATATGATACAATGCTACAAGTCTTCTCCACCATTCAACTGAATCATGACTGATCCCCGACCTCAATGCCATTTACCTACACTATCCGCTTGTCGATTGATATCGTCAATATCTGGTAATATGTTGATCTTTGCCTTGAATGTACTTAATGAGAGTCTGTACAGAATTCCAAAGCTACTAATTGAAGAAATATCACCGATTCCAGTCTTACATCGTCTCCCTTTTAAATCTAGGATATTTACCCCGTATTTTAAATTTAACCTCTCCTCCCTCTTTCCCACAGATTTGCGTGGACCAAGTCTCCCTTCGTGACATTTCTGATTAACTCATGTTATCTGATTAACTTGCACGTTGAAATGAATGGTAATCTACTCAGATTTTCCACTTCATTACCGCATGTTCCAGCCATTTTCAGGTACTGACTACTTCTGATTTTGCACAAGAATTATTTGCAATTGTCATGAACCCTAAGTTCAAAATGTACAATTGTGGACCTGCTGGCTGATCAAACATCGAGACGGAAATATGCACCAAGATATTTCACGTCCATTCCTACATAATAAAGGTGACGGTGAGTTGTGCAGCTCCAGCTAAATTTGCAAAATAACTTTAAATGCTCGTAGTTTATTTACTTGCAAAGATTGGTGTGCAATGAAATTTCAGAAGCAGCATGATCACATAAATTGATTTATATTGCAGTAACCTAGAGGTTTGGGGTGTATTCAGTCCGTCACTTCCAATGTGATGAAAAGATAATATATCATCACCATTCTACAAGCTGAATCAAAATTTATACTGAAAATTAGCAGTTCATTAAGAACTTAAGAACCAGGAGCAGGAGTAGGACGTCTGGCCCTGCGAGCCCACTCTGCCACGCAATCGCTCATGGCTGATGTTATCCTGGCCTTAGGCTCACTTATCCGCCCTCAGACCATAACCCTTAATTCCTTTCCTGATTAAAAAAATCTATCTTAGCTTTAAAAACATACAACGAGGAAGCATCAGCTACTTCACTTTTGTGTGAAGAATTTCCTCCTCAATTCACTCATAAATCTGCTCCCTCTAATTTTGAAGGTATACCAGAAGAAACATTGTCCTTACTTCTACCTTATCTATTCCCCTTACATTTTTATATATTTCTATAAGATCCCCCCAGTCGTTTAAATTCCAATAAATATAATCCTTGTCTACTCAATCTCTCCTCAAACACCAAACGTCTCAATTCTGGAATCAATTTAGTGAATCTTATCTGCACTCCCTCTGGTGCCAGTACATCTTTTCTCAAGTAAGGAGACCAAAACTGCATTCTGTACTCCAGGTGTGGCCGCAACAACACTCTGTACAGCTATAAGATAACCTCCCTGCTTTTGACTACGAGAGTTATTATATCCATATTGGACATATAATCAGAAATTTATCAAACTTGAGCAATGGTTAGATTGAGTAAATCACTCACACCCATGGTTTCTGATGATTTGTTTTATACGCAAGATGTTCTTTGCAGTCAACACCATTCTCAAAACTCGCTAAGACCATTTCCCTTTAACTGGTTACCAACAGAATTCCCAAATAAAATAGTGAAGCATTGCGCAAATTTATTCGGTCTTCTTGTTCAGTTTGAGTGCCCACAGAATTGACATTGACACTTCTGCGGTAATTGTGAAATGATCAGCACTACACAAATGTTTCTGTAATTCTTGAGCAATGTTGTAATTCATGTTTGACATAATTGTATTTAAATGCAAATCTATTTCAGTGTTATTTTAATGATTTACAACAAATGGAGACTGCTAAAAGCCACCTATTCGAATTTTTGAAGCATTGTTAATGTCAGTTAGGCGAAGCAAGTGGCGGCCAGTTGAACACAATATTGACCAATGAAAGGAGAAATATAATATATTTGAGCTCATTGCCTCACTTTCAGTTTTCTTCCAACATTTGATACAAGTATGTGTAGAATGTTTGTAAGATGCGAGTTTGCAACGGTGAACTGCCATCAGTTTTTCAGACAGATGACAATCACTTTATTTGAATTCATTTTTCTGAAACTCGATACATATCAAATCAATTCTCTTCTCGCTAATCCGTTCATTTCCAATTAATACCGAAATCTACACTCGAGGTTTTTCTATTATTATATCATGTACCTGATTATGTAATATGGTATCTGGATAGTTTGTGAGGATTCTTGATTATTTGAATTAGGTAGCTCACTGAGTATATGAATTGTAGTGTGCAAATTTATCTGAAATTGTTGGTGTCTCTAGAGCACTGCAACAGTGATTAAATTGTCTAACCATTGTTAACTAAGTGTTTAATATTTTCAGATTGAAGCATCTGTGCTGCTGTTTTTTGGGTGTAGAGATTGAAATGTTATATTTCGGACTTGTGATCATAACAACTATCCCGAATTCGACACTTTTAAAATAAGGAACATTGAGTATAATTATATTCCTTCAGCAGACAATTGGAATATTGCTTGGAGTAACCTGTACAGGAGACTGAAACGCATGCAATAATTATGTAAAACACATATGTCACGTGACGTAAAGCATAAAGGTGAGCTTAGTTTACAAAAAAACAACATTTTCGTGCAGAGAATGCAAACTATGAACACTACCAATGATCATGGTTCAACCAGTAGTCATGCAGATCGAAAATATTTACTACCCTATTCTTGCAGTGGTTGGCATTCCTGGTAAGCATTTTATAATCAACTAATATTCATGGTCAAATCTATTGATCTGGAGTAGTTTTATGATATGTTCTGTTTGCTTAAAATCGTTTGACATGTAGACATTTACTAATATAATCAATTAAATAGTAAAAACAATGCCTGTAATTTGAGAAGTCTTAATACAGTAATTTGCCAGCACCACAGGTCCTGCTCCCTTTATGGAATTTGCAATATAGTCGTTTTGTTTCATTTGTAGATGGCTTTTCTATTTTCAATCTAAGATTAAATATTGCAAAAGAACTCTAGATGCTGCAATTCCGAAAATCATCTAATACCTGTAGAAAAAGGCAAACAAACTAATGGAAAGAGTGATTCTTTTTAAAAAAAAGACTAACAACTAAACAACTGGCTTCCTCTTTTTATCAAATACACCCACAATTTGTTGCGACTGATAGATTTTAATTGATTGTATATGCAAGTGGTCGATACTACTTGCATCAGGTACTCCTTTTTCAAATATTTGATCCATTTTTCTTTCAAACGTATGAATCAAACGAACAGATAAGATTTTGTCTTTCTTGGAACAAAAAAGCTCATTTCCACATATCAGGAAAACGAACTAATTTGTGGAAATTTAAACACCTCAAATTATTGGAGATTGAAATGAGCAGTCGATCTTTTATTTCATTTCGTAGAATTTTTTTTCAGTGCTGAAGCAATGGGCGATAATACTGGTTCGGAATAAAAAGTCATGGTGAATCTTGTTTTACACCACTCCCAAGCTGGCAAGTACCACCATAAATAGGGCACAATATTTTTAGCAAAAAATTGTGTGCCAACTGGTGGTCCTAAAACTATAGGTAGAGTTACCAAATTGCTTCTATTTTTGTTTTCTTTGAAGCAAATCTAGTGACAATTGTAGTTCCCTCTCGCGGATGCTGTGCTCTCTCCAGATGCATCACTGCATATCTTATGGCCATGGCTGTGGTTGATTTATGTCTGCTGGTAATTGATGAATTGCTCTTTGAAGTTAAAGATTCGTACTTTCCCTATATATTCTTAAACTACACTCCAATTTGCCATATTAACCTAGTCCTGTCTTTTGTTTGCATTTGTTGTTCCGTGTAATTGACTGTAGCATTCACCACTGAAAGGTTTGTTGCTTTCGGTTCTCAGGAGCTACGAATAATCTACTGCATTAGTAAAACTTCAACAATAGTGACAGTCGTGGTGTGTTGTTCGAGCAGTTTGCAGAGCTCTCACTTCTATTTTATGTATGAACTCCTTGAATAATTGACAAATGTCATGGACTAGTTTTGTCAAAGCAAGCTTTTACACTTTGCCGATATGAGTTACATTTTTGTGGCTAGACACTATCCTAACCGTAGATCATCCTTTGGACTTGGTATTTCTGTTCAATGCGCTGACCATCTGGAACATATTACAAACAAATAGAGTAACAAAATGACTCCAAGGAAAAAGCAAAGATCTGAATCAAAATGATCCAGTGGTAGAGAACCGGAAAAAAAAACAATTATTTTATTGCTCACCACATCTGGTAGCTTTTTATTTCTGTGGAATGTGGTACTCGTATTTGACTTTTTGGTGCAATTTGCATACATAACGTTTTTAGAATCAAATTACAACGATCCACTTACTCTTCTGGAACAATCTGGATATATTCTTAGGTCAAAACGTGCCGCACAAACACACTTGTTTGTACATTTACACTCCAAAAAGTTCAGCAACGTTCATGTCTCCTCAGATATTGAAGTAATCCATGTGGAAATGCAATAAACCAGTACAACATCCAGAGAAGTGGGGAGGAACATTCCTACTAAACAAATGCCATGCAACCTCCAGAAAAATAGACGATAACATCCGCCCATTGACATTCAATGGCACTACCATCACTGAATAATCGAATCCCCACAGTGTGGAAACAGGAATTTCGGACCACTCTGTCTGTCCAGATCTTCTCAATATTCACATCTCCTGATCCCCGCACTGACCATGCCTGCACACCTAAGTTGCACAACTCTGGACATTTAGTATTGCCAATCTATATAAGCTGCACATCTTTGGATTGTGCGAGGAAATCAGACCACCTGGTGTAAACCCACACAGATAGGACGAAAGCGTGAAAACTCCACACAGTCACCTAATCTGAAATAGAACCCAGGTTTCTGACAATCTGTGGCAGCCATAGTAACCGTTGAGCCATCAAACTGCACCGATCTGAATCTTTCATTATCAAAATCCCTGGACTTACCATTGAGCAAGTTCATCTGGACTCACCACATCAGCACAGATTTTACAAAAGCAGGTCAGAGGCGAGGAATGCAGCAGCGCATAATTCACCTCATA
The DNA here is from genome assembly GCF_037043375.1 of Chiloscyllium plagiosum. Lineage (NCBI taxonomy): Eukaryota > Metazoa > Chordata > Chondrichthyes > Orectolobiformes > Hemiscylliidae > Chiloscyllium > Chiloscyllium plagiosum. The sequence continues at coordinate 41,500,631 of NW_028270173.1, forward strand.
AATCTACAAAGTTTACTCGACAAAGCAAAAGTCATTAATAAAACAGCATACTTTCCAGCTGTCTGCATGGGTGCAACTCCAATAACACTTACTAAGCTTGACACCATTCAGGCAAAGTGCCAGGAAGTGTTCGTTCCCACTGTTACCCACGCTCAGCAACAGCAGTATGTCCTCCCAACAAGATGCCCCCCCCCCCCACAAATTAATCAAAGATGATTAGACAACATCGTTCAATCCTAAAACAACATCTATTTAGAATGAAAAGGGCAACAGGTACGTGAGCGCATATCCCTCTCCTGCTTTCCCACTGATATACCTATCCAAATGTCTTTTTATTATTCCTTGGCAGTTCATTTCATGTAAGAAACACACTTGTGTGAAAAACGTGTCCATCATATCTTTTTTCAATCTTCGTTCAGTTTCCCCTTAAACCTATGTTCTATAGTTGTGAACTCCCCTCCTTGGGATAAAGATTTTATCTATTCACCTAACTAATGACTCTCACGGTTTTATAAACCTACGTCAGTTCATCTCTCAGCTGCCTATACTCCAGATAATGAAAATTTCCAAGCCTAACCAACATTCATCTGAGTAAAACTTCATCTGCCATTTCTTGGTCCACAGGGCTAGTCGTAAGATGTCCTTGTAATTATGGATTCATAAATTCATACACCATTGAAACAGGCACTTCATTCCAGTCAGACGAAAGTGAGGACGGCAGATGCTGGAGATTACAGTCGAGAGTGTGGTGCTGGAAAAGCACAGCAGGCAAGAAGCATCCGAGGAGCAGGAAAATCAACGTTTTGGGCAAAAGCCTTTCATCAGGAAAACGACTTGACTTGCACAAAATCATGTTGACTACCCCTAATCATTCCTTGCCTCTCCAAATGCATTTAAACCCATCCTTCCAACAATGTATCCGCCACAAAAGTCAGACTCATAGGTACATAGCTCCTTCACTTCTCCTTACCTATCTTCTTTCACAAAGGCACAACATCAGCAACTCTCCAGTCTTTGGGCACCACACCATTTTATTAGATGACGCAAATATTTCTGGAAAATACACCGCAATTTCCTCCTTAACATATCACAAAAAACTTGGGGTACAGGAGGTCCTGTCCCACAAATACATACACTTTTATTTTTTCTAACACTGCAGCACTCCATCTTCTGTAATTTCAACTGCTATTTATTTCTCTGAGTTCCCTGCGTCCACATATTTCTCCACAGTAATTTCTGATGAGAAACATGAGTTTAATATCGCTTCCATCTACTGTCTTTCAACACAAAGAAGACCTTATTGATTTTAAGAGGGTTTGCTCTTTCTCTCTTTGCTCTGATTGCCCTTACTGTTATTTACTGAGTCTACCTAATAGCCAGACGTGTATTCCTGATCTTCCTTTAAGAACGCCCCGACTCTCCTCATCATTTTTCAAGGGGTTCATTTGAACTCAGTTGCTCAGATCTAATGCATATTCATTTTTCTAATTCTTGATTAGAATCTCGATATCTTTATTTCCAATTGTTCTCTTATCTTGCACACTTACCTTTCACTCTATCTCTGAACTCCCGTTATCACATTTTTATAGCAACCAAATTGCAGACGTCCCTTTACCTGCGACCAGTTACTGCAAACAAGTTTGCAAATTATTGCTTCATTCCATTAAATTTTGTCTTTATTCAATCAAAAGTTTCGTTTCTTATGGAAGGCTTATGTTTTTCCATAACTATTCGAACAGAAATACAATAACGATCACTAGATGCACAATCGCTCGCCTACTGTCAATTCAGTCACATGACCTGTCTTATGATCAAAGAAAAGGGCAAATTTGCTCTTTTTCTATTCGCAGCATTTACAAATTTATAAAGAAAACTTTCTTGAATGCATTTAACAAATGTTTCATCATTCAATCCTTTAATACTATAGCTGACCCAGTCATTGTTCAGAAATAATAATATTCGACTGTTACAATAGTTTTGTTCTAATTCATATCTGAGATTTCTCGACAGATTTGTCATTACAATTCCCTGTGACTATTGGGTGGTCTATCGTACAACACCATTGAGACGATTGGTTGATTGTTATTTCTAATTTCAATCCATATATTTTCACGAGACAAATTTTTGGAACTATCTTCTCTCATTTACAGAACTCATATTTTCTATCATCAAAATATACCACTCATCTTTTGTATCTTTCTGTATCCATTTCCTGTACCACCTGAAACACAGAATATTGAATTGGCAGTCCTGTCCACGCCTCAACGAAGTTTCTGTAATGGCTACGCTGTCCCAATCCCATATTCTCAAACATGCCCTGAACTCACCGGCCTTACCTGCAAGACATCTTGCATTGAAATAAGTGTAGTTTTAATTCTTCAGATTGACTTCGTTCTCTGATTTTCTCTTCCCTGTCTTTTCGAGATAACGCATTCTTTTCACGCTCAAAGCCATTCTCGTGTATATTCAGATCTACTCTGCTACTTTGGATCCTTCCATCACATCGATCTGACAGTTTCGAGATTCAGTTAATGGAATTGTCAAGTCTTCCCGCTAGATAAATAAAAGTAAAACGCATCTTTTTAGACAAGTTTTTCTTGCCGGAATTGAGATGATAATGATTCAAGAACCTGAGTCCCTGAAAGTTACAGCACGTTTAGCCATCCAGTTGTCTCCATTATTCTTTTAGCTCATTTAGCTTTGCAATGGGAGTGCGCCAAAGATTACGACTTTTGAAGTTCTGTTTCTTAAAATTCCATATCACCTCTTATATGAACTCTGTAAAGCCTTACTCTTTTCCCCAAACTATGTCATTTTTACCAATATGTACAATAATTTCCGATTTCTCACTCTCCCCTTGAACAATATGCTCAAAGCTCTTGAGACAGGACTAATCCAGGGACCAAGAAACCATGCTGACTACCGCAAAATCTCCTGTCCCTTCTCTTCACAGGAGAGCCACCTGTAACAATTATTTTTCTAAATTTTGTAACAGCACATCGAACATAAGGTGGATTTTACGTACACAAGGTATGGCAGTCTGTTTGAGCTTCCTCTGAGAAGCAACGCTTTTCATCACTGCCCAAAACTAAGTGTCTGTTGGAGAAACGTATAGCCACAGGCGACTACTGAATTCCGTTTTAAAATTACGGAGAATCATCCATCTATCTGACCAATTCTGCTGCTTAATCACTTCTCTGAATATACTTGCCTTTTAGGGTGTAGGTTTGCTCGCTGAGCTGTAGGTTTGATATCCAGACGTTTCATTACCTGGCTAGGTAACATCATCGGTGGCGACCTCCAAGTGAAGCGAAGCTGTTGTCTCCTGCTTTCTATTAATATCTTTCTCCTGGATGGGGTTCCTGGGGTTTGTGGTGATGTCATTTCTTGTTCGTTTTCTGAGGGGTTGATAGATGGCATCTAGGTCTACGTGTTTGTTTATGGCGTTGTGTTTGGAGTGCCAGGCCTCGAGGAATTCTCTGGCATGTCTTTGCTTGGCCTGTCCCAGGATAGATGTGTTGTCCCAGTTGAAATGGTGTTTCTTTTTCATCAGTGTGTAAGGCTACGAGGGAGAGAGGGTCGTGTCTTTTTGTGTCTAGCCGGTGTTCATGTATTCTGGTGGCTAACTTTATTCCAGCTTGTCCTACGTAGTGTTTGTAGCAGTCCTTGCATGCAATTTTGTAGACGACGTTGGTTTTGTCCATGTGTTGTACTGGGACTTTTAAATTTGTTAGTTTTTGTTTGAGAGTGTTGGTGGGTTTGTGTACTACTAGGATTCCAATGGGTCTTCGTAGTCTGGTTGTCATTTCTGAAATTTCTTTGATGTATGGTAAGGTGGTGAGGGTTTCTGGCTGTATTTGGTCTGCTTGTCGTGGTTTGTTCTTGAGGAATCTGTGCACTGTATTGTTTGAGTATCCATTCTTCTTGAATACGTTGTATAGGTGGTTCTCCCCTGTTTTTTGAAGTTCGTCTGTGCTGCAGTGTGTGGTGGCTCGTTGGAATAGTGTTCTGATACAGCTTCGTTTGTGTGTGTTGGGATGGTTGCTGGTGTAGTTTAGTATTTGGTCAGTGTTTTTCGGTTTTCTGTATATGCAGATTTGCAGTTATCTGTTGTCCTTTCTTTTGACTGTGACGTCAATGAATGCGAGTTTGTTGTCGGTTTCTTCCTCCTTGGTAAAGTTTATGCCTGTGAGGGCGTTGTTGATGATGTTAAATGTCTGTTCTATCTTGTTTCGTTTTGTGATGACAAAGGTGTCATATACGTAGTGGACCCAGATTTTTGGTTTGATGGTTGGTAGGGCTGTTTGTTCTCTTCTTTGCATTACTGCTTCTGCTATGAATCCTGATAGCGGAGATCTTTTGGGTGTGCCGTTGGTTTGTTTGTAGACTATGTTGTTGAAAGTGAAGTGGGTGGTGAGGCACAGGTCCACTAGCTTCATGATGTTTTCGTTGGTAATGTGATTGATGATGGTTGGTGTGTGTGTGATGGTCTCTTCGAAAAGTGTGGTAAGTGTTTCCCTTGCCAGGTCTATGTTGATGGAGGTGAACAGTGCTGTTACGTCGAATGGGATCATTGCTTCGTCTTCCTCTATTTTGGTGTTTTTGATGTTTTTTTGGAATTCCTGGGTGGAGTGGATGGAGTGCTGTGAATCTTCTACCAGGTATTTCAGTCTTGCATGTAGTTCTTTGGCCAGTCTGTAAGTTGGTGTTCCAGGTAGTGAGGCTATAGGTCTGTGAGGGGCTCCTGGTTTATGGATTTTTGGTAGTCCATAGAATCGTGGGGTGTTGGTCCCGTCGGGTTTCATTTTCTGGAATTCTGTCTTGTTTAATTGTCTAGAATTGTGTAATTTTCTTAGGAGATATGTACTTTTGTTTCCTCGTTGTGGGGTCGGGTCTAGCGCCACCTGTTGGTAGGTGTTGGATTCTGCGAGTAATGCTTCGGCTTTCTCTGTGTAGTCCCTTCTGTTCTGTTCTGTGAGCCGACCTTTATCTGCAGGTAATATAACGATATTTTTGTCATTTTTTGAGGTTTTCTACGGCTTTCTTTTCTTGTGTGTTCAATTTTTTTCCTTCCCTCTTTTGGCAGAGTAGGTGAAACTGTCTGTCTGATCGTTTGTTGTGTTTCTTCCGTGAGATTGTTGTCCTTCAATGTGGTTTCTCATGCCGCTCGGAAATCCTTCTTGTCAGCGTGTCGGTAATTGAAATGTAATCCTTTCAATAGTACTGCTTTTTCTGTGTCTGATTGGGTCCGGTCTGATAAGTTCATTATCCATGCCCCTGTATTATCGGTTTTGTCTGAAGACGAACTTCAGAAAACAGAGGAGAAGCATCTACACAACTTTGTTAAGAAGAACGGATACTCCAAATATACAGTCCACAGATTCCTCAAGAACAAACCACGACAAGCAGACCAAATACAGCCAGAAACCCTAACCACCTTACCACACATCAAAGAAGTTTCATAAATGACAGCCAGACTACGAAGACCTTTGGAATCCTGGTAGCACACAAACCCACCAACACTCTCAAACAAAAACTAACAAACTTAAAAGTCCCAGTACAACCCATGGACAAAACCAACGTCATCTACAAAATTCCATGCAAGGACTGCTACAAACACTACGGAGGACAAACAGGAAGAAAGTTAGCCACCAGGATACACAAACACCAGCTAGCCACAAAAAGACACGACCCTCTCTCCCTCATAGCCCTATACACGGATGGAAAAAAACCCACCATTTCGACTGGTACAACACATCTATCCTGGGAAAGGCTAAACAAAGACGTGCCAGAGAATTCCTAGAGGCCTGGCATTCCAACCACAACGCCATAAACAAACACACAGACCTAGATGCCGTCTATCAACCCCTCAGAAAACGAACAGGAAATGACATCACCACAAACCCCAGGAACCCCATCCTGGAGAAAGATATAAATAGAAAGCAGGAGACAACAGCTTCGCTTCACTTGGAGGTCGCTACTGATGATGTTACCTAGCCAGCTAATGAAACGTCTGGATATCAAACCTACAGACCAGCGAGCAAACCTACACCCGAAACCTCAACCTGAGTTACAAACCTTCACAAACCTTGCATATACTTACCTTTTAGGTCTGTGTATAAGATCATTAATTGTAAAAAGAAAGAGTTTGTAATAGAACCATAAATTACTTTTCTTTACGCAAAACCTTAATATTACCCATGAAAAAATCGAAATAAAACGATTTTCCTGAACAATCGAATTGAAAAGGGACTCCCACGCAAGTGGTTCAGAAGACACCTTTTAGCGTTCAGAACATAAATCGTGGAATATCACAGTAAAGTGCAGGCTTGAGACCCTCGATGTTGTGCCGACTGGTGGAACTAATCTGAAGCCTATCTATGCTACACTATTCAATTTTCGTCCATCTGTTTAGACAATAACCATGTAATGTTCTTAAACTTGGTGGGTCTACTATTGTTGTGGGCAGGGCGTTCCACACCACGACTACTCTTGAATAAAGAGCCTACCTCTGATATCTATCATGTATCTATAACCCATCAATTTAAGACTTTGTCCTCTTGTGCTAGCCACCATCATCTGAGGAAAAAGGCTCTCTCTCTCCACCCTCCCTGAACCTCTGGTCAACTTATATGCCTCAATTGAGTCAACTCTCAATCTTCTTCTCTCTAACGAAACAGACTCAAGCCCGTCAGCATTTCCTCATAAGGCCTTCTCTCCATGCAAGGCAACATCCTAGTAAATCGCCTCTGAACTCTTTGCAAAGCTTCCTTATCGTTCCTATAATGCGGTGACCAGAACTGCGGCCACACCAGAGCTTTGCACAACTGCACCATGACTTCGTGGTTCCAAAACTCAACCTCTCTTCCAATAAAAACTAACACCCTGCATGCCTTCTAAACAACCCTACCAAACAGTGTGGCAAATTTCAGGGATCTATGGGCATGGAAACCGACATCTCTCTGCACATCTACACTGCAATGAACATTACCATTAGCCCAGTATTCCTTATTCCTGTTGCTGCTTCCAAAGAGAATCATCTCACACATTTCCACATTAAACTTCATTTGCCACGTCTCAGCCCAGCTGCGCAGCTTAACCACATCCCTCTATAAACTCAGCATTATTTGGCATTATCCACAACTCCGCTGACCTGAGTGTCATCCGAAAATTTACTAAGCCACCCTTCGACACCCTCATCCAGGTCATTTATAAAAATGATAAACCAGCAGTGGACCTAAAACAGTTTATAAATCCCATCGAGCCCACGGGTTTTAACTATTTTCACACTTTCTAGATTTGCTAATACCTCCTCCCTAATTCCATCAATCACCTCGAGTCTAGTAGCCTGTACCTCAGTATTCTCCTGGACAACATTGTTTTTTTTTCCAGTGTGAATACTGAAGAAAAATATTCATTTAACGCTTCTACTAACGCCTTGGACTCCATCTTGACTTACCACTGCGATCCAGGAATGACCCTAATCTTACTCTAGTCCATCCTTTATTCCTGAGAAACGTATAGAAATCTTTCAGGTTTTCCTTGATCCTGTCGCCAAACGACTTCTCGTGTTCTGTCCTGGCTCTTCCTAGTTCTCTCTTCAGGTCTTTCCGGGCCAGCTTGTAACTGTCAAGTCCCCTAACAGAGTCTTCGCATCTCATCTGAACAAATACCTGTTTTCTTCCTATTGACAAGAGATTCAACTATTTTCAGTAAACCACGGCTCCCTCACTCAACCACTTCCTTCCTGCCTGCCTGGTACACACTTGTCAAGGATATGCAGTAGCTGTTCCTTGAGTAAGCTCCACATTTCAATTGTGCCCATCTTCTTCACTTTCCTCCCTCAACTTACGCATGCTAACTCTTGCCTAATCGCATCATAATGTGCTGACTTAAAAGAACCCCGTTCATGTGTAGGCCACTCCAATAACACAATAACACAACTCTGACATTTTAAGAATAAAAACTCACCTCCATCATTTAAAAACAGTTGCTTTCACGATGTTGCAAAGTGCTATCTTCTCCATATATAATTTTCTGGAAGAATGAATAATCTTCTTCAGTGTCCAATATACCAAAGAAAAAGTTCAATATGCAAACTTACTAACACGCCAGCTATATTCTCATCCAAATCTTTTACATGATCTTAGGCTAAGAAAGCAGAACGAATGCCCATTAATTGGCCTGGGTTTTGAATGTATTGCATTGTGCTTGAACAATGATACCTTTAAACATTCAATACAGCATTGGATGCTACTTAATAGAATCAAAGTACACGTTTGCAAGGAAAACCACAGGAGGGGTTTATTACAATGTCAAAGTGTGCAGACGAGAGGCATATGTTGGATGGTCCAATAGCTTCTTCCTGTACAATAATATTTCAATGATATTTTATCATTCATTTTTTTGCCCATATAATGTCTACAACGCTTATCCATCTGTTTGTAGCCTTGTAATAACGTACATTCCCCTATAGATTTGTATTTTCGTTATCTTGCATTCTGCACTCTCTGACTAGAGGAGTAATAAAGTTCCAAACTTTAAAGTCAACTCTACAGCCCCTGAATTGCTCCTTTCTATATAACAAATCCACGTTTCGTAGGATCTCGGCAGATTTGAAATCAGAACAAAATGTTGTCATGCAGCCTCCCAAACTAGACCTCACTCAACTCAATCAAGACCGACCTTCCATCTCAATGCATTTTATTTACATTGTCCCCGTATCTACTGATGCCTTCAATATCAACAAATATTATTGATCTCTGCCTTGAATGTACTTAATGGCAGTCTTTAGAGCATTCGAAAGTCTCTCAAGGAAGAAATGCTGTCACATCTCAGTTTTGAATGGTTTTCCCTTTAAGGAGAAAGTGAGGACTGCAGATGATGGAGATCAGAGTCATGAGTGTGGTGCTGGAAAAGCACAGCAGGTCAGGTAGCATCCAAGGAGCAGGAGAATCGACGTTTCGAGCATAAGTCCTACATTAGGAATGTTTTCCCTTTAACCAGAGACATATCTCTGTATTCTCGATTCCGCACATCGCTTCCTGCCAATATGGGGGTCTCACCTCCTGCATGCTCAACACACGCGACAGCTCCCTGAATTATCTATCTTTTACACAATGTAGCAACATTAGATTACACAATATGAAGTCACGTTACCAACTTATTTTGTTTACTTATTAAATGTATTGTGAACATAAATGACAAGCTGTTCTAGGCATTGATGTGATAGCAAAGAATGCACAACAACAACTCTACTTTCACAGGCAGCTCAGAAACTTTGGCTTGGCCATATGGTCCTTCATCAACTTTTACAAATGCATCATTGAAAGCACGCTGTTTTGTTCCATAACGGCATGGTATGACAACTGCTCTTCCCAGGAATGTAAGAAATTCCAGACAGTTGTGTGCAAAGGGCAGCCAATCACGGATGGCAACCTTCCATCCACGCACTTCATTTACATGGCTGGTTGTGTGGAAAGGTGGGTGAAATCATGGAAGACCCATTGCGTCCCGAAAATAATGTCCTATAAGCTCTTCCACAAACCACAGATACAGAAGCCTGAACACATGCAGCAATAGTTTCAGAAACAGTTTCATCCCTGATGAATGGACTCCTTCACCTCAAATAATGCTGATCTTGCTAATATTGACCTTTCGTAGCGCATGCTCTGTGTTGCTTAAACTGTATGCCTCTGTCTAACTTTTTTTTTGGGTCAATTTATGATCTCTATATCCTTGTTTATTATGACCTGTTGGGCTTGTGTATAAACAAAACTTTTCACTGTACTTAGGTGCACGTGACAACAAATCAATCAATTGATTTATCAATGTCACCACCCTGAAGTGCCATCTTGGATTCCAGAATAAATTACTGAGTAGATTATATGTATGATGAAATACTGAATATATAAATATTTAACTGATAGCATTGAAACTGAAACAGCTTCAAAAGTTCAACTCTGTCGAATTCATTGTTTCTACTTCTCCGGTCGTCCCTGCGTATCTCACAATATGTTCTTTCTCTGCTGACAAGATCAGTGCTGCTTCCATGCCTGCCACCTCGGAGGAGGAGAAGTCCATGGTGTGCACATATTGCTCCTTCTGTGACGTCGGACAATGACTCTGACGAATCCTGGCTCGCAAACGGTCAATGGGGACTCGGCTCGTCTGAAAACATTTCTCAGTAAAATACTTTTAGTCCCAAGTAAAGGGTGGCGCTGTGAATATCCCGATGAAACGATGCTTTGGTCTTTCATCTTCCCGGATGTCACAGCTCCCACACCAATCTGTACACCCGAATCACACTGGCACTGAATCAGTAAAAGAAAGTGATGTCTTCAACGAAGCAGACTTGAATTTTCAATAGATTAGGAACACAATAGTAGTAAATTTGGCCATCCTTCGGAATTTAAGCTTGAATTCCAGGGGGAACTTTAGTTTAATCGAGACATATTTATAGACTATTCCAAACCATGTACTTTTCCAAAGATGTCCTTCCCTAAGCAAAAGCAACTCTTCATGTGTCATCTCACCAGTGCCTTGAATAACTGACGTATACTCGACCTCGTGAAGTGTTATGGGTTCATGGATAAAGCGAGGAAAACCCATCCCTCAGGGCAAGATGGTGCTCATTTCCCTTCGAAATCGAAGCACCTGTTGCCCAGATTGATTTGTTTCCTACGTGCACCTTCCACCAACCAACTATGTTACTGTGAGATGCATTTTCAAGAATTATGTCTCCCACAGAGTGATCTTATTTTGCGAGTGTATTATTGCGAGTTTAGGAAAACTTGTAATGGTGTGGTATATTTGGGAACACCGATGTCTGTTCAGAAGATGCTAAAGACAGCGAGAGATATATTTGCCTCGCGTTGTGCATGCGTCATCAGTTGGCAATAAGGTCAAAGTTTGGGTCATTTGCAAAGTGTGAGTTGTCGGGTTTACAGAACTGATTTTCGCTTACACCACAGACAGGTGTTCTTACCACATCTTTGCCAACTCATCACAATACATGGTATCTGAGCCTTAGCAGCGATAATCACGTTTAATTCCCAAATCATTAGTCGCAAGCAATTCTCTGAACCACTTGATATCCATTCGAGATCCTGCCATTGATCGTCATTGTGCGCAGCCATATTGAATCGGCTGTTGAGTTCATGAAAAAAAACACTGCCAGTTTGGAACTGCCATTTATGGTTCCTTGTGTAGGTTCCTCCAAGTAGTAGATCGTGGACATCCTGCTGGATGGGGTGATGCAATGGTGAGATTTCTTCCGCGAAGAATAATATTCGAACGCCTGACACCAGTCTGTATATACGATTCAAAGGTTGGCATGCAAGCGAGAGCAAACTTAGCTATCAAGAGGAATGGTCTGCACTGAGGAAGAAATTCAATCCCGACTCCAGATGTATCCGTTTCATCATGTTGTTTCGGACATCTTACACCCCTTCTATCCCTATTACAGGGGACACTTGGCAGTAAGTCTGATACTCTATCTCTGTTGCAAATATATGTATGCTCTTCCAGACCTGACTTCACCCATCACATTGTATGCCCAGTAGGTGACTTCAACACAACATGTATCACCAGTAATCGGTGTTGCTTCCCACTTTCATCTTCCATAATATCCACTATTTCTCATTCTACGAGCAAACCTGCCGAGAATAGAACTGCAGGAATCACGCTGAGTGGTATGCTGACTGCCATTAACATTTGTACCCTTTTTGGCAAAGCATTCTGACCTGAACAGCCTGAGCAAGTGTTGCACTGACGGTTAAGGGAAACATTCTTGTTTTGCTTGTGTGGCAAATTATACTGCAATTCAATCTATTGTCTCTGACTGAGGGGGCAATAATTTTTAATGCAAGGAAAGGGGCGAATTCTGCGAGCGTCTACTCACGTTCAAAGTGAGAGAATGCTGTTACAGCCAATAAAGAGTGCTCAGATGCAATATCGTCCAGTGATTGACTTCGACAAGATAACCTCTGCACAAAGTGTCCTTGCTGTGGGAATGTGCACATAGTTGCTTGTGCACATCAAAGTGCAATGGCTGAATTCCAGAGCACCATGTAATCCTTGACAATTCATTGAGGCTAGTTCATACAGGCATGCCAATGTCTGTAGATGTGGGGTGCAATTGGCTGGCGTTCACGTAGGGTACCCAGACCATCAGTACGAAATATGAAGGCCTAGGAGAGCAAGCAGCGAGTTGAACGTGGCAAAAAAAACTACCCTAGTTTCCACGTCGAGTTTTAACACCAGATGGTCTGAATAATTTTACTCAATCTGTTCAAATGCACTTTGACTCACTCTGATTCTGGTGGTAATTGATCAAGAGCCCTTTGACTCAACTTTTGAGGCATTATCACTCTTCAACAAGAGCCTTTCAAACAACTGGTTGGTGTCGTAAGGTTGATTAAATCACAATCCATCGCCAGTGGGACTGCTAATAAAGCATTTAACAAGCAGCACTACGTGTCAATTGTGAAAGCCACCTAATTGTTTGAGAAAAGTGCACACAATGTGCTGAGATGATCTCAACTTCGAGATGACCTTAATCGAAAAATAAACACTTCCATTTAAAACATTCATCTCGCCTCAGCACATAGCATTCAGAGTCTTTTCAAGAGGACAGATGAGTCGTAGAGTCACTGGGCAGTTTATTTAAAATCTGGAGTAATGTTTTGGGACCTCAATAGAATCGTGCCACAGCATATCGTGGAAACAGAAGTCGATTATTTTGGACGACAGGTGACTCCGGACCAAATAAAATGTGCCCAACTCTTAACTACCCTCTTGGCAATTTGGTAGAGGCAACGAATACTGAGAAAGACAGAGAAACCGTCCTCCTGTGAACAATACATATTGTGTGGAATGTGTTCTGACAGAAACATTTCTTTCCATGATCATTACTCTGAAAAATATAAATTAATGTACTTCATAAATCATTACCATTATGACAGCAAACATGTGTTTTATGACCATGCATTTTCTCATTGTAATGAAGAAATTGTGACTTTTTTTGTCTCATCTTTATTGCTGCTAATGAAGAATTGTGGGAAGAGTAGCATTTACAAATATTTCACGAGTTACACACTGGCTGTTGGCAACAACATACAACCTTTTCTAAACCTCTGAAGCAAGTTTTTGTGTATAAAAGAAAACTATTTCCCAAATTAATTTCGGAGTTATATTTCCCTTATTGACTCAGATTCGCTAATGGTTTGATTTAAAATAAATACGACTCTATCCACTGCCGTTTTCAGCTTTGATTCTCTGTTTTCGTGTGAATCCAGAAAGCGAGAATCAAATATTAAACAGAAACAGGAAAAATACTGCAGTCATGATTATAGCAGCAGTTTGTGGTTTCTTTGTTTGACGGAATATTCCATCCACTTGTGTAAACAAATTGGCTAAAGTAATATATGATGCAAATGGATTTGTGTTTTAAAACCTGCATTAGACAGCGTGTCCTCTTGGATAGTTTAGCTTTGCCATCAGTCATATTGTATTCCCAATTATACTCAGGAGCATACTAAAGATCCAGAGAGATCAAGCGATGGAACCCCTATCAACTTACACCTCTGATTTTATCGAGTGATTTTAGTTTGTAGGCGTCAATTTTCAATGGAAATGTATCTGTTCACCTTATACAGAACAAATTTAACAGCAACAAATATGACCCTTGGTGTACATTCAACCAAACAGGTTCCACTTTTCTGTTTTGCACTAATGCAGTCATTTATGCAGTGACACAGACAAAGTTTAGAAAATACTTAAAGAAAGAGATTACGACTCTCTGAAGCGAAACATAAGCAGAATAGTTCCCAATGTCACTAACATCAAAGACAGACCAGTCCAGGGCTCGTTGTCATATGCTTTGTCTGTCAAAATCGAAAATGTGTATGTGGGCAGAATGCCTCAATGATGGAAACATATTTCGCACAACCTTTCTAAGCTCTCATTGACATGGGTTTGGCGAGCTGTAGTGTTGCACACAATGATCATCTCACCATCGAGACAATCTCAATGCAAAACTCCCTACTTTTCTCAAGCACTTGATCAACATGATCAATGATTCAACATTGACACACTTTTTGCTTGGTAAATGCTTGTTAATAGACCAGCTCGCACTTTAATGTAAGAACTAGCCATTCAAAAAATTCAACAGACAAACCGGCGAGGATTGTGATAGATTCTATTCGCCAATTGTTCTAAATGAAATCTATGCTGGATATTCAAAAGGCATCGGCTGGCCCAAATATCCCGCGAAGCATTCATGGGTAAGAACCATATGTCGCACAATTTCGTGGACATTGACTTCCAACATGTGGCGGCTGTGACATAACCTCGTGGTACATGAAAGATGATGCTACTCTTCAATGCATCAACACCTCGGAGAGTCCAAAAAAAGTGGTTTCATTTTTTTCTGGAGTGGAGGAAGCTGAGAGGACACTTGATAGAAGTCTGGGGCATGCATTTATGGTGAGAGGGTAAAGTTCAAAGGAGATGTGAGTGGCCACTAATTTACATAGAGAGTACCTCCAGAGGAGCCTTGATTATTTGAACGAGATGGGCGGGCATTATTTCGTTCCGGTAATTGATTATTGGGTTAAGTGATTCAATACATCTCGTCTGGGGCTCGGAGTTTTTTGATGTTTCCTTTTTCCTCGATCTACCTACCTTGCTCCCTCCCTCTGTCTCAGTGTTTATTTCTCAGCAGACATACACTTGTGTGTAAGGGACCAGCAGCATTGCTGAAGCGTCCCGCCTCCTTCCCAATCAGTTCGATGGGATTGACACAGCAAGCACTTGCTCAGTCCGCTCCCCATTCAGTAGACTGGACAGCAGCATACCGCGCATGACTCCTCGCCCCGACTACCCCCACAATCCTTCAAAACAACCCCCGTCTGCCACCCAAGCCAGCCCACCCTTCTGCCCACACAACCCGTCCAACCCACCTCCGGCTGCGCCCCCAACCCCGTGCAAACCCATGCCCTCATCAGCCTCCACACACTGTCCGCTCGCTAATCTGATCTGGCCGCACCGCCGACCCATGCTTCAGGGATTCATTCGTGATTGGAGCAGACAGGCGGTTCTGTGGCCACAAGCAAGAGGCCAGGACGGTGTGTTGACTCCAAAGTGCCAGGATCCTAGATGCCTTGAAACGTCTTCCAGACATTTTGGAAGGGGAGGACGAACAGCCTATGGTAGTAGCTGTTAGGATAAAAGAAAGCAGAATATATGCATTTAGGAAGAAAGTTAAAATGTTGGAACTACAAGGAACTATCATTGGATGACTCAACGCTAGTCAGATTAGAAACAGCAAGAAAAATAGGAGGAACATGTGTGTCTAAAGATAGTGTGAGGGAGAGAGTTTAAGAATCGTAGGACAATGGGACTGGTTTTGGGTGGAAGTGGAAACGCTGCAACCTGGACATGTTACAACTAGGAAGAACTCAGAGTGATCTTCGGCCTTCGGGTGTGAGGAGGCGTGAAAAGTGTTGGAATAATTGATGAAGTGCTTGGGAAGGTCCAAACGTAGTGTGTCAGGGTTCTGGAAAACAGCAGATTAGGGCAATGGACGCAGGTGTTGCGGGAGTGGTGAAGACCAAGGCAAACATGAGTAAGAACAAGAATAGGCAGGAAAACACTGCTGATAACAACAGGTCAGAAATCAGATGACACTAGGTTATAGTCCAACAGGTTTATTTTAAATCACAATCTTTCTAAGCCATGCCATTCGTCAAGTGATGTGCAGAGAGGCTCCGTGACACAAAATTGAAAGTGGAGAGATCAGATGGTCATGCAAATAATGTGAGTATAGTATCGACAAGTTGAATGATAAGTCTCTGCAGGTGATCAAACATGTGAGACTGCATGAATAAAATGTCAACAGCTAAATAGTAAGTGAAGGGGTTAACCTATAATCTAATTGATTGAGGCAGAAAACAGCAGGGACAGTGGTCTGAAATAGATGCTTTCCAATGCAAGATGAATAATAGGCAATTACGATTAATTTGGAGCTTTGGCTTGTACTTGGAATTGTGACATTATTGCGATTACAGAGACATATTTGAAACAGGGGCAGAACTTGAAGATGAATGTCCCAGGATTTAAACGTTTCAGGTTTGGCAGAAAGGGATGCTTAAGAGGTGTGGGGATGGCATTACCGGAAAAGAAGCATCTCACATCAAGACTGAGGGACAACATAGCAGTGGACTGTGCAAAGAGGCAATACTGGTGGAACCCAAGAATAGGAAAGGTGAACACACGATGCTGTGGGTATACTTCAGGACTCTGAACTGCCAGTGGGAGATAGAGGAAATAAAATGTCGGCAGATTTTGGAAAAATGTGAATGTAACATGGTTATCGAGGTGCGTGATTTTAACTTCCCATATGTTACCCGAGAATCAATTGGTGTTCTGAATTTGGATGGAGCAAAATTTGTAAAACAACTCAGGAAGGTAACTTGAGACGGCATCGAAGTAGTTCGACGAAGGATGAGGTTACACTGGACCTGGGAATATGGCGGTCAGATGAATGAACTCTCAGTGATGGAGCCTTTCGGGAGTGGCATCCATAATAACGTATATTAAGATAAGAACGAGTTTAAGATACTCATTACAGGGAGAACAGCAATCCTCGTTTGAAGGTGTTAAATTGCAGGAGGGCGAACTACAGCAATATTAGGCATTTCCTGCGAGAATTAAGGATAAGAATGGCAAGTTACACAACCTTGAATGGCCAGGGATGTTATGACCTTGGTCAAAAAGAAAAAAGGAAGCACATGTAAGGTCGAGGAGAATTGGAACAAATGATACTCTTTAATTACAACATCAATCGCTTTTCCCTCACAATCAAAGTACAAAAGAAATTAAACAAGGAATTTGAAGAACTCAAAGAAGCCATGAAAATTTGTTAACAAACAGAATTAAGGAGAATGAAAAGGCTTTTTAATTATGTATCAGGTGCAAGAATGAAGCCATGCAAAGGGTTGGCCCACACAAAGACAACGATTTGAATTTATGCGTGGTGCAAGCAGAAGTAGGTGAGGTCCTAAATGAATGTTTTGTGTTGGTATTTACCAATGAGAATGAATTGTTGGACGATTATCTCAGGGAAGGGAGTGTCGAAATCTTAAAGAGACGTTTCCAATGAAAAGTAAGAGGCGTTGTCCATCTTAAAAAAAAGAATTAAAGCAGAAAGGTTCCTGAATCCTTTTGGTATCTATCCCAGAATTCGGAATGAGCCAAAAGAACAAATTGCTGGAGTATTGACCGATCTCTTTGTATCCGCTTCGCCAGTAAGTGAGTTCCCAGAAGATTGGAGAATAGGCAATTTTATCCCAATGTTGAAGAAGGATGTGCAATGTTGCTGCTTCTTCAACAAGGTTTCGTTATCCTTCGTTTTTCTTTCCAAAGTGTTCTACGAGGTAGAGTTGACGAAATGTCTGGCATGATCTCTTGAAGAAATTTCTATTTTTTAAAATAAACTCTTGAACGATGACAGGGGATTGAACAGTTATCCCAGCTCAGCTTTGCTGTGGTTAAGTTTGGTTTCGTTTTGTATTTTTGCAGTCTGGGTGTTCAGAGCAAGCAGTCAATCAATTTTGAGAATGCAAGACCAAATTAACAGCTGCATGCAAAGACGTGTTCCACCTGAATCTCTCTGCCATCTCTCTCTCTCTCTCTCTCTCTTTCTCTCTCCTGTAAGCGCCTGCGTTTGATTTTGAACTTTTTTTTTTGCCAAGGGGCGTTATTGGGGATTGTTGCAGAAATTTGAACCAGCATCATTAAGTTGGGAAAATCTGTTGGGTTTTCGGAAAGACTAACTTATTCTGTATTCTGTTCTCTTCTATTTGAGCTTCATTAGTTAACCTTGCAAATAAATGCTGTTTTGTTTAAAATTATGTGGTTGGGCGAACTGCATCACTCCTGCAATATGCATATTACACCTGCTTAAAACAATCAGAAATCTAGTGTCTGAGGTACATGCTTGAAAAGTTTTGTGTTGGTCTAGCCTAGTCCATAACAGACTGGGGGTTCTTTCCAGGATTTTTTTCTTTCGTTCAGATTTGGGTTTAGGATTGCTTGTCTGGAAGGGAGCAAATGGTAAGTCTTATTGTCTGTTGTTCTAGGTGTTGATTCCGGACGGTTTGAACAGTGTTTGGGATATCAATGGCTGTTTCAGTCACCAAGAGTTTGCTGGATTGTATAAATGTGACTTTACAGACCTTAGAATAGGTGATGAAGACCATCCTGTTGTAATCATCAGTCAAACTGGGGTTGAAGCTACCTCCTTCTGGGAGAAAAGGAGAGATAATTATAGAAATAGCTCAGCCTTTAAATTTGCTGCAAACAATATCAGAAGTTTTAAAGGTGGCTACAACACAATTGAAATGTAAGCACCTTGAGTTCAGAGCAAAAGACAACGAAAGAGCAAAATAAATGAAACTGATGGAATTAGAATTAAAAGCAGAATGAGAAAACAACGAATCGCTGCAGAAGATCAAAAGGAAAAAGGGAGAAAAATAGAGAAAATGGGATAGAAGGGAGAGAAAAAGTGATAGAGGAAATGAAGAAAGAGGGAGTTTCTACTTCAAACATTCGCACGTAGACAGCAAAGTCAGCTTAAAAGCATGCGATGAAAGATAAAGACAATCTTAGTGAGGAAGACAGTCAGTATGAACCGACCCATGGTCGCCAAAAGCCTAGTGAAAATCTGATTACATATATTCCCTCATTGCTAAAGTTTGATGGGAAAGATGGAGAAGCCTTTTCATCTCATTTGAAAAGGAGAAAGTGAGGACAGCAGATGCTGGAGATCAAGGCTGAAAAATGTGTTGCTGGAAAAGCGCAGCAGGTCAGGCAGCATCCAAGGAGCAGGAGGATCGACGTTTCGGCATAAGCCCTTCTTCAGAAATGCTGAGCGTGTGGCTGCTGGAGCGTGGTGCTCGAGTATCTGACGGCTGAAATCCTGGAGCTGGCCAGCAACGCGGCCCGGGACGACAAGAAGACCCGCATCATCCCCAGGCACCTGCAGTTGGCAACGACGAGGAGCTTAACAAGCTGCTGGGAAGGGTAACCATCGCTCAGGGCGGTGTGCTGCCTAATATCCAGGCCGTGCTGCTGCCCAACAAAACCACCGCTGGGAGCGCCATTAAAAATGGAAGAGACCGTTCTTGAATCTGACAACTCAAAGGCTCTTTTAAGAGCATTCCTGAAGAAGGGCTTATGCCCGAAACGGCGATTCTCCTGCTCCTTGGACGCTGCCTGACCTGCTGCGCTTTTCCAGCAACACATTTTTCAGATCCCATTTGAAAAGTTGGCTAAAGAAGTGCAGTGGCCAGTGACCATGTGAGTTTTGTTGATGCAAACACAGCTTGTAGGTCGATCTATGAGGTATTTGGGTCATTATCAGATGAGGTATCTCGGGATATGAGGACGTGAAGAAAGTTGTCTTAACTGCATGTGAGCTTGTGCCTGAAAACTGCAGACAATGTTTCAGGAATTTAAGAAGGGAGCCTGGTCCAACCTACAATGAGTTTGAAAGGGTAAAACAAAGTAATTTTGATAGGTGGATATGGCCATTAAAAATAGAGCAAACTTATGACACTCTTAGATGATCATTTTGAAGCTGTTCAAGAATTCACTTCCTGAGCTACTGAGAACTCATGTGGAAGAGAGTAGAGAACAGCTGAAATGGAGATGGTTATGAGTTGGTTCGTAAATCAAAGCTTGGCTTCCAATATAAATTTCAATTCGTGAGAGATAGAAATTGTGGGAAAGCGAAATCCTCACGTGGGAAGGGAAAGGTAGATCTCGGGAAAGAGTGTAATGATAATTTAACAAAGGTAAGAAGGGAACACTTGGAGGGGAATGTGACGCTAAAAATCTCCAGTGGTTTCATTGCAACAAAATAGGCCACGTGAAATGACAGTATTGATGAGTTAGAAAAAGGTTTGGGAAGATCGATCTAGGAAAACAGAATGAGCCAGTGAATTTTGATGGAGTGGTAATGGAAACACAGTGGAAGTTAGAAAGCAGCACCAGAATGTACAGCCTGGTAGAAGTTGATTAAGGAGGAGGTACCAGATCTTCTTAAACCGTATACCTGCAAAGAAAACGTTTACTCAAATAGGACAGGAGCAGCAGGAAAAGAGGTTACAATATTAATAAATACAGAATCCTTTCGATATTTGGTGTTGAAGGATGAGGAGAGATGTATCTTAGAAGGATAATAGCAGAAAACGTGCTAGTCACGGGAGTTCACAGGGAGACAAGAGGCACTCAATTATGTAGAATTGTATTACAGATTCGAGGGAAATATCGTGGTAGGAGTTCTGGACAATCTCTCAGCTCCAAGAATATAAATTGTCCTTGCTACGAATACTGGGAAAGAGTGAGGACTGCTGATGCTGGGGATCAGAGTCGAAGAGTGGTGCTGGTAAAGCACAACTGGTCAGGCAGCATCCGCAGAGCAGGAGAGTCGACATTTCAAGCATAAGCTCTTTATCAGGGCAATTTCATGATTAAGAGCTTGCGCTCGCAATGTTGACTCTCCTGGTCCTCGTATGGTACTTGACCACCAGTGCTTTTCCAGCACCATATTTCGACTCTTTGTAATGATACAGCCGATTCAAGTGTATTCAAGTGATTCAATGTGCTATGGTTGATAAGCCAGTGGAAACTCAGACAACTGAAGTGTTGCAGGACATATATCCTGGGATTTTTCCTGATTTGTGTGACAATGAGTTCACAACGTTATCCGTTGAAAAAGGAGAGATCAATGAATATAGTTAACAAAATTGAAGTGGAATTAGCAGAGACTATGTTTGATCAAATATTTGAGAATAAACCAGGAGCAAATAGATAACAAAGCGGAAATGTTTAACCTAGATAAATTAACTGAGTTAAAGCAAAAGAGATGAATACTTTAAGCAATTATAGCAAAAGGCACTCATGAAGGAAGAATCCGAATGCATCTGTGAATGCTAATACCTTAAAACCGATTTCTTAATGAGGAAATGGAGAGTACCAGACATTCAAATGGATAATCAATGGGCACATTCCATCAAGTCGTATTGCCAGTGGGTTATAGACATGAGGTGTTGCGAGTGGTGCATAAAACTACGAGTAAGGGGTCATTTAGGAGCGAGAAAAACACATGCCAAAATATGAAAACCTCTTTCCTAGCCTGGACTGCACAAGGATGTAATTGAATTTTGCGAGACATGTCAAGGAATTGGAAAACCACAGCCAGTAATAAAACCCATATATCTGATACTTATTCCTGCATTTGAGGAACATTTTACAAGAGTCTTAATTGATGGCAGAGGAACTTTTCTGAAAGCATACAATGGGATTCGGTATTTGGTGACAATAATGTATATGTACACCATATTTCCAGAGGCATTTCCATTATGCAATATCACAGCTAAAAGGATTGCAGAAGAGTTACTCATTTTATTGACTAGATACGGACTGCCTACAGATATACAATGACATACAGGATCAAATTTCACATGGAAATTATTCGATGAGTAAGACAAAGTATTCCATTTATATATTTTATGATCAGAGGGGAGTCCAGAACTAGAGGGCATAGGTTAAGGGTGAGAGTGGAAAGAAATAAAAGAGACCTAAGTGGCAACTTTGTCACGCAGAGGGTGGTACGTGTATGGAATGAGCTGCCAGAGGATATGGTGGAGGCTGGTACAACTGCAACATTTAAGAGGCATTTGGATGGGTATATAAATAGGAAGGGTTTGGAGGGATATGGGTCTGGTACTGGCAGGTGGGACTAGATTGGGTTTGGATAACTGGTCGGCATGGACGGGTTGGACCGAAGGGTCTGTTTCCATGCTGTACATTTCTGTGACTCTATGACTAAATTCAGTCCATTTGAATTTGTTTCTGGGGATGGAATAAGAGGACAACGATAATTGATTAAGGAGAAATTGCTAAGTCTTAATTCAGAGATCATGCATTCGACGACATGTCAAATTTTAGGTAAAGATTAAATAGAGTGGGAGACTTGGCTATGCAGCATTTAAAAAGTATCACAGCATTGAATGGAACAGGGAGGATACAAGAAAACAGAATCTCACAATTTTGCTATCGGAAAAAAAAAGGCGTGAGTGTTATATTTAGTGGTCGGTGAACCTCTGTTAGGGAGATTTTGTGAAACTAATCAAGTCGAAAGTACATTGAGTGATGTGAACTACGGACTCCAGACAGAAAGGAAGCTCACAGTGTGTACTATATGAGTATGTTCAAAAGTTATTTTGACAGGGATCGAAAACAAAAGGTTACTGTTATTGGTTACAGACTGAAATACTAAATTCAGAGGATTATGATTTGGGCATTCCTGAAATTAAATTGAACAACGAGAAAGTTGTCAAAAATGGAATAAATTATTGAGTTACCTTCTATACGGAGGTCAAAATGACGTGGACGATTTTTTACTACCGCACTTGGAGATATGTGGAAATAAGCTGGAAAGTACTAACCAAATTATGCACAATGTAGATACAGTAGATGCTGTTTCGATTAAACAGCATCCTCTTTTCGGCATAACCATCGAAAAATGGCGCTGATTCATATACAATTGCGCGTTTGAAAGACTGCATTGGAAACGTGGAATGAACAACTAATTTTTCTAAGTTAGACTTGCTCAAAGGATGCAGACATGTATCTTTGTCCAAAAGAGCGAAAACAATTTAGGATTTTTCAATGCCGAATGGATTGTACCGGTTTAAAGTCATGCTGTTTGGGATGAAGCATGCGCCAGAGACTAACCAATAAGGTCATTTCCGGATTACCCAATTAGAGCTATAGAGTTGTAGAGATTTCCAGCACGGATATGATCTGCTTATT
Organism: Chiloscyllium plagiosum; assembly: GCF_037043375.1. Lineage (NCBI taxonomy): Eukaryota > Metazoa > Chordata > Chondrichthyes > Orectolobiformes > Hemiscylliidae > Chiloscyllium > Chiloscyllium plagiosum. Next base: position 41,523,515 of record NW_028270173.1, read on the forward strand.
TTTTAGTCACATGTGGAAGGAATGTTTGAAACATTTATTAGAGTTATTTGATCAACTTCTGGAAGCAGACTTGGGGATAAACCTGGCTAAAAGTGAATTTTCCAAAGCCAAAGAACACTTCCTCGGCCATGTTATAGGACATTGACAATGGCCACATAGAATGCGAAATCCATGGCAATTGAAGAGTTTCCCATACCATCGACAGAACGGGCAGCATGACGATTCCTGGGATTGAATGGATTTTACCAAATGAATACATGAATAGGAAGGATTTAAAAATCACACAACATGAAGTTATAGTCCAACAAGTTTAACTGGAAGCACTAGCTTTCGGAGAATTGCTCCTTCATCAGAAATAAGTATCAGAGACATAGGTTTTATTACTTGCTGTGATTTTCCAATTCCTTGACATGTCTGGCAAAATGCAATTACATCCTTATGCAGTCCAGGCCAGTTGTAAGACACAGAATTTATAGCAAAGGTTTACAGTGCGATGTAACTGTAATTATACATTGAAAACTACCTTGATTGTTTGTTAAATCTCTCATGTGTTAGAATGACCATGACAGTTTCACTTCTTTCAAAAGTAAATCACAAAACTCTTTGTAAACGTTATATCTCAGGTTAACTGTACCAATTGGTGTCAGGCCAGATAGGATGTTGAAGGTGTTCTGTTCTGTTGTCTGTGCTGACTGATTCTAATCTAAATAATGAGTGAACAGAATCTTACATGAACTCGTGCAGCTTTTGAGCAAAGTACAATGTAACTCTGTAAGTTCAAATTCACCCCACAAACGTATATGTGTATATGTGCTTGTGTGTGTGCGTGTCTGTGGTGGGAGGTTGTGAGTCTCTGTGTGAGAGAGTGTATATGCGTGTGTGAGAGAGGCTAAAGCGGTCTAAGTCTGTAATAAGGTGCATGTATGAGTGTAGGAGTGCGTATGTGTGTCTGAGGTGGGGCGTTGTAAGTGTCTGTGAGACAGAGTGTACATGTGTGGGAGTGTAAAGGTGTCTAAGTCTGTGAGAGGATGCAGCTGTGAGTTTGGAAGTGTGTGTGTCTGTAGGAGTGTGTGTGCCTGTCTGTGTGCGTGTCTGTGTGTGCATAGGAGTGTCTCTGTTTGTATAGAAGTGCGTGTGTGTGTGTGTTTGTGAGTGCCTGTGTGTGTCTGTGTATAGGTAAACCTGTGTGTATGTGTGTGCATAGGAATGCGTGTGTGTGTATGTATCTGGGCTGGGAGGTTGTGAGTCTCTGTGACAGAGATTGTATATATGTGTGTGAGTGCAAAGGTGTCTAAGTCTGTGCGAGGATGCATGTGTGAGCGTAGGAGTTGTGTGTGTGTGTGTAGGAATATGTTTGTGTCTGGGGCGGACTGTTGTGAGTGTCTGTGAGACCGAGTGTATATGTGTGTGCGTGAGTGTAAAGGTGTCTAAGTTTGTGACAGGATGTATGTGTGAGTTTGGTAGTGTGTGTGTCTGTAGGAGTATGTGTGCATGTCTGCGTGCGTGTCTCTGCGTGTATAGGAGTATCTGTGCATGTATAGGAGTGCGTGTGAGTGTGTCAGGGGTGGGGTTGTGAGTGTCTCAGCGAAAGTGTCTATGTGTTTTCGAATGTAAAGAGGTCTAAGTCGGTGAGAGGATGCATATGTGAGTTTGGGAATCTGCGTGTCTGCAGGAGTGTGCGTGTCTGTGCATAGGTGTGTCTGTGTGTATGTATAGGAGTGCGTCTGTGTGTGTCTGTGTGTGTGCGCGCGCCTGGGGTGGGTGTTTGTGAGTGTCTATGAGAGAGAGCGTGTGTGTGTGTATAAAGGGATCTAAATTTATGAGAGGATGCATGTGTGAGTTTGGGAGTGTGTGTGTCTGCGGGAGTGTATGTGAGTTTCTAATTGCATGTCTGTGTATAGATGTGCATGTGTGTGTATAGAAGTGCGTGTGTGTGTGGTTGTTTGTGTGTGTGTCTGTCTGAGGTGGGGGGTTGTGAGTGTTTGTGAGAGAGAGTGAATATGTGTGTGTGAGTGCAAGGTGTCTAAGTCTGTGAGAGCGTGCATGTGTGAGTTTGGGAATGTGTGGGCCTGTCGGAGTGTGTGCGCGTGTCTGTGTGTGTATCCGTGTGTGTATAGGAGTGTCTGTGTGTGTATAGGATTGCGTGTGTGTGTGTGTATTTTTTGTGTGTAGGAGTGTCTGTGTGTGTATAGTGCAATGGTGGTCACCTGTATTGTGACAACAACCCAAGGTCCCAGTTGATGCCCTCCCTGTGGGTACCAAACTTAGCTATCAGCCTCGGCTCGACAAGTTTTCACTGGTGCCTGTCCCGAAGTCTGCCTTGGAGGATGATCACCCGAATGCCCGAGCTCAAATGTCCTGGACCGCTGACGTCCCAACTGGGAGGGAACACTCCTATCTGTTGATTGTAGTGCAGTGCCCATTCATCTATCGCCGGAGCCTCTGCTAATTTTCACCAATATGCCATGCCTCAGGGCATTCTTGCCTGCAGCGTATAAGGTAGACAACGTTGGCTGAGTTGCATGAGTTCCTGCCACGTACATGGTGGGAGGTGTCCCCAAGCGTAATGTTGGTATCCCTGTCCACACTCTGACACGTCTTGCAGCACATACTGTGACAGGGTAGTATGGGGTTGCCCTGAAAGCCAGGCAGTGTGCTACAAACAATTATCTGTTTGAGGTTCGGTGGTTGTTTAAAGGCGAGCGGTGGAGGTGTGGGGAAGGTCTTGGGAGGTGCTCATCATCACTGGTAATGTGTCACAGGTCGTGAAGAACATGGCATAGTCTTTCGGCTCCTGGAAAGTACTGAACAACGAAGGGTACCCTGTCGGTTGCAGCACGTATCTGTGGAGGTCATTAGGATTCCTTTCTGTGGCACGTCGGAACTTGCGGGTGATGAATTGAGCGTCGTACCCCGTTCTTTTGAGGACATCCCTGAAAATTAGGCACACCAGGAACCAAAAACAAGGGAAGTTTGGCATTCTCACAAGTAGTCGTGAAACCCACCCTGACATCACAGTGGGTAACATTATCACTGCGGGGAAGTCGATTGTCAACTTATTGGACCATACCCTTCGACCAGAAGGTATTGAAGTCCTGAGCAGGGGTCTCAATTTCTGACCCACCCACAAAATGGGCGCCTTGGTTCTTGCAGCAACATACAGGAGTTAATCAGAATAATGAGACTCTGGGAATTCTTTCAAGGTGCCAGCATTGACCTCAACGAGTTCATGTCACACTACCCGTGACCACTATTGCACTGTCCACACACAGAGACACTCCTACACACACACAAACACACAGTTACACACACACAGACACTCCTATATACACACACACAGGAACTCTTATACAAATGCATACACATTCCTACAGACATGCATACACATTCCTACAGACAGACACACTTCCAAACTTACATATGCACCCTCTCACAGACTTAGACCCCTTTACACTCACACATAAACATATACACTCTCTCTCACAGACACTCACATACACCCAACCCAGACACATACACACATACACACACACAGACACAAACAGGCACTGCTATACACACACACACAAGACACGCACACAGACACTCACACATACTGCTGCGGACATACCACACTCAAAACTCACACATGCATCCTCTCAGACTTCGACCCCTCTACACTCACACACACACACACATATACACTCTCACACAGACACTAAAATCCCCCACCCCAGACACACATACACATACACACATGTCCACAAATTCGCGTGTGGGGGGAATTTGTCTTTGCAGAGTTACGTTGTACTTTGCTCACAAACTGCATGAATCCATATAAGACTCTGTTTACGCATTTTTTTAGATTAGAATCAGTCTAAAGATTATGACAAAGACAAACAGAACACAGGTGGCCTGACACCAATTGTTACAGTTAACCTGAGAATGTAACTTTGGAAAAGAGTGTTGTGATTTACATATGAAAGAAGTGAAACTGTCATGGTCATTCTAACACTTGGGAGACTTAACAAACAATCAAGGTATTTTTCGATGTATAATTTCAGTTGCATCACACTGTAAACTTTTGCTATAAATTCTCTGTGTCTTACAGTTGTGTACTGCAAAACCACCTGATGAAGGAGTGGTGCTCCGAAAGCTAGTGCTTCCAATTAAATCTGTTGAACTATAACCTAGTGATGTGTGATTTGTAACTTTGTACACCCCAGTCCAACAGTGACATCTCCAAATCATGAATAGGAAGGAGAAAGAAGGATAATTATCCTGCAAGTGAAGACAGTCTTAATATTGTAGGGCAACATGTGTTGATTCTGGCGGAAGGACCTGTCGCTGTGTTGTGCTGTTCTTGGTACTCTGCTCTTCTTTTAAAGCATAATTGGAGATTGATCACTCGTGTTGATCAAGCCTACAACATCCATCGTACAGGTGTAAACAAACTTCATAAAAAGAAAGAATTTGCGATCACTGGTAATTATGGAGTGATTAGACAGTCTTCAATTTGCTGCTAAAGAAAAAATGAGAATATATTCCATGCTTCACGAATGTTTTACCTCGTCAGTTCAGCTGTCATTGCACTCTGAAAACTCGCCCTTCTGCCATCATACATTATACCTTATTCAAAGCAGATTATTCAGTTTTTGTTCTGATGTCAGCATATGGATTATGACCAATACATTTGCTTTCGGTTTAACATCTAATCTGGCGAAAATTGCGATTGTATCCTGTGGACTTTGTTATTTGCCTAAATATATATTTATATACCTCTTGACAAAGGTAATCATTTGATTTGTTACAGCATTCAATGATTTATTCTATGATATCAGAGACTATTAGCTTCCAAATTTCAACTTCAATTACACCACATTTGAAGGCTGAGTATTATCCTGGTGATGTTGACTGGTCTATCCACTTAGCTGTAATACTCATCTTTGATCGATTTGTTGCTGTTTGGTGCAAAAGGCTGTTGGTAAAGTATTGTTCTGCTAAAATGATCGCACAATTTATAAGAATTGTCAGTTCTCTGATCATTTTCTGTTCACTTACTATCCATTTTTTTATTTGAGCCTCCTGAGGAATTAACCAAAAAAAAAAAAGACTGTTCTGTCAAAGCAAGTTTCTGTAAGTTACCTAAACGGATTGCATTTGGTGGATGGAAATTACTTTTTAAAAATTCCACTTATTTCGATATTACCGCTCAATGTGCTCACCAACAGGAACATTGTATAGACTGAAAAACATGAAGGAGGACTCAGAGGAAATGATAACTGTCTGAAACTCAATGATTCAGAAATAGCATCGGGCACAGTGAATATCACAACACTAGGGATGCTGTTTCGATATCAACCTCGAGTCTCTGTATGGAGTTCACAGATTTTCTCCGTGTCTGAGTGGATTTCATCTGAGCGGTCCAGTTTCCTACCATAGTTTAAAAATTTGTAGTTTAGATGGCTTGGCCATGCGAAGTTTCCCGAAGTATCCAGGACCTGTCGGTTAGGTGGATTAACAATAGGAGGTGCATGGTAAGAGGGATGGTGTGGGATTCGGTGGAATGATCTACTGAGGGTTGTTGTGGCAACCGGTAGGTTGAATGGCCAGGTTCTCCACTATACAAAGTGTATTCCATAGTGGAGGGGAGAACGTTCGATGATTATGTGAATGGACAATCTGGAAACTTCCATTATAAACACTGCAGCATTGGCATTACATTCTCAATTTGCAGATGCACAATTATGAACCAAAATTTACAATCATCCATTTATAATCCTAAATAAGAAGCCTATATGATGAGCACCTTGAGGATCCTGCTTAAGTACACTTAATTATAAAATTTCACAATGTAAATTGAATGTTGAGTTGATAATTTGATTACACACCGCATTTGGCAGCTTATGCATTCCTTTGAGAGAGCTCTTGCATTCTCGACAAGATGAGTCTTTTCATAAATTTCTTTTTGATTTCGCTTGCTTGTGGAAACTAATTCTCCCGAAAATCAAAATAACTGTATCCACTGTTTCACTGTTTCAGTCGAATTTCACAAACATCTTTCAATTAAAATGTTACCTTAAAGAAAATGTCTTTTGTCCAGTCTTACAAATGCACTGTAATTAGATAATCATGTTTCAAAATGTTGAGTCAACATATTAAATAAATATCGAAATTTATCATGATGCGTGAACTTTCCCAAATGGGCCATCGATTTTGGTGTAACTGATGGAATATTTTTGACAATATTTATCCAATTTCATCAGACTTATGATCTAGAGTAAATGATTGGCTTTTCATTTATATCATGTCATAGGCATTTAACGCCATTTATTTATTCATTGAATCAAAGTAAACAAAGGATGTTTGCAGATAATTAGATCCTGTGCCTCTTCTGTTTATATACAAGCAATTTAAAATTGTTACTGGAAATCTACAACAATAGTCGAAAAAGCTGAATAACACATGCGATCTAACTGAATCTTTGTGAAGAGAAACATGCCAATGATTGTAATCTATATAGTATGGTATTTTCAGAACTGTCAGTCGTCATCTGTTGAGGTTCTCCATTACCTTCGGCTATTATTATAGATAATTCTGCGAGTCACTGAAATCGTATGCATGGACCAGATCAGATCCCTTCAAATTATTTTAAGAAGATAGACTGGAAACTAACTTTGTCTTATTTTAAAGATAAATGTAAAGTGCGGTGTTTCACATCCAATCTGACAACAAAATCTGCTTAGTGTTAAGCAAAACACAATTCAATTTCTAATTAATTACATTTCCCACAGTGTGGAAACAGGCCATTTGACCCAGCGAGTGGACATTGACCATCGAAGAGTAACCCACTCAGACCCACTTCCTTCTGAGTAATGCAGCTAATACGCTGGGCAATTTACAAAGGCCAATCCATCTGACCTGTACATGTTTGGTTTGTGGAATAAAACCAGAGCACCCGCAGGAAACGCATGCAGACACGGGAAGAATGTGCAAACTCCATAATGACAGTCACCCGAGGCAGTTAAACCTGCATCTCTGGCACTGTGAGACTGCAGTGCTGACTACTAAGCTTCTGTGCTGCCTAGCTGACGAATGCACAGGTTAAAATATAATAAAAGAAAGAAGAACTTAGAATGACTTAATCCTGTTGCGAAGCTGAACAGAGTAATACACACCGTAACTATACTAACGAAAAGTTCCTTCATGTTAACATCATGTAAAGACAACACTTAGTAAAAAGGCAATGTCAGAAACTTATTATCGTAAGCAATTTGGAAGCAACAGAAAGGGGCAGGGGTGGGGGAAGTTGAAAGGCGGAGAGAGAGAGAGTATATCTATATATATATATATATATATATATATACACACACACACACGCACAAACAGACAGAGAGAATGTTGAGAGAAAACTCAGAGTAGTAGCCTGCAGACATTTGCTGCAACTTCCAACCCTATCCAAATTTCAGCAAAAACTGCTTCAAGGTTAAACTGAGAAACAAAACCAGTATATGCTCGCTCATTCAATTGCTCCAACTTAAAAATCATCTAAGGCCTCACAAGCTGCTTACGTTACCACAGACTGATGGATACCCCTCGTCCAATCTCTCGTTTAAAAGAAACCTGGACAAAATACACCTCTTCAAACAATAGCATTGCCAGACATGGCGGAGCTCTGCCGCATTTATTTCCACGTCTATGGGCACCAGTAAAGAACAGTCTAACTTTCAACGTTGTTATTCATCTTTTTCTATTTTAGATTTCAAAGAGAATATTTGTAAAAACAAAAGTGCTACAGCAAGCCAATTCATTGAAAAATCCGAAGAACGAGAATTGTTAGAGTTGGTAAGAAAAATCAAAGTGAAGAGGCAAGTAGAGTTTAATCTACCTCCATGGAATTTCTGGAATGTGATAGTAATCACATGAAGTGAATGAAACACTCAGTTCCAATTCATGGTGTTATTTTGATATGAGGAGCGTTTTAAAATTTTGTAAGTTAACATTTTGCAGCCTTTATGGCATACAGAATATTCAGAATTTCAAAGAAAAAAAAAGCATGTTTGAATTCATTTTCCTTAAATACTGTTGATCATATAGAACGTGTTCCCATTTCCAACACTGGACTGAATAATTGAATGCCAATAGTGAATATTTCAGATTTTTCCACACAATAACTGACTGTTTTTTTCTGTGTCTCTTTGTGTCTTGCAAATGCAAGTACAATGTATATTGCTTAAATAATTTATTCAATGTTGGGTTTAAGTTAAACACGGACTTTTCTTTAAATAGAAAAATTGCCCCTAGAAAAATCAAAAGGGTGCATTTATTTCCTTAGTGGAACACTAGGAGCATAAATTTCAAAATACATTGATTTAAAAGTCAGCAGCATGATTTGGAACGCAGACAATACATTTTGAAAATAAAGGTCTCTTTAACTTCACCATGAGGTATCCTTTGAATTGAACATAATTTTTGAACAGGAAGCATGCATTTCGCTTGGGATTAATTCTGTTCAATGGACTGAAACTGAAACCACTCATGATGTAATACTAGCCTAGCCACTTGTGGTTTCTCACTGGTATTAAATAAACAGCAGCTTGAAAGCAAAACATCTGAGTGAAGATACGGCAAAGAGAGACTTTCTCAGTCGGGCGAACATGGGGCCATAGATAATCATGCAGATTGAAAATATTTTTTATCCCATTCATGCAATTGTTGGTGTTCCAGGGTAATACACTGAAGATGACTGAACAGTTTTAGTTTATTCTGTTAAAATGAATCATCTTAATGGAATACTCATTTGGATTGATGCATTTATTGCTGTAAATAATGAAAGTTCTCTTGCAACTGCACTTGACAGTTTGGAGAATCTTTATTAATATTCCTTGACAGGACCTGAGAACCACCAACTTAGTCAGCATTATTGGTTCATCCATAATTGCCCAAAGGGTAGTTAAGAGTCAACTGCATTTCTGTGTGTCTAGATTCACATGTAGGTCAGGCTAGACAAAGATAGCTAATGTCTTACCGTTAACTACGTTAGTCAACCTTATCGATTTTAAAGAGAATACCTATGTCGTCCTTGCCATCGTGCTTCTTTCATATTAAGTTCAAGTTTTAACATTCGCTCTGGTAAATTTCCACCCCGCCAGTATAATCTGAAAGTTTAATGCTATTCAGTTTTTAGTAACTTAGAGGGAGACATTATGATTTTCAGGTAACAAGATCTTCTACGATCACTTCTCTAAATTTAAACCAAATTGTTTTAAGTACTCGAAAAGTGCACAGCGAAAGAGTGGGAGATCCACACCCACACACACTCACACACATAGAGAGAGAGAGAGAGAGAGAGAGAGAGAGAGAGACGACGACGTCGAGAAAACTATATTCGTACGGATCTGTGTTCGGGAAATAAGCAGTTTGATTTAGCAACAGCGATACCCTCTATCAAAATTATGACAGAACAGTTGTGGGTTTTCTGGTTGCTATAAACAATCGGGTTTTCTTTCCACAATGGAATGCAAAATAACTTCCTTTTGTTTCAGATTCTGGTGCTTAACCACGTTCAACATCAGTTATCCTGTGATAAGCGATAGAGGTGACATGCTTGAAAGATATTCATTTTTGAGATGTCTGGACAAGATAGACATAGAAAGGATGATTTTTCATTTTGCAAGTTATAACAAATTTTATGGTGAGATCAGTGCTGATGATTAAACGTTTATTCATCTACAGAATTAACTTGGCTGAATGGAGTGAAACTGCTATATTTGTACATGACGTAAAGATGGCTTGGAGCTGAAACGATCATGCCAAAGTAACTTTATGATAACGGGGAGGGGAATTTATTCAGCTCAGCTGACTGAATGACTGGTTTGCAGCACAGAGTGTCGCGAACAATGTCGGTTCAATTCACGTGTCTGGGCACCAGGAAGGTACCATTTCTTCAATTGTGCCCCTTGCCTTAGGGTGTCGTGTCCCTCAGGTTTAGTCTCTGTCTAATGAGACAGCGAGAGTATTCTGGAATTAAATATGTTTACGAAGGGAAATACATTGTTTCAAATGTGACAGAGGTCTGGGAAACAGGGTATGATTACGAGTGAGCTGGAGATTGTTCATTTTCACGACAGAGAAAAATAATTACTTAGCATTGAATTCAATGATGAGTGATGGCAGAGCTCTGAGTTGTAAAGCAAATGTGCATCTCAGTACATTAAACACAGAATTTTCACATGCAAAATAGTAAGGAATTATGAACGCTCATAGAATGTTATTGCTTATTGACAGGGACGTTTGACACAATTAGACAATTAATGATTAATTTACTAAAGCTTCAGGTGATAGAGTCTGGAACACAGAGGGCAGCATTGGTCATTTTTTAAGGAAACCTGCAAATGCATTGGATGTAGTGCAGATAGCTTTTACCTCAGTAGAACCTTGAATTTTGTACTGTGAAGAAACGATTGGACATCTGAAATTTGAATCCACATGAACTTGGAAGAGTGAGCTGTGATTTGATGAAGGACAAATAAATCCGTGGATGGGTGAATATGTGAAGCATGGTTCCCCATGTACGAGAATGTGGAATTTGGAGTTACTCTTTAAAAAGAAGTAAGAGTAATTTCAGATAAAGGTAAGCAGAAAATAAACGTCTCAGGGTGTGATTCTCGACTCAATTTTATTTAAAGAAACTGTGACAACAATTTTATTGCCTGCATTTAAGTATGAGATAGATACATTCATCGTGCAATGCCTCACTGTGGTAGCACACTTCAGGTCACTTGACGGGGTGGTCAAACGTTAGGGTGATATGTGACATGAAGATATAATAAGTTAATCAGATGAGCTGATCAGTTGGGAATTGCATTCAATCCAGATTGCTGTGACGTGATGGAATTAAGCAGGACAAGTAATATGAGGGAACATCTGGGAAGCATCAAAAATATAGTTAAAACTCATTGGGCATCGTCACTGCTCTTTTAAAGGAACGACATTAATTGATTAACACGTTATACACGATTTGCCTTTATTAGACATGACGTGGAGTTTGGAGTTGATTCTGGAAATGCATAATAAATGAGTTAGGCCACAGCTGGAATGTCAAGGGCTGTTCAAGAAAGCACGTCATTGGAGTATGTGATTGCGGTGAAGAGATTTACCAAAACAATTTTTAGGCTGGAGACTTGTAATTGTGAGAGCGACTTAATAGATTAGGCCTTTTTCTTCTTGAAGTAGAGGGAATTGAAGGGATAATGTATACTTCAGATATGTAGATTTGTGAGAGCCATGCATAATACAAGCAGGAAAACACGTGAACCAAAGGTGGAGAGATCAATGACGATTCGAAATTTTTTTTCGCTAACGGGTAGGATGCTGAGAAAGGATGTAAAGACCTTCTTTGCACTCAGGGAGTATTTGGAATTCAGTGCCTTTAAAGGTATGGCAAGCACAAATCTTTCTATATTTTAAGAAGTACGCACATATGAACTTCCAATGCTAAGGCAAACAATGTTGGAGACTAAGCACAACAACACGACAACAACTGGATCGACTGACGGACATTTTTATCTTTGCGATGGCTCTATAATATTCTGAAAAATTCGGTAAATTTTTAGAACTCATGAATTCCTCTCAGTAGTCAACATAACTTCAACTTCATTAAACTTCTCCAACATCTGTTGAAGAAACTGAAATTGATTTTTTTCAGTGTTCAAGTGTATTTATTGCAGTGAACACAAATGGATCCAGAGCTGGTGGGCATCTGAGCTCGTTCATTGACTGGGAACCATTTTTGTCGCTGTTGGCAGGTTGATAAACTTTGTCAATGATAACTGATCAGGAACATAAAGACCAAACAACCGAGTCTCCATTTGTAAACAGTCGAAAAGTGTGGCACAGGATAAAGCACAGCTGATCAGTTAGCATCTGAGGTGCAGGACAGACGATGTTTCGTGCTTTCCTGGTGAAGAGCTAATGTTCAAAACGCCCACTCTTCTGCTCCTTGGATGTTGCCTGACCTGCTGTGCTTTTTCCAGCGCCACATTTTTCTGCTCTCACTCTGAAGCATCTGCAGACCTCACTTTCTCCATTTATACACAGCCCTCTGTTCACGTTCGTTTGCACCTTGGACTTTTGCTTGAACAAGCAGCTGAATAATCAACACTTAGATTAGATTACTTACTTACAGTGTGGAAACAGGTCTTTCAGCCCAACAAGTCCACACCGACCCACTGAAGCGCAATCCACCCAGACCCATTCCCCTACATTTACCACTTCACCTAACACTGCGGGCAATTTAACATGGCCAATTCACCTAAGCTGCACATTTTTGGACTGTGAGAGGAAACCCACGCAGACACGGGGAGAATGTGCAAACTCCACACAGACAGTCGTCTACGCCAACTTATGTTAATTGTCATGTTAATAACTTCCAACAAGTGCGGTAATCCTTCACCAAATCAAGATTTTTGAAGCAGTTTTTTTTCTATTCTCAACTTCCAATTAAAATTACAAAAAAACTTTAAACCTAAGAAGCGAGGTGGTGAAATGTTATCAGAAATAGGCAGATATGAGAAGTAATTAGATCGTGCCTGTCACGCAATAAGGTCTATTATTATTGTTGATTCAGATATTCACATGTTGGTTCACATTTGAATCAATATAATTTTTGCAACACACTTCACATTCACTCTGCTCTCTACTAAAAAAAAACTCTTTACTGTACGCACACGTCAGCGCATGCAAATACACTCATAATTTCCTGCTATGAATGTTATTTATGGAAAGCTATATGTCATTCTTAGCTTGTCCAGCTTATACGCAACTCCTGTCCCTGAGAAATATGATTTCCTCTTAAGCTATTTCTAGCATTGTTCAGCAAATCATTCAATTGTTACAAAGCATAAAGAAGGAAATTAACTAATGAAGCTGTACTCACTGTCAGTAGGTGACAATGATACGTAATTCACTCTTCAGCATTCATCACCGATATTGACAGACGAATACGTCTAAAGCTGAGCTGAAAGCATTTTAAATGATGTAGTTACATGACTGGAGATGTGACAGGTGAAGAGGGAAACAACAATTCGACATTAACCGGCCTGACCTGACATTCATCAACCTCAATACAGCACACACATCTGACATTGACAGCATTAATGAAGGATTGGGTTGGTGAGTGGATGTAATCAACGTTTATTGTTGATGAGAGAAAGGTAAGTTAAGTGCAGACAAAGTTGGGTGGTGTGGCTGTACCAACATGACAAGTGGGATAGAAGTTGACGTTATCTAACAGTTGAAGATTGCGTGTTTATAAGTTATTTTCAACTGCACATTCTGTGGGATGACGGACCACTGTTTAACGTTGTTTAATGTTTAATGCCTAATCTCTGTTCAGTTTATTCCCATTAGAGAATTTGAAATGCCACATAGCAGAGGTCAAACCTGCTTAAGCTCTGTTCATTAAAAAATCCATTTACTCCAGGCATTAATCTAATAAACTTTCTCAGAACAGTTTCCAATGTACTAATTTCCTTCCATAAGTACAAAGACCAGTATTAACCTACAAAATTCCATAGCTTTCCTGATTGTTTGTAACGACTTCATATCAAACTTTTTTGATCGATGAAGTAGGAATCACGCATGATTCTGTACCTCACAGCCCGGCAACTGAGAATCATTTCGACAGCATGACATTTTTTTCTTTCATTCTTCCAGAAATGACAATGTCATACCTAAATTAATAATACTCCATTTGGCAATTAGATCAGTTCTTATCCCTTTCAGCTTTTAATGTCTCCTTCACAGCATAGGCACACTTAGAAATGAGGTGCCAGTCTAATGGAGCCACAAGACAGAATTACTTGCATTCCAGGCAGCTTGAGTGGAAAGCACGACCAATTAATTGTATCAAAGCCCTTCTAATGGCACACCTAAGCAGAAGTAGGGACATGAATGATGAAATGGAAGAGGAGACTCTACAAATATCTCCATGTTTATTAATGGAGTAATTCAACAAAATAAAACTGAAACAAATCGACGAAATGCCTTATATATAGGATATGGAAGAGTGCAGGACAGGAACAGGCCTTTCAGCCCACCATGTCTGTACCGACAAGATTCAATTCTAGACTAATTTCATCTATCTGCACATGATCCATATTATAGAGTTATAGAGTCATACAGGACCAAACAGATCCGCGGGACCAAACATTCCACATACAAAAATCCCGAACTAAACTCGTCCCACGTCCTTTCTCCTGCATCCCTCCAACCTTTTCCTGTCCATGTACCTATGCAGTTTTTAACCTTGTAATTGTACTCACATCCACCACTTCCTCAAGACATCTGGAGTATTGTGTGCAGTTTTGGTCGCCATGCTTTAGGAAGGATTCAGAAGTCGTTCTTCTATGTATTGAAATCATTTACATTATTATTATGCTAAAAAATACTTGTGCCGGGCCTGAGCGTTAATCAATGTGTATAATCGGTGTTTTCTTCCACACTGGAAATTGATACAGGCATCAAATACGTTCCCATGCATAATTTTAGACAATAAATTCACTTTGACGAAATGGCAAAGTATTCATCAAGCCGGGAAAATGTTCAACTTGAGTGGCTGCATGGAACCAGCTCTTGCTTTAAACGTTGGTGGTTTGAATACACGTGCAAAATATTTAGTATAATATTGACAGATTGAAAAAAATCAACATGCTTGCATTTGATATTATTTTATTCTGAACTATCTTATTCGACTAATTAGTAGCATTTATTGCACGTGCTTAATCGAATAAATAATGATTTTCATGTTTTCAGCATGCTGAGTTCGACCAATTTATTTTTTTTGTTTTGTTTTTTGCAGCTAATCTGGTGACAATTGTGATTCTAAACTGTGAACGTTGCGACCTTTCCAAATGCGTCACTCGATATTTAATGACAATGGCGGTGACAGATCTATCTGTTCTGATATTTGCTGTAATATTCTATGAGATCAAAGAATATCATTTCCCAAATTTATTTTTCAATGATACGCCAATTTGCTCTCTGAACATTGTCCTGGTTATGCTTTCTGTTGACTGTTCTGTCTGGTTAACTGTCGCATTGACCTTTGATCAATTTATGGCTATTTGTTGCAAAAAGCTGCAAATAAGGTATTGCACTGTGAAAACATCAAGCATGGTTATAGGAATAGTTTATTCCGTGTGCACCTTACAGACTGTTCCAATCTACTTTGCATTTGAACCTCGTCAAGTAATAAACAACCGACCATGGTCATGCTCTGTGAAAGCCAGCTTGTATACATCACGAATGTGGAATGCGTATTGGTGGACGGAAATTATTTTAACTCCATTTCTTCCATTTGTTTTGGTGTTACTTTTCAATACACTGACTATCAGGAGCATTGTACAGACAAACCGAATAAGAGGAAGACTGAGAGGAATCAACAAGGATCTGAAACACAATGACCCAGAAATGGAAAACAGGAGAAAGTCAATGATTATCTTAATCACTATTTCTGCAAATTTCATTATTTTGTGGACTGTAACATTGGTAACTTTCGTACTTGTCCAATTTACAAATGTAAAATTATTACTACCAAATTACAACGATCCATTTACAATTCTGGAACAAACAGGCTATATGCTAATGCCATTGAGTTGCTGCACAAACACCTTCATTTATGCTGTTTCACAACGTAAATTTAAAGATGAACTTTAAAATTTGATTATGCGTCCCATTTCTTTGCTAACATATTTCTTTCAGAAAGTTTTTACCTCTGTGAACTAAACAATAAGTATAAGTTTATTCTCACCATTTTATGATAAAGCACAATATAAAATAACACGGCTTTATGACTTCCATCAACATTTCCTTGCATTGTATTGACAACAAGTCAAGACTTGTGTGTTTGCTTATCTTGCTTCCTTCTGGGACATAATCATTCATAATGTAAAAATTAATATTGTCAATCCTTCTACCCTAACTTCACAGGAAAACGTCAGTTAAAATGACGCAGATAAAATAATGTTTGGGCATGAAGAAAGTGGCATAGATCATTTTCTAAACGGCGAATTATTTCAGAAATCTGAAGCATGAAGACACACTTTGAAATAATACTTCAGAATACTCCTAAAGTTAAGCATGCACGTTCCATCAGGATTTGGGAAAGACAAATACAATGTTAGCGTTCATTTCCAGAAATCTGGAATACAAGAGCAAATATTTAGTGGTGAAGTTAAATAAGGTTCTGATCAGACTGTGCTTGGAATAATGGAAGTAGTAGTGGGCCCCGTATCTAACAAAGATTGAATTGATGCTGGATGAAATCTTAAGGAAGTTTAGAAGACTTATAATGGGGTTGACGGGCTTGTCATATGAAAGAGCGGTTAAGGATCCTGGGTCTGTAATCAATGCAGTTTAGAAAGATGAGGAAGTCATAGTTGAAAGTTATACAATACTGAGGGATCTGGGTAGAACAGACGTGCGTTTATGTTTCCACGAGTTGGAGAAACTAGGATCTAAAGGCAAAGAATAAAGGACAATCGTTTAGAATTGAGATGAGAAGGATTTTCTTTAACCAGAGGATGAATAATTTGCAGAATTCATTGGTACCAAAGGCTGTGGAAGCTAAGGTTTTGGGAGCATAGGCAAGCCAGAGGTAGACAGATTCTTGATTTTTCTTGGGGAATCAAGGGTTAATGAGAGACAATCGAAGATTTTGGTTGAGAAACATCAGCATGATCAAATGCTATATTTGACTCGGTGGGCTGAATGTGCTAAATTTGTTACTGTATCTCATGGCCTTTGGATCTTCTGTCCCATTTTCCAGATGTAACATAATTAGATGACAATTTGGGTATTTGTGTTTGTGTCAAAAGTTTTTCTTTCATCATGCTAATTAAGCACATAGACTAAATATCAAAATTCAACATAGTATTTCAATCAGGTTTTCGTGTTACTGATTGGATATTCTGCTTGACCTGAAAACCAAAACTGTCAGAAGTACTCATCGAGGAAAAATGATGAATTTCCCATTTACATTTATTGTAGCCACGTATTTGAACATTACATCTCAGAAAAGAAAGGACGTTTGCGGATCATTAAGCTCCAGATACTTAAATACTGTGCATGCCAGAAATCTAGAATAGCAATGAGAAAAGAAAACCGGATATTCTCATCAGAGTTGGAAGCTTCTGTGTGGAGAAAAGCTCAGTTAATATTTCTTATTAACTCTGAGTCCTGAACTGTTGAGATTCACCATTATTTTCAACTTTTATCATAAATACTTTTTATGCTGACAGAGATCATTGCAGATGTGCGACTCAATGCTACCTGTATCTTGCCATATCCATGAGCAATAACAAAAAAAGAAATTGAATGCTCCAGTTTGCTTTTTGTCAATTTACAGTTTTAGACTCGATTGCCAAGGTTCTATTATCCCTTCCATGCCGGACAGTTTGGAAACATGACTTCTGATAGGTTTCATTTGTTATAATTCGGATGCACCAGCTTAATTTATGCTTTATGGGCTACTAACATTAATTCGAAGTTGCCAATGTGTTAGCTTCCAACTATACACTTACTGGCGAAATTCGAAGAAACAAGAATAATAAATATTATTATTCAAATTTCAACAATATTGCAAACTACATCATTTGATTAAGTATGTTGTATTATATTATATAGAACATAGAAACGTACAGTACAGAACAGGCCCTTCGGCCCACGATGTTGTCCCAAAGATGATTCATACTCTAAAATAACATAACCGAACCTAACCAACGCACGCCTCAATTCACTGCTGTTCATGTGCGTGTCCAGCAGTCACTTAAATGCGCCTAATGACTCTACTTGCCCCACCACTGCTGGCAACGCATTCTATGCATTTCCAACTCTCTGCATAACGAACCTACCTCTGACATCTCCTCTACACCTTCCTCCTATTATCTTAAAGCTATGACCTCTCGTGCCAGTCAATCCTGCCCTGGAGAAAAAAAAAAAGTCTCTGGCTATTGACTCCATCTATGCCTCTCATTACCTTGTATACCTCAATCAAGACACCTCTTTTCCCCTTCTCTCCCGCGAAGAAATTCCGCACTTTGTCAACCTCACTTCGTAAGACAGGCCCTCCAGTCCAGGCAGCATCCTGGTAAGCCTTCTTTGCACCCTCTCCAAAGCGTCGTTATCTTTCCTATAATAGGGCGTCCAGAACTGGACACAATATTCAAAGCGTGGTCTCACCAGGTTCTTGTAGAGTTCAGCAAAACCTCACGGCTCTTAAACTCGATCCCCTTGTCAATGAAAGCCAAATAAACAAATGCTTTCTTAACAACCCTATCCACTTATGTGGCAATTTTGAGGCATCTATGCACTTGAATACCAAGATCCCTCTGTTCCTACTGCCAAGAATCTTGTCTGTAATCCTTTATTCAGCATTCAAGTTTAACCATCCAAAATGCATCACTTTGCATTTATCCAGGTTGAACTCCATCTGCCATTTCTCAGCCCAGCTCTGCATCCTGTCCATGATGCGCTGCAGCCTGCAATAGCCCTCGATATAAACAATGGCATTTCCAACCTTTCCATCATTGGCTGAAGATTAAGCTGAAGTACACATGGATAACAGGCAAACATCGAGTATCAGACAGCATGCGTGTTTAAGGCATACCCTTCAGAATTTGATGCGTCATCCCAGGTATTAGTGCTACTATACATCTGTAAATGTGAATGTAGAAATTTTTAAAAAGTGTCAATGTTTTGAACTCAGGTGCGGTTTTCGTGTTTGCAGCTATGTTCGCCAAACTGGGAATTTGATTTGCAGACGTTTCGACTCGTGTCTGGTGACATCTTCAGTGTGTTGAAGAATCCTGTGAAGAGCTGCTGTACTAAGTCTTCTGGAATTCATTTAATTCCATTTCTACTGCTTACAGTTGCAGGTTCAGGTTGTTAATTGCAGGGGCCAATATATTGGGTCCAGTTCAACGTGCTTGTTGATTGAGACCATGGATGTTTCGATGAATTCCTTTGCTGTCCTCTGTTTGGCTTGTACTATGATCTTTTATCCCAGTCGAATCTGTGATCCTTATCATCTGTGTGTATCAATGTTAGGGATAGTTAGTGGCGTTTAGTGGCTCGTTGATGTTCGTGGATGTGGACTATTCATTGTCTGCATGGTTGCCCAACATAGAATTTAATGTAGTTTTTGCATGAAATCCTGTAAATTGCTTTGGTATTGCACACGATAGGTATCGAGTCTTTTTTTCCTAATAAGTTGTTTTCTGAAAATTACTGTCTGTTGATGGACTGTCATTATCCCCGTGTTCAGACTAATCTGGTTCCCAGTTCTGAGACTTTTTAAATTATAAGGTAGGCTGGCTAGTGAATTAGTTCGTGGCATGTACTCGTCATGTCATTTGTGTGTTAGGCATTGACAAATTAAGTTGCTGGTTTGTGTGTTCTTCTTCTTTGCCTCATAGTTTGGGTGTGCTGCAATGTGCTCTTTTGAACAGGGTTCTAATGCAGCTTCTCATGACTGCGTTTGGGTGGTTACTGTTGTAATTCAGCACCTGATCAGTCTGTGTGGCATTCCTGTACACTTTTGTGGTGCATTATTTGTTCTGTGTTCTTTGTATCGTCGCATCAACGAAAGGGAGTTGCTTTCCCCTCCTCTCTCGTAAATATGATCCTTGTGAATATTGTCTTTATGATCCGGTGTGTGTTCTCGATTTCTGTTCTCTTAATGATAACAAAAGTATCGTCTACGTATATGATACACAATTCGGGCTGGATTTGTGATAGAGCTGTTTATTCTGCTTCTGCTATGAGCCCACGGATAGGTGAGCCCTTAGGTGACTACGAACTTGTTTAAATAGTTGGTTGTTGAATGTGACCTCCTACAAACATGGCACTTGTCCACAGGCTCTATCAACAAGCACATTGGCCTGGACCCAACATATCAGCCACTGCAACAAACAACCAGAACCTTCAACTGGAAGCAGCAGAAATGGAACCAAATACATTCCAGAAGAAACAGTATGGCAGCACTGAAGGTGTCACCCAGTCAGTGACGAAAGGTTTGCAATTCATCTTTCCAGCTCGAGGAACATAGCCACAATTACGATATAAAAAAGGAAACAAGGGATTTACGTTCTTCCATTTCGAATACATATTTTCAGAACTGTCTTAAAATCTGTATTTCATAAACTACATCAACCATTCCAACCATTCTGGCAATTCGGCATATTTGCCTTCAGTACGTTGCATTCTCGAAGATATTGCAGTTAATTTTAGGCAGGACTCTAGCAATTCAAAGAGAGTCATCCCCACCAAGGAGTAATGCACCCCGTCTATTTACGTACTCTGTTCAAACCTTAATCACCTGCACCAATTGAATGCAACATTGACTCTTAGAGCCATAGAGATGTACAGCATAGAAACAAACCCTTCAGTCCAATTCGCCCATGCCGACCATATATCCCAAATTAATCTAGTTCCATTTTCCACCATTGACCCAAATCCCTCTAAACCCTTCCTACTAATGTGCCCATCCAGATGCCTTTTTAAATGTTGTAATTGTACCAGTCTTCACGACATCATCTAGCAGCTCATTCAATGATTCATAAACATTGGGTGAAAAAGATCCTCCTTAGGTCCTTTTAAGTATCTCCCCTCTCATGATAAACCTTTACAGCTGGACTCGCCCAACCCAGGTGAAACACCTTGTCTATTCAACATATCGATGCTCCTCACGATTTTATAAGCCTTCATAAGATTACCCTCAACTTTCAACCCTCCTGGAAAACAACCCCAGACTGTTCATCCTCTCGCTATAAATCAAACCCTTCAACACTGGCAACATCTTTGTAAATCTTTTCTGAACCCTTTAAAGTTTCACAGCATCCTTTTTTGTAGGAGACTGACCAGAACTGCACACAATATTACAAAAATGACTGAACCAAAGTCCCGTACAGTTCACAATTCCTACTTTTAATGCTCTGAACAATAAATGAAAGCATACAAAACGCCTTCATCAATTTCGTATCTACCTGCGACTCCACTTCAAGGAATCATGAATCTGCACGCCAAGGATTCTTGGTTGAGCAGGGCCTTACTATTAATAACATAGAGCATAGAACAGTACAGCACAGTCCAGGTCCTTCTGCCATCTATGTTGTGTCGCACTTTGATCCTGCTTAAAGATTAACACACTTGCATACACTGCATTTTAAAACCATCTCTGTACCTATCAAGCACAGCATAAATGTCCCTAATGTATCTGACTCGTCTACCACTGCTGGCAGTGCATTCAACGCATCCACTGCACTCTGTGTAATGAACATATCTCTGATATAATGAACATATCTCTGACATCTTCCCTAAAACTTCCAAAAATCACTTTAAAATTGCCCCCTCATGATAGACATTTTGGCCCTGGGAAAACGTCTCTGGCTATGCAATCTGTATGTGGCTCTCATGATCTTTCACAAGGCGATCAAGTCACCGTTCATCCTTCTTTCTCAAATAAGAAAATCCCCATCTTCCTCAAACGTTCTTATTAAGACATGGCCTCCAATTCATGCAGCATCCTCGTCAATCTCCTCTGTACCCTCTTTAAAGCTTCCACATTCTTCCTATAATGAGGCGACCAGAACTGAACACAATGCTCCAAATGTGGTCTCAGCAGGGAGTTATAGATCTGAGGCACAATACTGCGTTCCTTAAACTCATTGTCCCGTGAATGAAAGCCAACACACTGTAAGCCTTGTCCTCACCGCTATCAGGTTGGATGGCAACTTCGAGGGAACATTGGACATGCAGCCCATACTCCCAATATTCCTCCACATTGCGAAGAAATCCACCTTCCACACTGTAATCTGCATTCAACGTTGACCTTCCAAAATGAATCACTTCCCATTTTTTCTCGGTTGTGCTCCATCTACCACTTCCCATCCCAGTTCTGCACTGTATCAATGTCCCATTGCAACAGACAGCTTGCAACAACCCCACCAGCCTCTGTGCCATTGCCAAACATACGAACATATTCTTCCAATTCCTCATCCTAGTCTTTTGAAGAGCAGAGGTCCGAGAACATATCCCTGTGAAACACCACTGGTCACCATGTTCTAGGCTGCATACTTTTCATCTACCATCACCGTCTGCTTTCTTTGGGACAGCGAATTCTGTATCCAGACAAACACATTGCACTGCATCCCATGCCTTCTTACTTTCTGAATGAGCCTACCATGGGGAAACCATTCAAACTCCTTGCCAAAATTCATATGTACCACATCCACTGATGAAGCTTCATTAATGTTATTTTTCACAAACTCAATGAATTGAATAAGGTTTGTGAGACATTACCTGCCCCTCACAAAGCCTTGTTGACTATCTACTCAAACTATGCTTTTCCAAATAATCTGTCTCTCAAATTCCTCTCCAACAATTTGCTTACCACCAACGTAAGACTGATTTGTCTTTAATCCCAACGTTATTACTATTCCCATTCTTGAATAACACAATGACATTTGCCACTCTCCAATCGTCTCTATTAATTCAGTGAACACTGAGGATGCAAAGATTATCACCAAAGGCGCAAAGATCTCTTCCCTCGCTTCCCGTACAAACCTTGGGTGCACCCCATCTGGTACCCATCCTCACGTGTTTTAAAATTCCCAGCACATCCTCCTCCTGAACATTAACATGCTAAAGCATTATGGTCTGCTTCCCGCTGTCCTCATAAACGACGATCCCTCTCACGAGTGAATACTGGAACAACATATTCATTATGGACGTCCCTTTCCTCCTCCAACGTCAGGCACAAATTCCCTCCACTATCTCTGCTCGGTCCTACCTTCACGCTGGCCACCCTAGTTTATCTTCCATCAGTGTGAAACGCCTTGGTGTTTTACTTAATCCTCCCCGAAATGTATTTTTCATGTCCCTTTCCATCTCTCCTAAGTCCATTGTTCAGTTCCTTCCTTTCTACCTTGCAATGTTCTTGACCTCGTCAGATCCTTGCTTCCTCAACCATAAGTAAGCTTCCTTCATCTTATTGAGTAGATGTTCCACATCTTTTGTCATCCAAATTTCCTTCACCCGACCATCCATTCCTTGCCTCAGTGAGAAAAACCTATTCAGCGCTCGGAGCAAGTACTTCCTAAACAACCTCCACATTTCTGTCATGCATTTCCCTGAGGATATCTGTACCCAAATTGTGTTCCACAGTTCCTGCCTAAGAGTATTGTAATTGTCTCTCCCATAATTAAATATTTTCCCATACTGTCTTGTACTGTCCAACTCCATGACTGCAGTAAGGTTCAGGGGGTCGTGACCACTATCGCCAAAATGCTCTCCCATTGAGTGATCTGACACCTGACCTGGCTAGTTGCCTAGTACTAAATAATATATGGCTTCCACTCTAGTCGTCCTATCTATAATTAAGTATGTAATTCTGCCCTGATTCGCATTTTCAAAATGCAGCACTTTACATTTATCTGAATTAAACCCACTCTGCCACTCTTTGGTGCATTGGTCCATCTGATCAAGATCCCGATGTACTCTGAGGTAACCTTGTTTGTTGTCCACTAATCATCCAATTTTGGTGTCATCTGCAAACTTACCAACTATAATTCCTATGTTCACATTCAAATCATTTATATAAATGAGGAAAAACAGTGGACCCAGCACCGATCCTTGTGGCATACCACTGGTCACTGGCCTCCAGTCTGAAAAGCAGTCCTCCATCACCAGCGTATTTCTTCTTCCTTCGAGCCAGTTCTCTATCAACATTACTTGATTTCCATGTATTCCAAGTGATGCAAACTTGCTTACGAGTCTGCCATGAGGCATCTTGTCGAACGCCTTACTGAAGGCTTTATAGTCATGTCCACCGCTCTGCCCTCATCAGCCAATTTTCTTAGTTTTTCAATACTTTCTGTTAAGTTATTGAAACAAGATTTCCCACGCACAAAGCCGTGTAGACTATCCTTAACCAGCCCTTCCCTACCAAAATAAATATCAATTCTTTCCCTCAGGATTCCCATACAACAACTTGGCCACCATCGATATCAGGCTCACTGGTCTATAGTTCTCTGGCTTCTCCTTATCACCGTTCATAAATAGTAGCACCAAGTTAGCCAATCTCCAGTCTTCTGTCACCTAATCTATGACTATCAATGATCCAAATATCTCATCAGTGATCCCAGCAATTACGTCCAGAGCCTCCCAGAGAGTTCCAGGGTACACATGATGAGGTTCCTTGCATTTGTCCATTTTTCTGCGT
This sequence comes from Chiloscyllium plagiosum, assembly GCF_037043375.1. Classification (NCBI taxonomy): domain Eukaryota; kingdom Metazoa; phylum Chordata; class Chondrichthyes; order Orectolobiformes; family Hemiscylliidae; genus Chiloscyllium; species Chiloscyllium plagiosum. The sequence goes on from NW_028270173.1 coordinate 41,547,774, forward strand.
TTTGAGACATCCAACACCTCCTCCTTTGTAATATCAAAATTTTTCAAGACCTCACCACCTATTTTATCACATTCTTTACCTTCCCTGTTCTTTTCTACAGTAAACACTGGTTTTAAATGCACGCTTAGTACGTTCCTCATCTCCAGTTGCACACATAGGCTGAATACAAAAAAGTACACACTTTACAAGTTCCTCTCTATCCAAACGGTCAACAGTCGAGCATTCGGAGCCTTTGTTTGGGAAGTTAAAATCCAATATCATTACGACCTTATTATGGTTACAAATAACTGAAATCTCATTGCAAATTTGTTGTCAATATCCCGCAGACTACTGAGGGTCTATAGTACAATGACAGTGTGGTAATAATCACTTGCTTATTTCTCAGTTATTCCCACATAAATTCCATGGAATTATTCCTCTTAATTTCCTCACAAAGTTCAAACATAATGTTACCCCTTATCAAAAACGCCACTCTCCCTCATCTCTTGCACCCCTTTCTATCTTTGTCATCGCTTTTGTGCTCTGGAATATTAAGTTGCCAGTTCTGTCCATCCCTGAACCACGTGTCTGTACTTGCTATGATATATGACTCCCACGTTTTTGACCATGCCCTTAGTTCAACCGCCTTCCCTGTAGGCCCTCTTGTATCGAAATAAATGCAGTTCAATTTAGCTCGTTCTCTGCTTTGTTCCTGCCTGCCCTCACTGTTTAGCTTGCTCCTTTTCCAACTGTAACAGTGTCAGATTTATCTCTGTCCTCACTATGCCCTCGGGTCCCAGTTTTAATCGAGCCAAGCACTTTTAGCAAACCTTCCTTTCCTATTATCCCCTTCCAATTCAATTGCAATCCGTTTTTCTCATACAGATCATTTCTACCCTAGAAGTGGTTCAAATGATCCAAAAAACATGAACCATTTCCCCTGCATCAGCAACTCAGCCACATGTTCATCTGTTCTATCTTCCTATTCCTACCTTCACTGCCCTCAGTTGGTCGTGGCAATGGCAGCCATGCTGATATTACTGCACTCGAGGAACTCGAGGAATGCCTGTCTATCTTCCGATATTCTCCCTTCAGAGTCTCATCTCTTTTCCTTTCCATCTCGATGTTGTCGTTGTTGAAGCATGAGCTGATCTGAAGTATGACTCGCTCATAGACTTCTCCAAGATCTTGATGGCTTCTTGGAGTTTTGAGCCCCGCCCCAAAGTCAAACACCTGACTGTATCTACAGGCTCCTAAGTCTCCATTTGAATCTTGACATTGCAGAAACCTCCAAGAAATTTGGGATTCGCAGTGAGCATCAATTATAAAGAAAACTATACATTACTCATCAGCACATCTTAAGAACAGAGCTGTTCTGAGTCGTTTCGGCTTCTCTGTCTCCATGTTTCTCTCTGTCTTTCTCTTGCCTGCTTGTTTTTTGAAACTGAATATCACCATTGAAATACATGTTAGAGACTCTTCAATACATCGAATCAGCGATTGAAAGCTGCAAAACCTCCGTAGTAGTGAAGGCAACTGATAATTTACAAGGAAGAAATATGATAAGCACTTTCATGCGTACTTTTCAACGATTTCTGGCTTGGACAGTTCTGATGGATCAAAAGGTAGTGGATTTCATCACAAGGTCGATTAAGTATGTGGGTCCTAACTTTTAACCTATAAGAACGAAGGGTTTTTTTTTCTTTGACGTAGACACTTTCATATTAATAACTTAAGTGCTGTCATCCATCAAACTGAACATTTTGTATGCTCGGTAACACAATCAGTGCATATGAGTCGCGATTGAAATTTAATACTACATGTTAACCTTGCTTTCTCGACGTTCTTCATTGCATACTGACAAAGCTGAAAACATTCTCAAACGGTTCTTCACAAATTATCAACAGCCATTTCTGGAGCACTCTCCTAAATTATTTTGGTAACGGTCAGAAAACAAATTCCATTTTCCATGGTATATTTCAAAACATATCACTTGGTTTAATGAATTGTTGAAACATTGGAGAAATATTAGGATGGCTAAAAAACAGAAACAAAATACTGAATGAATTAAACCTGCTGGTTAATGCTGGCTGAGAACATTATCGAACAGCGAATTCATCCACTGTTGCTATTATCTGAAACTTTGCTATATTTTCTTCCAAGCAACTTGGTATGTGACATCTAAATTACAAATCACAAGAAAGTCCATCTTCCAAACAAATTAGTGATGGGCTGCGTTAGAAAATAAATTAAATTCCCAATTGATTTCTTTTTTTGTTTATAACTTCCATGAGACAATAATGACCCTGCAGCGGAAACACTTGTATCTGGTATTCAGTGATAAAATATTTAAACATACACTATTCTAGACAACATTGGTGATCACTCTTAAGGCCCTGTCCTTCTTAAGGAGTGTATGGTGTGTTTTGGTTCTAGATTGCACAGAAGAAAATTGTTTTGAATGTTGAAAAGATTTGAAATATATATATATATATATATGTTCTATAATGTTATAATAAGTCCTGGAGCTACATGCAAAATGGCAACAGATGTGCAAATTAATACCCTGTTCAGGAAACAAGTAAAGAATTACTTTACTTTGTAACACAATATGCAATATTAATCCAATTGATACACGAGCATCCAATGCATTTGAACAGATTCTGAACACGCAATAATAATATTTATTCTATCATTTATGTGACAAGACAGATGGTTTTATTCTTAAGGAAGGATCAAGGGGCAAATGTTCTGCAGATAGACTTGGTTTTGAAATGAATAAAATCTTTACTTTATGTCAAAAGAATATGACTAAAGATACAATTGAGAAAGGATATTCTTGCGTTTGATTGATTATTTTGTAATGATCACTTCTTTTCAAGCATTTGCGATAAGAGATCACAGTGCTGAAACATTTGATCGTTTCATCACAGTATTGTTTTATGATTGGTTATTATCACGTAAATCTTGATGAAATGCTAACAAGGAGGTCGGATTGCCAAACAGTATGATGCAACAGCACGGGTTCAATTACTATCACTGGCTGAGTTTACCATAAAAAACCTCTCATTCTCAACCTTTCCCTTTGATTGAGTCGCATGATCGTCGTCAAGTTAAACAGAGCCAGTTCCTCCGTCTCTCTCTCTTTGACGACAGAACACATCTCTTTCCTATAAGGCCTATGACGGCACAATACAATTCTCAGTTTTTCAGAAATCCCAAGTATTGCATAACTTTTTTTTCTTTATAATTAAAATGGCAGGCTGTCAAGTAAGTAATTTGTGTACTTCAAGAATCCGCTCTCATCCTGCTCCCTGAAAGATTTTCCATTGCGTATACCACTGATGGTGTTAGTTCCTTGAAGTGTTGCAGTCAGATCAATGCTCTTGAAGCACGATTGGCTTAGCTGTTCAAGAGGGGAAGAAGGAGATTGAAAGCACTGTAATTATAGAAGATTCGTGATGCCAGAAAAAACGCTGGTCTTTCCGTAGACATCGACTCCAAATTAGTATGGTTCCCACCCGTTAACTGGTAAAAAATATTAGAGTGGAGCACAAGAATTTCTGCTGACCGAAGGTGAACAGCAATAAAACGGTTCAAATAAATTACCTATGATATTGTCGTGATGACATTGCCTATACATTGTTTTCAGAGAGCTATGAAACGATTTGCAAACCAAGACCTCGAGAATTGCCGGGTTTTTTTCTTGTATGTCTTTTGAATCAGAGTAGGAAAAGAAGTCTTCGTGATTGAATACGTGATTTCAGAATGTGTGTAGTAGGGAAGGAGAGATGTGAGCCATTGTTTCTGGTCCTGGGCTTGGTGGATTATTTGCATGATAGTCTATTTCGAGCCTAAATGGGCTGAGATTGACGAATTCAGAAGGCGTTTTGCTATTCTTATTCAGGAGGATTTAGCCTCGATAGTCCAGGATAGAGAATGGTGATTCCACTGCTGTTTAAAAGTGGGAAACTTTTAAGCAGAATAGAAATGTTGTAAAGCATTGACAGGGAACAATGATGATTAAAAATAGGGAATAACGTACATTAAGCAGAATTGCAAGCACTATCTAATTACACATAGAACTCTGAAATTCCTTTATAATTTCAATGTTCAACGTAAGTAATATGCTATGGTTTAAATGTTGTTATCGAGACGTGTCCACTGGGAAAGCAGTAAATGGAACTGAACATCCAAGGATCTTCGGCAATTTGGATGATCAAGTGGGGGAAAAAAAAACTAAGCTATCTAGCTGGTATTCTTGGTAAGGGAAATTATTGGTACAATAATGACAAAACATTTTAAAGATGTAGAACAAACTTGTGTGAGCTAAGAATCGATAAATGGCATGAGAGATTTGTGGGAATTATTTGAAAGCAAACTGTGATGATAAAGTTTTATTCTTTGCAAATGTGTTTGACATGAATGTAATGCCATTAATCATGTGTGAAAGAAATATTTCTGTTTGTATACGAACTAAAGTTAACAATGAGTGCTAACTCTGGAGAGCATGAGCCCCTGACGCGTACCCCAACTGACTTTATCAAGATGCATGCCGAGGAAATGACATGCCTGAGCATATCCAATCCTCAAAGGGCTGAACTTTAAATATGAAATTTAAGTTGACTACCAAAACATGTCAAAGATTGAGTTTATGAAATGAAATTATTCAAACAGACGTTGAAAATGAAAAAAAAGACCTAAGAAATAGGGACAATATAGCAGCCAGATAACAAAAGAACACGATCAGAATCAGAAATGCAAAATATAACGTGAATCCAAACGAGTGAGGAGCATAAAGAAAAGATGCGAAAAGATTTGGATATATGGAAAGAAAAAAAAACTGGGACCTGATGTATATTCAGCACAGATGATGTTGGGCAAACCGACACGAAAAACAGATAAACACAGGTCAAATTAAACATTTACTTTGTATCTATCTTCATATTAGAAGATACAGAAAATATCCTGGTAATAGATGGAAAGCAGAAGACAGTGGAAGTGAAGAAATGAAAGAATGAAGTAAAGATTTATTTCTTGAAAGGACCCTACAACACATCAGCTTCACCCAACATGATGGAGAAGTGTCTTGAGAGAAGATAAATGCATTAATGATGACATTTATATTTCTGTCCCTCCTGGAACCTTTCCTGGGGGTTGTTAAATAACAATTATAATAGAACCTTGAAGAATAGAGGTGGAGGGAAGTGAACAAAAACGACAGCTTTGATTGCTTCACGTTAGAAGAAGTGAAATGTTGGAATACTTTTTAAGTGACATAATAATTGGACGCATAATATGAACAAAGTTATGCATTTACAAACAATATGTTACAGTTTTCTGTTTAATGGTGTTACTTGCTGTGCAGATAAAAGAACACAATGGATGGGATATATCTGGACTTTAGAAGTTTTGGAAAGGGTTCAAGTAGGAGGTTAGGAAAAAATGTTGAATAGAATTTAAAGAGATTCATTATTGGTCAATGTTAGAAAGCAAACGTTATTCTCAGGATAATGGATGGCCATTCAGAGCTTTGTGTTCCACAATTAGCGTAAATTTAGTTGCTGTACAGATTCTGCATTAATTGTTCGAATGTGTGGACCTTTTGTCATAACTACAAATGCATTGATGTTTTCAATTTTCTTAGAATCATAGCGATTGTAAACAGTTTCAACAACAATTGATTGGATGTGTAAAAGGCCAAACAATGTCAGATTGAATTGAATGGGAATATGTGACGCTATTCAACTCGGAAAAATGACACACTACAGATATGCATAACATTTGTTTAATTATGAGAGTTTGGATGCATTAGCTTTAAGGAAGAACAGACTGCTCTTATTTATGTGAAATTCAATATCGCATGAAGGTGCAACAATTAACCAAGAAGACAAATAAGATGTTCATCTGCATCCCGAAAGGTATGCTACTAGGAAAAAGATGTCTTACCGCAGTCGTATCCATCCCGGGTGGGGGGAGGGGATGGTATGAGGAATGAGTGGGCTTATCCTGGTGTACTGTGCACACATTCTATTTTATGATAAAATGAGTGGTACACTTGCCAAAGAAGGAGATCAAAGGAAATTCACCAAATTGATCCATGAGATGGCAGGATTGTTCCTATCATTAGGGTTTAACGAATTTTCATTGCAGTCCCTAGAATTCTGAAACAGGAGCGATGACTGCAATGGAACTTAGAACATTGCTCTATATCTTGTAGGCACAGTTGTTGATATGTCCTCTGATTGGGCAGTGTAACACCAGAGGCCGTAACTTCAAGAGATTTGGCAGGTTAGTGCAAAACTGAGAAGAGGAGGGATTTCTCGAATTCTCTACCTGATACAGCTGTGTAAGTTGAGTCATTGAGCTGGATAAAGACAGAAAAAGTTGGATTTCTGGAGACTAACAATGTTCGCAGAAATAGTGGCAATATTGAAAATTAGTTTATTGTAGCTGATCAGTCATAATCCAGTTGAAAAGCAGATAATCTAGATGGGCTGAGAAACCGTCGATGTTTCTTTGGTCGTTGAACAAAAATCAGTACACTATTTTGTAGTTATGAGTTGAATTTTCCTCCTTCATGATATAATACCAATACTGTTCTCCATATTTTGTTTTAGCCTCGCTTCTCAGCTTCTCAGGTTTAGACTGCTTGATGGCTGTTTTTATAGCATAGATTGTTTGCACTCAAATATTGTCAATTAAAAAAAAACCCTGAAGAAATGGTTAAATATAAATATTCAGCCAAGATCAAAGAATGGTTTAAAAATCTGGTTTATATTTGTGAAAAATATAGAATAAAGTTGTTGCTGAAGTAACAGTACTCTGTTTAACAAACATAAAAAAAAATCACATTTCAACTTGCAAGTGAAAGCTAAAGATTTGGGATGACTAAATCTTCTCAATATCTCAATGTTTCAATGACTGTCCGTCTATCCTGTTCAATTCTCTTCCTATGAAAACTCCTTCCGAACAGTATAAGTTTCGGGAATCATCTGTGACTTGGCTCCATTGTAAGAATGTTTCTCCTACAGAAAGCAATCAAAGTGTACTCCAGGTGCTGTCTTGTCATTAAAATAGACAGTGGTTGATGCCTCAGCACTTAGTGAGAAGAATTTTCTAGATAGGGTTTATAATGTGAAACGACTCATTATAAAAACTCTGCACATCATGTTTGATATCCAGTATACTGCAAATGCATAGATGGTTCATTCCATTTTTTAAAAAAAAATCTTGATTTAGTGTAGTAACCTGCTTATATACCAACGTCCTGAGTATGATTTAGAAATTCCACACAATTCATCCGATGGTTATCCTTAGTTGTCCCTTTTTGATATGCGTTCAAAAATATAAATAACGCAGGATTCATTACTGCTGAAGGGAGGGTGTGTGATGGAATTGAACTGTTTATATATACCTAAATGTTGTTTCGATTACGGTTCACGTTTTGATTATTCGGAATAAACTAAACTAAAAGTTATGCTTTGTGAAATCAACATCATCGTTTCAATATCAAGATCAGTTGTCTGGAAGTAGAATTGAAACTGCTTTTTCAATTAAAGCTAACTATGAAAGACAATAAAGGTTAGCGGGAAAGAGAGAGGGAAAGAGATAGGAAACATGGCAAACAAAATATAGCATGAATGAATGTCTTATTTAGTTGATGTTTTCTGTATCCCAATAATTTCAAATATTCGAAATGCAGCATCATGCTCAATGTGTAATAATTTATCATTTCTGTGTGGATCTCTGAAATACATGAATTGATTTTTTTAGCTGGGTGAAATTATTTGAAAGTTATTGCTTCTATCTCAGTCGAATCGTTCCTCAGTGAGCTATGTGAATCAACTTTCCATTAATAACTATGATCATTTGACTCTTTGTTTGCTGACTTGTGCACTATGGCGTGATGCATTATTTCAACTGGAAAATAAATTTGCAACTTGAATTTTAGCTGTAAATGTGCGCAAGAACATATTATATTCCGCTTTCAATTTGCTACAAAAGAAATTCAAACCTTGCTTGCTTCTTGTAATTTTAGCATGAAACGCAGAAAATGCCACGTGATTGACCACACTGAAGATTAAAGAAGTCAACACAATGGATGCCCATGCCGAAGCAAAATTAACAATATCAAACCTGAGTCGAAGAATGGCTTCAGTCTAAATTAACCAGACGTTCGTATTTCGATCAATTTTCTCTCATAAGCATTCACAGAATTATGACGGACTGATGTTTCAATTCTAAAAATGCAATTCTATTATTCTCGTGTTGAGACTGACTCAGGAAAATATGAACTGTTCCTTCAATAATTGGACATGAATCAATCTACTACCTGCACAACCAGGGGAAATTACATCAGTTTCAAGTCTCTGGACGAAACATATCATTCCTTTGGCAACTTTGCCAAAAAGCTTGATCATTTTCTTTGAATTGGGGTCAGTTCCATTTGATGGTAACAAATACTCAAAAATTAATGTCAAAATTTGCAGACGCTGGTATTAGACTGGGGTGTACTAAGTTCAAAATCACACAACGCCAGGTAATAGTCCAACAGGTTTATTTGGAAGCACCAGCTTTCCGAGCGCTGCTCCTTCATCAGGTGATTGCCACAATGAGGATGGACTATAATGTTTGCCGCTTTAATTTGTGTTTCTCTTTTGTTTCCACTGTTATGCCAAGAAGATTGTATTGCTGAACTTCTTAAAAACTTATTTCTTTATATTTCTACTTTTACAACGGATATTATGTACCAAGCTGCTTTGTACTTAATATGTGCAGGGGCTGGCGACTCTGTCGACTTTTCACTGTCATCTTGTTCCCGACTTGAGTAGACTTGACAATAAATTTCCATCTAAATCTAAAATCTAATTAAAATATCTGACAGGTGTTCTCTCCATAACCACATGCATCTACAGATATCAATAATGAAAGCTCACACAATATTAGCTTTTATGATGAGGGTAATTGCTTATATTTTCATTTTCAAATTATTTGTGAGACGGCACCTAGCATGTTGCATACTGTATTCTTCATGTTATTTTCAGCTGGATGGAAATGCATTGGCTAATAGAGTAATATCTGTATTCGGGTGGATTAGCAGTGGCTGTCTTATTGGACAGTTCTGACTGGCTTGGCATGTTGCCACTAATATTTCGAAAAATAGAATGTCATTCCATTTAACATATAAGATTATTTTCTTTCTTTACGAGACATATATGAAGAGGATGTTTCCTCTTGTGACAAAAAAAAAACGAAAACCAGTTATAACTGTTGAAAAAACACTATCATCATACATTTAAAATGGATACAAGGGCGACTTTGTTTTATCTGAGATTACTGTGAGTCGTTTGAACACTCTTCCTGAAGGACGTGGAAGTATATTGATGCTATGTACTTGGATGCTTTTGAAGAAGAGGGAAGTAGATTATTGTTTGTCATGTCGTTGAAAGATTATGAGGGTAGAAATTAATAATTATATGCAATGACAATAAAACCATCCCTGAATATACTCGGGTTGAGTAGGGTGATGGTGCGCATGCATGAGCCTGGCATCGTGCACACCTTCATTTTCTCCATGAACGTTCGTACATTCCAGTTAACGAAATTGAATTTGAATTTGATTTTACATTTCAGACTGCTGGATGCAGTTTACTAGCAAGTTTGCTGATGTAACAGATTATTTTTAATTCCAGTCGCTTTCCAAATAAAAATGTGACAATGCTGCCCGTTTCACAAGGTTGTTGCCCTTACTTTTTTCAGAGCGGTCGTAAATCGGTTTTCGAGCCAATTTGATTATAGTTGCCAGATACTGCCTCAGGTTAACGGCTTTCAAATTAAAAAAAAAACTTATACAATGAAATATGAGTGAGCAGTTCTCCTAGCTTTCTTTTCTCTGGTTTGGTTTCTTTTGGTTTGGGTTTTCGCAGTCTGACTGTTCAGAGCAAGCAGTCAAACAGCTTTGGGGCTGCTGTTCAATGAAAGAGCTTTATGGAAGAAAATGTATCATGCTGAATATCTCTGGCATCTCTCTATCTCTGACATCCCTCTATCTCTCTCTCTCTCTCTCCCCCCCCCCCCCACCCTCCTCTGCTAGATCCTGTATTTGATTTTACCTTCATTTCGCCAAGCGGTGTTTATGGGGATTGTTGCAAGAATTTGGAACAGCATCATTAGTCTGATGGGTTTTCCTTTAGTTTAAGCATTTCCCTATTCCATTCTCTTTTGTTTGTGTTTCATTTGGCAATGTTGCAAATAAATTCTGTTTTTTTTTAACTGAATGGTTGGACCAGCTACATCACTACTGAAATATCTACGTTGCACTTGCTTAAAAAAATCGCAACGTTAGGGTTCAGGCTACATTCTTGAACAGTTTTTAGTGGTCTGGTGAGTTCCATAACAAAGGTGAACAGAGTTATGCTGAGTTGTACACTGTCACTGTGCATATGAGAGAGAGAGAAGGAATGAGAGAGAGAGAGGAAGAGTTATGAAGATTAAATAAAGGCTCTTAGAACTCTAAAATTGCCATTAATTTATAATTATCTTAAGCAAATGATGCACAGATTTAACTACTGGTGAAACCTCAATCACTGTCCTTTACTTCCGTGTGTTCTGCAATCAATCCCATGCGTTATTACTGGGGAGAGTAGGTAGCTGGCCTGATGAAGGGCTTTTGCCCGAAAAGTCAATTTTCCTGCTCCTCGAATGCTGCCTGAACTGCTGTGCTTTTCCAGCACCACTCTACTCCAGAATCTGGTATTCAGCATCTGCAGTCATTGTTTTAACCTGGAAGTTTTCTTGGTGCTGTCACCACGCCTCCTAACTTCGGGTATTTCTTCACTGTTGTTAGTCATGGAGTCAACGTGAAAATGGGCCTTTTCCAAGCTGTTTTTCAGAGCTGACAAGTTTTCAGTTCAGATATGCCAACTTCGCATTCTGGTTACTGTACTTGGAATCGTTGGTACAACGTGTTCAATACCCAAACGTTTTACGAGAGCTCAACGTTGTCCAGTTCTGTTGGTTTCTGAAAATCCTCCTTCCTTTATTTACCCCCCCCACCCCACCCCACCCCAATTGGTCTTCACTAGATCTGGTAGCCATTCTGTTAATTGTTCCTAACTGCTGCTGGAACTTGGATGCAGTTACCAACTTACCTCAGAGAACCGCTTTCTGCAGAATGTCTTTTTTGTGGCTTACATCAAAAGTTTTCCAGTCCTCTGCAACTTTGCATATCGATTTTCATACTTATGGTCAAACCCAACAACAGCTTTGAAAAAAAATCTAGGTAAACACCTGTGCAGGCTATCTTTAAACGGGGGTTGCTGTTGCAGATCAGCAGACATGTTGTCCTTCGCAGAAGGTAGATCTAATTACAGGAGAAAGTGAGGACTGCAGATGCTGGCGATCAGAGTCGAAAAATGTGGCTCTGGAAAAGCACAGCAGGTCAGGCAGCATCGGAGGGGTTGAAAAATCAGGAATGTGGGGATGAGTGATTTGGAGATATCTCGGAGTGTGGGTAGAGGTGGTGGTGAGGTAACTGGGACGGTGATAGGTAGATGCGGGTGGGGGCTGACAGTGATAGGGTGGAGCCGTCAGGTGCAAAGGAAGATGGACAGGGAGGATAGTTCAAGAGTGCGATGCCAAGTTGAAGGGTTAGACCTGGGATGACGTTGGGGAGGGGAGATGAGGAAACTGGTGAAGTTGACGTTGATGCTGCATGGTTGGTGGATCACAATGCAGAAGATGAGGTGTTTTTCTTCCAGGAGTTGGGTGTCTTGGATTTGGCAATGGGGGCCCAGTACTTGCATGTCATTTGCTGAGTGCCGGGTTGTGTGAGTGTGGGGTGGTGGTGAAGTGGTCAGCTGATTGGGGTTGGTTGGTGCTTGTGCCCCAGGGGTATCCCCTGAAACGTTTTCATTGCAGTGGTGGTAATTTACTTTGTTTCCCGACTGCAGCAGCCTCCATCAGTTTTCACAGCCGTTGACGTCACACCACGAAAGACTTGTTTTGTATTGTACTTTGTTTCGTTCCCCCATAATATTTTATTGTCATGAGGAGCTCTGTCAAGAGGTGAGAATTGATGGCGCCTTTGGGCTCTGTTTCAACATTTCACTCAAACATGATAGTTACATTATACATGGATTTGACTGGAAAATATGTAGTGTTACGTTGTGATAATAAAGGGATAAAAATCGTTAACATAATTGCCCTTAAACCATCTGCGATCTGTTAATTTATTTTGACTTTCTCCCTTAACAAACCTGACATTTAACCTGGTCAGATTTAAACAATTGTACTACCGAATTTCGAGTGCAAATATAAAAATAAATTTCTTCAAAATATAGCACCCTCAAGCATTTTCGGAATGTGCATTCTTCTGTAAAATACAACTGCTTAAGCTACAGAAGCAAACACCGCTGGGTTTCATCTGTATGTTCAAAAATATCAGCTAATTGCATTTCTTGTCCAAAGCATGTGTTTTCACTTGAGATTTCTGCGAAGCATAAAAGAGCCAAGAATTTGAAAACAAGAGATCTGCATTGTCAGAAGACAGAGAAGTACATTCTCTCTGAAAATGGGAAATCCAATAATCATACAGATAGAAAGCATTTATTACCCCATTCTTGCAATAGTTGGTGTTCCAGGTAAGTGGTTAACCTTAATTAATTATTATTATGGTCACCTTTTAAGTGAATTACAAACCCTTCTGTGGTTGAGATGCTCAGTTCTATTTTGTATGACATGATATTAATTTGTATCATCAAGGAAACACTGTCGACTCTCCATTTCTCTCTCATGTTGCCAATTGAGTCATTTGAATTGCAAGACAACTTATGCAGGAGCTTGAAAGAATCTGTGTTTAAATGCCTTTGTAGGGATATATTTGCATTAATGAAACGGTGGCTTCTGTGTGTTTAAACTGTAAGATGTTCCAAGAACTCTGATTGCCTGTCCATTGAAAGAGTGATAATTAACAACAAAGGTACGCATTTGCAGAAAACAATGATCGACCTGTATCAATAATTATGCTCTTGTGGTGAACACAGGAGGGAAAAAACACAGTCCTGCTGTAAGTATTCTTCCAGCACAGAAATGAGCTCTGAAAGCTCATTTTCTTTCATTTCATTCTTACGATATCTAATTCTACAATATGACAGGATGCCTGCTACAACATTTTGTCCATAAATCCATTATCAATGTGTGAATAACTATCTTAAGTCTAAGTCACGAGATTTGCTGAAACTCAATTTGTTCAGTTATCAAACTTATGCATTTCTTAATTCTTCTTTTTTGCAAGTATAATTAATGAACATACCTGGCCCGTCCCAAAACTGTGTGCCAACAAATAACTCATCATCCTGCCTTGGAAATACTTCCATGTCACTGGATCAATATCCTGAAACTCACTGGCTGGTGCCATTTCGATCTACCGACACTAAACGAATTTTAGCACTCCAAGAAGGCAAAATTTAAAGGAATTTAGATATGGGCAAGAATGCTGACACAGGCAGCAATTCCCATATGTGCTTTTCAATAAATATGCAAACAATCAGTTATTAAATGCTGTAAGAAAGGGCGACTCATAACTATTCAATGATTTGAGAAACAGTGTCTTTGATAACTTTAAAAAAATCTCTGACTACTGCAATGATTTCTGTGACACTAATCTATGCCAAACCATTTCAACTGGCTATCGACACCAAAAACTGTGATGTCGAACAACGTTATACCTAAGGGCAAGGTGGGGATAAAATGGCCTGTCAGTTACATTTCTTGTATGCTAAATTTGTAACAATAAACATTTAATTGCGGAGAAAGAGTCTTTGAGTCTGCTATTGATGCTGTATATCATCCAGTGTATTAATTTAAAATGCATCAGTAAATAGCTTCATGCGCGTTTTATTTTTTTTCTTTTCTGTCATGATTTCATAACAAGAATTTCCGACTTTTTCATTGAATATTAATTTTTTCAACATACGAAGAGATGATGATCCCTACCAGATAAACAATTGATATTAATAGGTAGAAAAATGGATTTCCTGACCTAAATGAACCCTTGTGAGAGAATGATGAGTTATGAATGTTATATAATATATTATAGAGTATGGCTACCTTCAGAATGATTTATCCATTAAAAGTAATAGTTTGGTGATTAAAAATGGAAATGCTATATATAAATTAAAATGTTTCTTCAAGTTTTCTAATTTTTTTACGAAACTGCACAGAATAAGTATGACATAAAATGGTTCACAAAGTCACTGGTATTATCGATTTGTCTTATAATATTGGTTAAAAGGGAAGGAAATCATAGTTATACTTTATATTTCACTGGGTGTTGACAAGTTCCTTGAATATATTCTAAATATATTTGAATTCTGTGCACACAATTTATCTCAGAGGACTAACAATAACGGCAGAAGAATGCTAAAATGAGATTTTACAGACTGTTCATTGAAACAAGAAACAGAAGCCCGTTCTTTCAGAAAAGGAGGACTATCTCGAATGAGCATAAGTGGTCTGGTGCCCTTCAGTGCATTGTACAAATTCTCTTAGATAAAAAAAATCCGAAGTCTCAGGGGTGATGTCAGCCTTGCAATTTCAAAACCAACTTGCTATCTAGATGAGTCATCATTAGCTTTCAGGTATCAGAGTGGAACATCAGACAGACATAATCAACAGGAGATGTCAACCATTCCATCCTCCGAACCTGCTACATTTTTGAATGATCTTGACAGATGTGATTCCTGTTTGAATTCCACAATCCTAAAAATAACTGAAATTATTTGATCTACTTACTTATCATCTGCAAGTTACATTCAATGAGCTCCTTTGCGTTCATTTCGAACTTCCCTTTACAACGCTCGACAGGCCCTTCAGCCATCGATGAGCTGACCTGTGGAAGCAATCCGAAGCCTTTCTATCTGACACTATTCCATTTTCATTCATATGTCTATTCAATGAGCATTTAATTCCCGTAAATTTGGCGATTCTGATGCTGGTGCAGGCAGTGCGCTCCACGCCCTTACTATTCTTTGACTACAGAAACTACCTCTGACATCCTGTCCTCTATCTATCACCCTTCAAATTAAAGCTATGTCATTTCGTGCTCGGCACTCGAAGAGGAGAGCTCGAAATACACATAACCACCAAAAAGACAGCATTCCTGTTCTAGCGTAATGACATCAAAGCTATAATATCCTGTCTTCCATTACTTAAGTCCTTGATGTGCTCAGTACAAATTTGACATCCCAGCATAGATTTCTACAGGACCTCCCTTGTCATATCCACCAATTCGATAAATACCAACTTATGTATTAACTCTGTTTTTGGCCAGCTAGCCAATCTGCTATGAATGTAATTATGTTATCACTTATAACACAGACTTTTATTTTTAACAAGAGAGTTTCTTGTTGCAGCTTATCAAATATATCATGTAAAATCCAATTCCTTGAGCTCGTGAATACAATTGAATGCATGAGATTAAAACACCCATGCCAATAACATTTAAGCAGTGTTATTAATCTGTTAGCATTAAGGGAAATTAACGACAGTGCAGAGCCTTGAGTGAGAGCAACATTTCACGAAAGATACCAGAAACGTGCAATCTCCGATTCTATGGAAGTATTGTAACTTATAATCATTGCAATTTTGCGAAGTACGTTGGTAATCAATCTTTAATCTCAACTTCTAATTCTCATTTATCTCTGGCACCAAAAAATACTGAAGACCCTTCTGCAGCTCCTGTGTCTTTACATATAACTGTATTCTTACCATTGATAGCTCCTATGCAATCTCTCTTCATAACTAATATTTTTCTGCCAATAAAAATATCCCAGTAAACCTCATCTGCGGCATTCCAGTGGAATCCTATCATCCTATAATGCGGGCTGCAGAAATCTTGGAAAGCATTTTATTCTTGACTCATCAGGTATATTGCCAGACTGTGCAGAGAACTTTAGAATTTTTAAGTTTGTTGAGTCCAAACACTATCAAGTGAAAATCTAGTTTAATATTTCAGCGTTGTTAGTGTATACTTGATTTATTTTCATTATGGTATTGATGTTGAATAATGTCAATGTTTGACCAGCATAATTCTTCAAATGGATAGCTTAAGTGCATTCAGTCCAATGCGAGCTGCACATGCTTTTTCATTCAAAGTAAATATCGATTGATTTTTTTTCTTTGTACAATCGTAGTTAACACATAGTTCTGTACTTGTTTGCAGCTAACATTGTAACAATTGTGATTCTTTCCCGTGGACATTGCAATCTCTCCAAATGCATCACCCAGTACTTAGTTGCCATGGCAGTGGCGGATTTATCTGTAATGGTATTCAACATTATATTGTATGAGATTAAGGATTCGTATTTTCCATATTCGTTCTTTAACTACACACCAATTTGCTGCCTGAACATTGCCCTGATTATGGCGTCAATTGATTGTTCTGTCTGGTTAACTGTCGCATTCACCTTCGATCGATTTGTGGCGATTTGTTGTCAAAAGCTGCGAACCACGTACTGTACCATTAAAACAACAACTGTGGTCATAGCAGTAGTTTGCTCTCTGAGCAGTTTACAGTCTGTTCCGGCCTATTTTGCAATTGAACCCCGGGAAATTATTGACAATCTACCATGGTCCTGCTCTGTCAAAGCGAGCTTCTATACATTACCCATATGGATGGCATATTGGTGGCTGGACACGATTTTAACTCCATTCGTCCCATTTGTTTTGGTAATATTGTTTAATGCAGTGACCATCAAGCATATTCTGCAAGCTAATAGAGTCCGACGTGCTCTCCGAGGTAAGTCTGGTGGTCAGAATTGCAATGATCCAGAAATGGAAACCCGCAGAAAGTCAATAATTATATTGCTGGCTATATCTGGCAACTTCGTAATTTTATGGATTGTAACAATGGTATCTTATGTATCTGTACAATTTACAGATGAAAAATTACTGGTGGCAGATTACAACGACCCATTTACTATTCTTGAACAATCTGGATATATACTTAGAACTTTGAGTTGTTGCACAAATACGTTTATCTACGCTGTTTCCCAGCGTAAATTCAAAGAAGAGCTTAAGAGTATGCTTAAATGTCCTTTGGCTGCAACGCCATTTTCACTTCACAGAAATCAGATGATAAAAATAAGTCATAATCTTAACAAACTCTGATGATATCAAATCGCACTTCATTATACACTGGTACCAGATTTCTGTTGGTGTGAAGTATTGACAAGACCAGTTGATAAGTGCTCTAAAAATGCTTATTCTCTTGCTTTCACCTG
The DNA here is from genome assembly GCF_037043375.1 of Chiloscyllium plagiosum. Taxonomy (NCBI): domain Eukaryota; kingdom Metazoa; phylum Chordata; class Chondrichthyes; order Orectolobiformes; family Hemiscylliidae; genus Chiloscyllium; species Chiloscyllium plagiosum. The sequence goes on from NW_028270173.1 coordinate 41,565,038, forward strand.
TGTTGTATTTTGGCTTTAAGTAAAATACAATTCTTTCCCCAAGACATTCCCAGAAAAACTATCAGAAATGTTTTGTTAACATAGGTCAGACACAGAAATGTACATCTTTTTCATTGTTCATACGCATTTGAATTAAATGTGGAATGTTGCGACATGTTCTTTTTTTCTCAGTTATAAGGTTGTTATTTCAAGCCTAAATGGGTTACTCCAGTGTATCTCCCAGATGGTATACTGCTTCCAATTCAGAGACAAGCTTCAGCATTGAATTGTCAGTATAATCCCTGGATCTACTGGCATTCATTGAAAAAATTTAAATCTGGAATTTAAATAGCAAATACCATATTGATGCTGATAATTTGTGTAAAGCCACAGTAAACAAATTGTGATAACGATGCATTATGAGAAATTCTACTTCCACTAACTTGGCCTACCTTAGGGTGGTGACTTACATATCAATTAACACATACTGTCAATAGTTTAAAAAGTAAATTCTTGAAGAGAAAACAGATATTCTGCAGATATAATTACAATGAAACAGCAACACATCAACCAAAACCTTTTCTTTCCTTTTCATTATAATTGACTATGCAGGATATGTTAAATTCTCAGGGAAAAAAAATAAATCACTTGTTGATTTGATGAACATCATTTGAGAGGAGACCTTTTCGTCGTGTAGTCGTGCCCCTACTGCTGAGTCAGTAGAATCGAATTAAATTTACACCTAGTCCAATGACATACAATGTCATGTCTGACCAGGTTGCCAACAAAATGTGTTCACTATCGTTAAAAAGTCACATGCCTCTTTGGTCACCAAATTCTTTATGTCTTGTTCATTGGAAGATTAAATAAGGAGGAAATGTAAAGGCAATTCCGGAGGTATAGTGGTATACATACTTCACCAATTTATCAGTATAAAACATCTTGAGGCGACAGACATTATGTTCCTGTAAACATACTTGGGTAACTGTTAAAACTAAACAGTTAGATCATTCCCAGCCTTCCGAAATCATTTCAGAGCTAGGGATAATTTCAAATGGCTTCATCCGCTGGGTTATCATTTATTGGACATATCAACCTCTCGTGTCAATTTCCAATGATGGGACTTCAACATTGACCCAATGCCCAACTCCAGGAACGTAAGACAATGAAAATATTCAGGCTTTCAGAAGTGTGCATCGGAACATTTCAACAGATAATTAGAAGTGGATTCTTAGGTCGCTCAGTGGGTCAAACCTTCTTATCGATTTATTAAGTAAAATGTTGCCATGTTGTGAAAATCCCCATGTCGGATTTATCACAGATACGTGTCTAATCTTTAAATTGGAGATGTTAATGAGTGATAAATTTGAAGTTGACGATTGCTGTAAAATCAAACTTCATTTTATGTCGAGTATCCATGCATTATAAGACGTTTTCTGCTGTAATATTATATGTACCTACTTCTGATGAGTCATTACATTTTCTACCTGTACCGGCGTCCTGAACATACAAAATAATAAAGATAAATTTTCTTTTATTTTGCTAATCTAATCTTACCAGTTCCTCTGAACAACCGAAGACTTTGATCAGCTCCAGTTTTATACTTTTGAATTAATACAAACCTACATAATGAACTCCTTAGAATTTAAGATTTCACATCTATTTATCTTCAGTACACTATTTTCAATGTGTCAGTGTTCAAGTGTATGGAATACTGATTATAATATAATGCTGTGATATGTGGTCTGAAGAATTATTTCAATAAGTGAGCTATAACTTCTGCCACTTTGTTTTTATCCATCCATATGTCAACACTTTTGGTTACATGTACAGAAATGTTGCAGTGCAATGAATACCAGGAATAGTATGGAAAGATTCATGAGAGTTCCACTGCAATAGATGATTCAGATAAAATTAAAGATCTACTTTCTAATAACTCGAGCAACGATGTCATCCATTGTTGACTTTATCAACAACAAGATGTTTGTCTGTAACACTGGGTTGGAACTTTGTTGATAGTGAAGCTATTGCACACACACACACGATGTTGCGGGTATGGAATAAGTTGCCAGAGCAAGTGGTAGATGCTTGTAAATTGCAATATTTAAAAGGCATCTGAATGGGTATATGAATAAGAATGGTTTAGAACGATATGGACCAAGTGCTCGCAAACACAACTACATTATGTCGGGATATCTAGGCGGCATGGACGGGTTTGACTGAAGAGTTGATATGCATTTCTCTGTTTGGTAAGTCGAATTAGTAGATACGATGAAGTCGGTATTGGCATCTACTGGATTCGGAGCAATCAAAGGGCCGAAATAATAATGCAAGGCGTTCCTGACTGTGTTGCAGTTCACTTGTCAACGAGGTTCCAGGCTTCAAATTTGATGAACGGACTTGAATTTCGACAGTTGGTAATGGGGCTTAATATTTGCATTTATTAGCCGGATGTATGGTCAAGATTTTTATGGTAACAGTAATAAAAAATGTGCATGTCTCAAATGACAACACTCTTCTTTTAGCAATATGCTCCCTGTCGCTATTTAACTGTTAGATTGGTCTATTGGTATTGCTCCAATGGGAAAATGAAATTGAGATACTCAGCACCTGGACATCCATCAATCTGATAGCATTCTTAGGAGATATCTTGGGCCTTTCAGAATTCAGAAGTCTAATCTGATTTTTGTGATAGCGTTGCGATGTTTGAAGACTGATAGAACACTAATAGAATTGCAAAATGTTTACAGTGTGAATGAAACATGTTATGGGAGGATACAGAGCTCATAACCCGCCGGTTAACAATGTTTGAACAAGTGTCGCAGCAATGGCTTATGTGCACTTGGTCAGGCAAATTGCTGATTCTTGAACATAAGTAGAGAGCAATGGTTCAAAGAATGCAATCAATACCATGCCAGCAGGCAGAACCGTTTCAAAACCTTTACTATAGTTTAAATAAACAATATCTCCCGTTCTGTTCTCATCAATATATTTTAGTTACTTTCGCAGAAAACACTTAACTTTGTGATACACGATTTGCATCGCAGCAGGTCATGCTGACTATCCTTAATCATTCCTTGCCTCTTCAAAAACATGTAAACCATTTTCAGAATCATTTCTAACAACTTACCCAGCACCGAAGTCAAACGCACAGATTTATAGCTCACAGGCTTCATCTCACTACCCTTCTTTAACAAACGCATAACATTAGCCACACTGCAGTCATTTGGCATCTCAACCATATTTATGAATGATACAAATACCTCTGAAAAGAATGCCACCACGTTACTCTAACATCCCACAAAGTCTTGGGATACAGGGGGTTTGATCCCAGAAATCTATCCATCTTTTTATTTGATAAGACTGCCGCGTTCTCTCGCTTACATGTCTTTCTTCACAGTAAACACTAGGACAAAATATTCATTTAACATTTCTCCTGTCTCTCGAATCTCAACACAAAGTCGACCTCGTTGATTTTTTAAGAGGCCCTACTTTCTCTCTGGCTCTTGTCTCGCTCTTATGTATTTGTGAAATCTGTTTGTATTATCCTCACTGGTATTTGCCAAGGCTACCGAGTATCCAGGCGTTGCATACTCAAGCTGTCACAAAGAATGCTCTGACTCTCTTTAGGAATTCCTAAGGATTCATTTAAACTTGGTTGAGGTGTAAACAGAACTGGCCATTCAATGTTGCGTGTTTCAGATGGTTTCGAAATGATAGCGAAAGATAATAAGGATGAGTAGCATCGGCATTTTTGATTAAAGAAAACATGCTGCTCCACCTTGCGAAGATATTTCTGAAAAATTGCCCAGTGACAACAAACTGTTTGAAATTACACCTAAGAAACAAATGATAATCTCGATGGGGTTTACGATAGACCTCCGAATATTCAAGGTAATTTGAGGAAGAAAGACGTGGAGAAATCTTAGATATGTTTCAGAATATCAATGTTATAATAGTCTGTGATTTTGTTTTTCAGAACAATGTCTGGGACAACCATATTATTAGGGTGGTGAAGAATTTGTTAAATGTGTTTAAGAACATTTTCTTTATCAATCTGTAAATACTCCTATAAAAACAAACAAATCTTGCACTTTTATTGTTTAATAAGACAGGGCAGGTGACTGAACTGATGGTAGGAGAAGAGGTTTGGGTCAAATGATCATGGCCTTATTTCTGTTTTTAAAAAAATGTAAAAAATACACAACGAGTGGCCTGGCTTAGACATCTCGTTATGGCTTCCTCAGAACATTCTCGTCTCGCTCAGTAGTTTGGCACACTTGCATTCTACACTGTCTGTTTCGAAGAGAAATAAAGTCTCAAACTTGCACCTCGCACCTGAATTATTCTTGTCCAGTGTTTAAACCCAATCGGGATCTAGCCTTTCAGTTTCTTTGGATCTTGGAACATTGGAAATCGGACAGGACCTTTATCATGCAGTGTCCCAAGTTAGGCTCAAGCCAATCATGCTTGATCTCGTACCTCAATTCCATTTACTTACACCGTCCTCGTATCTATTAAGGCCTTCAATATCTACAAATATTTGATCTCTGCTTTGAACGCACTCAATGAGTTTCTTCAATGAATTCCAAAGTTTCTGATTGAAGAAATACCACCTCATCTCCGTCTTCAGTGTTTTCCCTTTTAATTCGAGACACTTGTCCCTTATTGTTCATTCCACAACTCTCTCCCACCAAATCTGAGGGTCTCTCCTTGCGCATCCTCAATACACTGAGAGCTGTGTGAATTATATTCCCAGATACACAATATAGCAGCATTAGTTTCTCCTTACTGACAATATCAAGTCAACCTAAAAGCATGTTTGGTTTGTTTATCGAATGTATTGCGATTATAACTGACAACCTGTCCTGAGACTTCTCACATCGATCCGACATTTAAGAAGGCACAATAACAACTCTTCTTTCTCAGACGGCTCGGAAAGGTTAGCATATCCATGAACACCCTCACCAACATTGAAAGATGTATTATTGAAAACACGAAGGCTGAGTTCATAAAGGTCAGGAATGGCAACTGCTTTGCCTAGGACCAGAAGAGATTACAAACATTTGTGTGTACAGCCCAGATCATCATGGAGGCGAACTTTCCATCAAGCTCCTCCTTTTTCATGCCTCGTAGCTGTGGAAAGGCTGCCAACATGATCGAAAAGCAATTGTACGAACTTGTACAAGCAGTTCCATCAGACAAAAAGTACAGACGCTTGAAATCACACAGTAGAAGGTTCAGGATAACTTCATCCCGCCATTTTTTTACACCAATGCAAAGAATCCTGAATGTGAAAAAATGCTGATCTTGCTCATGCTTGTCTTGCCTAGTCTACGCTCTCTGCGCTTCAACCTGACTTAGTCTACTTTTTTCACCCTATGATCTGTAAATCCTTGCTTAATCTGCCCTGCCAACATTGTTTATAAACAAAGCTTTTAACTAATTTTAGGTGCACGTGACAATCAATCATCAACCAGTGTCACCAAGTTCCAGTGTTATCATGGATCCCAGAATGAATTATTGACTCTATTATATATGTGCTAAAACGGTGAAAATATGATTAGCAAATTGGTAGTTTTCAAATTGAAACAGCTTGAGAATTTCATTTTTTTCCCGTCTCTGTAGAATTCATCCTCTCTCCTCCTACAGTTCTTTTCAGTTATTTGGGAATTTGTTCCTTTTCTGCTGCTGGCATTATCGCCACATTCACGCTCGCAAACACCAAGGAAGAAAATAACATGTTTTCACGTACGCCTCCGCTTCTGACGCTGGACAATGACTTTGAGACATCCTGGTTCTCAACTGACTGATGGAGTACTGGCTCGTCTGAAAACTATTCCCAATAAACTATTTTAATCTATTTTCAAAGTTTGGGGATATTAATATCCTGATGAAACAAAGCTTTGATCTTACATCTGCTCAGTTTTAGCAGCTCCCGCACTCACCCGGGTACCTGAGTCAGAGCGGAACTGAACTCGCATGTGAACTGGAATTCTTTGATGAAACAGCCTTGATTTTTGAATGGGTCAAGAATGCAATAGCAGCTAACCTTTTCATCCAACACAATCTAAAGCTTGAATTTCTGTGATAACTTTCCTTTCATAGAAACAATATTCATAGACTTTTAAAACCATGATAACTTATAACTAAGATAAAAAAATTGTTTATGTGTCATCTCACGAATCCCTTGAATAATCGCCATAAACTTGATCTCATTGAGTTTTGTGTCTCCATGGACAAAGCAAGGAAAGACCATTCTCCGTGCAAGTTAGTGCGCATTTTTCTTGCCCAGATTGATTCCTTTCATACTTCTATCTTCCATCGCACAACTATGTCGAAGTAAGGTACATTTGAAAGGATTATGTCTCCCACAGAGCAACCCTATTTTGTGAGACAACGACTGTGAGTATAGGAACATTTGTGATGTTGAGGCAAATTTGTGTACCACAGAGCGAACCTCCTGTGCCAGAGAATTATGTTGAGTTGAGGAACAATTGTGATGGTGAGGTATATTAGGGAGCACTGATGGCTGTTCAGAACATGTTAAGGACAGGAAGAAAAATATTTTCCTGTAGTTGTGCATTTGTCTTTTTTTGGCAATAAGCTGAACAGTCATTGAACAAAGTGCGATTTGCTGGGTTTGGTGGACTGATTCTTGCCGACAGAACAGGCAAGTGTTCTTGCGACATCTTCACAAAACTTTTCACAATATATGATGTCTGAGTGTTAGCAGCGATAAGTACATTTCATCACCCGTCTCGTCCCCCATTTTCGACATGCAATTTTGAGGGCCACATGATATGTATTAGAGATGCTGACATTGGCCAGCATCAGATTGAATCAGCTATTGAGTTCATGAAAGATCAATGACAGTCTGTAGCTGCCCAATATAGTTCCTTATGTTTGCCCTCGAAGTATCAGATCATGAAAATCCTGCTGGGTGGGGCAACATAAAGGCGAGATTTCTTCGCCCCCTCAGAAGTATTACTGGAATCCATGATACCAGTCTCCGTAGACTTTTCCGACGTTGTCACGCAGGCTGGAGCAAACATAGCTATCGAGAGCAGTGCTCTCCACTCAGGAAGAATCTCAAGTTTCTTCCCTGGTCCATATTCGTACTGTTCATCATATCCTTTTTCACACCTTACACTTCTTCTATTTCTGCTCCAGGAGACGCGTGGCAGCAAGTCTGATACACTTACATATGCATGCTACTTCTTTCCGACTTTCCTTTACTCATCCCAATCTGTGACTAAATTTATCCTGCCTGCCCATTCGGTGACCTAAACACACTTACCAATCGGAATAGGCCTTGCTGACGACTTTCCTCTAACACAATAGCTTGCCTTTATTATTCCACGAACAAATTAGCCAAGAATGGTTCTGAAGGAGTCAAGGTGAGTGATGTGCTGACTTTCATTCAAATCCTGAATCTATTTCCACAAGAATGCTTACTCTGACAGTCTGAATAGGTTTTGCACTGACATAAAAGGCTGACATTGTCTTACTGTGCCAGATTCCTTGTGTAAATATTATTCCCTTTGTTTGGATTCAGGTTTGCTGTCCGTTAAGGGATTCATCCTTGTTTTGTTTTTGCCATGAATTGATATGGTAAAGCTATAGTAATATGAATATGTTTCCCTGATTGACGGGACAATGCTCTTAAAGGCAAGAGAAAACAAGTCAAAACGAAACTTCTGTGAGGATCTACTCAGGGTAAGAGTTATAGAGTGCGATCACAGCAAATGAAGACTGCAGCAATACAGTCTGGCCCAGTGCTTGAGCCGTACACATTCCATTGTGCACAAAATGTAATTGCTGCAGTATCATACTCACAGCTGATTGTGTCCTTCAATGTGAAATGACTGAAGGCCAGAAATAATTAGTACTCGTTGACGGTTCAGAGAGGCTAGTGCATCGAGGCATGCAAATGTTTGTACATGTGGGATGCATATGGCTGACGGTAACACATCATGCTGATAGACAGGGTCCTGGCTCATCTGAAAGCTTTGATCAACAAATATTTTTCATCCATAGTCAAAGGGCGATGATCTTCTTATCCTGATGAAACAAGAGGCTCTTAGATGTCTGTTCCGAGTTTCAAGTCTGGAAATCTTTCCTATTTCATTTGATTGGCATTCACTGTTCTCACACTCGCCAACAAACCTCAGTCAGTGCAGAACTGAGCTTGCACGTGATCTTCAAGTCTTTCATCAAGCAGTCATCAACCTTCATGACGCCAGGAACACATTAGGAGCGAATATTGTCTCTTGTTGTTACGTTTCTGACTAACTCTTGTTGTCTGATTAACTCACATGCTGAAATGCATGCTGATCGACTTTCAGATTCTAGACTACATTGTCCCATATTCCTATCATTTTGAAGTAGCGCCCACTTTTGATTTTGCACAAGCATTACTTCTACTCGACATTAACCTGAAGCTAAAAATGCACAATTATTTTGCTTACTGATCAAACATTAAAAAAGCAATGGTTATCAAGAAATTTGTATGTTCTTTCCTACCATAACTTAAGAGAGGGGAAACTGGACAGCTCCAGGTAAATACACGGAGTAAAACTTCATGTTCAAAGTTTATTTTGGAGCTAAGTATGTGGACGAAAGAAGACAAACTGTTGTAAAATAAGATTCAGGAAGTCACATTAATGAACAAATGGATAATATAAACTACTAACCCAGAGCAATGTATTGAAGTCATTAAGTCATTTTCCCTTTGATGAAATGAAAATATTTAATCACCTTCTACAAACTGAATAATTCAAATTTAGACTGAATATATACATTTGGGAACTCGAGAACGTAAAGATCCAACCAGCTCAAGTTATGATTTTGCAATTTACATACAAACTATATTAACCATATCTTTGATAGCAAAAAATTAATATAGCTCTTGTCCTATTCATTTCTGACGTCTGATATTCTGTCCACACTGGATATTTCATGACAAAAGTATCAAACTTAAGCGATGGTTAGATCGAGTATTTTTTTTCAATTAACTTGGTTCCTTGTTAACTATCCTCTAATTTATAACTACAAAGTTCTTTTCATTAGCACAACTTTCCTTTGATTGCTCCCAAACCAACTGCCAGAATAAAACATTGAAGAACTGTACAAATTCAATTTTTCCTGTCGATCAGCCTGAGTGCTCAAACAATCAAAGTTGACACTCGTGTAGCAACAGATGAATTACCAGTGTTAAAGAAATGTTTGAGTAATTCCTATGTAATGTTGTAACTTACTTAGGATCTCAGCATTCTAAAATAAGTTAAATTTAAATTTTCTGTTTTAAATAATTAAGGTTAAATGCAAATCTATCTCAAACAGTGTAACTGCAAATAAGGCAGGCAGGGGAATACTGAGTTCAGGAACGGAGTAGACTCACCAATGGACTTTGTTCAACAAGTATGAGGCTATTTATTCCCTGTGTAGATGAGGAATAGGGCTGTGGTGAAGATGATCCAGCTGACCACGGTACCACGGCTAAGGAGGCCATTCAAGGGGTGGGGGGGGGGGCGCAGCAAACGTACAAGTGGCAGTTAGAGGGAAAGGCATGATTAGTGGGATAGATTATATCCTTTGCACGCTAAATCAGGAGACCCACATATTTTGTTGCCTGCTCGGTGCCAGGGTGCAGAAACATCTCTGACTGGCTTGAAAAGATATTGAGTCGGTGAGGGAGGATCCAGTAGATGTGGCCCATGTTGGTTTAAACAGCATAGTCAAGGCTGGGGGTTATCAGGCACCAGGCATGAAGTTAAGGAATAGGTCCTCAAGGCTCAAATCTCCGTATTATCAGCCAAGCCACGTGCAAACTGGTTTAAGGATAAGAAAGTGAAGGAAGTAAATACTTGGCTAAGGGACTGGTGTGGGAAACATAGGTTCCATTGCATGGGGCATGACATCAGTTTTGGAACAGGAGGTATGTATACTGATGGGACGGCCATCACCTGAATCGGTCTGGAACAAGGGTTCTCTTGAAACGGATAAGTAAGGGTGTCACTATAAACTAGCGAATCGGGGGTGGGGGAATGGGAACGGGAAAAAGACAGGAAGCATGTCGTTAATTACAAAGGTAAGCAACAGGTAAGGACGTGCTCAGACGTGTTTAAGTGCAGAGCAGACTCTGACAGAAGTAAAATGGAAGGATAACTTAGGAAATATTATGAGAGATGTTGGAAATCATGAGCGTATGAAAACTAGCATAAGAGCACTTTACCTGAATGCTCATAGCATTTGTAACAAGCTTGATGAGTTAACGGCAAGAATCATCATGAAAAAAATATGACTTAACAGCCATTACAGAGACATGGTTGCAGGGTGGTTACGATTGGGAGTTAAATATCCAGGTGTGTCAGACGATTTGCAAGGACAAGCAGGAAGGGAAGGGAGGTGCTGTACATCTACTTTTCAAGGGCAATAAAAGGACTGTGCTGTGAGAGGGTATAGGTTCTATGGAGAAAAAAATGTTAAATCAATTTGTGTGGAAAATAGAAATTCTAAGAAGAAAATGTCACTCATATTCATTGCTAAATGGTTCTAGTTCAAAAGCATGGAGGCACTAGAGTTGGTGCAGAAGAGGTTCACTAGATTGGTTCCGGAGTTAAGCGGTTTGGCTTATGAGAAAAAACTGAGTAGACTTGAATTATATTCATTGGAATTTAGAGGAAGGAAGGACGATCTTATAGAAACACATAAATTATGAAAGAAATAGAAAAGATAGACATAGAGAGGACGTTTCCACTGCCAGGTAAAACTAGGACATGAGTGTATAGCCTCAAAGTTACAGGTAGCAGATTTACGGCTGTTAGTAGAAGGAGAGGAGAGAAGGAGAGATGAAGGGAGGACTACTGGGAAGAGTGAGTTTTCCCACATGAAAAGGGACTTACCTGGGGAGTCGGGCCTCCATTTGCCGAGAGGTGCGAGGGAAGAGCGAAGGACTTCTGGGGAGTCATATATTTGTGTGGTTGTGTTGTTGCGTTACCCGAAACACTACACGGGTAGTGTCTCACACGCATCCTCCTCCTGTAACCAAAAGAAAAAAAGGACCTGTTCGCCAGATTGGTAAGGTAACGAGTTCTTTTTATTCCTTAATTTTTCAACAGTCTCTTTGGGAATTTAGAATAGTGGGAAAGCAGGTTAGGACAGTTGAGTGTTCCTCCTGCAGAATGTGGGAGGTAAGGGTCGCCACTAGTGTCCGTGCTGACTACATCTGTGAGAAGTGCACCCAACTCCAGCTCCTCGAAAACCGTGTTAGGGAACTGGAGCTGGAGCTGGTTGAACTTTGGATCATTCGGGAGGCAGAGGGCGTTATTGAGAGGAGTTTCAGGGCGGTAGTCACTCCTAACGTGCACGAAAAAGGCAAATGGTTTACAGTCAGGGGACGGAAAGGGAACCGCAGGCAGTGCAGGATCCCCTGTGGCCATCTCCCTCAACAATAAGTATACCGTTTTGGATACTGTTGGGGGGGGGGGGGGGGGGACTTACCAGGGGAAAGCAGTGAGGTACAGGACTCTGGCACAGAGTCTGTCGCTGCTGCTCAGAAGGGAAAGGGGAAGAGGAGCAGAGCAGTAGTCACTGGGGACTGCATTGTTAGAGGGACAGATAGGAGGTTCTGTGGGGAAGAGAAAGACTCACGGTTGGTGTGTTGCCTTCCAGGTGCCAGGGTTCATGATGTCTCTGATCGTGTTTTTGGTATCCTTAAGGGGGAGGGGGAGCAGCCCCAAGTCGTGGTCCACATAGGCACCAAAGACATATGTAGGAAGAGAGATGGGGAGTTAAGGCAGAATTTCAGAGAACTAGGATGGAAGTTTAGAGCTAGGATGAACAGAGTTGTTGTCTCTGGTTTGTTGCCCGTGCCACGTGCTAGTGAGGCAAGGAATAGGGAGAGAGAGGAGTTGAACACGTGGCTACGTGGATGGTGCAGGACGGAGGGTTTCGGATCCTTGGATAATTGGCGCTCTTTCTGGGGTAGGTGGGACCTCTACATGCAGGATGGTCTTCATCTGAACCAGAGGGGTACCAATATCCTGGGGGGAAATTCGCTAAAGCTATTAGGGCGGGTTTAAACTAATCCAACAGGGGGATGGGAACTAAAATTGTAGTTCAAGTATAGAAAAGGTTGAGAGTAGGGAGGTCCAAATTCAAGTTTCAGGTACACAAGATGGCACCGGCAAACAAGAAGTTGGTTTAAAGTGTGTCTACTTCAATATCAGGAGCTACCAGAATAAGGTGGTTGAACTTGCAGCATGGGTTGGTACCTGGGACTTCGATGTTGTGGTCATTTTAGAGACATGGTTAGAGCAGGGACAGAAAGGGTTGTTGCAGGTTCCAGGATTTAGATGTTTCCGTTTAGAACAGAGGAGATTGTAAAAGAGGGAGAGGTGTGGCATTGTTGGTCAAGGACAGTATTACAGTTGCAGAAAGGATGTTTGAGACTCGTCGACTGAGGTAGTATGGACTGAAGTTAGAAACATGAAAAGAGAGGTCACCCTGTTGGGAGTTTTCTATCGGCCTCCGAATAGTTTCAGAGATGTAGAGGAAAGGATAGCAAAGATGATTCTCGCCAGGAGTGAGAGAGACAGAGTAGTTGTCATGGGGGACTTCAACTTTCCACTAGGAACACTATAGTACAAGTAATATAGATGTGCCAGTTTGTGTCCAGTGTGTGCAGGAGGGTTTCCTGACACAGTATGTAGACAGGCAACAAGGGGCGAAGCCACATTAGATTTGGCACTGGGTAATGAGCCCGGCCATGTGTTAGACTTGGAAGTAAATCAGCACTTTGGTAATAACGATCACAATTCTGTTATGTTTACTTTAGTGATAGAAAGGGATTGGTGTATACCACTGGGCAAGAGTTACAGCTGGAGGAAAGGCAATTACGATGCCATTAGTCAAGATGTAGGAAGCATAGGATAGGGAAGGAAACTGCAGGGGATAAGAACATTAGAAATGTGGAGCTTATTCAAGGAAAAGCTACGTGTGTCCTAGATAAGTATGTACCTGTCAGGCAGAGAGGAAGTTGGAGAGCACGGAAGCTGTGGTTTACGAAGGAATTGGAATCTCTGGGCAAGAGGAAGAAGAAGGCTTATGTTCGGATGAGATGTGAAGGCTCAGTTCGGGCGCTTGATGGTTACAAGGTAGCCAGGAAAGACCTAAAGAGAGAGTTCAGAAGAGCCAGGAGGAGACAGGAGAAGCTATTAGCGGATAGGATCAGCGTAAACCCTAAGGCTTTCTATAGGCACTTAAGGAATAAAAGAATGTAAAGAGTAAGATTAGCGCCAATCAAGGATAGTAGTGGGAAGTTGTGTGTGGAGTCAGGGGAGATAGGGGAAGCACCAAATGAATAGTTTTCAACAGTTTTCACTCCAGAAAATGACAATGTTGTCGAGGAGAATACTGAGATACAGGCTACTAGACAAGGTGTGATTGATTTTCACAAGGAAGAGGTATTAGAAATCCTGCAGAGTGTTAAAATAGGTAAGTCCCCTGGGCCGGATGGGATTTATCTTAGGATCCTCTGGGAAGCCAGGGAGGAGATTGCCGAGCCTTTGGCATTGATCTTTAAATCGTCATTGTCTACAGGAATAGTGCCAGAAGACTGGAGGATAGCAAATGTGGTTCCCCTATTCAAGAAAGGGAGTAGAGACAATCCTGGTAATTATAGACCAGTAAGCCTTACTTCAGTTGTTGGTAAAGTGTTGGAAAATGTTATAAGAGATAGGATTTATGATAATCTAGAAAATAATAATTTGATTAGTGATAGTCAGCACGGTTTTGTGAAGGGTAGGTCGTGCCTCACAAACCTTATTGAGTTCTTTGAGAAGGTGACCAAACAGGTAGATTAGAGTAAACTAGTTGATGTGTTGTATATGGATTTCAGCAAGGCGTTCGATAAGGCTCCCCAGAGAAGGCTATTGTACAAAATGCGGAGGAGTGGGTTTGTGTGAGATATAGCAGTTTGGATCAGTAACTGGCTTGCTGAAAGAAGACAAAGGGTGGTAGTTGATGGGAAATGTTCATCCTGGAGTCTAATTACTAGTGGTGTACCGCAAGGTTCGGTGTTGGGTCCACTGCTGCGCGTCATTTTTATCAGCGAATTGGATGAGGGTGTAGAAGGGTGGGTTAGTAAATTTGCAGACGACACTAAGACATTATAAGAAGGATGTGGAAGCTTTGGAAAGGGTGCAGAGGAGATTTACTAGGATATTGCCTGGTATGGAGGGAAGGTCTTACGAGGAAAGGCTGAGGGACTTGAGGCTGTTTTCGTTTGAGAGAAGAAGGTTGCGTGGTGATTTAATAGAGACATATAAGATAATCAGAGGGTGACATGGATAAGCTTTTTCCAAGAATGGTGACGGCGAGCACGAGGGGGCATAGCTTTAAATTGAGTGGTGATAGATATAGGACAGATGTCAGAGGTAGTATCTTTACTCAGAGAGTAGTAAGGGTATGGAATGCTTTGCCTGCAACGGTAGTAGCTTCAACAACTTTAAGTACATTAACTCCTCATTAAACAAGCATATGGACGTACATGGAATAATATAGGTTAGATGGGCTTCAGATTGGTAATGACAGGTCGGCGAAACATCGAGGGCCGAAGGGCCTGTACTAAGATGTAATGTTCTATGTTCTATGAACATCTTAACCCAGATCTTTGTAATTTATTTGGAAATCCCTGCCCAGCAAAATACTTGGCGCTACTTCTGTAAATGTTTTTTTTTTAAATTAAGACAGTGTTTTTGTTTATTAACTTGTGGAGAAAACCAGATACCGTTTAATGCAACATTGTCGAGGAAGAGGGCATGCATTGAAATATTTGCTTCATCTGCATCTCTTTCCGTTTTCAATCTCTTCCCATAGTACGAAGAATGTGTAAAACGTTTAGAAGATATCACTGCAGATCAATGAACTTTCATCAACCTTTGAGACTGATGTTAGCAATTAAATCGAAATAAGTTTCTTGACACTCGATGTATTTGAAAATAGTTTTCTCTTCCTTGCCCTGTCTATTGCCAGGAAATAACGAAAACTGCGCTCTTGGTTTTCCCTCTTTGCAACATGCAGCTGATTACGTACCATCGTATCTTTAAAGTTTGTGAGGACCCTTTGATGGCAAGAATCAGGTTACTCATTGAGTATGTATTATTGTGGACAAATTTATCAGAAATTGCGGGTGTCTGTCGACCTCTAAAACACGTATATTCATTAAGTTATTTAACAATTATTCACCGAATAATTGGTACTTTTGGATTCGAGAGTCGGTGTCATTGCTTTTTGGAGTGCCAGGATTACAATGCTGTATTTCAGACCTACGGACACAGCACCTATCCAGGATTCGTCTTTTTAATTGACAAAACATTTCACGTATTCATACTCCTCCAGTAGCAGATGGAAATATGGTTTCTGGTAATGTTTATTCAAAAGACTGAAACTGTTGCCAATCATTGTGTAACACCTGAGCAGTCTCGTGAGGTAAAGTTAAAGGTGAGCTTGCTTTGATAATACAGCATTTTGTTTCAGAGAACACAAACTGCGATTATCGCTATCTGAATATGCCTCAACCAGCAGTCAATCAAATAGAAAACATTTAGCATCCTATTCTGGCAATGTTTGTTACTACTGGTAATAGTTTTATCATCAGCTAATATTAATGGTCAGCTCTACTAAACTAGTGTACTTTTATTTCTGTCGCTGCTATATTTTGTTGGCTTAGATGCTGTCGATACTTATACATTAATTGACAATGTGCATCAAAGAGTAAGTATGCACCCCACAGATGGAAAGTTATAAATAGAATAATTTGACTGGCAACACATTTCCTCCTTCACCTCCAGAAATGCATGCATACTCCCTTAGTTTCATTTGTATGTTTCTTTTGCATTTTGACAAACAACTAGAGATAATAATAGATATTCAATGTGGAAGCCTAATTGCTAGCATCATTCATAAATTCTGCGAAGACAGATTCATGAAACAATTGCAGTTGTCAATCTGTATGAAAGATGAAGACACTGAAAAATAAATATATTTTACTGTGCATAGATATTGTCGAGATTTTTCCAAAGTAATATAAATATTTCCGTCATAGAACCAGGAAATTGAGTTTGGCACGTATATTTCTTTCTCAGTCATGTGGTCATTAATATTCGATTGGATACTTTCATGATATTCTCTTCAGCAAATTCTTACCAAAACTAATTCCACATTCTGAATATGCTTTGGCTAACATTGTTTGCCTTGAATTCTAGGACAATTGGTACTTTTATGGTCAATTATAACAGCTTGAATTGGATTTTTTATTACATGTGTGCACCTTAGTGATGAATCCATGAAACGCTGAACTGTTACCAGTCTGACATCGTTCCTTGATTTCCATTTGGAAAAAATCCGAGTAATATGTACTGATCGATAAAAAACTGTTAATTCAGTTTCATTCTGTGGTTTTAGAAAAGATTTTTAGCTCACTTTGTGGGTGAGGTTGCAAATTTCTTGCTGACCTGATAAATTTGCCATCAGACATTTAATCTCCATGCTCAGTAATATTCTACGAATAACAATGCATGTGTCTGCGATGCCTCATTTGTTTTAACAAATTAATGAAGCAACCACTGTTTACAATATGCCGAGATTGACATTAAGATTGTGTTAATTTGGCATTAAAAAATCTTTGTTATAAAGTTCATACCTATAGAAATATGTTAATGAAACCTTGGAATTGTTTTGGGATATTTTCGGCCTTGTTAACTTGGGCAGCACGTTTAGTGAACTTTGCATCCCTAAGCCTATATCTATTTGTCCTGCACACAGTGTAGACATTTAATTTCTAAAACGCAAATTGCGAGTTTATTTTTGTCTGTCAATAAGTACTAAGTTGCACACATTTTTATGCAAGTTTAATATTCCTGCCCATTCTCTAAGTTTATTAAAGCAACCATTTGATTTCTTCCTTGTATGGAATATACCCACAATTTATTGCAACTTCCAAATTTTGATTGATTGCATATGCAAATGATTAATAACATGTGTATCAGAAAAAAAGTTTGTTTGAAATTTGCAATTAATTTTTCCTTTTAAATGTATAAAACAAACGAAAGGGCAACCTTTTGTTTCAGCAACGTTTTGGAACAGAAATTCATTCCAATGCATCAGTGAACCTCCCGGATGTGATAGAGATTTGAACACTCCAGCTTACGGGAGACTGATATGATTAGTCGATCATTTATTTTCGAGTGCACCAGTCATAAACCATGCTGAAATTATGGCCAATAATGCAAGTTACTAGTTTTTCAACTCTTCCAATTTGGCAAATGCCAACATAAACAATGCACAATGTTTTGAGCCGAAAATTGCATGCTGACTGATCATCCTCAAACTATTAAGTTACTTCCTCTTTTTGATTCTTTGCAGCAAATTTGGTGACAATTGTAATTCTCTTCTGTGGACGCTGTGAACTCTCCAAATGCATCACCGTATACCTCGTGGCGATGGCAGTGGCAGATTTATCTGTACTGAAATTTGGCACATTGCCCTTTGAGATTAAAATTTTTTTTCAAGGACATCCCTTAACTGCACTCCCGTTTTCCCATCTCAACATCGTTTTTATTTTTGTTTGCATTGATTGGTCTGTGTGGTTGACTGTCTCATTCACCATTGATAGATTTGTTGCTGTTTGCTGTCAGAAGCTACGAAAAAACTACTGCATCACTACAACTTCAATAGTAATTACAGCTGTTGTGTGTTATGTCAGCAGTTTGCAGAGCGCTCACATGAATTTTATACACGAACCTCGTGAAATAATTACACTCATGGTCTTGTACTGTAACGGCCAGCTTTTACAACAGTATAAGTCACGTGTTTCTGGCTTGAAAATATTCTAACCCCAACTGTTCTATTTGTGATATTTCTGTTCAACGCATTGACCACCAGGAGAATTTTACATTCAAATAGAGTAAGAAGTGGTGTCGGTGGAAAAAAAACAATGTCAGGATCACAATGATCTAGTGATAGAGAAATGAAGAATATTAATTATTCCATTTCTCACTACATTTGGCAGCGTTTTGCTTTTGTGCACTGTAACACTCGTATCTCACCTTTGGGTAGAATTTGCTGATATATCGTTTTTGGAAACAAATTACAATGATCCATTTATTAATCTCGAAAAATCTGAATACATTTTTTCCTCTATGAGTTGCTGCATCAACACGTATATTTATGATTTTGTCCAGCGCAAATTCAGGGAAAGAAATAAAGACCATCATTAAAACTCCCTTGAATCTACTCATGGATTCAAGTAAAGTAGTTTAAATGAATCATTACTGATAAAAAGAGATATTTTTGAAGCATTCCATCTTTGTCTCATCAGTGTAATTTTCAGGAAAAATTAAACTGATGCGAAACCGACATTTGTACAGTGTGAGTGGAGACTTGTTCAGGCAGACTTTATTTGGTAGACATATTATCATGGGCAATGCACTAGTTGACGATAACCATAATTAACTGTTAAGACATGTTTGCATCTTAAACCAGGCAAGATTACATAGATTTGGTCAATTCAGTGTCATGAAGACTGAATGTCTTTGTCCTTTTCTTTGCAGTAAAACAGGCAGACGAAAACGACACGATGTTTCTCTGCAAATAACAGGGCCCTGTTTATTCTTATATGCTGCTTCCAGTGCACAAAAATGAATTGCATCACGTTTGATGGAAACACCACTACCATTGAATGTCCACTTGCCAGCCAACTGACACGCTCCTCTTATAAATCATACGTGCCAATTTTCAATTTTATTTTATTATTTCTTACGAATTACTCCGTTGAGTGCAAGGTGAAAAATGTTGACAAATTCGAGCTTGTTTCAAATTTACCCCACTTCTGTAACATAAAATAATTTACATCACCAAACTAAATAACGACTGTACATTTAATCTTGACAATTTTAGAAAATGGGAATGTAACGACTTGCATGCCATCGTGCAACCGAACTAATTTTCCTATCCTTTTAATTTGCAGGAACGCAAGATCAGACATACTATTCAATTCACAATTCTTTTGTTATCACGTATTGTGAATGATAGTTCAAAGGTGAACGTGCCCCAAAATTCTATTACTTCTAATGTATCAAAAGTACGTTAGTTAAAATGATAAATATGCAGCACAATCTGCACTGGAAATTGTGCCATTCAATTCATGTCAATGAACCGTTTTCCTGCTTGTACGTTCACCCGAACGTTCCTTGCTTTTGCTGATTATTGTTTAACCAGTACGAATGAATCAAGAGAAATTGCATTTCTATAAACTGTTGAAGCAGGGTGCGATGTTTGAAGTCGCAGACCAGATGTTGTCGACAAGAGGACTGCCCTGCCATCATGAGCACACATGTAAGATACCTGAATACATTCTCAACTGTAATGATGAAATTTGCTTCTAATGCTATTTTCTCGGGGAGCCTTGGAAAAGTAGGCCCGTTGGCCATCTGAACCTGTTTCCATATAAAACAGCATATAAAGAGAGACCTATCTAAGAGATTCCACAAATAATGCATCAAATGTAAGTCCAGAGGTCCTGCAACATCTAGTTGTTGAAAATTAAACATTTCTCTTCAGGAAAAGGGTCAGAAATATCCATTTGTTCAATGATGGAACAACCCAATACATCAGTGCAAAATATAAGGCATACGCATTCGGAGAAATCTTCAGCTAGAAATGACGAGTGGATAATCCAACTCGACCTCCTCCATAGGTTCCTACAGGTAGCAGGATTCTGCCAATTCAATTCTCTCCAAATGATACCAAGAAACCTTTGGAGACACAGGATCCCGTGAAGGTTCTACTCAAGCCAACGTTCCGTCAATAATACTGATACTTTGTGCTCCCAAACGTGACATTTCCATCACCAAATACTTCCAAAGCACTGAAAACATGATGTCTACCTGACAATGTGACAAGTTGCCCAGGTATGACCTGCATGCAAAACCCCATATCAAATTCAACCTGGACAATTAGTGTCCCATCAGTCTAATATTAATTATCTGAAATGTGATGGAAGGTGTAATCAACAGTCCTATCAAGTAACACATGGTCATTGACTGCACAATCTGGTTCCACTGAGGCCACTCAACTCCAGATATCATTAGAGCCTTTGTTCAAACATTGACAAAACATTTGAATTCCAGTAGTGAGGTGAGACTGATGGCCTTTTACATCAAGGCCACATTGAAACGTGTATGGCAGCAAGAAGACACTGGAGTTAATAGATATCAGATGGCTAACTCTCCACAAGTTATAATTATCCAAGACACGTAGCAGATGATTGTTCTTATTGGAGGTCAGCGTTCTCTGTTCCCGACCAGATGTCCAGGAGTAACTCAGGGCAGTGTCTTTTGCTTAATCGTCTTCATAAAACCTGCATCATATCATCTGAATTGGGGATGATTGCCAAAGGTTGGATAAGCTTTATCATCATTCAAGACTGTTCAGACGTTGAAGCAATCCATGGTGAAACGCAAAAAGATATGGATAATATTCTAGACAAGTGGCATATAATATTATAGCCACATAAACGCCAGGTAATCGCCAATAATAGTCAATCTGACCGCCACTCTTGACAGTCAATGGTGTAACCATCACTGAATCATGGGATCTTTCGGAAAAGCCTAATCTCTGTAATGCCAAATTTACCATGTTTAACCCATGTCACTGGCACATTTGTGGACAGCACACAGCAACTTAGCCTAGACAATTTAACTAATCTGCGTGAATTTGAAATATGACAAGAAACCCGAGCACCCGATGGAAACTCTCACAGACACATTGAGAATGTGCAAACTCCACACAGACAGTTACCCAAGATGGAATCAATTTCAGGTCTCTGGCACTGCATGCAAACAATGATAATCAATGATCAACATGCTTCCCCTAACTGTATCCCACACTATCAACATTCTAAGGGTTACCATTGATCAAACTCAGCTTGACTTATCACATAAACACAAACGCAACAAGAGCAGCAGAGGAGCAAAGATTTTGTAGCAGCTAACTCGCGCCCTGACTCTCCAACTTTGTCTATAAGCTACAAGGTAAAAGTGAGGAATATGAAAGATTTCTCCCCACTTGGACGGATGGACATATCTCCAAAAACAGTCAAGAATGTAGACACCATCCAGGACAAAGTAGTCCACTCGATTGGTAGGAAGCATTTAGTTCATTTATTACTGATGCTCAGTAGCTGTAGTGCACAGAATTAATAAGATGCACTCACAAATTCATTCAATATACTCAGACAGAATTCTCTGAGCCCTCAACCACTTCAGTTTATCAAGACAACCTGCAAGTTTCCCTCCAAGCTACTCAACATGTTGACTCGGCATATTCTCATCCACATCATTTGCGTGTCGAGACTGAGAATGAAATGCAGAGTTATGTGGAATCATCACAGGAGGATTTCAACATAGAGTCAAATTTAGCTGAGACGTGACGTAGGTTGGATGAGCCAAATAAGAAAATAATGATTCTGTGATACTCTATCATTCACTATTGTTGCCGTAATATGTTGGTGACTCACGAAAATCTCTTTGTGTCCTTCTGTGTATTTGCATTCCCGTCCAGTTTTATACTTAGGCAAACTTGGATTTTGCACTCCCTGACTGAGGAGTAAGCAAATCTCAAAGTACACATTCACGACCACCACTCCTAAATTATATATTGCTCATGTCTAAACACAATCACGATATTTCCATTCGTTTTCTGTGGATGCAGTCATATTCGAAATCAAAGCAGCATCATGCTGTGTAGTCTCCCAATCCAGCTGCACCTTTCATCTCAATCTTGATTTTTCTCCTACTTCAATGCCAGTTAAGTAAACTGCTGCATGTTTACTAATATCTTCAATATCTACAAATTTGTTGAGCTCTGCCTTGAATAAACTGAATGACAATCTATACAGATTGGGTAAAAACAATGACGGCAGATGATGGAAACAGAGTCTAGATTAGAATGGTGCTGGAAAAGCACAGCAGTTCAGGCAGCATCCGAGGAGAAGTAAAATCAATATTTCGGGCAAAAGCTCAATCTCTGAAGAATTCCAAGACCCCGATTGAAGAAATATCAGCCCATATCAACCTTAAATAGCATTCCTTTTAATTGTGAGAGTTTTGCCCCTTATTCTCGCTTCCACACCGCTCATCCCGCTAAGTTGCGGGTTTATCCTCCTGCATCCTCTGCCCACTTGAGAGTTGTAAGAATTATATTCCCATTTAAACAATTTAGCGGCACTATTTTATTCTTACTTATGACATTCGGGTTACCTTAATAACTTATTTTGTTTATTACGCTTATCCCTAGGTACAGTGAAAAGTGAATAGTATCACCAAGTTCCAGCATCATCTTTTAATAACAAATAAATTACTGAATAAATTAATATTAAATTGACACTACTAAAACTGAATAGATTCAAAAGTTAAGCTTTCCCACCTCGTAGATATCTCCCCCAATCTACGCCAACGTCCCCCCCCCCCCCCCCCCACCGCCAGTTCCTCTGGTCGATGATGTTGGAATTCATCCCCAGAATCATGGCAATGTACGCTTCGTTTGACATCCCTGACGCCTTCACTTCGATGTCAGACGCCTCGAACTGGAGAATGTCATTCTGCACGCAAGACGCACCTCTGCCCACTCAGGACACTGGCTCCAACGTGTCCTGGCTCTGGATCGACAGATTAGGTCCTGGCTCATTTTAAAACGTTTCACAAAAAAAGCAATGTTTCGTCCACAGTCGAAGTACGATGATATTCACATCCTCGTGTAAAGAATGACTTTAGATGTTCTGAATTTCTGGTCTTACAGTCTTTCCTTTTTCACACTCATGTTTCACAGCTTCCACACTTATGTGGACACAGTTCCAGTGGTGCTCCACCTGCACGCAAATCTGACGTATTTGCTGAATCACTCTTGAACATTGAAAAGATCAGGAGCATAGTAACAGGTATTATTGTCATCAGTCGTAATTTAGAACTTGACGTCTAGCTGGAACATTAATAACCCGAATCTTTTCAGAAACTTTATATATGATGTGCTTTTCCCTAAGTATTTTGCTCCTAAGCAACAGGACCATTTCGGGTGTCTCCTCACCAGTACCTTGATTAAGGCACATAAGTTCGACCTCCTTGCATCCTGTTTCTCCACACATTATTCCGAATAAAACCCACCCCTTAGAACAACTTAGTGTTGTTTACTCTTAGAAATGGAACCACTTGCTGTCCAATATGACTTTTCTCGCACACACATTCTCCATTGCACAACTATATTGACGTGAGATAAGTATTGAAGGATTATGTCTGTCAAAGAGCGTCACGATTTTCTGAGAGAATTTCTGTGAGCTGAGGAACAATTGTGACGGTGAGATTGCTTCTAGGAATAATAATGGCTGTAACAAATGTGCTGAGGACCGATTGGGAGGTATTTGCCTGTTGTTTTGCACGTGTACCTAGTTGGAAGAGTGAGCTGAAACTTTGCATCTTTTGCTAGAGTTTTAGTTGCCGGGTTCAATTGAGTACTTCTTATCGAAAGAGCAGGCAAGTTATCTTGCTACATTTTTGCGAAACTCATCGCAATAACTGGAGTCTGAGCCTTAACAGCGATAATCATATTGAATTCCTATCCCATTTACCGCAAGCAATTGTCAAGAGCCAACTGATATTCACGAGAAATCCCGACATTAACCAGCAACATTCCAGGCAACAGGACAATATTGAATCAACCATTCGGTAGTTGAAAAAGGATTGCCTCTCTGCAAATGCACTTTGTAGTGCCTTATATTTGCCCTCAAAAAAGCAGACAGTAGAAAGTCTGCACCCCACTTTGTGGCTATGTTCACGGAGATGGGTTGATGCAATGGTGAGGCTTCTTCTTCCTACAGTAGTGTTATTGGAATCCATAACATCAGTCTGTGTTGACTGTTCCAAGATTTCCACACAAGCTACAGCAGTATTAACCACCTGGATTAATGATCTGTGCTGTGGAAGAAGTTCAATGTATTTCCCCACTCCAGAAGCGTACCTTTCATCATGTTCAGTCTGAAACCTGTCACCCTTTCTATCCCTTCTGCAGGACACGTTTGGCACGTAGTGTGATTGTCTACTGCTTTTGCAAGTGCATGTTTCGTATTTCCAAAATGCCTTTACCCATCCCAATCTGTGATTCTATTCACCCGGCATGCAAATTATGTGACTTGTGTTACCCACTTTCATCTTCCATTATACTCTCTGTCTCTCGTTCCATGAGCAAAATAGCCTAAATTGAACTGAAGGAGTGAAGATGTGTGGTTTCCTGACCACCATTCAAATCCTCACACCTCTTTCGAAAGAGATACAGACTCTTAGCGCCTGAACAGGTGTTGGACTGATATCTGAGACTATCTTTGTCTTACTGTGCCAGATTACTTTAGTGAATGATGTTGCCTTTGATTCGACTCAGGTTTGCTGACGGTTGATGCAAGCATCCCTGTTTTGTTTGTGCACTAAGTGGCAGAGGAATATTCTAGCAATGTTAGTCTATTGTTTGAACAGAATGGGGAAATGCTCTGAAAGGTAAGAGAAAGCAATGCAAGGTGGGAATTCTACACGTATCTCGTCAGGCTGAAAGAGACTATTGTACAGTGAACAAACAACTCAGGGATGCAGTCTCGTCGAGTTATTGAGCTGGATACTTTTCCTTGTGCACTAAGTTTCCTTGCTACACGATTGCACTGCTAGTTGCTTGTGCACATCAAAGTTCAATGTTTGAAGTCCAGAAAAGCCCTGTAACCCATAAGGGTTTATAAAGGCTAGTTCAGAAAGGCATGCCAATCTTCATGGATGTGGATGACATGTGACTGGCGGTCAAGTAGCGTGCCAAAATCTTGGTGGCCAATGTTGCGGTCTTCTCGAGTAAATGACGATTTGAACACGCCAAGAACCTACCCTGGTTTCCATGTCGAGTTTTACCGACAGCTGGTCTGCATATTTTTATCAACCTGCACATATACGATTTGGCACGTCTCTGATGTTTGTGATAATTGAGCCAGAACCCTTTGGCTGTAAGTTAGAGACATTTTCTCCATGCCACAAAAGCCTTTCCAATGGATAACTGTGTAGTGAGTTTGCTAAGATCCAACCCATGGTGAGTTGAATTGCAAGTAAAGCGTTTAAATAGGAATAATCTGCATCAATTGGAAACTGTAAACAACCTCTTCAGAAAGGTGCACATCATGTGACGAGATGATCTCGACATCAAAATGGCCTTCATCGAACAATACTCGCCCGTTTCTACCACTCATCTCACCTTATCCTATGTAACCCATGATAGTCTAATAGCATGATTGCTGAACTGCTAATTCAGCGATTAAGGTAATGCGTTAGGCATCATATTTGAACCTCGTCATGGCAGATCGTGGAGTTTGAATTCAATTGGGTTTGGAGTACAGTTGAGGGCAAATCCACTGAAAAATGGGTTACTCTTAACTGCGCTCTGGAAAATAAGTGATAGGCAATATATGTTGACATAGCCAGTGATGTTGTCATCCCATGAATGGTTGCAGAATATTGATTTTGCATGTGCTCTGCTAACGTGCGCCGTTCTTTTCATAATCATTACTCTAATGCATCTCAGAAAACATCACAAGTGTTACATCAAAAAATGTTTTGACACGTTTCTTGACTGCGTCGTGTTTCAATTAATTGACCGCCTTATTATGAAGACAATTATGGCTTTTTCTTATTTCATGTTTATTGCAGCTGATGAATTGCCAATTTATATCTATGCCTGTCAGAATCGTGGTCTTTACAAAAGTTGCAAGAATTACGTAGTGGCCTTTGGCAGCAACTGACCTACTCCTCCAATTATTACAAATAATTTTTCTTCAAAAAAGAAAATCATTTTCCCTAATTAAGTTTTGGTTTACAGTTTGCTGTATTGCCTTAAGTTCACCCTAAGTTCAATCGCTTTCAGTTTTGATTGCCTGTTTTCATGTGATTACTGAAGCCAAGAAATAAATAATTCACAGGAAAAAAAGAAATGCACAGTCATGAACATAGCAGCGGTTTGTGGGTTACTTGTTTTACGTCACATTTCATGTTATTGTGTCAATAAATCAGTAAAAGGAATTGATCATGCACCTGTTTTCTTTTTTAAAGCCTACATTATGCAGTGGGCCTGCTGGGATGGTTACCTCTGCGAACAGTCATATGGTATTATTAATTACTGCCAGAAAAAAAAAAAACAAATGTCCAGAGCTAACGAGCCATAGAAGATCTATTGAAATACGGCAAAGATTTTAATCTTGCAAAAGTATTTTCTTGGAGATATCTGTTCAAATTACGCGGAAAAATAATTAACAACAATTACTGTAATCCTTGCTGCATTTTCGAATAAAGTGAGTCAGCTTTTCAGTTCTTGCACAAACGCAGGAATTTTCGCAGTGACAAAGTTTAGAAATCACTTAAAGGAAGTGATTACGACTCTCTGAAGTGAACAAATAAACAGAATCGTTTTCAGTCCCAATTACATGAAAAACAGTCCAGTCGATATCTCTCTGTCATGTGCTTTGACTGTCAAATCTGCAACTTTCTTCTAAATATTCTCCAGATCCACTAAAAACAATACAAGCAGTTCCTTACTAAAACTGGTCATATTGTTGCACTTTAAATGCACGGCCGATTTTCCCCCCAGAGTGAGTCACCATTATGATATCATGTTTTTTGGTAGACAATGAGTGCAATTGCTTTGGTTTACCGAAAAATCTGCATTACTTGTATCTGGTCTGAGTATCTCAATGGTGCAATCTCTCTCTCTTGTTATGAACATGTATCATGCAGAAATGCACTAAACTCTCTGCAACGTAGGTTATGGTGAGCTGAGTTGTAGAATTGTGCACAATATAATCTCGTAGTACCACGTTCACTTTGCACAAGCATGGGATTAAAACCTTTGATCAATGGTTTCCTAATTGATGCACGTATTGTTAGCAATTGCTACCAAACAGTCCAGATCACACATTTTACCAAACTTGTCATATAAACTCTCTATCTGGATAAGTCGACATGGAAAGTAGAGTGGGTTGTTTTTGGATTCGAATCCGCACTTCTTCCAAATAATATCCATTCAAGAGGAAGCATTCATGGGCCACCCACATACAACACTCCTCCATAGACATTGATTCCCAACATATGCCAACCAACAAGACCCCTCATGGCACATGTGGAACATATTGAAAGATGGTTTTGCTCTTCAATGCTCCACCTCGTCTGCATCGACATTTACAATTTTAATCCTCTGGCAATAGCACTTTGCACTCATGCGCATGCAATAAAATCATGGACTGGACCAGGCTACATCTTGATGGCAGAGTGTTCACCGATTCAAAGTCTCACTGGATGGTCCTGGCATCACTGCCTTGGCTGTTTTCATTTTCCTCACTCACTCAGAGATATCAGGCTCACCTCATTACTGGCTTTTTTGACGTTAGCATAATTGGAAAATATTGGAGCTTGTTTTGGTTGCCAGCAGAACTTTGTTCAGTGATGAGTACGCAGCATCAGGTGAAGTGCAGCTTCTGCTAAGGCCAGTCAATGTCAGAATGTGAATGCTGGTCAGCCCACAATCCATTTTGACACTCGTTGTCCTATTATTGGCTTTAATCCTCTTGGAATAAGATCAAGCAGCAATGCGGAAGATTAAATCAGGTGGTTTAGTTATTGTTGTTGGTACAGTTGGGAAGGTTTACCAAGTGAGTCGAGCAGTAATTGTGCAGAATGAGTGGCATTGCAGATTTGGATTGGTGAGCATATGTGGGGAGTATGCTGGATAGATTAGTGACAGTAGCAAAGAACGAGACTCGGTGCGAACTTGTTGCAATACAAGAGACAGATGGAGTGTGAGTTACCAGAGAGACATGATAGTATTTTGGCAGAGTGCAAAATGACATTGAGCTTCTTTCTAAAGTATTGGGCATTCTTCCAAACGGCTGAGAAAAGTCTGCATGTGGAACAACCCTCTAATAGGCTATCATAATATTATGCCATCTCCTCTACTGCTTCTCATGAGTAAGTCCAACTGTACACCATCCAGTTCAGCAGGATCTCCAGGCCCATAAATCAAAGTAGGAAAACCATATTCCTCTGTCTGCCGCTCCAGATTGATGTTGCTTGTCCATCTGCACAGCAGCCTATTAAAAATAATGACAACACCAGGGATTCTATTCAGTTCTGCGAACTGCATTGATTTGCCAGTTATTTAGGAAACACAACATGGCAAGACGAGGTGTAAACAGAGCGTGATCTTCCTATCTGGGCTCAAGTTGCAGGTAAACTGGGAGTTTGTTCCTGTATGACAGAAATGTGTTCGGCATCACTGACAACAGCACTCCACCAAACTCGACTCAACACACATTCCAGCAAAATTCGTAACACTTTGCTCAAGGTAAAATGCCCTAAGCTATCTTAAAGCACCCTTTGGAATAAGTTATTGTAGGCAAGGCTCAGCGACGTTCAGGAAAATTTCTTTCGCCATCACTGCTTATTCTGTTTCATAATTATGTAATAAATTGTTTTAATCATTGAAACAGACATTTACTTTTTTATTCATTCACGAAATGTGACTGTCACTAGCTAGACCAACTGCCCGCCCTAATTGCCCAGAAGGAAGTGAGGATCTGAGTCATATGTACACTAGAACAGAGAAGGACGACAGCTTTCTTCCCTAAAGGACATTAGTAAATCAAGCGAGTGTTTCCAGAAATCGAAAAGGTCGTTCTTGATCATCTTTAGTTCCACATATCTATTCAATTCAAATTCTACTATCTGCCATGGCGAGATTTTAGCCTAGTCCCCGAGGACATTTCTTGGATCTCTGGATTAATAGTCAGCGAGAAGACGGCAAGGCGATTGCTCCCCTCCCCCCATCTTATTAATGCATTTAGAAGTATAATTAATATGATAAAGTACTAAAATGTTTGATATCAATTTTATGAATACATTATACATTGCTACAATATACAGATTTGATATCAGTGATGGAATTGAACGGTAAACATGCTCGGCTGCTGATTATAATCTACTCCTGTTCCTCTGTTCCACGAGTTCCAGGTTTATGATCTACTACATGACTTAAAAATAAGATTAAATGATTTAACTCGATAATACGCATCAATTTCTCCTCAACATTAAGTTGACCAATGCACGAGAACATCATCACATCGGCAATTGATTTCTAAATAAAAAACACTGTCAGAACACGACATGGAAACATTTAGTGAATCTGATTGGTTTGCTTGCCTGAGTGGCAACATCCACAGTGGCCATTATTGCTAGCAGTACAGCAAATTAACTCAGAAGTGTGCAACAACTAGGTTGAATTCAGAATTGATAGTTTCTGTTTGCAAAAGCAATCGTGCAATGCAAATTGCAAAACACAATAAGACTGCCACGAAATTGAATTTCAAGCGGCATGAGAATTACATTTGTTTTCTTCTGTAGTTCAAAAAGAAGTAATGTGATGCAATAATGCAATGGATCACATAGCTTCAAGGACGTACATAGTGTTCTCAGCAAATTCATTTGGCAATTATGGAAGTTACCAAAGATCTGTCGAGGTTTCCAGGAGTTTCTTAAATCTAATATTCCAATCTAATAGTATTTGTCTGGAGCATTCATAATTGTCGACCACGTCCTACACTTCAACTTGTCAACGTCTGGAATATTTCAATATGGCAGTTCACCTTTGTCACACTGTTTAAAGACTGTATAGTACCCTTTGTATATAGATCTGGAAGCCTTGATCTCACATCCGACTCTTATCTCCTCAAATTGATTTATTTCGTGTTTAATTGAACAGAATATCCTCATTATATTTAGGCATGCAATTTCCGCTCACCCTACATAGATCTAATGCTTATTTCGTCAAGTAAGCACATGAAAGCGTTATTCAACTTAGAACATATAACAGTACAGTCCAGGCCGTTCGGCCCTCCATGTTTTTCCGACATTTTGTCGTGCTTTAATATCAAACTAATTTTCAGATCGAAACCTCTCTAACACAGGTTTTCAAGCGCAGGAATTAAAATGCAATACATTAAAAATACAACAAAAATAATATTATAATTTCTCGCATTTGAAGGTGATATGATGAAGTAAATAGTCCCAAGAATTAAAAATGACTCATGCTTAACAACGATTATACAAAACACAGAAACTAATGTCAATCAGTTGTCCTTTGAGGATTCTCCAGACATATTAGAGACCCCAGTGTAAACTGAAGACATGCCTGCGTAGAATCATAAAGCGAAAGCTACATCCTGTGCAAACATGGAACAGCCGATTATCATACACATAGAACGTATTTACTACCCTATTCTTGCAGCCGTTGGCATCCCAGGTATGTTTCTGAAAATCAGTTAATAATTGTAAATTCTATTAATGTGATCACAGTTCTTGCTAACGGTCAAATGCTCCATTCTTAAGATGTTCAATATGCAGAAAATAATTAATTCAATCATCCATCAAACAGCAGCAACCTCTTTGCTCTGAAGTTTTCTCAGTAGAATGGTTTGACAAGCAATATAACCATTTAAATGTTTGTATGACACCTGCAGTATATTTCTGGTTGCAGACAGAAGTTGCCGCATCCAATATACCTTGAATTTTTGAAGTGGAAATGAAACCTTTAGCCTGCTATGAATACTCAGTGTGCCCTTAAGTATGTGCTAGGGGAGAAGGATTAAAAGAGCAATTGTCAGATTTCTGAATTTTGATCACTCCTCAGAGAAGCTGCAAGTGGTGCTGTGATTTTTTTTTAAAAAATGCACATTTTATAAGAAATGCACCATATATTTCGAGCACATGACCAGAAGGATGAGATTCACAAATTCCACTTTGGTCAGCAACGTACTTACACATGTTCACCTTGAATGAATCGTTGCTATTCGCTTTAGCTGATTTTCTGGGACAAGTTCAATTTATATATGCAGTCGTCTCTGGTAACAATACTTCTCATAGCTTCGCATTTAATTTATTTTTGACTGTCAATTTTAAGGTGCACACTTTGTCTCAGGCACAGTTGGTTATGTGTCTTGTATTTGGACGATTTTGATTACTTAGTTGTCTTATAGATCCTAAGGGTTGGCGCATCTGTATTTTTTTTCTGATTAAATTGCAAACCGCTTGCTGAATGCTTTCTAAAGTTATGAGCATTCCATTCTGGTGTCACTTTTGGAACTTATAAATAAAAGCCACAATCTTGAAACCTGTTTGAACTTAATAGTTTTGCTTTCAAGTAATCTTTTGATCATGTTAACACGCACCTCAAGTACAGGTGAAATTAGAATGTTATGAACTGACTTAGAAGTAGCGGTCTAATACTATGTTAGAAAATCTGACTGCATGTGTAACCTATACAATTTGGCGTGTGTATTGACAGCCATTCAATTGTAGCCTGAACGAAACATTGTATAAGTTTGATCCAACGTTTTTCTATTGATTTCAGCCCTGCTGAAATGAGGCCACGTCTACTTCAGTGCATTTTTTATAATTAAGAGTTCTTCAGCGAGCTCTGTATAACAACAACCAAATCTGTCTGTTACGCCGTATAGATAGGTTCTAAATGAATTATATTTGTCTGATAATCAGCTGCTCCAATGTTGCGCAGAAAATAGCTGTCTGTTTTACGATTTTACACAGTGAGGTCTTCAGTTTTCACTGGGGTCTCTTATATATCTGGAGAATCCTGAAAAGTCTGGTGTAGAATTTCAGAATAAAAAGGAAAATTTTAGCTCACTTGATCCGAACATTGTGCGCTAAATCACACATATAAAGTAATGGTTTTCATTTACCGTTTTTATGGCGTGTCTTCAGGTCGATTAAATGCCTTTTCGTTTTTCAAGTTTTCCAATCTATCTTTTTTAAGGCATATCATCAAAATTGCGTATCTCTTTCTCAAAACCTGAAAGTGGGGCAGTTCTGATTCCGAAGACTGGTTTGTTTGTTGAGGCACTTAGAAACACTTTTTTTTTTAATGGAGAAGCTTGTAGATTATTTTATATATTCCACGTTCAACAATGGAAATCGAGACAATTTCAATGAATTCAGAAACAAATGATCGAGCGCCAGGTACTTTTAGCATAGCAATACAATGCAATCAGAAATCATTGAACATCCATGGCTTTAGACACATTATAGATCAAAAATTTACACGTTGGCCTGTTTAGTTGTATAAGTTCATGGGAATCGTCTTAGCAGAGAACTAAACTATTTCACATGATTTCATTATTTTGAAGGTCTCAAAGAAATGTATGCACCAGGACTAACCACACTCGATTTCAAACAAATTACGTTTACTGACCAATAACTCACTATGTTAAGAATGACCATTTTTGTCTTTGTTTCGTTTCAGCTAATGTGCTAACAATTCTAATTCTTTCGCGTGGTCGTTGTGACCTCTCCAAATGTGTCACTCGATACCTGGTCTGCATGTCAACAGCTGATTTATCATTGCTGCTATTTAACGCAATACTCTATGAGATTAAGGATTCTTATTTTCCATATTCATTCCTTAACTACACCCCAATTTGCAGCCTTAACATCACTCTGTGTTTGGTTTCCATTGACTTGTCTGTTTGGTTTACTGTCGCATTCACCTTTGATCGATGTGTTGCTATTTGCTGTCAAAAGCTCCGAAAAAGCTATTGTAATGTTAAAAGTGCAAATGCAGTTATAGCAGTGATAATTATTTTGAGCATCTTGCAGACTATTCCACTGTATTTTATATTCAAACCTCGTGAAATAATTGATAATTTACCGTGGTCCTGTGCTGTGAAAACAAGCTTTCACATCCTACCAATATGGATAGCGTATTGGTGGTTGGAAACGCTTTTAACCCCATTTCTTCCCTTTATTTTGATATTACTGTTAAATGCTGTAACTATCAGACATATAATGCAGGCAAACACCATCAGAAGAGGACTGCAACGAAAGAACAATGGTGAGAACCTGGACGATCCGGAGGTGGAGAGCAGAAGAAAATCAATGATTATATTGCTGGCCATATCTGCCAATTTTATACTTTTATGGAGTGCATCCTTTGCATCTTATATTTCTGTACAATTTACGAATGCTGAATTTTTAGTAACAAATTACAACGACCCATTCATTATTCTGGAACAATCAGGATATATTCTCAGAACATTGAGCTGCTGCACAAACACCTTTATATATGTAGTTTTCCAGCGGAAATTCAGAAATGAGCTCAAACTAATGATCATTCATCCCTTTACTGTTGTAACACATTTACGTAAGTTAAATTCCTCATTGAACAAAATAAAAAGATTTAGAATCTTGTAAATTAGTGCCGTGGGTCGACAAAACTTGCCATCTTGCATCCTTTCTATTCTTCCTGCTCAGATAGATAAACTGTCATTTTCCAATATATACCATTTACCACAATATAACAAATCACTTTGCATTTTCAATCTCTTTGGCAACATTTTGTAGACGTCTTAAACCTTCCTTTGTTATCGTCCTTTGTATGTTCACCAAAGGTGACTACGAAATAATAATTACAAACCATCAATTTATTTGTATATATTGTAAGTAATTGAAACCATTCTGATTCTTGCACTACTCCACTAACCACATATTAAACGTGAAATGAAATAAACTGGCTATGTATTTTTTCTTAATTACCAGCAAAATATTGGTGCACATACATTGCCATGGGTTGCGGATGGGAAAACTGCACAGCACTTCCATTGAAAAACTCTCCCCTGCCAATTCCTAAATGGACATTCTATTTTTCGAACAATGTGATCCACTGAGCTCGTACATGCGCAGTCCTTTTTAACATTTATGCATAAAGTGTCCCATAATCCCACTATTCTGACGAACCATTCATTCCGGATAAAGGCCAAAACGTCGACTCTCCTGCTCCTAGGATGTTTCCTGACCTGATGTGCTTTTCCAGTACCACACCTTTCGAAGTTAATGCATGTCACTTCAGTACACAGAAATCACAAAGGAACATTTTGTTGGAGATGCTTCATTACTTTTACAGGGATGAGACTGCAGTCTGTACTTGCGACGAGTTTTACAGCATTTTAATTGCTGTATTTCAGTTTATTTGTTGGGTAGCTCTGAGGTCAACGATAAGCTGTCTTCTACCCTTCGTAATGTAGCGACAAGTCTTGCTGTGGGGTTGTGGTTGATAAGTGGTGGTAGGATGTGGGACGGAAAGGAAATCAACGTGACCAGATGTTCTCGAGAGCTAGCAAAGGTGATCCAATATGCAACATTATTGTTGTTCGAAGCTTCTGGGCAGTTCTGGTGCCGAGAAATCCTTCAAGCTTAGCTGATCTGTCATAGCCGCTCTAATTGTTCAATCGTGTACCCTTGCTCAATATTCTATGTTTCTATATGATGCTTCTCTGAGTATGAATACATTCGGAGAAGCGTTGGCATTGTTTCAATCCTCTGAGGCTGAGAAGAATTCTTCTGTAACTAAACATATGTGGATCGATGTGACCAACATTTGGAAGAGAAACCAGTTGGGAACTTTTTTTTCTCAAACAACTCGTACTCATTCAGTGCATGTTTTATTGACCAAGTCAAGTGGACGTTCAGGTTTCAAAATCAATTTACTTTGATGAGAACAGGCTTTGAGGCAGTTCGAGTTTCAAGATTTTTGAGGGAGTTCCAAGGCGAGAACATTAGAAATCAAACGCGAATAAGGTCAAGGTTCAATTAAATGTTATGTCTCAAT
Organism: Chiloscyllium plagiosum; assembly: GCF_037043375.1. Classification (NCBI taxonomy): domain Eukaryota; kingdom Metazoa; phylum Chordata; class Chondrichthyes; order Orectolobiformes; family Hemiscylliidae; genus Chiloscyllium; species Chiloscyllium plagiosum. The sequence continues at coordinate 41,599,817 of NW_028270173.1, forward strand.
GTACACGATAGCGTTGGTATATATTGCTGAGAAATCCATGTAAAATTCTTGTGATGTGGTTTGATTACATCTGTCATTAGATTATCAAATGCGTATTTTTAAAATTCAAACATTTCGAAAGTGCAATGGTGATTTGGTGAAAAAATTCTATTATTAAAAAAAGACGAACCCGGAAGACTGCAGCTAAGGTAAGGCAGTTTTCTTTTAAAATTACTTACCTGTAGCGGACAGCAGTGTTTTCCCTTTCACAGAAAGAGCGGGAGCGGCGGATGAAGTGACGAGGACCAGAGTGGCAGCCGGGAAGGAAAGCAGTGACCATATATGTCAGCAAGGCGGCGAAACCCAAGACTCTACAACTGTAGAGTCTCCCACCCGCCCTCCTCCTGTAACCTAGTTAATAAGGTAATGTTCATTCTAAACTTCCTCTATTGAATATAAGTTTGTTCTTGATTTTATAGCAACTTGAACTAAGCTTTCTACTTTAGTACTGAGTGCGTGTTCAGATAAGTCTGGTATGGATGCTAGGGCAGTTGCTTGGTCCTCCTGCAGAATCTGGCAGGTGAAAGACATGGCACACCTCTCCGCTGGCTACATCTGTGGGAACTGCACCCAACTCCAGCTTCTTGAAAACCGTGTTAGGGAATTGGAGCAGGAACTGGATGAACTACGGATCATTCGGGAGGCTGAGGGGGTAATTGAGACGAGTTACCGGGAGTTGGTCACACCTAAGGCTCAGGACAAGGATAAATGGGTTACAGTCAGGGGAGGAAAGGGGACAGTCAGACAGTGCAGAGATCCCCTGTGGACATTCTCCTCAGCAATAAGTATACCGTTTTTGGATACTGCTGGGGAGGATGACCTACCAGAGGAAAGCCATAGCTGTCAGTTCTCTGGCACTGAGCCTGACACTGTGGCAAAGAATGGAAGGGGGCAGATTAGAAAAGTACTAGTGGAAGGGGACTCGATAGTTAGGGGAATCGACAGGAGATTTTGTGGTCAGGATCGGGATTCCCGGAAGGTATGTTGCCTCCCTGGTGCTAGGGTCCGGGACGTCTCCGATCGGGTGTATAAGGTTCTAAAAGGGGAGGGCGAACAGCCAGAAATCTTGTTACATATTGGCACGAATGATATAGCCAGGAAAAGGATCGAAGATATAAAAAGTGATTTCAGGGAGTTAGGATGGAAGCTGCAAAGCAGGACGAACAGAGTAGTGTTATCTAGTTTACTCCCGGTGCCACGAGATAGCGAGGCGAGGAACAGGGAGCAGGCGCAGCTTAATATGTGGCTGTGGAGCTGGTGAAGGAGGGAGGGCTTCAGATATGTCGATAATTGGGATGCCTTCTGGGGAAGGTGGGACCTGTAAAAGAAGGACTGGTTGCATCTGAACTGGAAGGGGACCAATATCCTGGGTGGACGGTATGCTCGAGTAGTTTGAGAGGGTTTAAACTAGTATGGCTGGGGGTGGGGGGGGGGGGGGGGGGTGGAAACCTGAGCTGTATACCGGAGGTGAGAGCTGATGCAGATGAGGCAATAGGAAGAGGGAGACCAACTAGTGGGAAGGAGTTTCCTTGCAAGGAACCAAGGTATCAGTTAAACTGTGTTTGCTTTAACGCAAGGAGTATCAAGAATAAAAGTGATGAACTTAGAGCATGGATCAGTACCTGGTGCTATGATGTTGTGGCCATAACAGAGACATGGGTTTCTCAGGGCAGGAATGGTTGCTGGATGTTCCAGGGTTTAGAGCATTTAAAAAAAATAGGGAGGGGGGAAAAGAGGCGGGGGTGTAGCACTACTAATCAGAGAAGGTATCACAGCTACAGAAGCTTCCATTGTCGAGGGAGATCTGCCTACCGAGTCAGTATGGGTGGAAATTAGATGCAGCAAGGGATTAGTCACCTCTTTCGAGGTTTACTAACGGTCCCCAAAAGCAGCAGGAAGATGGAAGAAAGCATAGGTCGGCAGATTTTGGAAAAGTGTGGAAGTAGTAGGGTTTTGGTAATGGGTGACTTTAATTTTCCCAATATTCATTGGAACCTAATTCGAGCAGAAGATTGGAATGGAACTGTTTTTGTAAGGTGTGTTCAGGAGGGTTTCCTAACTCAGTACGTTGACAGGCCGACGAGGGGAGAGACCATTCTAGACTTAGTGCTCGGAAACCAGCCGGGGCAGGTATCAGATCTTGTGGTGGGAGAGCATTTTGGTGATAGTGACCACAACTGCCTCACATTCTACATAGCTATGGAGAAGGAGATGATTAGTCAAAATGGGAGGATATTTAATTGGGGAAGAGGAAACTATGATGCTATTAGACATGGGTTAGGAAGCATGAATTGGGAGCAATTGTTCCATGGTAAAGGCACTATAGACAGGTGGAGACGGTTTAAGGAAAAGTTGCTGCACGTGATGAATAAATATGTCCCTCTGAGACAGGCAAGAAGTGGTAAGATAAAGGAACCGGTGGAGCTTCTCGTCAAAAGGAAAAAGGTAGTTTACATAAGGTGGAGGAAGCTAGTGTCAAGCTCAGCTCTACAGGATTACAGGCAGGCGAGGAAGGAGCTTAAAAATGGTCTGAGGAGAGCCAGGAGGGAGCACGAGAAAGGCTTGGCAGAACGGATGAGGTAGAACACAAAGGCATTTTACACTTATGTGAGGAATAAGAGAATGGTCAAAGAAAGAGTAGGGATAGCATAGGGAAGTTGTGTGTGGAGTCTGAGGGGGTAAGGGAAGCCCTAAATGAGTTTTTTCTTTCTGTCTTTACGAAAGAAACGAACTTTGTAGTGAATGAAACCTTTGAAGAGCAGGTGTGCATGCTGGAATGGATAGAGATAGAGGAAGCTGAGGTGTTGAAAATTTTGTCAAACATTAAGATTGACAAGTCGCCAGACCCAGATCAGATTTGTCCTCGGCTGCTTTGGGAAACGAGAAATGCAATTACTTCGCCAAATGCGAAGATCTTTTCATCCTCGCTCTCCACTGGAGTCGTACCTGAGGACTGGAGAGAGGCAAATGTAATTCCTCTCTTCAAGAAAGAAATAGGGAAATCCCCAGCAATTACAGACCAGTAAGTCTCACGTCTGTCGTCTGCAAGGTGTTAGAAAGGATTCTGAGGGATAGGATTCATGACCATCTGGAAGAACATGGCTTGAGTAAATGCCGTCAACACGGCTTTGTGAGGGGCAGGTCATGCCTCACAAACCTTATCGAGTTCTTTGAGAATGTGACTAGAAAGGTTGACGAGGGTCGAGCTGTGGATGTGGTGTATATGGACTTCAGCAAGGCATTTGATAAGGTTTCCCATGGTCGGCTCATTCAGAAGGTCAGGAGGAATGGGATTCAGCGGAACATAGCTGTCTTGATACAGAATTAGCTGGCCAACAGAAGACAGCGTTTGGTAGTAGAAGGAAAATATTCTGCCTGGAAGTCTGTGGTGAGTGGTGTTCCACAGGGCTCTGTCCTTTGGCCTCTATTGTTTGCAATTTTTATCAATGACTTGGATGAGGGGATTGAAAGATGGGTCAGCAGGTTTTCAGATGACACAAAGGTTGGAGGTGTGGTTGACAGTATGGAGGGCTGTTGTAGGCTGCAGAGGGACATTGACAAGATGCAGAGATGGACTGAAAGGTGGCAGATAGAGTTCAACCTGGATAAATGCGAGGTGATGCATTTTGGAAGGTCGAATTTGAAAGCTAAGTACAGGATTAAGGATAGGATTCTTGGCTGTGTGGAGGAACAGAGGGATCTTGGGGTGGAGGTACATAGATCCCTTAAAATGACCAGCCAAGTGGACAGGGTTGTTAAGAAAGCATATGGTGTTTTGGCTTTCATTAACAGGGGTATTGAGTTTAAGAGTCGTGAGATGTTGTTGCAGCTCTATAAAATTTTGGTTAGACCGCACTTGGAATACTGCATCCAGTTCTGGTCGCCCCATTTTAAGAAAGATGTGGATGCTTTGCAGACGGTTCAGAGGAGGTTCACCAGGATGATGCCTGGAATGGAGGGCTAATCTTATGGGGAGAGGTTGACTGAGCTCGGACTTTTTTCAATGGAGAAAAGGAGGAGAAGAGGGGACTTCATTGAGGTATACAAGATAATGCGAGGCAAAGATAGAGTCGATAGCCAGAGACTATTTCCCAGGGCAGAAATGACTAACACGAGGGGTCATAGTTTTAAGCTGGTTGGAGGGAAATATAGAGAGGGATGTCAGAGGCGGGTTCTTTACACAGAGTTGTAAGAGCATGGAATGCGTTGCCAGCAGCAGTTGTGGAGGCAGGGTCATTGGGGACATTTAAGAGACTCCTGGACATGTATATGTTCACAGAAATCTGAGGGTGCATACATGAGGATCACTGGTCGGCACAACATCGTAGGCTGAAGGGCCTGTTCTGTGCTGTACAGTTCTATGTTCTATGTTCTATCCTGACGTACAGGAGGAAATATTGTAAATGCAATCCTGAGTTTGAAACTGACTTATTCCTGATTGCTTGGATAATTATTAATTGTGTTCTTTTTGGAAAAGATTTCCAATCCAATACATTGGAATGCTGTTTCAGAATTTAAAAGTCATTCCTTGTTTCATCAAAGTAGAACGTCCATTAAAAAATAACAGTTAATACTAAGTGTCACTTCACAACGAGCCATATGTTAGGATGGCAGCTCTGAGAGTGCTGGATTTCATGTTTAACAGACAATCACATCCGTTAAAGAAATTAGCTCTTTTCACCAGTTTGAATGATCTCTAACTTAAGCAATACAGTAATGTGAAACAAAAATGTGATAATTAAAGAGACATTTCCTGCATCATATTCCAGTGTTTATGTGCGTGCTACTGGAGAGGTGGATTTTCGGGTCACACCATTTTAATTTACGGCATTGTAGCAGATTTTAAGGCAAGAATATTTTTGGAAATGATGTAAATAAATAACTGTGCAAAAATAAAAAAAAGTCTGTCTTTACTGCTAGAGAATCACAGGGATGTACAGCACAAAAAAAGCCCTTCAGCCCATCGATTCTGTGGCAACCAAAAGTAGCCACTTCACTATGCGATTCCTAGCTTCCAAAACAACAAAAGGGCCATAGTCTTGCAAGCTATTGTGTAGCTAAATGCTTCTTAACTGTTATGAGGATTTCTAATCCTCCCAGTCACGTAACTTGTGATTTCTCGATTCCAACTAATATTGAGTTAAAATCGTATTCTTCACATTGCTTCTATTTTTTCTGCTCGTTAACTTACATCGTAGTCTCATTCTTATTGTTCTCTCCACGTAAGAGGAACATTGCTGAATGTCTACGCTGCATTTCCCCCTCGTAATTTGATATATTGTGTTCTCCCTCAGTCTCATTCACTGCAAGGAAAGCAGCCACAATCTATCTAGTCTCTTTTCACGTTTGGAACTCTCCAGTTCTGGCAGTACCGTGTTAAATCTCGTCTGCGTCCTGCTCCAGGGGATCCACGTCCACCTGCAATGTATATTTTAGGACTGCACGAAATACCCCAGCTGTGGCTCACTAAACATGCCCCGAAAATCAATACCTTGATTATAAGTCAAATATCATTCATGTTTTCTTATTCACATATTAGACATACTCTGCAATGTTGAGGGATCGGCGGAGAAGCCCAACCAATAACCCTCATGACCGTTAGCACTTTCCACTGTCCAAGCATTCATCATGTAGTCCCTTTCCTTTCCTGTCCAACTGCATCACCTCATAATTATCCAGGTTGCATTTTATTAACCAATCACCAGGTCAACTGACCGCCCACTCTATATACTTCAATAACCTACAGAAATCCTTCTCACTTCTTGACATCCCACTAATTTTCATATCATCTACTAACTTACTGATCAACCTTCCTACAATAGACATTAGGTCATTTACATCTTCAAACACCCTTCGACAATCACTCTCTGCTATCTTTTTTAGGCTAATTTTCAAAATTTCCGTGGGTTCAATCAGGTCTTAACAATTCCATCAGTATCCCAAGCGGGACGTTATCAAAGAACTTGCTGAAGTCCAAATCGACGACTTTGAACCCATTTCCTTTGCCTGCACAACTGCTTACCCCTTTGAAAAGAAATCAATCAAGTTGATCAGGATTCAATTCTCCTCAACAAAACCCTGCTGGCTGTTCATGATTAATTCCTCCCTCTCCATGGGCAGATTAATTGTAACCCTCAGAAATGTTTTAATCACTTTCCACATCACTGAGGTTAAACTGTCAAATTTTCAATTTCCTGGTTTATCCCTTGAGCATTTCTTGACTAACAATACTATATTGGCTGTATTTAATCCTTTGGTACTTATCCTGCAGCGATATAATATGTTCCTCCGAACTTAGAATTCAATTTAATGCGATCCCATTGAATTCAAAACTTTGAAGACTAGTTTACTCTCGCAAAATCCTTCTCCTCTGATAGTTATTCCAGTTAATGAAATAACAACAGACACATAATTTAATTGAACTGCATAATTTCCCAGTCAGTATAGGCTTGCCTTACGAGAAAAGATTCCTATCTCTTAAAAAATCACTAATTCCTGTACATTATTTGGAAGCAAGAGTAAACAAAATGCATTGATTACCTTGCAAATTCGAACCGTCATTTCTTGTAGATTCATAACCAATAGAGTTGACTTCGGACCATGCAGGCAAAATAATTGTTTCTTTGAGAAATAATTGAGCTGGCAAAATCTCATGCATGTTCATGTCGATATTAGTCAAATGATCCAGCTTGTTGAACAACATTGGTGTATCATGTGCATACTTCGGTCTAATCCTGTTGTTCAACGGTCAGAAAGTAATACTATTTATTGTATAATACTCCTGTCACCATTTCAGGTTTCTCTCGTCCAAGAAAGTGACATCAGTTGGCAAGATGATCTGTGGAGAAGCTAAGCAGAAATTCCCACTATTGAATGGAAATAGGACAACGTATAATCAGGTCAGTAGAAAATATTTACTTCTCTATTGTTATAATTTTTGGTGTTCCAGGTAAGTTTCTGTAAATTATTGTGTACCTAAAGTTTTCTGTGTTTATTTGAATTACTCGGCTCATTTGGAGAACGAAACCAGCGCAGGTGTCGTTTTACAATAAATAATTGGTTTGATTCAGTCACCATAGCACATTCCATGTATAATAAAACTGCTGACAAATTCGACATGGTTTTTCTAAATTTTACGAGTAATTTAGTTTATTTTCAATCATTAAAGAATTTATTGATCGTGGATGATCAATAAATATCTCAAGTCACAATTATAAAAATGTCGAACAAAAGACAGTTAAGGAAATTGTAAGCATCTTCTTCCTGAAATGTCAAGTAGAAAATTTGTATGTTTGCTCTGGATTTCACCAGCCTCACAGATGACAACATGCAATAAATTTAACTTCTGCCACAACACATCGAGAAACCCCTGAGTACACTGGAGTTTGCAAAGTCTATGCTATCTCCTGACATTACGATAGTAGTACTGATAAAGGCTGGACCAGAGTTAACAGCACCACTAGGTAATGCAGCTACTACACTGGCATGAATCCGGCGATCTACACGTCATTGCAGGTATATCTAGTTTACAATAAGCTGTACACATCAAATGATCCTAATCATTCTAATCTCCCACCTGAACAAACTAGTGAATAAGGTCATGGTTTAACTTTTGAAGCATTAGCCCGGTTTGGCATAGTCTGAAAAGATCGGATGGAGAGGAACTTTTTAAGTGTGTACAGCAAAGTTTCTCATTCAGTCTGAGGATGTATCAATTAGAAAAGCATCAAAAAGTGACCTACTCATGGGAAATAGGACAGGGCAAGTGACTGCCGTATCAATGAAGGATAATAATGCAGCAAATGGTCACAATTCTCAGTTTTCAATAAGTTATGCAGAGGATAAGACTTGTTCCAAAAGTCAGAGTTCTAAATTAGAGGAAGGACAGTGTTGTCGGTATTCAGTAAGTGCGTTCAAAAGTTAATTGGAGGTTTATATTCGCAGGTAAAGTGACAGCTGTAAAGCGGAAGCCTTCAAAGATGGGATAATTAGAGCCCAGGAACAGTATGTTCCTATTAGGGTGAAAGGCAAGTCAGGCAAATGTGGGGAACGCGGGATTACGAGAGAAATTGAGGTTCTGTTCATGAAAAAGAAGAGAGTATATATAAGGTATAGGCAGAAGGGATGGAGTGAATCGCTGTTGGAGTATGAGAGCAGCAGAGAACACTTGCGAGGTGCATCGTGGGACAAAAAGGAGATGTGAGATTGCTCTGATAAATGAGCTCAGACGAATTCACAGGTTTTCTACAGATGCAACAATGAAAAAAGAGCAGAAAGGAGTCAGTGAGGCACCTTAAATATCAGAAAGGCCACCAAAGTGTGGAACGATGTGAGATGGGTGAGATACTAAAGGAGTGTTTTGCAACTTAGCGATGGACTTTGGTATATCATTCGGTGAGCTTCTGCATGGTAGACTGGTTAACAAGTTTCGATTACATGGAATACAAAGAGAACTAGTAGTGGGTAGTTGCACACTTGTAGTGTGCCAAAGGGGGTCGGCGCTGGGTTCATATGAGGTGTGGTTAATAAATTTGCAGATGACACCAGAATTGGCAGTGAAGTGTGCATGAAGAAGGCTACCTCAGAGTACAATTGGACATATATCACATTGACTGCGAGGAGGAGGTTTGACAGATGGCGTTTAACATAGATAAATATGAGCTGCCTCATTTTGTTTCGGCAAATCAGAGCAGGACCTGTACATCTGACGTTAAATGCCTGGGGCATGTTGTCAAGCAAAGGGATGTGGGAATGCAGGTTCATAGCTTCTTGAAAGTAGAGTTCCAGGTTCTTGAAAATATGTGTTAGACGTGCTTAACTTTATTGTTCAGTACATTGAGTATAGCATTTGGGACATCATTTTGTGCATGTACAGGGCATTGGGTAGGCCACCTTTGGGATTATGCTCAAAATTCTGCTCTCCTTGCAATAGGAAGGATGTTAATCTTGTAAACGATTCAGAAAAGATTTACAAGGCTGTAGCCTGAGTTGGAGAGTTTGAGCTACATGGAGAAATTGGATAGTTGTCGACTATTTTCTGTGGAGATTCAGAGGCTGAGAAGTGACCTTATAGTGAATTACAAAATCATGTGTAGCGTGGATAGGGTGATTAGATTTTCCCCCCATGGTTAGGGAGTGTAAACGAGATGGCATAGTTAAAGTAAGAGAGGAAACATGAGAAATGGACAAAAACATCAACTTTTTAAGTGGAGAGTGTTGAATGCATGGAATGAACTGCCAGGGGAAGTGGTGGAGGCTGGTTGAATAATAACTTCTGAAATACATCTGAGTGACTATATGATTAAGATGGACTGAGGAGATGTAGGTCAAATACTGGCAAATTTGATATAGATATTTGATTTTTCCATGCTATACATGTCTATTAATCCGTAACAGTTCTTTCATGTAGCTATTGCTCAGTGGTTAGGAATTTTAAACTGAGGACAACACCTCTTTTCTACTCAATGATGAGAAAACGGAGGGTAGCAGTGCAATACAATGCTTGCAAATCGCATGGATGTGTGCAATCGAGTGCAAAGCGCGATTTGCATCCAATCAATCTCCAGAAATTTTCAACAGCCTCCACCATCAAAAATTCTGCAGCACTTGGTTCCAACTCACCATGCACTGTAGGAACACGCCACATCGCTCAAAGCAGCCTCCTGAAAGTAACTTCCAAATCCACCACCTCTCCCACTTACAGTGAAAGGGCACAAAACCGTAACAGTTTCTCCTGCAAGCCACATGCAATCCTAATTTGGAGACATCCTGATGTTTCTTAATCCCGAATCGGTTATGCTCCTGAATTTCCCTCTTAACCGAACTGTTTGCTCATATATATCAGAATATCTACAGACTTAAAGGAGACAGCTTATCATCATGTTATAAAGCAAATTTGTAATTGGCAGCAGGTGCTGAAATAACAAGCAACAACCATAGTATAAGAGTAAATAAACTTCACAACAATGATGATTCTATGATCAGTTGAATTCTATGGAGTGGGTATGCAGTCTGTTGTTTGCAACCACAGAAATATGAGAATATATGCCATGCACCCTTTCAATTCAGCTGTTTTAATCAGTTATAAATCTGTTATATATGCCGAGTGCCATCGAATTGTGGACACACTTAATCGAATCAGATTATTAACTTATTGTTATGATCAAAACATATCGAGCATAAGCAATATATTTGTTTTTATTTTGGCTGCTAATCCGGCGACAAATATGATTCAATCCAGTGGACGTTGTTACTTGCCCAAATTCATCCCTCGATACCTCATGAGAATGTTAGGAACAAGTTGATCAGTTCTGACAGTGGATGGTATTATCTACGACGCCAGAGACTTTTATTACCAAAACCTATCATTCAACAACAACACATTTTCACTCTGAACATCGCCCTGGTGAGATTGGCTTATCTGTCTGGTTAATTGTTGCATCCATCTTTGATGGAATTGTGGCTGTTCCATACCAAAATCTGCAAACAAAATATCGTTCCGCGAAAGCAGCCACACTGATTATGGAATCGGCAGTTCTCTGAGCAACTTAGGGACACTTTCTATCCATCTTGTATTTGTATCTCATAAGATGATTGCTTTCACAGTGTCGATGGTCTGTTGTCAATTTTCTGCACTTTACCTACATGGAATGCATGTTGGTGGATGGAAATTATTTACACCAATTTGTTCTATTTGCTTGGATATTCCTGCCGAATGTGCTGACAATCAGGAACATTACACAGATCAATAGACATTAAAGATGATTTATGGGAAAAAACAGCTGGTCAAAAGACAACGATATGTAAATGGTGATGGGAAGAAGGCCAATAATGATATAAATGCGAAATCTTTCAACTTCTGTTTTATGAGCTGAAAAATAAGCATCATACATAATTGCAAAAGAAGGGCTTATGCCCGAAACGTCGATTCTCCTGATTCTTGGATGCTGCCTGACCTGCTGCGCTTTTCCAGCAGCACATTTTTCTGCTCGTTTTGCAAGGTTACAGTTATTAATAACAAGTTACAATGACCAATTTATTATTCCAGAACAAGGAGTGCTACATGCTAAGCAAAAAGTGCATTTATTTGTACAGTTTCACAATATTAATCATGGAGTCATAGAGATGTACAGCATGGAAACAAACCCTTCAGCCCAATCCATCCATCCCGACCAGATATCCCAACCCAATCTCGTCCCATCTGCCAGCACCCGACCTATATCCTTCCAAATCCTTTCGATTCATATACCCATCCAAATATATCTTAAATGTATCAGCCTCCACCACTTTCTCTGGCAGCTCATTCCATATAAGTACCACTATCTGTGTGCAAATGTTGCCCCTTAGGTCTCTTTTATATCTTTTCGCTCTCACCCTAAACCTACGCTCCCGCGGTCTGGACTCCCCGACCCCAGGAAAAAGTCTTTGTTCATTTATCCTATCCATGCCCCACATAATTTTGTAAACTTCTATAAGGTCACACCTCAGCCTCCGATGCTCCAGGGAAAACAGCCCCAGGCTGTTTACCCTCTCCCTATCGCTCAAATCCTCCAACCCTGGCAACGTTCTTGTAAATCTTTTCTGAACCCTTTCAAGTTTCACCACATCCTTCCGATAGTAAGAAGATCAGAATTGCACGCAATATTCCAACAGTGGCTTAACCAATGTCCTGTACAGCCCCAACATGACCTCCCAACTCCTGTACTCAAACTCTGACCATTAACATAAAGCATACTAAACGCCTTCTTCACTATCCTATCTACCTTCGACTCCACTTTTAAGGAGTTACGATCCTGCACTCCAGGGCGTCTTTATTCAGCAGCACTTCCTAGGACTTTACCACAAAGTGTATAAGTCCTGCTGAGATTTGCTTTCCAAAAATGCTGCACCTCGTATTTATCTGAATTAAACTCCACCTGCCACTTCTCAGCCCATTGACCCATCTGGTCCAGATCCTGTTGTAATCTGAGGTAACCCGCTTCACTGTCCACTACTCCTCCAAATTTGATGGTATCTGCAAAATTTTTAACTGTACCTCTTATGCTCGTATCCAAATCACATATGTAAGTGACAAGAAGAAGAGGACCCAACACCAATCATTGTGGCACTCCACGAGTCACAGGCCTCCAGATTGAAAAGCAACCCTCCACTACCACTACCCTCTGTTTTCTACCTTTGAGACAATTCTATATCCAAATGGCTAATTCTCCCTGTATTCTGTGAGATCTAGCCTTGCTTACCAGTCTCCCATGGGAATCTTGTCGAACGCCTTACTGAAGTCAATATAGATCACATGTACTGCTCTATCCTTATCAATCCTATTCTCAACTTCTTCAAAAACTCAATCAAGTTTGTGAGACATGATTTCCCACACACATAGCCATGTTGACTTTCATATTCAGTCCTTGCCTTTCCAAATACATGTACATCCTGTCCCTCAGTATTCCCTCCTACAACTTGCTCACCACTGACGTCAGTCTCACGGTCTGTTGTTCCCTGGCTTCTCCCTACCATACTTCTTAAACAGTAGCACCACGTTCGTCAACCTCCAGTCTTTTGGCAACTCACCTGTGGCTATCGATGATGCAAATACCGCAGCATAAGCCCAGCAATCACTTCGCTAGCTTCCCACAGCGTTCTAGGGTACATTTGATCAGGTCCTGGGGTTTTATCCAACTGTATGCGTTTCAAGATATCCAGTACTTCCTCCTCTGTAACATGTACAGTTTGCAAGGTGTCACCATCTATTCCCTACATTCTATATCTTGCATATTCTTTTCCACAGTAAATACTGATGCAAAATATTCGTTTAATATCTCCCCCATTTTCTGTGGCTCCACGCACAGGCCGCCTTGCTAATCTTTGATGGGCCCTATTCTCTCCCTAGTTACCCTTTTGTCCTTAATATATTTGTAAAAGCCCTTTGGATTCTCCTTAATTCTATTAGCCAAACTATCTCATGTCCCCTTATTGCCCTCCTGGTTTCCCTCTTATGTATACTCATAATGCATTTATAATGTTCTCAGGATTCACTCGATCTATCCTCTCTATACCTTACATATGCTTCCTTCTTTTATTAACCAAACCCTCAATTTCTTGAGTCATCCAGCATTCCCTTTCCCTACCAGCCTTTCCTTTCATCCTAACATGGATATACTTTCGCCGGATTCTCGTATTCTCATTTGTGAACGCTTCCCATTTTCCAGTCGTCCCTTTACCTGTGAACATCTGCCCCCAGTCAGCTTTCAAAAGTCCTTGCTTAATACCACCGAAATTGTCCTTTCTCCAATTTAGAGCTTCAAATTATTGAGCTGGTATATCCTTTTCCATCACTATTTTAAATCTAATAGAATTATGGTCGCTGGGCCCAAAATGCTCCCCCACTGACACCTCAGTCACCTGCCCTGCCTCATTTCCCAAGAGTTGGTCAAGTTTTACACCTTCTCTAGTGGGTACTTCCACATACTGAATCAGAAAATGTTCTTGTACACACTTAACAAATTCTTCTCCATATAAATCTTTTACGCTATGGCAGTCGCAGTCTATGTTTGGAAAGTTAACGTCCCGAGCCATAACCACCCTGCCATTTTTACAGATAGCTGAGATCTCCTTTCAACTCTGGTCCTCAATTTCCCTCTGACTATTAGCAGGTCTGTAATACAATCCCAAGAAGGGATCATCCCTTTCTTATTTCTCAGTTCCATCCATATAACTTCCTGGATGTATTTGCAGGAATATCCTCTCTCAGGACAGCTGTAAAGCTATCCCTTACCAAAAATGACACTCCCCCTCCTCTCTTGCCTCCCTCTGTATACCTCCTGTAGCATTTCTTTCCTGGAACATTAAGCTGCTAGTCCTGCCCATCTCTGAGCATGTTCCTGTAATTTCTATGATATCCAAGTCCCATGTTCCTAACCATGCCCTGAGTTCATCTGCCTTCCCAGTTAGGCCGCTTGTATTAAAATAAATGCAGTTTAATTTATCAGTCCTACCTTGTCCCTGCCTTCCCTGAATGTTTGACTCTCTTCTGATCTCAACTGCATGAGTCTCAGATTGACATCTTTCCTCACTATCTTCCTCGGTCCCACCCACCCCCCCGCCCCCGCCTTACTAGTTTAAATCCTCCCGAGCAGCTCGATCAAATTTCCCTGCCAGTATTTTAGTTCTCTTCCAACTTAGCTGCAAACCGTCCTTCTTGTACACTTCTACCCCAAAAGAGATTCCAATCAACCAAAAATGTGAATCCTTCTCCCATACACCAGCTCCTCAGCCGTGCATTCATCTGCTCTATCCTCCTACTCCTGCCCTCACTAGTTCGTAGCACCGGGCGTTATCCAGATATTACTACTTTCGGGGACCTTTAAATCCCTGCCTAACTCTCTGTTCTCTCCTCTCAGAATCGCAACCATTTCCATTCCTATGTCGTTGGTTCCAATGTCGTCGATGACCTCTTGCTGGCCCCTCTCCCTCGTGAGAACATTCTGCAACCTCTCTGAGACATCCTTGATCCTGGCACCAGGGAAGCAACACACAATTCTGATTTTACACTGCTGGCCACAGAAACGTCTGTCCGTACCTCGGACAGAGGATCCCCTTGACACAATTGATCTCTTGGAACCCGGCGTACCCCTCGTTGCATTAGAACCATTCTCAATACCAGAAACTTGGCTGTTCGTGCTACGTTCCCCCGAGAATCCATCACTCCCTACTTTTTCCAAAACAGCTTACCTGTTTGAAATGAGTATACCCACAAAAGACTCCTGAATTAGCTGTCTCCCTCTTTTACCTTTCCTGGTCAACCAAAAATGTGAATCCTTCTCCCATACACCAGCTCCTCAGCCGTGCATTCATCTGCTCTATCCTCCTACTCCTGCCCTCACTAGTTCGTAGCACCGGGCGTTATCCAGATATTACTACTTTCGGGGACCTTTAAATCCCTCAGATAGTTAACCCATCTATCTGATTGTATCTGAGACTTTCCGCCCTTCTTGCAACTGCCAGCCATCATGTACTGTTGCTGTTGCAAATTCCTCATTGCTTCTAACTGTGTCTCCAACCGATCCATTCGATCTGATAATATTCGCAACCAACAGCATTTATGGCAGACATAATCCGCAGTAACCCTTAAACTCTCTTTAAACTCCCACATCTGACAAGAAGCATATATCAATCTACTAAAGGTCATTTTCCCTCCTTGACAATCTACAGACCCAGAAAATAACACCGCCTGATTCCTCGACAAACACTGCCCCAGGTTTAAATAATAGTTAAGGCTTATGTTTTAAATTGAAACAAGAGATACATCTCCAAAAGCATATAATCAGGAAATTCAAAGACGGTCTCATAATTTGATTAGACAGTATATCGTGTTGCTTATGCATTTCTTTAAGAAACCTGTCACTTTTCTGAAGTATACAATAATGCTGTTTTATTCTTAACAGGTTAAGATTAGACCTTCATGATCTTCGAACACTATTTCTTGACATTGCATTATTGGCAAAATCGGACTTGACATATGCATGCTTCTTATTTTGCTTACTTCTGGAAAAAACTGTTACTTAAAATACAGAAAAATAAAATCCATCATTCCATCCTTCAATCTACAGTAAAATGGTTTCGAAAGGAAATTATTCTATCCAGTCTTTCCTATGTGCTGATTTTAGATGGAGAATTGCAACAGTCCATTTTTCTTTCCAAATGTTGAGTCATCCTATGAAATAAATAGCAAAATTGATCATGATTCTTCGTATTTCCAAAACAGGCCGCCAATTTTGGAGTAAATGATAGAATACTATCAGCAGTATTACTTCGATGTCATTAGAAGTAGCGATCTGGGCTAAATTGTTTGATATTTACATCATGTAAAAGGCATCTATTGCTTTTTAAAAATAGATTGTTACTGCGAACTAAACGAAGCATGTCTGCTAGATATTAGGCCCTGGAATCTTCAGCTTATATGATAACAGTGTGCTGTTGGTGCTGGAAAAATAGAACAGTAATATAAAATCCCGAAGAACACATCCGGTCAGGAAGCATCTGCATGAAGAGAAACAAAGTTAACATTTCCAATCAGTATGACACTAATGGGACTGTCAATTACGAACTGTTGAGATTCTCCATTACTTTATGCTTATATTATGCATAACTCTGCTAGTCACTGAGATCGTGTGCATGGAACAGACACCTTCAATTATTTTTAAGAAGGTAGCCTAAACGCAAACGTTTACACATTTTAAAAGCAGATGGAAAAGCCTTCCTGCCAGTTGGAATTCGACTAGTCAAACTGTTTGGCGTTTCGCAAAACACATTTCTTTTAATACTCACTTGAAAATGCAACAAACCAAAGAAGAACTAAAAATAATATAACTCTACTGGAAAACTTGCCAGAATAATACAGGCAACAACTATCTACGAAATAACTGTTACAATATAGCAACATGCCATAAACTCACGCCTTAGCTCAAAGCCAAAGTCAGAAACAGATTGTCTCGTATGCAAGCCAGCAGCACTTAGAGAGCAGGAGAGAGAGAGATAGATAGATAGAGATTGAGAGAAAACTGTAGCTGGCCAACGCTGTTCAGACAACAACTGCGTAAATCAAATGTTAAAAATAAGTTAAACAAGTCCAAATTGTTAACAGATGGACACACATACTAGGGTGCTTCTATTGTTCTAAATTCCAAAATAAAAGTTCTCACTGACAAGTATATACTACCACAAACATGTGTACACATTTCAAGCAATCTCTCTCCTAAAAGAAACTTGTAGTAAAAATGCACCACTTAAAGAAGCAACATTGTCACACGTGGCAGATCCACGATGCCTCCATAAGCACCAGTAAAATCACATAATCAAACATCGAACATTGGTTTTCACCTGTTTCTTCTTGTTGACCAGTTTCGAAGATTTCTGCTTTTACAAAACAAAAATTGATACAGAAAGCGAAGTCAATGAAATATCTGAAGAACGACCCTGTTAACGTCCATTCATAAAATGAAAAAAGGCAAGTGGGGATGACGCTATGTCGACACAATTTCTGGGGATGATACCATTTGCAATAATTGAATGAAACATCCAATTTCTACGCTCGATGTAATTTTGACGTCAGTCACGTTTGAAAAATTTTAAAGTAACATTTTCAACCATGTAAGCAAAGAGTTCATTTCAAAAATCCCTATCTGAAAGCATTTTTCTTAAATAGTATCAGTCACGTAAAATCATCATCCATCTCCAACATGGGAGTTAACCGCTGAATGCTGAAATTGAACATGTGAAATTGTTCTTGCAGAGATCTGTAACTGACATCACTTGGTTTCTCCCTGTAGTTCTCGGTGTGAAGCTACTTGGAATTCCGATACAACTGCATTTCTCAAATAAATCTATTTAATACTGCGTATAAGTTAAATAAATAAGAATGTTTTGGACCAATTGTCACCATTACAAAGCAAAGGTCCTCAGTTATTTTACTAATTGCACACTAGCTACATATGCTCTAAAATTTTCAATTGAAAAATCAACAGTATGATTTTGGAATATAAACAGTAAATTGTTTGAAAAGAAAATAGAGTAATATTCCTGATGTCTTTTGTATCACGATAAAATACCGTTTGAATTGAACATCCTTTTTGATCAATAAGCATGCATATCGCTTGGGCTTAATCTTGTTGACTGGATGGAAACAAAAGCTATTCATTGTGGAATACTGGCACAACCACTTGAGGATTCTCTCTCGTATTAAAGAGACACGAATTCGAATGCAGAACATCTGTGTGTACGGAAGCCAAGAGAAAATTTCATTACTGGCACACATGGGGCAGCCGGTAATCATACAGGTTGAAAATATTTGCTATCCTATTCTTGCAATTGTTGGTGTGCCGGGTGAGTATCTGAAAATCACTGAACTGTTTCAATTTATTCTGTTTAACTGATTCATGGATATTTCTGTTATTGACATATACTGCTACTTTTGACGTGTTTAATACTGGAAAAAGAAAATTCCCAACACCACTGAAATAGTGACAATTCTTTTATGAATGCTGTACAGCCAATGGAATAATTTGACAGATTAGAATAACTTTATGCATATTTATCCATAAGATGTGAGAATCCCTAGCTTAGCCATCATTAATGGTTCATCCCTAATAACTCAGAGGGCAGCTCCGAGTCAATCGCATTGTTGTGTGTCAAGAGTCATAGCTGGTTAGTCTGGACAAAGATAGACAATGTCTTATGCTAAACGTCATTTGCCAAACAAATTGACATTTAATGGAACGTTATATCTCCTTTAAGTTCGTCCTTCTTTCATTTTAAGTTCAAGTTTTAACCTTTAACCATACCACCAGAACATTAGCCAAGCGCTTGGATTCTTAGAACACTCACATTGACACTGTTTCACGACCGTTCCAATGCAATGGGAAAGTTGAAGGCCATTCACTTTTTTTTAAGAACTGAGAGAACGGCATTCTAATTTTCAGAAACGACATCGTGTACCAATGCTTTTTAACATGGAAAACTAAAATGTTTGAATTCCTCAAAGAGTGCTTAGAGAGAGAGAGTGCAAAAGGAAGAGACAGAGACACAGACAGTGACAGAGATAGAGGGCGCGAAAACAGTACGCATAAGCATATTCCTGATGATACTGCTCCTTTAACAAGGTTAGGTTTTTCCTGTTTTTTTCCCCAAAAATGTTGCAAAAGGAAGAGGCTCCGAATTGTCTGAGCTAACATGACTTTAAATATGGATAACAGATGCTACATAAGGCAAATATCAGGAAAAAGTGTTTTTATTTTGCCAGAAAATAATTTTAAAAAGTTTTAAAATGAAAGGGGAGAGGTCTGTTCTCCCAGTTCAGGGTTATTCTAGTTTGGTTTAGTTTTAGTTGGGGACCCCACAAAGCTGCTCCTAAAGAAAATAGTTCCGTGTTTCTTGCAATGATCCCTGGCAGATCCTTTGTGCAATCTCTATCTCCTATCAGCATATTCCTGATGATACTGCTCCTTTAACAAGGTTAGGTTTTTCCTGTTTTTTTCCCCATAAATGTTGCAAAAGGAAGAGGTTCAGAATTGTCTGAGCTAACATGACTTTAAATATGGATAACAGATGCTACATAAGGCAAAAATCAGGAAAAAGTGTTTTTATTTTGCCAGAAAATAATTTTTAAAAGTTTTAAAATGAAAGGGGAGAGGTCTGTTCTCCCAGTTCAGGGTTATTCTAGGACCTCTATAACTGAGGACCTTTGCTTTGTAATGGTGACAATTGGTCCAAAACATTCTTATTTATTTACCTTTTTGCCAAGGTGGGATGGGGTGGGGGGAGGGGGGTGGTGGTGTGGGCGTGTGTTTATGGAATTTTGCAGGAAACATGAATAGCTCTTTGTTAATTTAGAGTCGTAGAGTCATAGAGATGTAAAACATGGAAACAGACCCTGCAGTTCAACTCGTGCGTGCTGAGTTAAATTAATCTAGATAAAATTAATCTAGTCCCATTTGCCAGCACTTGGCCGATATCCCTTTAAATTCTTCCTATTTACATACCCATCCAGATGCCTTTTATATGTTCTGATTGTACAAGCTTCCACCACTTCCTTGGCAGTTCATTCCATACACGTACCACACTGTGCGTCAAAAACTTGCCCCTTAAGTCTCTTAATTTGTTCCCCACTTATCCTAAATCTATGCATAACCATGCCCCAAATGATTTTACACACCTCTATGCCGCCACTCAACGTGCTCCAGGGAACTCAGCCCCAGCCTATCCACCCTTTAACTGTACGTCATATCTTGCAACCCAAGCGACATCTTTGAAATTCTTTTCTGAACCCTTTCAAGTTTTGCAACATTCTTCCGATAGGAGGGAGAGCAGAATTGCACACAATATTAGAAGAAAAATCTAAACAATGTCCTGTACAACCGCAACATGACCTGACAAATTCAATACTCAATGCTCTGGATAATAAAAGGAAAGCACATCTAACGCCTTCTTTACTGCCATATCTATTTGCGACTCCACTTTCAAGAAAATGTGAACCTGGACTTCAAGCTCTCTTTGTTGACGAACACTGTTCAGGACCTTGCCATGAAGAGTTTAGGACCTGCTCTCAGTTGCCTCTCCAAAATGCTACCTCTCCCATTTCCCTAAATTAAAGTCCATCTGACACTAACCAGCCCATTAGCACTGCGACTAAATCGTGTCCCCCGTTTTTTGCAAATAGTTGTTCTTCTAAATTCTGTTATCATTTGATTGTTTTTCGGTTGGTAGTCTATAAATAAATATTGTTTTGTTAAAGACTGATTGTTTTGACAAGCTGTGTCACTCCTGGAATATCCACTAAACATGTGCTTAAAACAATTAGAAAAGTCACTATCTGGGCTGTATTTATAAAAGTTTTGAAAGTCTCTGGCCTGGTCCATAATGGATTGGAACTCGCGGGCTTAATTCTGTTGTTCCAATTTTGGATTCGAACTGTTGTACTCAAGGAAAGTGAGTGATCGGTGCAAATATTTGTTTTTCTGAGTGTTGAATTTGGTTTGTTTAAACAATGTTTGTTGTAGTAATGGTTCTTTCAGTCACCAAGACTTTTCTGGGGGTGAAAGAAGTGACCTTGGCGGTGTTACAAAATGTGAACAATGAAACACTACTGGAATTGGCGGTCAAGCTAGAGTCGGATTTAACATCGTCTGAAAGAAAAGGAGAGATAAAAGCAGAAATAGACCAGCATATATATTTGCTGCATACACCATCAGAAACTATGGAAATGTTCAAAACTCAATTTAAAGTGTAGCAGCGTAAAGTAGAGGCAAAAGAAAAAGAAAGCAGAAAAAAGCGAAAGGAAAATGTGTCAGCAGAGGAAATTCAAAGAAGAATAGAGAGAAAGAAGAAAGGGAAAAATAAAGCGAAAGACAGAGAAGAAAGAGAGAGATAAAAGAAAGAAATAGGAAGTTGAACGTTAAAAAAAACTGGGACTTGTAGAGGAAAGTCGGCTTAAAAGTATGGAAATGCAAATAAAAAGGTAAGCTTACTGAGCAAGGGAGTGCTGATGAATATCTGAGTGTAACAAAAGGCCTAGTAGGGGTTTGTTAGATGTATCCAAATATTGTCTATATATATTGAGAAAGATGTAAAAGTCTTTTTCAGCTTACTTGAGACAGTGGCTAAATAAAGTAAGTGGCTAGTGACCATATGGTTTTGTTGATCCAAACAAAACTTCCAGGTAGAGTTACTGAGGTACTTACATGACTATCAAAGGAGGCATCTGCAGAATACAAGGAGGTGAAGAAAGCCATTTAAAGTTTGGATGATCTTGTGTCAGAAGCCTGCAGTCAGCATTTCAGGAATTTAAGCAGGGAGTCTGCTCCAACAGACATTGACGTTGAAAGGATCAAAACAATGCAATTTTGACAGGTTGAAAAGGGTATTAAGAATACAGCAAACATATGACGCGCAAGGAGATACGATTATTATGGAGGAGTTCAAAAGTTCTCTTCCTAAAGTCGTGAGAATCCAAGCAGAAGAGCAGACAGTTAAAATGGCAGCTGAAATGGCTGCTGGTTATGTGTTAGTCCATAAATCAAACTTTGCTTCCCAACATCAATTTTCATCCATGAGGTTTAGAAATTGGAGAAAAGAGAAATCCTTACGTGGTAAAGGAAAAATAGATCTCGGTGAACATCATATGGTTAACTTACCATCGGTTTAAACTGAAAACCATGAAGGGAAAACAGAGGCTCAAAGGCAACAGTGTTGTCACTGCAACAAAGTAGATCACATGAATCAAAGTGTTGGTGGGATAGGAAAAGCACTGGGAAGCCAGATGTAGGAAAACAAGAAAAGCCATTGAATTTTGTTGGAGTGGTAGTGGAAGGCACAGTGGGTGTGGAAAAAAGTTGCCCCAGAGTATACAACCTGGTGGCCAGTTGATTGATAGAGAAGTGCCAGATCTGCTGAAACCATATGCTTCTGAACTTAAACTTTACGTGCATAGGCCACCGTCAGGACGTAAAGAGGTTGCAAAATGAAGAGATAAACGATACTAAAACATTGATACTAAAAGATGAGGAGATATGTATCTCTAAAGGACCATTGCATGAAAACGTGCTAGAAAGTGTCATTTATGGTGCGAAAAGACATCCTCAGTTATGAGGTTGGAATGAGGTCAGAGTGTCTACTGAAGAATGGAGAATTCGTGGGACGAATACTGGCAAAACTCTCAGTACGTGGAGCACAGTTTTGTCTCTGCTAACGATATATTTGACTCACGAGTCGGAAAGCGGCCTACTGTGGTTGGAAATCCATTAGAAAATAAACCAACTGAGCTATTACAGCAAACATATGGATTTCGCTTTTCTGACGGTGTGGTAACGAGCTCACAGTTCAGCAGATTGAACAGGAAAGTACAGATAAGAAAGTTGCATTGGAATTATCAGAGACAGTGTTTGAACAAGTAGTTGATACAAAACAGGAGCAAATGGACGGCGAAGTAAACAGTTCTATCTCAGAGATTTTATCTGAACTACTGCAGACGAGGAAATGCAGACCATGACATATCCAGACTGATGAGTAAAGGGTAAAGTTCATCACGTCGTATTCCCAGTGATTTATAGAAATGAGGTATTCTGGCTAGCACATGAACTACCAGTAGAGATCATTTAAAACATAGACAATGAACCTTTGCCCGACAATTTTGCGCTGACCTGTGAACTAATCTAAACCCACCGCACTACACTAACCCATAATCATCCATATGCTTATGCAAGGGCTGTTTAAATTCCCCTAAAGTGGCTGAGTTAACTACTTTGGCAGGCAGGGCATTCCACGCCCTTACCACTCTCTGAGTAAATAACTTGGTTCTAACATCTGTCTTAACTCTATCACGCCCCAATTTGCAGCTATAACCACTCGTACAAGATGACAGCATCATCTGAGGAAAAAGACACTCACTGTCCACCCGATCTGAACGTCTGATCATCTTGTATGAATCTATTAAATCCCCTCTTAGCTTTCCTCTCTCCAATGAGAACAAACCCAACTTCGCAGCTTTTTCTCATAAGACCTTCCCTTCAGACTAGGCAACATCCTAGTAATTTTTTTTCTGCACCTTTTCCAATGCCTCCAAATACTTCCTGTATTGGGGCGACCAGAACTGCACACAATACTCCATGTGAGTTCGCACTAGCATTTTGTACAGTTGCAGCATGTCATCACTGCTCTGGAACTCAATTCCTCTACAAATAAAACCTAACACACCGTTTGCTTTCTTAACAGCACTACCCGTCGGAGTGGCAACTCTCGGGGATCTATGTACATGGACGCCAAAATCCCTCTGCACATCCACACCACCAAGGATCTTTCCATTGACCCAGTATTCTGCCTTCCTGTTATTCTTTCCAAAATCAATCACCTCACATTTATTTGCATTGAACTCCGTTTGCCGCTTATCAGCCTAATTCTGCAGTTTATCCAAACCCCCTCGCAATCTGCAACATTCTTCCACAATATCCAACACTCCATCGACTTTAGTGTCATCGGCAAACTTCTAAGCCATCACCTAAGCCTGCATCCAAGTCCATATCTGCACAAGAAAAAAACAAACTAAAATAGGAAAAACCTTTTGACTGTCCTGGACTGCACAAGAATGTCTTTGAATGTTGACAGACATGTCATGTTTCCTTGCTATTTGGAAAACTACAAGTAGTAAGTAAACCAGCACCTTGGATGCCCATTCTTGTTTTTGAGGAATCTTTCACAAAAGACAAATTTGATTGTGCAGGAATCCTACCTAAAAGAAAAAAAAGGATTCATTGTTTGCTGACATTAACCGATGTGTCCACTGTATTTCCAGAGAATACTTAATTCTGCAATATAATTGCTAAAAGAATTGTTGGACTTTTACTCAAAGGTTTCACTCAGCATGGATCATCCACTGAGATGCAATGAGATCAAAGTCAAATTGTACATCAGAATTACTCAATGAAATTTTGGCAGTTTAGGAATAATTCTAGATTAGTGGTGCTGGAAGAGCACAGCAGTTCAGGCAGCATCCAAGGAGCTTCGAAATCGACGTTTCGGGCAAAAGCCCTTCATCAGGAATACAGGCAGAGAGCCTGAAGCGTGGAGAGATAACTTATCTCTCCACACTTCAGGCTCTCTGCCTGTATTCCTGATGAAGGGCTTTTGCCCGAAACGTCGATTTCGAAACTCCTTGGATGCTGTCTGAACTGCTGTTCTCTTCCAGCACCACTAATCCAGAATCTGATTTCCAGCATCTGGTTTCCAGCATTGTTTTTACCAAGTTTAGGAATAAAACAATTCAAATCTACTGTCTACCATTTAGAATAGCAGGGATTGGTAGAAATATGGCATCAGACATTAAAGTCTATATTAAGGTTTCATGGTCACGGCTATCCAGCTGATTGGTATAACGCAATCCTGTTTGTATTTTTTGCCATCAGAGATGTTATAAATGAATCGAACAAATTCAGTCTATGTGAATTAGTTTTTTTGCGAATGAGGTGAGAGAACTGCAAATAAATGATTAAGAAAAAATTGTTAAGTCAGAATTCAGAGAGAACGTACACAAAATATTTGTAAGATTTCAGGGAACAATTAGGGAGTTGGAAAGATATAATTTAAAAAGATCACAGCATACAATGAAACTGGAAACAAACAAGAAATGAAAGCTCGCAATTTTGCACTCGGAAATAAAATTTTAGTGGTACTTCAAGTGAAAAAAGAACCTTTAAAATCAAAATTTATTGGACTTATCAATTCGAAAGTAGATTGACTGTGGTGAACTATGTGATAAAGACCCTAATCAGAAAGAAATCTCACAAAGCATGTCATTCGAATATACTCAAAAGGTATTTTGACAGGGAAATAAAGTAAAATCAGAATGCGTTATTGATCACAATACAGAGTGAAGAATCAAGTTCAGAGGTGTTTGAATTGGACATTCTCAAATTAAATTGAACAATGAGGAAGTTGTCAATAATTATTGAATTACCTTCCGGAAGAAAATCAGAATGACAAGAAAGAGTAATTACCACCACGTGTGGAGATATGTGAAAATAAACTCAGAAGTATTAACATAATTTTGCACGATGGAGGTATAGGAATTGCTGGTCCAATTAAGTAACATACTTACAGGGTTAAATCTCTAAAGTTGGCACAGGCTCAAGAGGAGACTGAATACATTGTCCAAGACGTCAAAATTGAAATGAGTTGCAATGACTGCAGCTCACCCGTAGTAATAGCGTCAAAATTCAACCGTGCCCAACGGTGATATGTGGACTTTCCCAAATGAAATGCAGTGACAAAATCTGATTCGTATCCGATTCCAGGTTTAGAAGACGGTATTGAAAATTTGGGAAGAGCAACTTTTTTTCTAATTTGGACTTGCTCAGACGATTCTGGTATAGGATACTGCCAGAAAGAGTGGAAGCAACTTCAGCTTTCCTAACGTTGAATGAACGTTCAACATCAGTTTCAAATCATACCGTTTGGTACAAAAATGCACCAGTCGCATTTCAATAACTGAACAACAACGTAATTTCTGGATTATGCAGTTGTGTGGTAGTTATTGATGGCCTTGTGATTTTTAGTCCCACATGATAGAAACAATTGCAACAGTTATCTGAATTGTTCCATCCACTTCAGGAGGCAAGCTTGGTGAAAAACCTGGCTAAGACTGAAACTGCCAATGCCCAAGTTACCTTCCTGGTCCTTGTATTTGGCATGGGAAAATGGCCCTATGCAGTGCAAAAACAATGATAATTCGGGCATTTCCTATACCATCGTCAAAAAAGAGCAGTGCTACAATTCCGGGATTGAATATCTTTTATTGAAACTCATAACAAATTTTCGCAGTTTGAATGCTCCCCTCACTGAATTACAAAAGGAAAGTGGAACATTTCAGTGGGTGGAAGACTGTCAAAATGCATTTGACAGCATAAAATCTGTGTTACTTATGGTACCACTATGAAACACTTCTAATTACGTAAAGTAATCAAGGTTGGTATCGATGCCAGTTGTGTGGGTGTCGGTGCTGTGCTCTTACAGTCAGACAACGAGAAGTTAGAAAGACCTATCGGCTATTTCCTCAGCCAATTGACCACTTATTTGCAGATCTAATCGATAGTTGAGAACGAGAGTTTGAGTTTGTCGTTGGCGTTACAACATTTCAACTTTGAAATTACCACACATGTATCTGAGACAATCATATACATGATGATAACTCATTGAAGATATGAGCAAATCTAAGGGCAAAAAATCCAGACTGTTTAGATGCAGCTAATTATTACACCTGTTCATTTTGAAAACTGTGCATGAGGCAGTAGGAGAAGAAGTTGAATTCCGATGTATTATTGATACTTCAGTAAAGAACGCAGGCATTCGGTGGCTGGGGGAAACAGAGTGAAAAAAATAATGTTGCATGTTCCCCGATTATTTTTAATGTAGTGCATATTTCCTGTTGTGTACTAACAGTGTTAAATTAAGAGGTTTTTGAAATGAAGCCTTCCTGGATCTTGATGATTACTTGTTTCTTCACGTGTCGTTCGAGAAGCTTTCCTTTAACAAGGATATATATTATTGTTGTACATTCTTCTCAAATTGATTTATTAAAAGCAGAGACGTCGAATTTCTGAGTTCAGGCCAATTTGATTCTGGTTAAAAGATACTACCTATTGCACAAATCAGGGAAAAACGGCTTTTATGTTTTTTTTTAAGTAGGACAGCAAAGCTAAGAAGCATCTAGGGAAATGCATGAAGAGGCATGGAATAAAGGGATATGAATCACATACAAGCAGGCAGGATTAATCTAGAATAGAATAATCAATGGCACATGTATGTTCGGCTGACGGGTCTCTTACTGTTCTGTACTCTTCTATGTTTTATTTATAAAGCAATTCAATTATTTCTTTAAGGATAGGAAGTCATACTTCTTAGTATTGAAACCATTTACTTTTTAGAATTCATATGCCAAAATATATTTGCCCCAGGAAAGATGAGTGTTGATTACAATTCATTCCGTTTTTCATCCTAGAAATTGACACAGAAACCAAAGGCGTACCTCTGCATAATTTATGACAATAAATTCACTTTGACAAAAAAGAGAAACGAACTAATAATACGTGGCCTGTTTAAAATTGACTGGCTGCATTACATCGACATCATGTGTGAAGCACATGTTTAAAACGTTGGTGGTTTGAACGTACAGGGTTAATATTTGTGGTAAAATTTGGAGAAAGTAAAAAAAAATTGTAATCAGCTGTCTTATTCTACTGATTGGCAACATATATTGCACGTGCTTATTCGAATAAATTATTAATGATTTCTCATGATTTTAGCAAACGATTATGACTAGTTTATTTCTTTGTTTTTTTTTTCAGCTAATCTGGTGACAATTGTGATTCTTTCCCGTGAACTGTGCGACCTTTCAAAATGTGTCACCCGATATTTAGTGGCAATGGCCGTGGCGGACTTATCTGTTCTGGTATTTGACGTAATATTCTATGAGATCAAAGACTATTATTTCCCAAATTTATTTTTCAACTTCACACCAATTTGCACTCTGAGCATTGTCCTAAATATGGTTTCAGTTGACTGTTCTGTCTGGTTAACTGTTGCATTCACCTTTGATCGATTTGTGGCTATTTGTTGCCAAAAGTTGCAAGTAAGTTATTGCAACGCTAAAACAGCAGCTATGGTTATAGGAATCGTTTGTTTTATGAGCAGCTTACAGACTGTTCCGACATACTTTGCATTTGAACCTCGAGAAATAATAAACAATCAGCCGTGGTCCTGCTCTGTCAAAGCCAGTTTCTATACGTTACCCATGTGGATTGCTTATTGGTGGATCGAAGTTATTTTAACCCCATTTCTTCCATTTGTTTTGGTCGTAGTTTTCAATGTCCTGACAATTAAGAGCATTGTACAGACAAATAGAGTTCGAAGAAGACTCAAAGGAAACAATAAGGACCTGAAACAAAAAGATCCTGAAACGGAGAATAGGAGAAATTCGATGATTATTTTAATGGCCATATCTGGAAACTTTATAATCTTATGGACTGTAACATTTGTGACATACCTACTTGTACAATTTTCAGAGGTAAAATTATTAACAGCAAGTTACAACGATCCATTCACAATTCTTGAACAAACAGGCTATATGCTTAGGACTTTGAGTTGCTGCACAAACACCTTTATATATGCAGTTTCGCAACGTAAATTCAAAAATGCGCTTAAGAGTTTGCTTATGCATCCCATTTCTATGCTAACCATTTTATATCGTTACTTCTGTACTTCTGCGAATTAATCCTAAGTATAAATTTATTTTCAAATTTTATGATGGAGCACAATGTAAAACAATACACCTTTACGAAGTTGAGCCAACATTTCCGTGCATTGTACGAACACCAAGACAATGCTCCTCTCTTTGTTTAATTTGCTTGCTTCTGCGGCTTCACGTTGCTTAAAATAAAAATTTCATTTATCCATCTGTCTATCTAACTTCACAACCAAGTTTCAGTTAAATTGACATAGGTACAGAATTATCTGGCACGAAGTATAGAGGCCTTTACCAAACCATAAAAGGCTTCAGAGATCTGCAGTATGAAGGCACTTGGGAGTTCTTGTTCAGGATACTCTAAAAGTTCTCATGCAGGTGCCGACAGCAGTTGGGAAGACAAATGTAATGTGCTAGAATAAAATAGCAGAAGTGTACCTCTGAGGCTACATAAGATCTGCTCAGTCACCACGTGGATTAATATAAACAGTTTTGGTCCCCTTATCTCATGAATGGTTTTGTTCTTGGGGAAAACCAGTGGAAGTTTACAAGAATTATCCCGGCGATGAAGGTCTTGTCATAGGATAGTGCAGTTGAGGAGTGTGGTTCTATAATCAATGGACTTTAGAAGCTTGGTGTGTGAGGGTGGGTTGTGCTGGGGGAATAAACGCAGACATAAATAGTACTGAGGGAGCTGGCTATCGTAGATGTTTTGAAAACGTTTGCACGTGTTACTGAGAGTAGCACCTGAGGGTCGACCCTCAGTGCGAAGGTACCACTGTTTAGAAATGCTATCAGGAGTATTTTCTGCATCCAGGTGATCGTTATTCTGGAGAATTTATTGTCACAGAAGGCTGCGGAGGCCAAGACATGGATAATTCATTTAAGACAAATGTAAGTGGATTCCTGATTAGTCTGGGGGATCAAGGATTTAGCGCTGAGGGTCGGAGAATGGGGTTGAGCAGCATATCAACATGATCAAGCGGTGGAGCTGACTGGAGTGACTAAATGGTCTAATTCGGCTATTGTATCGTACGGTGTTGAGGTCTTTTGTCCCGTTTTCCCAAATTAGCTGAGAAATTGTATATTTGTGCTTGCGTCCTTGTATGTGTTAGTTTCCACGTGATAATTAAACTTGTTCAGTAAATATCTGAATTTAGCATGATCCTTCTAATTGGCAAAACAGGCTGCGGTTTTTTGAGTTGCTGATTGGTTGTTCTGATCGATACGAAATCAAATCCCGTAAGACAGACTAATTGAGGTTAAATGACTGGTCTTCCATTTCGAGCACAGTGTAGCCATTTATTTGAACATTGCAACAAAGAAAACAAATAAACCTCAGGCTCTGCTTTTGCTTAAATCCTATGCGTGATGGGAATCTAACACCGCAATAAAACAAAAACTGAATAATTTCATTAGATACAGAATCTGCATGGAGAGAGAAACTGAGTTACAATTTCCAATTGTTATGAACTGGGAGTCCTAAACTGTTGAGATTGACCATTATATTCTCTTTGTATAATCCTTATGCCAAGTGCACCAAAATAAAAACCCTGCACGTTTCAACTTGATTTTCGACAATTTCTGTTTGTAGACTGTGGTTCAAAGGCGCTACTAGCATTTCAGATAGGCTTGCACCCGCCAAACATATGCTACATTATGGGCTAATGAC
This sequence comes from Chiloscyllium plagiosum, assembly GCF_037043375.1. Classification (NCBI taxonomy): domain Eukaryota; kingdom Metazoa; phylum Chordata; class Chondrichthyes; order Orectolobiformes; family Hemiscylliidae; genus Chiloscyllium; species Chiloscyllium plagiosum. The sequence continues at coordinate 41,629,807 of NW_028270173.1, forward strand.
ATTATTTATCAGATGATGAAGTGTGAGCTTCTACATATATACTTAATGATACATTTCAAAGTAGTAGAAATAATGAACATTGCTATCCAAACTTTAACATCCAGCAATCTGCATTATTTGAGTAAAGCATGTTCTTGTATAAAATTAACCCTTAATTAACATGAATAACAGACAAATGGCACAAATCAGAGATCAATTGTTATCAAAGCACATCCTTCATATTTTGCTACGTCACCACAAATGTCAGTGACTTGTTGTACTGTAAATCTAAATCTAAACATAAACATTAAAAAAGATTTATGTTCTTCCCTTTCAAACATCTATCTTCAGAATTGTTTTAAAGGTCAAATTTTCAAAGACTATGTCAAGCATTTCTACCATTCTGGCAAACCAACATACATTCATTCAGTCTATTGAATTCCCTAAACTCAATTGCTACAGTGAGACATGGGCAAGAGCCCAGATATTGAAAAACAACCAGTTTCCCCAAGAAATACTGCACCTGTTCTATTTACTCCCTGTGTTCTTCCGTTGTTCAACTGAACCAATTGAATATTGCTTCTTGGATTTTGAACACCCGGAGTTGGAGTTGAATGAAGTTTGACTTGCTCATCAGTTTATTCCGAGATTGAATCGAATTGATTTGAATTGAATTGAATTTAATGTATTGTCATGTGCACCGAGACACAGTGAAACGCTCTGTCTTGCGAGCAATACCGGTAGATCCCATAGTCAAGTAACATAGATAGTAAATAATAGGTAAATAGCGGCACAGGTACAGGCGGATGTTAAGAGCTTGTGCGTTCATTCAGTATACTAACAACAGGACGGTAGAAACTGTTTCGAAACCAGCTAGTGCATGTGCTCAGGCTTCTCTCCGTTGCTGAAGAAAGGCTCATGCCCGAAACGTGCAAATACTTGAAGGCAATACATTGCCTTGGATGCTGCCTGACCTGCTTCGCTTTTTCAGCAACACATTTTCAGCTCTGATCTCCAGCACTGCAGTCCTCACTTTCTCTACGTTCTCCCCAAGGATAGAGGTTGTAGAAAAAACATTGCCAGGGTGGGATGGAACTTTAAGAATGTTTTTCCTTGACAGCGGACCTTGTAGATGGATTCTGTAGATGTGATGTAGGCCTTTGTGATTGTCCAGTGGGTCAAGATTAGAGTGGTTCTGGAAAGGCACATCAGGTCAAGCTGCATCAAGGAACAGGAAACTCGACGTTTTGGAAAAAAGTCCTTCAGGAATTTTCCGGCTCCTTTGATGCTGCCTGACCTGCCGTGTTTTTCCAGCCCCAGTCTAATCGTGACTCTAATCTCCAGCATCTGCAATACCCACCTTCGCCTTTGTGATTGTCCAGGCTGAGTACTTCACTCTCTGTAGCCGTCTCCGATCTTGAATGACATTCACCATACCAGGTAGCGATACATCAAGACAGAATGTTCTCGATGGTGCACTGATGAAAGTTGACAAATGTCTTCATCGTCATGCCAAATATGCTCAGCTGCCTGCGAAAGAAGATATATTGTTGGGCCATTGTAATCAATGCATCCACATGAAGAGTCCAAGATAGCTTGTTGTGGATAACCACTCCCAGAAGCTTGAGACGCTCCAATCCTTCCATGTCTGTGATTTTTATGTGTAGGGGAAACATGAGTAATATCCTGCCGAAAGTTAATATTGAGTTCCTTGGTTTTGCTGGCATTGAGAGCTAGGTTGTTCTCAGTGCACCGTTTTCCATGTCTTCCACTTCCCGTCTGTAGTCTGTTTCGTCGCTATCTAAGATTTGACCAACTATGGCGGCGTCATCAGCGAACCTGTAATGGCATTAGACTGGTATTTGGAGACGCAGTCATGAGTATACAGTGAACACCTACCCCTGGGGAGCTCCAGTGTTGAGTGTTAGTTACGATGAAATATTGTCCCCTGTCTTCGCTGAGTGTGGCCCGTGGGTCAGGAAACTAAAGATTCAATTGCAGAGTGTTGGTCTCAGTCAGAGATCACTAAGCTTAGTAATCAGTCTCGTGGGGATAATAGTGTTGAAGGCTGAACTGTAGTCAATGAGTAGGATTCCTATGTATCTGTTCTTGGTGTCAAGATGTTCTTGGGAGGACTGAAGGGTAGATAATATGGCATCTGACGTGGATCTGTTAGTCCAATTGCCAAATTGGGGTGGATCAAGAATGGTGGGGAGGCTGGAGTTGATAAATGCCACGACGAGTCTTTCAAAGCAATTCATGACCACCGACGTTAGGGCTACTTCGCAGTAGTCATTGAGATTTGCTTTGTGAGCCTTCTTCGCCACAGGGATGATTTTGGCCCTCTTGAAACAGGCAGGGACAGTGGCCTGCTGCGGGGAGTGGGGGAGGGGGGGGGGTGGGTGGAGGTGTCCGAGAAGACTGCTACCAGTTCATCTGTGCATGCTTTGAGTGCACGGCCTCTTACTCTCTTGGGTCCCATCGCTTTGCTTGAATTCACACGAAGGAAACTGATCTGACCTCTGATACAATAACTGTTGGGATAGGTTCGTCAGGTCTTGTTGGAATAGGTGTTAACTCTGCCGAAATTCTGCTCAAAGCGAGCACAGAAGGTGTTGAGACGATCTGGGAGGGATATGTCATCGTCTGCAATCTTGCACTGTTTCCTTTTAGAACCAGTGGTATCATTCGGTTCTTGCCATAGTCGCGAGTCTTCTGTCTGAGTGTCTAGCGTGGATCGGTATTGGTTCAACTGGCTGTCTTAATGGCTCTCCTCCTTGGATTCCTTATGTTTGAGTAGGTGTTGCGATCTGAAAGCCTGACGCCTGGTTTTTAGCAGATTTTCTATGTCCTGATTCATCCACGGTTTCCTCTTGGTGAACACCCGGATTGTCTTCCTCAGTTTGCATCCTTCACACAAGTGCTGACAGTCTGTGATGGTAGTGTCATACTTCTCCAAGGCATCTTCGGACTGTTTGAACATGGAACAGCCAGCCGATTCCAGACAGCACTGGAGTTGGTCCTCTCTCTCCTCCGATCAGCACTGCACTTGTATCTGCGAGGGGATCTCCTGCTTGAGATGTTGCCTGTAAGCCAGAATTAGAAGTACGGCATTGTGGTCGGAGTTCCAGAAATGAGGGCGGGAAATGGAGCGGATGCATCCTTCACAATAATGTAGCAGTGGTCTTAAATGTTTGGGCCCTTAATGGGGCAGGTAATGATCTTTTGCTGCTTCAGCAACCCACTCCTGTGGTCTTGGTTGAAGTCGCCAATCACAATAAACAGGGCCTTGGGCTTTTCGCTCTCCAACGTGTTGGTAGTGGAATAAAGCACATCAGAATTTCCTAAAACTTTGTTTGTGGCGGTATGTACGCAGCAGTTAGTGTAGCAGCGATAAATTCACGTGATAGAGAGATGCGGAGGCATTTGATGTCAGGAGTTCAAGTTTTGGGGAGGAATGGCTGCCCAGGTTTGCAATGCCCATGCATCAAAAGTTGTTGATGAAAATTCAAACCCCTGTACCAAACGTTTATCTATTATGCCTAAGCAGAACTTGAATGCAATTAATAATTTGCGAAAGTCAAGTGTGATGACCAGTTAAATGGATAATTTTCAACCATTTATGGTTTGGACAGTTCTGACGAACGAACATGTAATGATTTTACTGCAGGATAGTTTTAAAATTTGTGTGTAATAGATGTTTTGAACCATAAGAACAAATTGAACTTATTTTCTCTGAAATAGACCCCTTTGTGTTCATAAACTCAACTCTGCCGTCGAATTACACTGAAGGTTTGGAGTGATTGATTGCACAATCAGTGCATCCAGAGTCTCGATTGAAATTAAGTACTCGATGTTAACCTTGTCATGTTGTTTTTTTATTGCATGCTTTCAAAGTTGAATTCCATCAAACTGATTATCTCAGATTATCACATGTCACTTCTGTATCACTCTAAGAAATGATTTGAATAGCTTCTACACATGTGTTATCATTTCCGATACTATATTAAAAACATGCCGTTTTGTGCATGAATTAAAACACATGACTAATATTGGAATGACTAAAAGAAGAAAATAAAATGATGACCGAATTAAACTTGTTTTTATTGAAGTCCAGCTGAGAAGATAATCGAACAATGTTCTGATTCGCTGTTGCTGCGATCTGAACTTTTTCTACATCTTATTGCGTGACACTTGGTAATGGGACACCGAAATTTCAAAGCCCACCAAAGTCCATTTTCCAAGCAAGTTATTGGTGAACAATGTTAAAAATATTCTCAATTCACTTCGTTGCCTCTTTATGTCTTCTATAAGACAATAATGCTCCTGAAGTAACGTACATGATAAATACTTGCATCCGGCATTCAGTGATAAAATGTTGAAATGTGCCCTGTTGTAGAGTGGAATTGTGACAGTTCAAAATCCCCTGTTTTGTTTGGTCCGTTTAGAGAACAGGTTGCTCAGCTATAAATTACTCTAAATGTATTTTTAAATGCAAATTTAAGACCATAAATAAACATATGTAATAATATTTTTAAAAAAAATCAGATGCGCAAATTCATTGTGTGGAAACTTCGAAACAGCTCTTAACCCACATTAAGAATACCCATGGACACAACAAGTGTGAGGACGATGTCTAACGAGAATTGGCAATTGGGAAATCCGTACCCTTCAGAACAACACTATATTGCAACATAGTGCCTTCCAATATTCTGACATCAAAAACTTTACATTTCTTGAAAGTTTCAAGTGTCCTAGTACCGTGCATTTAAAAGTAATGTGCACTGTTCTGTTTCTATTGTAGAGACATATTGTCAAATTAGCGCCAGAACATCTGCTTCAAACAGTCAGATGCTAAGCAGCTTGTGAATTCACTTTTTTAATATACAAAAGAAGAATGAATGGCCCGAAGAAGGCTTTTAGCTCTACTTTCAGACAATGAGAGGTTTTCTTCTTGTTGCTGATATAACAGCTTGAATTGTCTGCTCTTGGAATCTTAGACACGAGTCATCCTCTTCGAAGCAAAACTGCTTCTGTCAGTAATTCATTCTGATGGACTGGGCAGAGAACCTTAACTGTTTTTCTAAATTGCCTTGTCTAGGACATGTTTACAACATGCTACCTTTAATGGAACAGTTGATAATTAGTGTTTAAGTGATAAATTATCATGGGATGTATTTCAAGAGCGTTAAATCTATGCGTTCCCTTTGTGGTTTAACTGTATCATAAGAATAAAATGCGTTCTGATTAAAGCTGACTAGTGGGCCAATCGAATCACACCTGGAATACAACAGCCTTTCACTTGCGTGGAAATAAATACAAAAGTTAGTGTCTAAAATATACCCTTACGATATATCATTTTTGTTTTGATGTTGGGAGGGAGGAGTTGTTCTGATCCATAGCACGTACAAAAAAAATATGTTTCATGGTGCGTTTATTTATGCAGGTAGATCGACTTGGCAGAAATTCGATAATTGAAAATGAAAGTAATTCAACATAGCCAGACTAGGCCTGAAGACACGTAGTTCAGCAATCCCTCACTTCTATTTGAAAAGAAATGTATTGCCTTCAAGTATTTGGACGTTTCGAGCAGCAAGAGCGTGTGTCACTGACTTTGACACTGTGCCACGTGGTTTCGGTGCATGGTGGTAAGTCTTAGCATAACCAGGCTGAGATTGACCGTTTTGTAAATCGTTTTGCTGTGGAAATTGTTATCGAACTGAACAGAACCGCTCACGTGGATGTGAAGTATTATGCTCCAGATGTGATGCAACTGGTCAAACTACTCAACATTAAGACATGAATTAGAGTTGCCGGTGTTGACAGGGGTGGACAAAGTTAAAATTCACAAAACACCAGGGTATAATCCAATATATTTATTTGGAAGCACGAACTTTCAGAGAGCAGCTCCTTTATCAGGTGGTTGTGGAGGTTAAGATCATGCACACAGAATGTATAGTCAAATGGGTCCAGTGTCATGGAAATGTGATAATGAAAACGATCTTAGGCTAAAACTTGCATCTTTTATAATAGAATATGTTGTTGTTCTCCCATAAATCCCAGAAATTCTTTTAAATTATATTCTGAATATAGCTCAGCTTTTTAACTCGTAAGTGTGAAGTCTGTCTGTGTCCCAATGCGATGTTACACTGACAAACACAGTTAAAACATAGTTTATTTAAAGACAATATTCAATATATATAAAAAAAGAGGAACTTAGTATACCATTAGTAGAGGAAATGTCACTGTTATTTTTTTAGATTCAGTACAAGTCGCTAATTAACTTTTCCACTACAGCAGCAACGTCCCAAACATAACCCTTGGCAGAAAGAAAATTTCGTACATGCAGCTCTCCAATCCAGGACGAAACAACGTCAATTAGATTTTAGAGGAAGTCAGAGCTATGAATCAATCACTGAGCCCTGCAGCTCTTCCGAAACCACAAAAACGGTCTAACTAAAATAAAAACCTAGAAAACCTCTTCTGTGAGAACTTGTCATTTCGATTCAAATAGAATGCATTCTTTCAGCATTTGCAAGAAATCTGAAATCCTCCTAAATTGTTTACTTAACCTGTCTTCAGTAGCCAGCTCCGTGCCTCTGCGTTAACAAGTTTTCTCCAAATAAACCCAAGGAAAAAATAATGTTTTTAAAGTGACAGCTTCTCACATTATTCAAAAGACTATAGCCTCGATAATCTATGACAGAAGTCGGAATGAGATCTCGAATTCCAGTGCTAATTAAAAGTGGAAAAAGAAGTGATAAAGCAAAACTCAGAACATCACTTAAAAAATACCTTGAGAGGAAATGATGATTCGCAGACAAATTACGTTATAATGACAAAATTGTGCATATGGTTTAACTACACATAGCACTCGCAATATGCGTGATCACTTGAATGTAGAATGGTAATTTTTTTAAAAAAAAACCATGACTTCAATGTCATTAGAGCAACACGGTTACTGGGAGACCAAGGAAAGGAACTGAACATCAAAGGCTATCTGGAATTTAGAATGTATAGTTAAAAAAAAACAGCTCACCAATCTGGCTGGTATTCGTAATCAGGAATGCTATAAAATGTTGAAAAGATGGAGGACATGTTTGTGTTGTGTAGCAAAAGATAAAGCATATCAGACTTTACGTGATTTATTCGCAAACTCAGCAAATTGTTGTGATAAATTTTTGATCTTTTTTTTAAAAAGTGTTTCACACGAAGTAATGTGGTTAGTAATGTGAAGATAGACTTCGATTCCAACACAGGCTAGATTAATCAATGAATGGTGTGCTGAAGATGATGAACTATGAAGTGGGAAAGAAATGGCTTTCTGGTCCTCCAAGCCAAGAAACTGATATACTTTAAGGTCCAAGTACAATCTTCAATGGCCCAATTAGAAATGGAGAAAGTAAAGTTTTACTATCAAAAGAACTTAAAGATTGTATTTTTTGCAGAAAATTATGCATAATGAGTAAGAACTGAAAAAAAATCTGAGAGCTAGCGGAAGGATGCCGGATACTTTGGATAGGGTACAGAAAAAAGGTCTTACCAGGGTGTTGCGAATTATGGAAAATTTGAGCTATGAATTTTGTATAGACTAGGTTTGTTTTCACTGCAACGCAGGAGGTTGAGCGATGACCTGATAGCAGTTAATAATATTGTGAATGGCATGGATAGAGTGCAAAGTATGTGGTTTTACTCTCAGAGTGAAAGGGCAAATTACTGGGGACACAGGTTCAAATTGAGATGGGAAAGTTTATAAGCAAATGTGCAAGGTGTGTATTTCACAGAAATGATGGTGAGTGCCCGGAACGCGTTGGCCATGGAGGTGGTGGAAGCAGAGACACTATCAGCATTCAAGAAACATCTAGACGAAAACATGAATAAGATGTAAATAAAAGGATATGGATCCAGTAAGTCAAGACAAGTTTAACATGGAAAAGGAAATTTTTTTGGTGGTGGATGGACGAAGGGTCTGTTCGCTGTCTTTAGCCTCTAAAAGCTTTGAATAAATGCCAAGGATGAGTGTGGGTTCATTGCAGATGGGGATGGCAAACTTGTACTAAAGAAGGAATGAAAGTAATCATTTAATTTGTATTTGTCTTCATGTTAGAAGATACAGAAAATTTCAGTAATGCTCGGGAATCAGAGGACCATGCCCATGAGGAAATAAAATAACACAGTGTGAAGGCAAATCCAGAAATTGGATCGGTAGTGGAAATTATAAACTTCCTGCACCAAAATAATCTTCAAAAATATGATGGAAGAAATATCAATAGAAGCTAGACACATTAATGATGAAAATTCAGAATTCTATACGTTCAAGAAAGCTTCCTAAATGTTGGCAATAACAATTGTAACAACAATGTTGAAAAATAGTCAGAAGGGAAGTCATCAATGGCAAATTTGTTCTCTTGTAGTTCAAAGAGGGGAATGTTGGAATTTGTTTTTGAAGGACAAATTTATGGATATAAATAAAGCAAAATTTGCCATTTTCAACAAACGTGTTCCATATTTATTTTTAATGATTTTACTTGTGCAACCAAAATACAATAATAGATAGGATGAATTTGGACTTTCAGAAAGGTTTTGTCAAACCTCTAACTAGGATTTTAGGAGATACAAAATGCACAGGATTTTGAGAAGGACGGTAGAATTGATTCATCATTGTTGAAACGATTCAAAGCGGACCGTGGGAATAAACATTATTCTCATGATGCTTGGTTACCACTGGTGGTGTGTCACTCAATTAATGCGAATTTCGGTCCTTTGCACAATCTACATTTATTATTTGACTGTTCCGTCCAAATGTAACATTTCAAAATACGTTATTGACAATTGTTTTCTTAGATTTATCGATAGCTCAATGCAATATTCAAGTGCAATTGTTTAGTAAATTATATGACCAGGAAACGGCAGATGGAATATAATATTCATAATTCTGAAATAGTCACCTTGTCAAAAACAATCATAACAGAACAGCACAATATTTGTTAATTTGTGAGGGTTGGGAAGCACTGGCACTAAACAAGAAATGGCACCCTTATTCAAAAGTAGTTCAATTTATCATGCAGATGCCACAATTAATGAAGAAGACAAATAATATGTGGGCCCGCATCTCATGGGAATTTTACTGCAAATGTAAATATGTCTTAATGCAGTTATATCAATCTGACTTCTTCTGCTGTACTGTGCACACTTTGCTCTTCTTTGCTGTTCAGAGGAAGTTCACCAGATTGATCAATCAGATAGCAGGAATTCTTTAGTTTGAATGTGTAAAGAAAATGATGTGCATTCCCTCCAATTTTGATATTGAAAGAGTGATTGTGATTAAAATTACAACATTCTTAGCCGTCTTGTAGGCACGGATGTGGTAATGTTTCCTCTCATTGGTGATTGTAGCTTCAAAACACGAGGAAGGTTAGTGCAAAACTAACAGAAGAAGGATTTTTTTTCACTCAGAGGGTGAGACTTTTGAAGTTCCTGTCTACTAGAGCTGTAAAGATTCAGTGATTGAGGAGGATTAAGGGGGAAATAGCTGAATTTCTGGAAAATATAGATAGTCACAGATATGGCAATGATGCTGATAGTTTGAAGCAGCTGTACAGTCATAATCTGTTCGAAGAGCTGGAAACCTTCTCCTGTTCTTATGTTTCTGTGGCCATTGAACTAGCATGTATACAATATTGATCATGACTTGAAATTTCTTTAGTTTAAATACAATACACAATCTGCCAGTATTGAATGTGAAATAGCTGACGGTTGTTGGAAATTGATATTTTCCAAATATATTCAAACCGTGACTAAATGTTTAAATATAAATCTTCTGTAAAGATTAAAGCACGGTTTTCAAATCGTTTGAATATTTGTGAAAGCCACTGGGAAAAAATGCTGAAGTAAATAAAAAGACATAGAAATCGTGTGTTAAACTGCAACCAAAAACAATAATTAAATAATCTTATTTTGATCACCGTTTCGCCTCAGAATCTCAATGGTGCAATGATTGTAGACGTATTTTGTTTAACCTTTCTTATAAGACAATGCCATTTTTTAACATGAACAGTTTAAGAAATCATCTCTGAAACATACGTATTACACATCTGTTGCATAAGTATTCCACCAGTCTTCTTATCAATGTGATATTTCTTTGCTCGAAACATTTGCCGGTTTTTATGTTTCATACATCATGTAATAATGATAAACATTCACATTATATTGACAATTATCTGCTGCATCCATCATGTATTTTGTGCATCTCTTTGAAACACAGCATTCTGCCGTCGCTGTCCCTTAAATGATGATTTTGGATCAGTTGTTCAAACCCGATGGAACTATGTCACGTTTTATAACATGATGCAAAAGCAACAGTTTCTTCTCTAATATAACTAAAATAGATATAATTCGATTTGGGGATGCTTTGCATACATTAATTTTATTATTTTCTATGAATCATTGCATATTTAATAACTTGTGTCCAATTCATGTTTTGCCATGCCTTTAAAATAGAAAATTGTTCATGCTGTAAATAGTTTTACAGTTTGAAATGTAAGGAAACCATTTAAATATAATCTGCACATGATGCCAGATAACCAGTACGTTAACAATGCATTTGTTCTCCTCCTCCAAAAAAAGGTTTGAGTGTGTGTTTTCATCTACTTTTGTGGCAACATCTTAAATATCCTATAGAAGCATCACAGCATTACAACCATTGCTTACCCTTAATCCTTCTTATTAGAGATGTGGTCAATGACATGAAATGACTCAGACTCCAGTAGTCAGTGAGGGTCGGGGTTGAGGGGGCGGGGGAGATCTTGCAGAAATTATTATACATATCTAAATTTTATTTCTGTTGCGGGTTTGTGTTTTGCCTAAAGGTTGGGAGGAAAGTAAAGTGAAATCAAAAATGCTATGTGAAAGCAGAACTGATCTTTCAAAGTGAAAAATCGTTGTGTAGAAGTGGAATTGAAAATCGACTTCAGTCAACTTCTTGGTCAAATAAAGTAAACATGAATGGAAAGTGAAGGGTAGAGAGAGAGAAAACAAAAATATAAAGAAAGGAGGGAGGGCGGAAGCATACTGTGTAATAGGTATTTTTAAGAAATACCTTATTTAATTGACGCTTTGTCTATCTCGATAATTAGAAACATTCCTCGAAATAAAGCAAAATTTGTATGGATTCATTTTTCGGTTTCCTGAAATTGTATGCAAGTTATTATTTCCATCATGGTCGAATTATTTCTCGCTCTGTAGGCTGTTGGTCAACTTTCCATTAATAGCTATGACAAATTGTGAATTTCGTTTGGCGACTCGTGTGACATGACAGGATGCATTATTTCAACTGAAAGTCAATTTTCCAGTTTAAATTCATCTGTGAATTCAGCATATATCACACTATATTACCTTTTAAATGTGCTACGAACAAAAAAAAATGAAGCTTAGCTTGCCCCACGTAATCCTATCACGAAATGCCAAAACTGGCTCGTATCATTTTTTAAATCACTCACGTGACATGAACGCCTCCCGCTGTGGCTAGACAGCATTTGTTTCCAATCTCTACGCACAGAAGGCAGTTAAGAGTCTAACACACTGCTGTGGGTCTGTGGTCAGATATACACTACAACATTTCCTTCTCTGCAGGCCATTGATGAGCTAGTTGGGTTTTCTGAGAACCGGCATTACTTTCATTATCCTCATTAGACGCGTAACTCCAGATTGTTTTTTCTTAAATGGTGTAATTGAACCTGCTTTCCTATTTTATTAGCCGAGCTCCTGGTTGAATATTGTAGAATAAGACGACTAGATCACTGTCTTCTTGAATTGACAAAATTAAAGATGAGAGGAGTCAAGATATTGGATGCTGACGCGATATCAGTTGTGGAATCTATGTTTGGCTTATGTCTAGGTTAATAAGACATTCGTAATTCAATTAATTTATTCTAGTAAGCAGTGGTTGATATATTCAATGTCAAAACCTTTTGAAGTGCTATTTCGCAAATGACCCACTCTGTTGTAATCTGATATAAATTGTTTGCACTTTGAAATGAATTGAATATGCATTGTCTGCTTTTTCGTATTCTGAACCAAACTTTGAATGCAGAATTTGTTATGGTGTGGTTAATGAGCAAAAACAAAATCCCTCACAGTAGACACAGTGCAGAATTCCAGTCATTTTGCATTAAAATAATGTCAAATAAATTATATTTAAATAAAAACAAAGAAATTAGTACAAGGAAATCGGCAGTAACTAGCTCTTAACACAGTCAGAATAAACATACCGTACATGTATAATTTTAAAAAACAATCCACAGTGAAATAAATCATGAGACAGATCACTGACCATTGCAAATAATTCAGTTCTTCATGCAGTCTCTTTGGCCACTGAGAAACATTATGCTGTATAAATAGTTACTTTTGACCCTGTCTACAAAAAGGATTTTAAAAATCAATAAAATTACATTTAAGGTTTCCAGGTATGACTTAGCATTATGAAATCTATCTTGAAAGTGTGTGCTAGATTGAAATATTCGAAATCTTCTCATACCATTACCTTATTTTTCTCAGATAACGTTTCTTCAATACAGAGTAAGGTATGACATTTACAATCTAGAAATTGAAACTGACTTGAAATAACTTTCAAAATCGTCTTTCTTTTACCGCCAATGCAATGTCCTATAAAACTTCACAGAAAAGGCCGCGCTGCAAAAATAAAATCCAGAAAGATTTCTCAATGTTCGTTACATTTTTTTCTGCTTAAAGTGTCTTCATATTATATGCTTACTCACGGTCTATTGGACTGCATCCTGCTGCTAGATTTTTCTTTATTCATTCATGCAATGTGGACACGGCTGGATGCAGAAAATTTAGTTCCTGTCCCTAATTGCCCTTGCTTTTTAAAATCCTTTGGATTCCTTGTTCGGTTGGATGACTCACAATGCTCTCGGGGAGAGAACTCCAGTGTTCTGACTCAGGGACAGTGATGGATCGACGATATATTTCTAAGTCAGGATGGTTAGTGGCTCGGAGCAGAACTTGCAGATTTGCAATGTTCCCTTGTAACTGTTGTACTTGTCCTTCTACGTAGTAGTGGACATGTCAATCAGTTGTGCTTTCAAAGGATTTTTTGACGATTTTGTGCAGTGTAGACTGCTGCTACTGAGAGTTAGAATTGCAATGAATTGATGGTCCTGTATATGGTGGCAAATCAAGCAGGAAACTTTGGTTTGGAATGTATCAAGTTCCTCGAGAGTTCTAAGGCTGCACAAATTTAGCCAAGTGGGCGTATTCCATTGAACCCCTGGCTAGTCCTCTAAAAACAGTGGACTGGACTTGGATAGTCAGGACGTTATTTGCTTGTGGCAGAATTATTCGACTCTGGCCTGTTCTCACAGCTGCATTATTTATGTCAAGATTAACGTGGTGCAGGAAAAGCACAGCAGGTCAGGCGGCATTCAAGGAGCAGGACAATCGAATTATCGGGCAAATACCCTTCATCAGGAATGAAGATTAAGTGCTTTTGCCCGAAAAATCGATTTTCCTGCTCCTTGAATGCTGCCTGACCTGCTGTGCTTTTCCAGCACCACTCTAATCTGGACACTGATCTTCAGCATTTGCAGTCCTCACTTTTGCTTACTTTATTGATGTGGTGAGTCCAGTTGAGTACCTGATCAATGGAAACCCCAAAGGCATTGGCAGTGGAGGATTCCGTGATGATAGGATCTTTGAAGGAGTGGTTGTTACCTTGCCTGTTATTTGGTATAATCATTTCCTGGCATTTTTATGGCACCAATGCTAGTTGCCACATTTTTGCTTAAATCTGGGTATTGTTCAGACGTTGTTACATTTGAAAGTAGACAATTTTAATATTGAGGGTTAACAATGATTTCGAACATGGAGTTATTTGCATATTTGCACAGCATGGAAACAGATCCTTCAGTCTGGCTTGATTACACCGGCCAGATATCCTAAATTAATCTAGATTTGGAGATGCCGGTGTTGGACTGGGCTGTACAAAATTAAAAATCAGACAACACCAGGTTATAGTCCATAAACAAATTGAACTATTACCTGGTGTTGTGTGATTTTTAAGTTAATCTAGTCCCTTTTGCAAGCATTTGGCCACAGCTCTCTAAACCCTTCTTATTCATACACCAATAAATTCATTTTAGATGTAATTTTGTTGAAACTTTATTGCTGGAACAGCACAGCAGGTCAGGCAGCATCCAGGGAACAGGAGATTCGACGTTTCGGGCACAGGCCCTTCTTCAGGAATGGCCTGGCATTCCTCTGGCAGCTCATTACATACATCGACAGTTCCTTTGGTGTAAGACAATTTGTTCCTTAAGTCCTTTTTAAAGTTTTCCTCTCTCATCATTAACAAAGCTCTGAATACTTGGACTTGCCGAATCTGAGGAAAAGACCTTGGCTAATCAACCTATTCCCCTGCTCCATGTGATTTCATAAGCTTCTTTAAGATCACCCCTCAGCCTCTGACTCTTCAAAGAAAATACCCCAGCCTATTCATCCGCTCCCTTTATCTCAAACCCTCCAGTACTTATAACAACCTCCTAAGTCTTTTCTGAACCATTTTAAGTTTCAAAACATCATTGCTTTAGCAAGGAGACCAGGATTGAATACAAGATTCCAAAATGGCCTAAACAGTGTCCTATACAGCTGAAACTTAAACTCCCAACTCCTATACTCTTCGCTCAATTGCGAATGACCCTATTTCTGACGTGATGATCAATGGAGGATCACTGAGGAAGCAGCTGAAATGATTGATGATTGTTCTATAAATAAAAAAAAAATAGTGTAATTCCTCTCACTGAATTATTATTGAAAGGCAAGAGGTTTCATTTAACAGCTTACTATTCGGAAGCATTTGACAGGCTGAAAACGGTGTGACCTACTGCTCCAGTGTTAGCCATTCAAGATGGCTGTCGATACTCGTAATGTGGGTATTGGTGCTGTGCTCTTAAAGGAAGACGACGAGAAGATAGAAAGACCTATCAAGTATTTCTCTAGGAAATTGAACACCGATCAACAGAAAGATTGGACAGTTTAGACGGAGACTTGGTGTTGGTTATACAACATTTCAACGGTTATGTCACCAGTAATATATCTGAAACAATCATATACCGCGATTATAACCCAATAAAGTTTGTGGAGAAATTTAAGTACAAACATCCGGAACGTTTTGGTGGAGCTTAATTTAACAGCCACTCAACTTGAAAATTTTGCATGTGGCAAGACGGGAAAACGTGATTGCTGACGCAGTGCCAAACCTTGGATATGAAATGCAGGCCTTTGGTAGCAGGTGTAAACGGACTGAAATAGAATGTTGTAGTGCATGGTTGCATGTTTATGTTGTGTGTAATGTATATGTGTATTGGAGTGTAGTAACAATTTAAGTTTAAGAGTTCTTAAATCGAGTCATCCTTGTATACTATTGTTTTATATATATATAATGAGGGAGGTGTGAGAATGTTGCTCCTTTAATATGGTTCTGTTGTCCTTGGTTTGCTTCGAAAGTTGTCGTCAAGGCAGACGTTCCACAAATATCGGGAAATATCTACCTGAGAAAACTTCTAAGCCTTTCTTTCATAAACTTACACTATGAAACGGGAGTGGCCAGTTCTCCCAAATAAGTGTTTGGCTTGGTTTGGTTCTAGCAAGTGGTGAATTTGGACATGTTTGCCAAAGAGAATTACTGAGGGGAAAACTTTTGCGATTTAGCAGGCATTTTCTGGAAGATGGTCTCTGAGATCTGTGTGGTTGCTCGTCCTTTAACGAGGTTATGTTGTTCTTTTGTTTTCATGGTGGTTTGTAAAGACAACGGTTCCAATATGTCTGGAAATATCTACTTAAGAAGCATTTTAAGCATTTCTTTTAAAAATCTTGTATATCGAAAGGGAAGTAGTCAGTTCTCTCAGTTCGGGGTTTTGGTTGGATTTGGTTTTCGCAGTCTGTTTAAGGCCGATGGTCAAAGAAAAAGCTGCATGTTGACCTCGTATCTCTGACATCTCTCCTGTAAAATCCTGTGCTTGTTTTTCTTTTGCCCAGGGGCTGTTTATGGGGATGTCGCCAGTGTTTTGAACAGTATCATTAAGTTGTGATAGAGTCGATTGGGTATCAGGTTGGTTAAGTTCATCAAATTCGGTAGTTCTTTTCATGTTTCATTCAATAGTCTGTAAATAAATTCTGTTTTGATTAAAACTGAGTGGTTGGGTCAGCTGCATCACTCGTTTAATTTCCACTCAATACCTGTTCAAAACACATGGTAAAGCTAGCGTCTAGGCGGCCTTCTTGAATTTTTTTGAGTGTGTCTGGCCTGGTCCACAAAAAAATGGACTCTTTGCGGGATTTGTTCTGAAGTTTAGAATTAGGCTTATTGTCCTGAAAGGCTGCTAGTGGTACATGTCATTGTGATATTTTCTAGTGTTGAACTCGTTTAGCTTAAACAGTGCTGATGTAGTAATGCCTCTGTTAGGCACTAAGAGTTTTTTGAGTTTGGAAGAAGTGACTTTGGGGATTAACAAGCAGTGAAACAATGGAAAGCTGCTGCAATTGTCAGTCAGGCTTGTGTTGGTGTAAGAAAAGTTGAGATAGTTGCAGGAATTGTTCAACATTTCAATTTGCTCTTAACGCCATCAGAACCTTTGGAGATGACTAAAACTCAATTGAGAATGAAGCAGCTTGAGTTAGAGGCATAAAGGAGAAAACTAAATTAAACTATTTGAATTACTTTGAAAAGCAGAAGAAGGAGCAAAAGCACGAAAATGCACTAGCAGAACAGTAAAGAATAAAAGAGAGAACGATAGAGAGATGTGACCGAAAAAGGGAGAGGAAAGGGAGTAAGAGAGATACTTTCAAATTCATAATTTGCATTTAGACAGGAAAATTAACCTAAAAGGATGGAGATGAACGCTGAAGGTAAGCTTACTGAGGAAGAGAGTGAGGATGAGCAAACCAATGGTAGCCAAAGGCCTGGTCGGGACCTGTTCTAATATATTAAAGAGTTGCTTGAATTTGATGAAAAGAATGTAGCATCCTTTTTCATCTCATTGAGAAGATGATTAAACAAATGAAGGAGCCAATGACCACTTCGGTTTTGTTGATCCAATCAGAACTAGTAAGTAATTCGCTTCCCAATCAGACGAGGTATCTGGGATGAATGAGCAGGTGAAAATTGCCTTTTCAAGTGCATATGAGTTTGTGAAAGAAGACGACAGACAACGATTCAGGAATCTAAGGAGACCCTAGTTAAATGTTAACTGAGTTTAAAAAAGATAAAACAAAATAATTTTGTTAGGTGGGTAAGGGCATTAAAAAGAGAGCAAAACTATGACATTCTTACACAGACGATTGTTTTGAGGAATTCAGGAATTTACTTCCTGACGTCGTGAAAACTCATGTGGAAGAACAGCGAGTTAAAAGGGCACAATTACCAGCCGATACGGCTGATGATTATAAATTTGATTATAAATCCGAGTTTGGTTTAAAATATTCATTTCAGTTGGTGATGGATAGAAAAAGCGAAATCATTATTTGAAAAAAGGTACGGATAACTTACCCCACGGTAAATAGAATAACCTTGAAGGAGAAAAGCTGCAGTGTTTTCACTGCAATGAAGTAGGCCACGTGAAATTGCCGTATTGGTGGGTTTAAAAAAAGGCTGGGAAGCCAGATATAAGAAAACAGAATAAGTCATTTCATTTTGTTAGCGTGGTAATGAAATGCACAGTGGAGGATAAAAGGTTGCCTGTGAGGGTGTTTAAAGAGGAAGTGCCAAATTTTATTGAAAAAAGATACTTGTCAATGTAAAGTTTCTTCATATAGGCCAGGACCAGCGGGTAAAGTGTTTGCAAGTGTTTGCAAGTTTAAGAGATGCAGGACAATTTCAATCTTTGACGCTGAAAGATAACGAAGAATGTACCTCTCAAGAACTGTTGCCAAAAAAAAAGTGCTGATGATGAGAATTCACGGTGAGACAAGAAATGCTTTATTATGTAAAGTGTGGTTAGATTGTCCTTTAAAGTGTGAAGAAGACATGATAGGAGTACTGGAAAAACTCTCAGCTCCAGCAATACAGTTTGTTTCTGCTAACAACATAGCTAGTTCACAACCGGGAGGGTTGCATACTGTGTTTGAAAAGCAAGTGGAAACTCAGGCAACTGAGGTATTGCAGGCACCATATCCTGGGATTTTCCCTAACTTTGCGGTAATGAGGTCAAAAGGAGATACTCAAAAGTGCGGATAAAAATCTTGAAGTGGAATTACCAGAGACCCTGTTTTATCAGAGTGTTGAGATGACACAGGAGCAAATGATGGACAAAGTAGAAATATTTTCCTCAGAGAAATTAACTGAGTCACATCAGCAAAATGAGAAACATAAACAATTGTAATTAAAAACGTAAATTGAGGTATTATGGGTAGCACATGAATTACCAGTAGGAGGCCAGTTAGGCATATGAAAAACTGAAGCTAAAATGCAAACCTTTTTTCTGGTCTGGACTACACAAAGATACAGTTGGATTTTACCCAATATTCCATCCATGTCAGGCAATTGGAAATTCACAGGCACTGAGAAAACCCATACCTTCAATACCTCCACTTCTCCACTTAAGGAACCTTCTACAAGTCTTTAAATTGATTGTGTAGGACCACTAACTAAAACAAAAATGTGAATCATTATTTATAACAATGACGTATGTGTCGACTCGATTTCCAGAGGACTTTCCAGTATGAACTATCACAGCTAATAGGATTGGAAAAGGGTTGGAGCAACCACTTACATCACGAAGTTGGACTTCATGCGTGGATACTGGCAGGTCTCTTTTTCAAAGACGGTGAAAGAAATTTCTGCATTTGTAAACACAAAGGGGATATTACAGTTTAAAGCGATGTGCTTTGGAATGATGAATGCACCGGCCACAATCCAAAGAATCATACACAGAGTTGTGGCTAGGTTCACAAACCGTGCAGTCTATTTAGGCAATGTAGTGATCTTTAGTAAGTCCTGGAAAGTTCACATGGTACAGTCGACAGAGCTCTTTGAACGACTACAAGAAGCAAAGCTGATCATAAACTTCAATAAAGCTGAATTTGTGAAAGCAGATGTGACGTTCTTGGGAGATAACATTGGTCATGGCAGGCTGAACCCACGCAAGGCAAAGACGAAGTCCCTCGAGGAAATTTCACGACCAAACCTCGAAGAAAGAGATGATTCGACTCTTAGGACTTAAAGGATTCTATTGGATATTTGTTCCAAACTTCAGCAGTGCAGTGGAAACGTTAACTAATTTGCTGAAGAACACAACGTTTTGGTGGACAAAGTATGCCAGGAGGTATTCCACCATTTGAAATCTATATTCGCCACCAAGCCAGTTTTACCAGCACCAAACATTTCAAAACGTTGCAATGTTACCATCGATTCGTGTGACATAGGACTTGGAGCTGCACTCCTACAGAAATAACGAGAATGGGATTGAACTGCCAGTTGGTTACTTTTCGAAGAAGATCAACATTCAACACAGGAAAAACTCCACAATAGAAATGGACTATTGAGTTTGGCACTGGCCTTACAATAATTTCGCGACAATGTCACGAAAGATGTGTCAGAGACGGTTGTGTCACGGATCCCAATCCACTTACATTCGTAGAACACTCTAAAGACAAGAATATTAGAGTATTTTGTTGGAGTCTTATGTCACAGACTTTTAATTTAAAAATCGCACAATTTGTCAGCTGTAAGAATGTAATTGCAGATGCATTATCGCAGATTGAACTGATAAAGTTTAAGTGAATTTTTTAGTTATTTAATGTTCTATATCTATACAGGTATATGGGCAGCAGTTAAGTTGAACTTAAATTAAAGTTATGTGTATGTATTGTTAATGTGTTTAAAGAACAGAAAAAATGAAGCCATCTTTTCATTGCAATGGTTCATTTTTTTTCAAAACGGGGAGGTGTTTTGAAGATGTAAAAGTATACTGTACCTTTAAGAGAGTGAAGAACTTGGCAAGCACATCGAGTGCTGGAGAGTTTACAAAGTAACATTGGGTTCAGAATGCATAGTACTGGCTGAGTTGCTATGAGACACAATAAAAACCTCGAATTTGGCCAATCAGCTTAAATTATACCCCAAAAATACAAATTCCAATCAGGTTTGAATTTAGTATATTAACAATCTTAAACGTCAATGACACAAACCGATGATTTGGGGGTAAATGCCAGCAAACATTGATCAGTTGGGAGGAGACCTGCCAAACCAGCACGTAAAGTCTGATCGAAAAGTAGTTCTTTTAATGGTACTTTTATCGATCATTATCCTGTGAAGCAGAATCCCCAAGAATCAGGAAAGGAGACCGGAATACAGAGAAGGACCTAAAGCTGCCTGGTTTTGTGATATGAAGTTTTGTTTTGTAAATCTTAATGAGGGATTTTTTCGGGCTACTATTGTAGAAAGGAAAAGTAAAAGATTGGTTAGAGTAAGGAGTTATAAATAGTTGTTACTTAATTATTCTCTTCTATACTTTATGAAATAAAGTTGTTAATTTTTTACTTAAAATAGTACTTGGCCTATCCAACTTTCACAGGTTGCTGCAAGGGATAAATATTTTCTGTGTTGCTCGGTTAAAATTGATCAGAAGGGTTTATCCCGTGTCGTAACGTGCCAAGACAACTGACGAAAATAAATCTAAGTCGAGTTTTTTTCAGACTGTGGACGGGATCAGAGATACTGATGGAAATGACGGTAGTGAAGTGTTTATATAGCATGCTCTTTTGTTTTGCGATAGACTGCAATGTTGAGAAGAGATTACAAAACAATTTATATTAACTGCATTCTCTGTGATGTACTGAGATCAACTTTGTAATATGTACTCTTGGTTTTCTGTTTCACTTCTGACATTACGCAGAGTATGAACATTTTTTGTTACAAGTGGAACTCAGTTTTGTTTTGTGTCATCCTTTCAACCTTTTCTGTTTATGTAGCTAAAAATTATCATCCAATACCATTCTCCATCCCCACCACTGTACGTGCCACACTGCTGCCCATCCCACACCACAGATAATCCTACACATTCGCTAGAGAAATGACAAATCAAGCACGTGCTAATATCACACCAGTGTCCATCTATTGTCAATTTCCATTTTTCTGATTGACCATCCCTCATCACTGACCACTCCTCATCACTGACTGCCCTCGTCACTGATCTTCTACCCGTGACCACCACATAAAATGGAGAATCCATCACCATTGACCATGTATCCACTATCAAACCCACATCACTGTCCATCCGGTAACCACAGATCGTTACACTCTCGTCTCTATCCCATGAAACTATCCATATCACCTCTACCCATCACATGCAATTGTTAATACCATTCAAGCTTCCATCTCAAACACTTTCCGTTCTCTCCCCTGACCATCTCATATCTCTGTCCAACTCGCATCACTGATAAAGCTAAAAATGACTAGCCTCACGCGTACCACAACCTAAAACTTCATTCACCAATCCTCAGCAGTAAACACATCTCATCTGTCCAGTTCACATGCTGAACATGCAACTCTCCTGTCTATCCTGCACCATCTTCCAAGACATCCCATGCCATGACCCCAAGCCACTGACCATGCGTCCACTCTCTTACCACAACACTCTCTGTTCCATGTAACTGACAACGGCAGTCCACCAACTATCCCTCTTCAATCACTGTCTATCAACATGATTTGGAGGTGCCGGTGTTGGATTGGTGTGTACAAAGTTAAAATCATACAACACTAGGTTATAGTCCAACAGGTTTAATGGGAAGCACTAGCTTTCAGAGCGCTACTCCTTCATCAGGTGGCTGTGTGATTGTAAGACACAGAATTTACAGCAAAGATTTACAGTGTGATGGAACTGAAATTTTATATTAAAAAGACCTGGATTGTTTGCTAAGTCTCTCATTTGTTGAAATGACTATATTGGTTTCAGTTCTTTCAATTGAGAGACTTAACAAACAATCCAGGTCTTTTTGAAAATGAAACGTCAGTACATCACACTCCAGCTTCCACCCAAAACAGCCATCCCCTATGGACAAGCCCCAAACGTACACCGGATCTGCTCAGATGAGGAGGAACGTGACGGACACCTGCAATTTCTCAGGGATGCTCTCACAAGAACGGGGTATGATGCCCAACTCATTGACCGCCAGTTCCGACATGCCACAGTAAGGAACCACAATGACCTCCTCAGGAGACAGACACGTGCTGCAACCGACAG
Source organism: Chiloscyllium plagiosum (assembly GCF_037043375.1). NCBI lineage: Eukaryota > Metazoa > Chordata > Chondrichthyes > Orectolobiformes > Hemiscylliidae > Chiloscyllium > Chiloscyllium plagiosum. Next base: position 41,652,042 of record NW_028270173.1, read on the forward strand.
GGTACCCTTCGTTGTTCAGTATTTCCCAGGAACTGAAGAATTACGCCTTTTTCTCGTGATGTGCAACATCTTATCAATGCGGATGGTCACCTCACCAAGACATTCCCCAAATCTCCACTACTTGACTTTAAACAACCACCAAACCTGAAACAGATCATTGTTCGTAGCAAGCTGCCCGGCTCTCAGGACAACTCCATGCAACCCTGTCACGGTAGGCACTGCAAGACATGTCAGATTGTGGACTCAGATGCCACCATTACGTTTGGGGACACCTCCCACCTTGTACGTGGCAGGTACTCATGTGACTCAGCCAACGTTGTCTATCTTATATGTTGCAGGCAAGTATGCCCTGAGGCATGGTACATTGGGGTAACCGAGCAAAGGCTATGACAATGAATGAAGAGACACCGAACAACAATCAACAAACAGGAGTATTCCCTCCCAGTTGGGGAACACTTCAGTGGTCCAGGACATTCGACCTCGGACCTTGGGGTGACCATTCTCGAAGGCGGACTTCGGGACAGGCAGCAGCCGAAAAGTGGCCCAGTGGAGGCTGATCGCTAAGTTCGTTACACATAGGGAGGGCCTCCACCGGGACTAGGGCTCATGTCATATTACATGTGACCACCATTGCATTATATACGCACACAGAAACTCGTTCGCACACACACGCACTCATACTCACACACGCACACACACACGCATTCCTATACATGCATGCACACGGACACCCACACACACTCTTACAGACACACAGACACTCTACACTCACTACACACAAACACTTTCTCACACTCACAACCCCCAACCCAGACAGACAGACAGACACAGACAGACACAGACCCACATGCATGCATATATTTTGTGGGGTGAATTTGTACTTGCAGGGTTACATTGTACTTTGCTCAAAAACTGCATGCATTCATGTAGAACTCTGAGCTCAAATACTACTTGAATTCATGTAAAACTCCGTTATCTCAGTTTATAGATTAGAATCAATCTAAACATCATGGCATAGACAGAGAACACAGGGGGCTAACACCTTCAACATATTGTCTAGCTATCACCATTATCAACAGCTAACCTGAGAATGCAACTATTTAAAAAAAGGTTTTGTGATTTACACATGAAAGAAGTGAAACTATCATGGTATTCAAACAGATGAAAGACTTAACAGACAATCAATTTATCAATCCATAATTTCATCACACTGTAAATTTTTGCTATAAATTCTGATTGAGCCCTCCACTATCACCTGATGAAGGAGCGACGCTCTGAAAGCTAGTGTGCTTCCAATTAAACCTGTTCGACTATAGTCTGGTGTTGTGTGATTTTTAACTTCGTGTATCAACACTAATTGTTCATCTTCACTGAGCATCTCACACTTGCGATCGTCCCTCACAACTGACCATCTACGCCACTTTCCAATACACATTCCTGTGAATCCCACATTGCTGATTATGTGACAATTCTGCTCCATTACCTATCTCCCACCACTGACAATCCTGAACTACTCTAAACCCTGAGCCGGTGACCATTCCTCAGCACTGACCATTCCTCAAAACCATCCAATCGTCATTATGCTGCATTCCTCACCACCTCCATCCCATGACATGGCATGTCACTCGTCTGTCCATCGAAAAACCATCCCTCCACTGTGCATCCAACAACACGATCCGCCTTTCTTACAGACCATCCCATACTATTGAATATCACTGACTATTCTCCAGATAGTGGACGAATTGCATTATTGTTGGCTATTAATCCAAAGAGCCAGCTAATGTTCTGTGGACCATATCCTGCCATGAATTTGAAATCAGTAAACATGCCTGGAATTAAGAAACGCCTGATAACCATGAAAAAGTTGTCGTTGCTCAGAAACAAAAATCTGGCTTAGTAATCTCCTTCAGGCCAGAAAACATGTCATCTTCACGTCTTCTGGCCGACATTTGATACAAAATCACATGTTTGATTCTCAACTGATCTCTGAAAGGGCCTAGGAAGACTTTGAGTTCTATCAATCGCTGCAATGTCTCAACAAAGAAATTAAACCAGATGTATCACCAAGCACCAATTGGGCACAGGAAAAGACAATGGCAGAAACAGCCCTGCCGACCCTGCAACGTCCTCCATACGAACATCTAGAGGCTAGTGACAAAATTGGGAGAGCTGCGTCACAGATGAGTCAAGCAACAGCCTGACATTGTCAAACTCACGTAGTCTTTCCTTACAGACAATGTCTCAGAAACTGCCATCACCATCCATGAAAATGTGCTGTCTCACCAGCAGGACAGGCCCAGTTGAGCGACAGGGAGTTGCTCCAGGAGTCCTCGGCATTGACTCAGGACACCATGAAGTTTCATGGCTTCAGATTAAATATGAGCAAGTCAACCTCCTGCTGATTGCCACGCACTGTCCTCCCTCAGTTGGTGAATCGATAATCCTCTATTTTGAACAAAACTCGGACGTAGTACTGAGGGTGGCAAGAGTGCAAGATGTACTCTGGATGGGGGATTTCAAACTCCATCACCAAGAGTGACTCAGCAGCAATACCTCTGCTCGAGCTGGTGTGGTTCTAATGGGCGAAGCAGCTAGACTGTGACTGGGGCCCGTGGTGAGGGAAACAACACGAGGGAACAACACACTTAAACTCATCTTTATCAATCTCCCAGCTGCAGATACATCTTGCCATGACAGTAGCTGTCGGAGCGACCGCCACACAGTCCTTGTGGAGACATATTTCCACCTTAACATTGGGAATAACCTTCGTCGTTTTGTGTGGCACTTTAACTTTGCTCAATGGGGCAGACTTCAAACAGATCTAACAAATCAAGACTCGGCGTTCGAGAAACGCTGTGCGCCATTAACAGCAGCAGAATTGTACTCCAGCACAACCTGTAAGCGTCATGGTCCAGCGTATACCCCACTCAACAATTACGATCAAGTCAGGAGTTTAATCCTGGTTCAATGTAGAGTGTAGGAGGGCATCCCACGAGGAGCACCATGAATACTTAAATATGAGATGTCAACCTGGTGAAGCTACCCAACAGGACTACTTGCATTCCAACAGCATAAGCAGCAAGTGATAGTTAGAGCTGTCTAATACCAAAACCAAAGGATCAGATCAATGCTCTATAGTCCAGCCACATCGGGTCATGAAGAGTGATGGAGAACTCAGTGGAGGCTCCACAAATATCCCCATCCTTAATGATGGAATAGCCAAGCACATCGGTGAATGGGCTCAGCAAAAGATAACAATGAAGCATTCACAGCAATCTTCAGGTAGAAATGGATGGTCCATCGCGGCCTCTTCCAGTGGTCCACATCACACATATAATAGTCTTGAGTCAATTCGATTCACTCAATCTGATGTCAAGGCAGCGTTGGAGTCAATGGCATCTGCAAAGGCTCTGACAGTATTCTGGCGACATTAAAGGGGTCCATAGGTTGGCGCTCCCAAGCCAAGCTGTTCCAGTATCGTTACAAAACTAACACCTACCTGACATTGTGGAACATTGCCCAGGTACATCCTGTACACCAAAAAAATACCGAATTAATTCAATCTGTCCAATTACCACCCCATCAGTCTCCTCTCAATCATCAGTAAAGTGATGGAATCTGTCATCAATATTAATATCAAGCATCAGCTGATCAGCAATAACGTGCTCAGTTACGCAGACTTTGTGTTTTGCCAAGGCCACTCAACAACTGACCACATTACAGCTTTGTTTCAAAGTGGAATACAGAGCTGAATTCCAGAGGAGAGGTGAGTGTTACAGTCCTTGCCATTGAGTCCGCACTCAAACAAGTATGGCAACAAGGATCTCAAGCAAAGCTGGAATCTGTAGGTAACAGAGGGTAAATTCTCTATTGGGTTTAATCACACGTGGTCCACAGTAAGATAGTCGTGGTTGTTGGAGGTCAGTCATCTCAGCTCCAGGAAAGTTTTGCAAGAGTTCCTCACGTAGTGTCCAAAGTTCAACCACATTCAGCTGCTTCATCAATCACTTTCCTTCAGAAGATCAAAAGTGGTTAATTTCACGAATGATTACATAACGTTCAGAACCATTTGTGACTCCGCAGGTCTGAAACAGTCCACGCCCAAATGCAACACGTCTTTGACAATATCTAGTGTTGGGCTAACAGTTACAAGTAAAATTTGTACCACAAAAATACCAGTTAATAAGCATCTTCAAGGTTTTACCATCACTGAACCCTCTATCAACATCCGAGAAGTTATTATTGACAGGAAAGAGTTTGGACATGCCAAAGGACCAGGTCAGAGCCCAAGAACACTGTGGCGATCAGTCCCTACTCACTGGTGCTCTTCAACCATCTACAAGGCACAAGTTAGGAGTGTTAGGGAATACTGCCCATTTGCCTGGATGAGTACAGGCCCAACAACACTCAAGAAACTTGACACCATCCAGGACAAAGCCCGCTGGATTGATGCCCACCACCACCGACATTCAATAGCAACAGTGTATGCTATCCACATGATGCACTGCAGAAATTCACCAAAGATCAGTTAGCAGCAACTTTCAATCGTCTGATCTCTGCTGTCTAGAGGTGAAAGGACAGCAGATACCTTAGAACAGCATCACGTTTAATTTCCCTCCAAATCGCTCACTATCCTGATTTGGAAATATATTGCTATTCTTTCACTGTCAATTCGTCAAAATCCCGGAATTCCCTCATTATGGCATTGTGGGTCAACCTACAGGAAATGGACTGCAGCGGTTCAAGAATGCAGTTTACCACCGACTTCTCAAGGGTAACTAGGGACGGGTAATAAATGGTAGCCTGGACAACAAAGCCATATCCCGCCAATAATTTTTTTAAAAAAGAACAATACTGCGACACGGTGGCTCAGCGAGGGTGCCACGGTGGCGCCGTGGTTAGCACTGCTACTTCACAGTGCTAGAGACACGTGTTTGATTCTACCCTTGGGCGACCATCCGTGTGGAGTTTGCACATTCTCCCTTTGTCATCATGGGATTTCTCCCACTGTCTAACGATGCGCAGGTTCGATACATCAGTTACAGGAAGGTAGAATAGGAGGGGAATAGATACAGATAGTTTACACTTTGGAAGATTGGTGTGAACGTGTTGGTCCAAATGGTGTGTTTCTGCACTTTAGAGCTTCTACGACTACTGGATGCTGCATACAGCTACTTATTGTACACTGTCTTTCCTCACTGCATCCCAATGTGGAGCATGCCACCTTGCTCATTCTGTCTCGCTGGTATACATGTCTTACTGCTTACTGTACCTCCCAAATGACTATTCATACTATTTACTATATCTCACTCTATTGGCCATTCCTCAACGATGATTGTTGACAATTTCATTTTTCTGCACAAATTTCACTGGTGAATATATCTCACTGTTGAAAATTCTATACAACTCACAGTATCATGTAACTGACCATGGCTAACTTGTGGGTGGCATAGTGGTTAGCACAGCGCCAGAGACCCAGAATCAATTCCCACCTCAGGCGACTGACTGTGTGGAGTTTGCACATTCACCCGTGACTGCTTGGGTTTTCTCCGGGTGCTCTGGTTTCCTCCCACAGTCCAATAATGTGCGGGTTAGGTGAATTGGCCATGCTAAAATTACCCGTAGTGTTAAGTGAAGATACAAATGTAGGCGAATGGATCTGGATGGGTTGTACTTCGGAGAGTCGGTGAGGACTTGTTGGGCTGAAGGACCTGTTTCCACACTGCAATGAATCTAATCTAACTGCTAACATAATCCCACTGCCCGACAATCAATCATAGAGCCCCGTTAGTATGAAAGCAGGCGAATTAATCCATCAAGTGTCCACTGACTCTCATATCCAGATCCACACTCTACCTGTTCTCTCACATTTCCCATGGCCAACCCACATGACGTGCACATCTTTGGACTGCAGGAGTAAACTTACTCAAAGTTGGGGAGAATGTGCAAACTCCACATAGATAGCTGCCAAGGAATGGAACCAGAATGGGTCGCTAGCACTGTGAAGTAGCAGTGCTAACCACTGAGCCACTATTTCATCGCAAATCAGTGCTGTCTCTACCGCACTAATGCTGCCAGTGCCACACTGTTTGCTATCCCACAGAGCTAGGAGAACTTGACAGCTGCAGATGCTAACATCAGAGTCGAACGTGCGGTGCAGGAAAAGCACAGAAGGTCGGGCAACATTCGAGGAACACGAGAAATCGACGTTTCGGGCGTAAGCCCTTCATGAGGCCTTATGCATGGCTTACATCCAAAAGGTCGATTGTCTAGCTCATCGAATGCTGCATGACCTGCTGTGATTTTGCTCTCCTACAAGGTTGACCATCCCACTCTGCTGACTATACCTATTTGGAAATCTAAAAGCATGTCACATTTAATCACACAGCAGTTGCACATGAATGTCAGGAGGTTATGCTTAAGATCGTGGGTGTACATGGACGAACTGTGCTTAATACTGGCCACCTTCCTGAAGGAAAAAAACTAAATAAACTCGAGGCAGTTCAGAGAGAATTAATTGGCACATTCGTGGAATGTAGATGTTGTCTTAGGAGGAAATATTGGACAGGCTGAGCTTGTATCTAATTTAAAATAGAAAAGTCAAAGAACAACATGTTCGAAAAGTAGAAAATCCTGAAGGATCTTGCCAAGGTGGATGTGGAAAGGAGGTTGCCTCTTCTGGGAGAATAAAGAAGTTGGGGCCATTGTTTAAAAATCATGGACTCGTGTCGAAAACAGAGATTAAGGTGAAATTTCTTCTCAGTGTGTCCTGGGTGTTTGGAACTCTCTTCCCGCGAATGTAGTGGAAGCATTATCCTTGAATCTTTGTTTCAACACTAGAGTAGATAGCTTCATGTTAACCAAGAACGTGAAAGATTATCATGTTGGAGGTGATATGGAGTCCAGACTGTAAACATGTCAGCCATGAACTTATAAAATGGTGGAGCAGCGTTTGAGGGACTGAGTAGTCGACTACGGGTTCCATGATCATAAACTTACCATAATGCTGATTACACATCATCTCTCACATTTCCACCCAGCTGGTCATACTCAAAGCATCCATATCATCCAATATTCAATATCTCCACGTCACTTCATACTCAGCACCTCTGTATCACGTCATATACCCTACTGATTATACTCAATGCCACCATATCGCCGCATACCACCCTGCTGATAATACTTAACAACTTCATATCACCATTGCTGGCCAATCCTGACCGCTGACCATATATCATTGCTTTACTGTCTTACCATGCTGCTGATAAAACAGGAGTACCGAAAGTGCAGGGGGAATTCTCAAGAAAGAAATCAGGAAGGAAAAAGGGAGCATGAGAAAATGATGGCAGGCAACTTCAGGGAGAATCCAAAGTTGCTTTGTGAATATATCATTGAGGACGAGAGGACTCAGGATAAGCGTAGTTCCAATTATGGATCAAGGGGACAACCTTTGACAAAAGGGTGAAGACAGACGGCATTAGTAGAGTCTTAAATGAGTACTTCACATCTGTCTTTACTCAGAAGGTTAGTGCAAGTACTGAACACGCGAAGATGGGCTGTGCTGTTCTGGTGCAGATTGATATAAGAAGTGAGGAAGTATTGGATGTTTTAGAGGATTTAAAAGTGGATAAACCTCTACATCCGAATTAAGTCCCAGGCTGTTGTGGGACACAATGAAGGAAATAACGGGACCCTTGCCCAAATTTCTATGTTGTTTCTGGCCACAGGTTAGGTGCTCGAGAGCTGGAGAATATATAATGTTGTTCCACTTTACAAGAAGGGATCGACCAGGGAACTATAAATCAATGAATCTAACCTCAGCCGTAGGGAAACTATGGAGGAACATAGTAAAGGAGGGAACTAATCTCCATTTAGAGTGGCAAAGTTTGATCAGGTATAATCAACATGGCTTTGTCAGAGGGACGTCATCCCTCAAAAATCTGACTGAATGTTTTTGAGGAGCTGATCAAGTATTTAGATGAGTGTCGGCCAGCTGATGGAGTTCATAGGGCCTTTAACAAGGTCCCACATGGAAAACTGACAAGAAGGTAAAAGCTCTTAAGATCCAGGGTAACTTGGCAAGATGGTTCCAAAATTAGTTTTATGGCAGTAGGCAGTGGTGGATGAAGTGTAATGTATCACTCCAGCCTGATGCGATGTTGCATACCACATAGATCAGTGCTAGGTCCCTCATTGTTTGTGGTATTTATAAATAATGTAGATTAACATGTGACATGGGAATGTAAGCTTAGGAATGACGCAAAGCAGTGAGCAGGAAAATGTTTGTTTTCCAAAGATTGTTTAGATGGGCAGAGTAATGGCAAGTGGAATTGAGCCCTGGTAAATGTAAGGGTGATTCAGTTTGGAAGAAGGAGCAAGACAGGATACCACTAAATGAATGGCAGGAGATTCGGAAGCTCAGAAGAACTGAGGTAGCTTGAGCGATTTGTGCACAGATCCCTGAAGGTGGCAGGTTAATTACGTAGCTCAGAAGGCATACGGGTTACTTGCCTTTATAAGTTGTGGCATCGATCATCACAGCCAGGGAGGACATGTTGGGGCTTTCTAGAATTTTGGTTAGGCTACAGCTGGAGTACAGTGTGGAGTTCTGATCTCCACATTACAGGAAGATACGATTATACTGGAGGGGTGCAGAGGTGATTCACCAGGATGTTACTCGAGATGGAGCAGTTCAGCGACAAAACAAAAGAGTGGTTGAGCTCCTGTTGGTTAATTTGAAGCATAGAGGCTTCAAGCTGAACCTGATAGATGTGTATATGAGTATGAGGGGCATGGACAGGGTAAATAAACAGCAGCTGTTCCCCTCACTGGAACGGTCAATAACAAGGGGGCATGATTTTAAAATTAAAGGTAGGATGGGATTAGACGGAATTTGAAACAAGCCTTTTCACCCATAGGAGGGCAGTTGAGACAGGAAACCTCACAACCTTTTAAAGGTGTGGGGCAAAGTAGGTGTCGTGCAGATTTTCATTGTGTTTGACAGTTCAGACTGGACAGGCTGAAGGGCCTCTATTCTATTTCATTGAGTCGGTTATTCTGTGAACCCAGTGCTGACTATTAATGTCTCCTTACAATTAAACACTGAGGACTATTGGTTCATTGTTGTCTCTCTACTGACCATATCTTACGACAGATTATATCTCACTGTGTCACACTGCTGCTCTTGCCTCAGTGCTGAACCGTATCATAATTTTGTCCAGGCTACACCATTGACCATCGCTAACCACAGGCCACAGATCATCTGGCATCGCAACAGAAAGGCCATTCAGCCCAATAAATTTGATCTGCCAATCAACGAGATTATGGATGATCTGATAACCTTCAACCCCACTTTACAGCTTTTTCCTAAAATCCTTCATTCCCTGACTGATTAAAATAGATATCTCAGCCTTGAATACAGTTAATGGTACAGCCTCAAGGAACCTCTGCGGCAAAGAATTCTGCAGGCTCGGTATTCTGTGAGAGAAGAAATTTCTCCCCTTCTCTTTGAAATGTGCAGCCCTTATTCTGGCGTTATACCCTCTGGACCTCTACTCTGTCACGGGGGATACTGTATATTCCAATAAATACAACCTAATCTACACAAGTTCTGGTCATAAGGCAGTCTCTTCATACCTGACATCAGCATACAGAGCCTCCAATGCAAGTTTACACTTCTTCAGATAACGGGCCCAAAATATGTTCAGTTTTTCACCTCTGGTCTGATGAATCTGCTGCATAATATTAAAAAACCTCCAATCTTTTATACTTCATTTTATTTGATATTATGTTCACCATTCTACATACTTCCTCATTACCCACTGAACTTGGATGGTTTTTATGATTTACGCACTCGGACTCCAAGATCCTTCTGTTTTGAAGATTTCTGCAGTCTTTCTCTATTTAAATACTTTTCATCTCCTCTGTTCTTCCTGCCTATGTGCATTACGTCACATTACTAGCTGTTAAAAGTCACATTATTCGCTATGATAGAATGGCATAGTAGACATGATCTGCAGAATGGCCTAATTCAGTTCCCAAAACTTGTGTTCCTTCCGTTTATTCCACTAATGTATTCCATTTGCCAAGCTTTTGCCCTCTTGCTTACCCTGTCTATATCCCTATGCGGACACTTTGTTACTTCTGCAAACGTGTCTGATCCCCAAATCCAAGTCATTAATGTATATTGTAAATAGTTGTACCCATTAATAATCCCTGTGTATTTCCTTGTCACATGCTCAAAATATCCCATGAAGGATTCGTCATCTTACCATGTAGTTATTGTTCGGGGACACAAAGATTATACCATCAATGTCTTCTTATTTTTTCTTAAATGCATTGAAGAGGCTGATGGGTCTTTCATCCTTTTTTTTCCGGAGCACTTTTTCTGCAGCGATAGTAATTTATTTATTTCTCTCTCCTCCTTTAGCTCCTCATTGGCCAATCTATCCAAGTCCACATGGAGATTACAGTCACCCAGGATTTTTGTACTTCCTTGTCACATGCTCAAAATATCCCATGAAGGGTTTTCAGTCATCCAACCCAAGATCATTTCACCCCATGAGACATATTCCAACATTAACAACTGTATACCGCATTACCCTTTCTTCATTCCTATATTTCTCATTGTTGACAAAATATATGGCTTAATATCCCACAACATGAATCAAGCCACGTTCCTGACCATCAGACTGCTATCCATCCCGCACAACCAGTCACTCCACACTGCTATCGACACCACACAGATGCCAATACCACACTGCTGACCATACCTCGTCGCTGTCAATCCCACACTGATGACCATCCTACACTGCTGACCATACCTCAGTGCTTACCATCCCACACAGCTGACAATTCCTCACTGCTGACCATACTTCACTGGTAACAATCTCTCACTGCAGACCACCTCTCACTGCTGACCATCCCTCACTGATGACCTGAAATCAATGCTGACCATCCCTTAGCTCTGACCATCCACACTGCTGACTATACTTTACAGCCGACCATCCCACAGTGCTGACCATCCCATGCTTTTGACTGTCCCTCACTGCTGACAATCCCTCACTGCTAACCGCCCCACACTGCTAACCTTCCCTCACTGCTGCCTGCCCCTCACTGCTGACCATTCCTCCCTACTGCCTGTTTCCACACTGCTTAACGTCCTCAGCGCTGACAATCACACACTGATGACCGTCCCTCACTACTGACCATTCCTCACCGCTGAACGTCCCTCAGTACTGACCGTCCCTCACTGCCAACAGTCCCACACTGCCAACCATCTCTCACTGCTGACCATCTCCCACTGCTGACCATCCCTTGTCACTGGCCATGCCACACTACTGCCTGTTTTCACATTGATGTCTATTTCATATTCCTCAGCAGACCTCAGCATGTCTGACAGATGACCATAATACCCTTTTGAGCATACATCACTATAGATCATATCAGTACTGAATATATCTAACTATATCTGGCCATCTATCACTGGTGGCCATTACACGTGGCTGTTCAGCGTATGCTTGTTTCAGCTTCTCTTCTGAGTTTGGCACATCACTAACAATGCCACACTACTGACCATTTCATTTGTCGCCTACAGTAGAGTTGCAAAATGCACTATTAACCTCATTGTGCCCAAGGTCACCACAAATATGTAACGTAATTAAACAGCCAAAATGCCCAGTTTACCTGATCATCTAATTTCGGTTTAAAGAAACACACGCTGAGTTTATTTCATTAACAAAAAAAGGCATAACCAAGCTGATTTTCTCAACTAGTGGCAGAAAGTTAATGTGAAAGTTGGAATTCAGAATGGCCTTGTGGCATTATGTCTGAAATGTTAATTCAGAAACCCACGGATTATTCTGGGGGCAATAGTCCTGATTTTGCAATGGTTGATGGTACAATTTGAATGGGGAAAGAAAAGCTCGACTTTTGATTGAATATTGACTATGATTCTAATCTTGACTATCTGGGGAATGTGGTTGTCTTTTAGCCAGCTTTTAGGTCAGTCGATATGGGCAGGAAATACTGACCTAGACATCAAAGAAAATATTTTAAGTTCCCCACATGAACAACGAGAAACTGAAAAGAGAAATACTTTGCGTGTATAAAAACTATACTCGGGGCAATATATATCTGTATTGGTATGACACGAAGTAAACCATTCTGCTCAATTTAATCCAGCAGTAATTATGAAAATTCAAGAGACCAAGAACTATTTAAAGGACAAATTAATAAATTTATTTCTTCCAGTTTAACAGAAATTAATTAACTAACAATTAATTAGAACTCCTTTCTCTAACCTACGTTTTACTTTCCCTTCTATAATGCTTGCCTGATAAAATCCCCGAATATGATTTACCAAAATATAAATTTTCAAAACCAGTCATATGTCAAATCTTCTCGTTATATCTTCCTCTGCCTCCTTTTCTTCTTCTTAGATATTTTTGTTTCACAGGTCATTGATCGATAAAGGTACCTTGAAGAGACCTATTTTCCAGACAGTGTTCAGAAGTAGTTAGCTTGCCGTGCTCCTCCCAACTGTTCGATTTTCACAGGTATTATATCCCCAAAGCATCGAATTGTGTAATTGTCGTTTACTATTGTCAATATGCTAAATTGAAAATTGATCTAAGTTTAGTATTTTTTGGGATATAAGTTAAACTGATTGGTCTATTTCGAATTTGTTTTGTCGTCCAGGCAACCAGCTAGTCAAGTTCTTCGATCAAGTGTTACATTATATCCTTTTCAGAACTCTTGGAGCTGTGTCAGGTAGTTCTGCTAGCTTTTAACTCATTTAAAGGTACAGTACACACACATCTTCACAATAGTATCATCAGTCCAAATCACGAAAATTAAATGAGACATATTCACCATCTTTTGTGTCATTTGACAGTCCATCTTTAGTTGACTGGTTGATTGGTTGGAGCGAGGGTCTTTCTTTATCATTTGGGTTTTATAAATTGTATCTTTTAGAGGCTCTGAAACAAGTGTTCCTGCTAAAACAGAATTTGAGAAGGTGACTTTTCTGAGAAATGAGACAAGCAGATCTCTTCTGGAGGTTTTCTTGCCTTTGAGTTTGCGTTTTCCGAATAGTATCTACGTTAAACTGCAGACTGGCCAATCACAGGCTTTTTACGACACTGATTCCTGAACAAAGGTATCAATTCATCTGTACTCAATAGCCGCAGAAAGTAATGTATTTAGACTCACACTTCTTTTCCAAGGTGCAGTTATTTCCTTGACCATTCCCTCCTTTGAAACGTGGTGCCATTTTTTTTTAATACCTGGGTCCATTTTAAAAAAAAAAGAAACGTAGAAGATTACAGTTCAGTACAGGCCCTTTGTTCCTCGATGTTATGCTAACCTGTGAAACCAATCTGAAGCCCATCTAATCTACGCTATTTCATTTATGTCGACATATTTATCCAATTACCATTTAAATGCCATTAAAGTTGACAAAACTATTACTGTTCCACGCAGGGCATTCGACGCCATTATCGCTCTCTGAGGAAACAAACTATACTCGACATCTGTCCTACTTCTACACCCCCAATTTAAATTTCTGTCTCTTCATGCAAGCCATCACTATCCGAGGAAAAATGCTCTCATTGTCCACCTTATCTAACCCTCTGATTATCTTATATGTTTCTAATAAATCACCTCTCGACCTTCTTTTCTCTCTTTACACAGCCTCAAGTCCCTCAGCCATTCCTCATAAGAGCTTTCCTCCATAAACGGAAAAATCCTAGTAAATTTGCTCTGAATCATTTCCAAATCTTCCGCATCCTTCCCAGAATGCGGTGACCACAAATGCACTACAAGTGCAGCCACACCAGAATTTTGTACATCAGCAGCATGACCTTATGGCTCCAAAACTCAATGCCTTTACCAATAAAAGCTAACACGCCGTGTGCCTTTTAACACCTCTTTCAACCTGGGTGGTAACTTTCAGGGATCGTACATGGACACCGAGATCTCTCTTCTAATTTACACAACCAAGAATCATACCATTAACCCAGTACTCTGTATTCATGGGGCTCTTTCCAAAGTGAATCACATCACCCTTTTTTCGCATTAACCTCAATTTGCAACCTCTCAGCACAGCACACCTCTAACACGGATGGTTGTCCTACTTTAATCTCACGCTGCGATGGCCCAGGAATGCCAAGAGACTGGTGCATAAGATGAGTTGAGTATGTTGCTGAGGCAATCGTGATATTCACAGAGGGATGGAATAGATGGTAGAGGCATCAGAAGCACCCTGGAAGATGCAGCAGCCGGTGCGACACTTTCATTTCCCTCTCTCTGCTTTCCTGAGAGGAAAGGTTAATTGAATATAAGCTGGATTTCTCCTTCTCACCCTATCCAGCCTGTCGGTTTTGTTGCATATTAAAAAAATTGATGAATTTTAGCTCTCATTATTTTTAATTTCTTCATCAGCTTCACTAGCTGGACCACAATTCATTGCTCATCTGTAGTTTACTTCCAGAAGGCAGTAATGATCTATATTCTTGAAACTGTGTCCTGAATATTCAGTCAGTACATTTTGAAAGCCAATTGTGGTGTTGATGGAATTCTAGGTTTTTGAACCAACATCATTGGAAGAAAACTGATATCGTTCCCATCAGAATGTTTTGCAGTTTTGAGGTAAAATGAAAAACATTGCTGCCCTCATGCATTTGGTTCAGTTTTCAGTCGAACTGACAATGCTTGATTGCTTTTGAACATATCGTCGACAGACTTCTGGAGCTTTCAACAGCACATAATATGAATCGTATAGGCTCGACCTGTATTCATGGGTAGTGGAAGAAGCGAGTGTTTATGCATGTAATACGCTTGAAGTGTGCTGCTTTGTCCCGAATATGATCCACTGCTGTTGTAGATGATCTCATCCACCCAATTGAATATTCTACGACCTTTCTCACACTGGTATTGTAGATGATAGGCAGGTCTTTGTGTTTCGTGGAGCAATTGACCAGTGCACAATTAGTAGTCTCTATCATGCTCCTACTTATATAAACAGTTCTGTTGTCATTTCTGTGGTGCAAATGGAACATGCCAGTTCTAATCTCAAACGGAGGTATTATACAGATCTTGCCATGACCTAAAATGCATGCTTCAATATCTGAGGTGTGAAGATTAGTGACGATGCTGCTCCTTTAACCAAATTCTGTCGTCAGCGATTTTTGAAAAGATTTGTAGCTCAGGTCAATGATAAATATGCAAGTTAGTTCTCTGAGGTGGAAGGTTTGTTTCGAGGTGGTTCGTCACCAAGACTAGGTAACATATTGAGTGAGAGTTGGGGAAGTGCTGGTGGTAAGTCGCTCCTCTCTATTTCTACAACTTGGTTTCTTAAGGTGAGCGATGACACTTCTACATCTTTTTTTCGAGTGAACTTAGATGTGATCTCGTCGATGTGTTCATTAATTGAGTTTTAGCTAGAATGCCCTGCCTCGAAGAATACTCGTGCGTGTCTTTGTTTCACCTGTACTAAGATGTGTGTGTTGTCCCAGTTAAAGTTGTGTTCTTCTCTGTGTGTCTCTTTGTCTCCTAGTGATAGTGGGTCATGTGCTTCGTTGGCGAGTTCGTGTTCATGTATCGTGGGGGCAGGATTTCTGCTTGGTTTTCTGATGTAGTGTTTTTTCTTACAGCTTTAACATTGCATTTTAAATGGCATCAGTTTTGCTGGTAGTATCTCATGGCTCATTTAGTTTTATTAATGGCTGTTTAAAGTGTTTTGGTAGGTTTGTGGGCTACCATGATGCCAACGTGTACGAGTAGTCTGGAAATCATTTCTTATATGTTATCCTGTTGTTTTCAGTTGGAACCTAAAAGCAGACGTTCTGAATGGTCTGGAAGCTTTTATTTGAAAAGGCTTTTAGGTTTTTTTTAAAGTAAAACACTTGTATTATGAAATGGAAGTTGCCACTTCTCCCGGTTCAGGGATGAGGATGGTTTTAGCAAGCTATTTTGATCGCAGTTTGGAGACAAGTTTTAGCTGGGAACACAGAGAAGCTACTGGGGACCAAAAGAAGCAATGCAATGCCGATCGTCTCTCTCTCTCCCTCTCTCTCTTTCTCTTTGACATATCCCCTGTAAGAACGTATGTTTGATTTTACCTTTCTCTGTCAAGGGGGTTGATGCAAGTATTTGGAACAGCATCATTAAGTTGTGATAGGGTCAATTGGTGTTTCAGGTAAGTAAAATGTATTATAAATTTTGCTCACTTTTGTTCGAGTTTCATTCAGTCGTCTTGAAATAAAAAGAGTCGGGTCACCTGCATCGCTCCTGGAATATCCTGTTTAGAACTGCTTAAAGCAACGAGTAAAGTTAAGGTCTGAGCCACCTTATTGAAACGTTTTCTTTACACGAACTAGCTTGGTCCATGAGAGTATGGGAGGTGTTTGTGGGATTTGTTATTTAGTTCCAAATTGGGATTAGGGTTCCTGGACTCGAAGGCAGCGAGTGGAATGTGTGAGTGTCTTTTGTTCTGGGTGTTGAATTCTAATGATTTTAACAGTGCTTGTTGTAGTAACGGCTCTTTCAGTGAACAAGAGTTTTCTGTGCGTGGAAGGAGTGACTTGGGGTGCTTTACAAAAGGTGAACAAGGAAAAGCTGCTGGAATTGGCAGTAAAGCTGGAATTGCAGCTGGCTCCTTCCAAGTTTAATGGATAGTTAATATGGCAATTGTTCAGACTTTAAAGTTGGTGGAAATGCTATCAAAATCTTTGGATCTGGTTAAAATTCAATTGAAAATGAAACCGCTTCAGTTAGCAGCAAAAGAAAAAGGATGAGATAAAGACATGAAATTGCTAGAATTATGATTAAAAGCAGAGGAAAGATAAAAAAGAACATAAAGCCCTAGCAGAACAAAAAGAAAAGAGGAAAATCACTTCAAGGAACAAAAAGCAAAAGAAGGAGAGGGAATTTGAACTTCAGAAACTGGCACTTCGAAAGGATGTAGGCTGAAATCGATCGATATGAAGGCTGAAGTTAAGAGGAAGAGAATGAGGATGAGCAAACCTATGGGAACCAATGGTGGGATCATTTAGAATATATCCAAGCACTGCCTAAATTTGATGAGAAGGATGCGAAGCATTTTCATCTCATTTGAACAGGTGGCTAAACGAATGCAGTCAGCAGTGATAAAATGGGTTTTGTTGATCCAAATAAAATGTGTAGGTAGAGCGAGTGAGGTATTCACATCTCTATCAGAAGTGGTATCTGGTACGTATGACGAATTGAAGAAAGCCACCTTAAGTGCATATGAGCTTGTGCCAGAATCCGACAGGCAGTATTTCAGGAATCTAAGCAGGGATTTTGAAAGGATGGTTTTGAAAGAATCAAACAAAGCAGTTTTGATAGGTGGGTAAAGGCATTAACATTAGAGTAAACAGATGAGAGACGATTACTTTGGAGGAGCACAAAAAAATCACTTTTTGAGTTCGTGATTACCCATGTGAAAGAGTAGAAAGTTAAAACGACCAGATTAGCAGCCGAAATTGCTGAACGTTATAAGGCGGTTTTTAAATCAAAGTTTGGATTCCAAAATTAATTTCAATCCGTGAGAGACAGAAATTGGGGAAAAGAGAATTCCTCACGTGGTTACCCAAATGTAGATCTTGGTGATGATCAAAAGGTTAACTTATTGTGGAATGAAAAAGAAACATTTGAAGAGGAAAGAACATTTATAAAGCTCTCGTGTTTACACTGCAATTAATTAGGTCACGTGCAATCACAGTGCAAGTGGTTGAGAAAAAGTACTGGGAAGCCGGATGCATAAAAACAATATAAGCCAGTGAATTATGTTGGAATAGTATTGGAAAACAGTGCGGGGACTAAAAAGCTGCTCCAGAACGTACAACTTTGTCGGAGTTTGGTTAAGGAGGAAGTTTTCAGACCTTCTTAGACCATATACTTGTGAAGATAAAGTATACTTGCATCGGCCAGGAGCAGCACGTTAAGATGTTACAATATTAGGAGACACAGCATCCTCTCAATTTTTAATGTTGAAAGATGTGAAATGTGGGTCTCTGAAGGACTCTTACCAGAAAAAAGTGCCAGTAACAGTGCGACAAGAAGTGCCCAATTAATGTAGACTGAGTTTAGAATGTCCAGTGAAAAGTGCAGAAGTCGTGGTCAGACTAATGTACAAACCTTCGACTCCACCAACACAATTTGTTCTTACTGACGATATAGTTGGGTCACAGGCAGGAAAGATAATTACTGTTGTTGAAAATTGCGTGGAAACTCGATGAACTAAACTCTTACAGGACACATATCCTGGCATTGTTCCTTACTGTGTGGTAAAGAGGTCACTAATTTACCAGCTGAAACATGAGAGATCAAAGAGTATAGTAAAGAAAGTTGAAAGAGAGAACCTGTTTGATTAAATGGTTCAGATGAAACAGGAACAAATGGCTGACAATTCAGACATAGTTAGGTTCGAGAAATTGCAGCAATTAAATTGCAGCAGAAAGTTGAGAAAGTACGGCAACTGTATCAAGAAACACACATGGAAGAAGAATCTTGGTGTGTGCGAGTGTACTACTTTCTTAAGAAAAAATGTTGTTTTAATGAGGAAATGGAGACCGTTACATATTCAGGCAGATGGAAATGAGCAGAGGTTCATCAAGTCATATTGTCAGCGTGTTACAGAAAGGGCATATTATGAGTGATACATTAACAAACAGTAGGAGAACACTTAGGGTTAAAAATACTCAAGAAAAAATACAAAAAACATTGTTACTACCTTGACTGCACAATGGTGTAGTTGAATGTTGCCAGACATGTCATACATGTCTGATAATAGGAAAAACACCGGCAATAATAAAACCCGCACATTTAGTATGCATTCCATCATTCGGGGAACCTTTTTAAAGAGTCTTCATAGATTGCATAGGACCCCTTTGTAAAACAAAGAAGAAAAATGTGAAATCTGCATTTCTTAACAATAATGTATGTGTTCAGTAGATTTCCAGACGTGTTTGCATTATGCGACATCACAACTTAATGGATTATGGAGGTATTATTCAAATTTGTAACTACATGTGGATTACACAGAGATATAATCAGATCAAGTGTCAAATTTCGTATCAAAATTATTCAAGCAAATTATAGTTAATTTTGGAATAAAATAGTTCAGATCTACTGCTTAGCATTCACAATCGCAGGGCGCAGTAGAAAGGTGGGCTCAAACATTTAGAACCGTGTTGAGGTCTTATCCTCAAGATTACACAGATAATTCGGAAAAAAAAAGTAATTCAGTTTGTACAATTTTGCCATTAGAGATTCACCGATCATTTGAAGTACGTTTTGGGCATGAAGTGACAGGACCGCTAATACCGATTATGGAGGAATTGGTAAGTCAAAATTAAGAGACTGCATATTTTGACTGTGTGTCAAGTTTTATGAATTAGCTAAACAGAGCAGGGAAGGTGGCAAGACAGCTTTTAGAAATGTCACAGCATTCAATGAAACTGAAGCAGAGAAGAAATCAAAAACTAGAATTTTTGCTATCGGAGATGAAGAGTTAGTGTTATTTCCAGTCATAGGAGAATCTTTAAAAGCAAAATTTAGTGGACCTTACAAGGACGAAATGGAATTGAATGAGGTGAACTATTTGATAAGTACTCTAGAGAGAACGAAATCTCACAGCGTGTGTCATCCGAATATGCTCAGAAGTTACTTCATCAGGGAAGAAACTCTAAAGGAAACTGAGTACAATACAAAATGAAAATCAGGTTCAGAGTATTCAGTTGGACATACCTCAAATTAAAATGGAAACGATTAAGTCCGCAAAAATATAGACAAGTATTGAATTGTCTTCCAGAGGAAAATTGACATGACTAGAAAGAGTTATTGCTATCGCTTGGGTAGATGTGTGGACATATGATGGGAAGTACTAACATAATTATGCATGATGTAGATACAGGAAATGCTGTTCCGATTAATCAGCATCCTCATTGATGTAACCCACTTAAGTTTGCACAGTTGCGGAAGGAGAATAAACACATATTCCAAGGCAACATATTCCAAGTGAATTACAATGACTGGAGGTCATCCCTGATAATGGTGCCAAAATCACAATGTACCTTCCGAGTATTTGTGGACTATCGCAGTCAAGGCAGTAAAAAGATTGGTGTTTAACTGAGTCTACGTTTGGAAATCTGTCGTGAACAGGAGCGACAAGCAACTTGTATTTCTACATTGGATACTAGCAGGTACCGTTGTCTAAAAGAGCAAAATCAATTTTGTCTTTCATAACGCCGAATGTACGATATCAGTTTAATGTCATGCCATTCGGCATGAAAAATACGCCAATCACTCTTCAGAGACAACTTAATAAGTTCATTTCCAGATTACCAAAATGTCTGGTATATATTGATGACCTTGATGATTTTTAGTTATGCACAGAAGGAATATTTTCATCATTTATAGAAATTGTTTGATCTACTACTGGAGGCTGGCTTCGTGGTAACAGAAGTGAAATTGCCAAATCCAAAGTAACCATCCTGGGCCATGTTACTGGGAAGGGACAGAGGGCCCCACGGAATGTCAAAACAGAGGTAATTGGGCAGTTGTCCTTACCATCTATGGAAGGAGCAGTACGATGATTCCTGGGATTGAATGGATTTTGTCGAAAATTCGTAATAAATTTTCTCAGTGTGGCTTCTCCACTTACGAAATCAGTGAAGAAAGCCAAGACGTTTCAGTGGACTGTGCACTGTGAGAAGTTATTTGACAGCCTGAGGTCTGTGTTAACCTTTGCCCCAGTTTCAGTTACACATAATTGCGCAAAACCATTAAAAGTGGCTATCGAATCAAGTGGTGTGAATATCCGTGCTGTGTTCTTATAGAAAATAAAAATACCTATTGAATATTTCTCCAGGAAATTGAACAGTCAGCAGTCAGAACATTCCAATGATTATGTTCCCAATAATTTATTTGGGATAATCATATGCACTGATCATAATCCATTGAAGTGGAGAAATTGAAGGATAACAATGTTAGACTGATTAAATGGAGCTTATTCAGTCATTCAGATTGAAAATTGTGCATGTGGCAGCATGAGAAAAAGTGAATGCTAACACATTTTCTCGACGTAGGTGAGAAATGGAGGCATTCGTTGGCAGGAGTAAATGGACTTAATCAGAAAATGGTAGTGCATTTTGAGGTGTTGATGTCAGTCCAATGTACATGTGTTTTATATTGTACCGACAGTATAACATTTAGGCGCTTCAAAATTAAGCCAAATTTGGATATTGGTATTTTTCTTTGAGGGTTGGAGGTTGGTGTGCGGTGGGGGTGGGTGTGACAATGTGGCTCCTTTAACAACGTTATGCTGTCCTTGTTCTTTCTTTCAACGGGTCATAAAAACAGAGATTCGGATATGTCTAGAAATATATTTTTAAAAAGCTTTTAAGTCGTTTTCTTAAAACGAAAATAAAGTGGTCACTTCGCCCAGTTCAGGTATTCGTTTAGATTCAAAAAACTGTTTTATTTGGAGCTGCTGCTCAAGTCTTAGCTGGATACCCAGACTCCCTGTTGGGAACCCAAACACAAAAACAGTGCTATGCTGATCCTCTTTTTATCTGTCTCTCTCTCTCTGACATCTCTCCTGTAAGACCTGCTTGATTTTACATTTTATTTTGCCAAGGGGATGTTTATGGGGATGTTGCATGTATTTGGAACAGCATCATTAAGTTGCTATACAGTCTATTGGGTTTTCTGATATGTTACGTTACACTAAATTCGATTTTCTTTTGTTTGTGTTTCATTCAGTGGTCTGGAAATAAATTCTCTTTTATTTTACATTGAGTGGTTTGACCAGCTTCATCATTCCTGCAATGCACTCACACCTGCTTTTAAACAAAACGAGAAAAGTTATGGTTTAGGCTACTTCCCGAGAAGTATGGAGTGGATATGACCTGGTCCATAACAATTTGCATTGGAAATTGTGCAGTCACCAGCTAGCATATAATTTCTGCTATGTCTTTTAGAGAGAAAGTAACAGAATAATTAGCTAAACGTGGATGTGCCAAGGGCATTCACCTGAGGTGCCCCTGTTGATGTATTCTGGAGTTCATGTTTTTGACCAGCAAAAAAGTATAACCACCTACCTGTAAACGAGAGAAGAGTTCCCACCACCATGCCATATTTGCTGGCCAAGATATTCGCTGACTCTATTTATGTTTTGATTCCTTGATTACATTCTCAATGAATTTTGGCATTGATGTCAAGGACATCGAATTCTATCTCGCCCCACGAAGACAACTCTTCTGCCCATGTATGAACCAGGTGATAACGATAATTGTATCGCAGTGGCCTTTGACTCTGAGTTTCTGGGTTATGCTGCCCATGACAGTTGCTTAATACTTATTCAAGGAAGTCTTGTTAACGGGTCGAACAAAAGCATATCTGTGCCTCTTACAATCATTTGTAGATTCAACGACTGATTCTCTACACCTCATGCCGTGATGACGTAGACTTACACTCGTGTTCACTCCGACGAGTCGGTTGGCATTAATTGCTGAAATGTTTGCTTCAATGCTGGTTTACAATCACGATCGTGACATTGCATAGTTTGAACATGTTACGTTCTGAAAATATTTCAGAATGATCTGTTTTATGTGATGACGATTGCATAAATTAAGTATATTTTCTCGTCAATACAACATAACATTCAAAGTTTGTGAGAAGATTTGTAGCTCAGGTGCTCGTTGCTGTGGTTCTGTTCGCCGAGCTGGAAGTTTGTGTTGCAAACGTTTCGTCCCCTGTCTAGATGACATCCTCAGTGCTTGGGAGCCTCCTGTGAAGCGATTCTGTGGTGTTTCTTGCGGCATTTATAGTGGCCTGTCCCTGCCGCTTCCGGTTGTCAGTTTCAGCTGTCCGCTGTAGTGGCCCGTATATTGGGTCCAGGTCTACGTGTTTGTTGATGGAGATTATGGATGAGTGCCAAACTTCTAGGAATTCCCTGGCTGTTCTTTGTTTCGCTTGCCCGATAATGGTGGTGTTGTCCCAGTCAAATTCATGTTGCTTGTCGTCTGCATGTGTGGCTACTAGGGATAGCTGGTCGTGTCGTTTCGTGGCTAGTTGATGTTCGTGGATGCGGATCGTTAGCTGTCTTCCTGTTTGTCCTATATAGTGTTTTGTGCAGTCCTTGCATGGGATTTTGTACACTACGTTAGTTTTGCTCATGCTGGGTATCGGGTCCTTAGTTTTGTTGAGTTGTTGTCTGAGAGTGACTGTTGGTTTGTGTGCTGTTATAAGTCCTAGTGGTCGCAGATGTCTGGCTGTCATTTCAGAGATGTTCTTGACGTATGGTAGTGTGGATAGTCCTTTGGGTTGCGGCATGTCCTCGTTCTGTTGTCTCTCCCTTAGGCATCTGTTGATGAAATTGCGAGGATATCCGTTTTTTGCGAATACCTTGTATAGGTGTTCCTCTTCCTCCTTTTGCAGTTCTGGTGTGCTGCAGTGTGTTGTGGCCCTTTTGAACAGTGTCTTGATGCAACTTCGTCTGCGTGTATTGGGGTGGTTGCTTTCATAGTTCAGGACTTGGTCTCTGTGTGTGGCTTTCCTGTGTACCTTAGTGGTGAATTCTCCGTTTGGTGTTCTCTGTACCCTCACGTCTAGGAATGGGAGTTGGTTGTCCTTTTCTTCCTCTCTCGTGAATCGGATTCCTGTGAGTGTGGAGTTGATGATCCGGTGTGTATTCTCTATTTCCGCGTTTTTAATGATTACAAAGGTGTCATCAACGTATCTGACCCAGAGTTTGGGTTGAATTTGTGGTAAGACTGTTTGTTCTAACCTTTGCATTACTGCTCTGCTATGAGTCCCGAGATCGGTGACCCCATGGGTGTTCCGTTGATTTGTTCGTATATTTGGTTGTTGAATGTGAAGTGTGTTGTGAGGCACAAGTCCAGTAGTTTAAGTATGCCGTCTTTGTTGATGGGTTCAACGTCCTGTTGTCTGTTATGTCTGTTCAGCAGGTTGGCTATTGTTTCTCTGGCTAGGGCTTTGTCAATAGACGTGAACAGTGCCGTTACGTCGAATGAGACCATGGTTTCTACCTTGTCTATGTGTATATTTCTGATGATGTCCAAGAATTCCTGTGTTGATTGTATAGAGTGTCTGGATCCGCTGATCAAGTGTTTCAGTTTCTGCTGTAGTTCTTTCGCCAGTTTGTGTGATGGTGTCCCTGGTAGTGATACTATGGGTCTGAGTGGGATGTCTGGTTTGTGCACTTTAGGTTGTCCATAGAATCTGGACTAAAGTGCCATAGTACCTAAAGTGCACAAACCAGACATCCCACTCAGACCCATAGTATCACTACCAGGGACACCATGACACAAACTGGCGAAATAACTACAGCAGAAACGATCGACAACAGGCTATAATGAATTGGTCTCCGTCACTGTCATCACCACTGCATCTATTTTTCAACTCTACATCTTCATTTTAAGTTGATTTTGAGTCTTCAGTTCCAACCACTGATGTCCCATTCTTTTTTGTCTTTCTCCCTTTTCTGTTTGCATTTATCGACTTCTTCTCTGTCTCTCGATTTTGCCTTTTCAATTCTACATTTCTTTAAATTGCAATTCCTAGTCTTTCATTCGCTTTCCATACTCAAGCTGAATAATTTGTAATTGAATTTTAAGCTCTTGGCACAATTACGATCACATTCCTGGCAAATGTAAATGCTGTGCAGTTAACACAATTATCTCTTTGTTGCTTCTCGCAGACACATGACACTTACTTCACCTTGTTTGCCAATTTCAAAAGCTTTCCTTTGCTCACTTTCTGCGCAACACCAAATAAGACTTCTTCCACAACCAGAAACCTCCTTATGATTGAAATCGCCGTTATTGCACAAGACACGCCCTTTTAATAGCAACCCAATGCAACGCCCAAAATAAAAGAAACAAAAATCACGAAACTCACCACTCACAGCATTTGAGTCCAACAATCATAAACCCAATTAAGAGATTTTAATACCGACAATTGTTTCTAATTTGTTATGGAATGGACCAAACCGTCTCTGGATATGTTGCCCAGAAAGCCTCATCCTTGCTTTTCTTTTCTTATTTTAAAGTCAAATGCCAGGCGTGGCATTCCAAATGCAATTCAGTTCGTCAAAATGCCCGTATTGAAGCAAAGCTCACATTACTTATAGACTGCCATTGAAATGCCAAACAGAATCTGCACAACCTCACTATATTGAAAAACGTAATAGAATAATACATCATATTACTATTAAACAGTAACTGTTCTGATTCAGTAACATGCTGTAAATATATCCTTGCTAAATGCAAATTCAGTAATTACATTATATCCCACGCAATTGTCCAGATCAGGAGGAAAACGAGTTCAAACTGGAAACTCCCAGAGACCGTCGTGGGGACAAATGCACTCCAGCTTCTAAACGAGATTCAAGACTTCAGCAACTGGTACTGAAACAATAAAACTAAAAATCCTTGATTCGTCGGTGCTGATCCCTATGGATGCAGGCTGCTTCTTGTATTCCACCATCAAAAACAAATCAATATCTCAGAAGTTGTTAACGTTTTTGCGTCCACTTAGGGAGCTAATGTCTTATCACTTTTCTGTATATAAAAAACGATAAAATGCATTTTTTTAAAGACACGGTATTTTCACACTGATTAAAATATGTTAATTTGTTTGAAAACCTTAAGTATATTCCATTTAATTACGTCTGCTAAAACAAAGTTTAAAGCTAGCAAACTTTTTTTTGGCAATT
Source organism: Chiloscyllium plagiosum (assembly GCF_037043375.1). Classification (NCBI taxonomy): domain Eukaryota; kingdom Metazoa; phylum Chordata; class Chondrichthyes; order Orectolobiformes; family Hemiscylliidae; genus Chiloscyllium; species Chiloscyllium plagiosum. The sequence goes on from NW_028270173.1 coordinate 41,677,804, forward strand.
TAGAGGAATATGAAACAATAGGGATACGTTATAATCGCTAGGCACATGAAAACAAATGCATCAAAGAAAACAACTTGCATTATACTTTTTCACTTTGAAACTAAGGTAAACTAAATTTGAAACTAAATATGCCAACTTGAGTCCTTTAATATATGCTTCAATACTCTATAAAATAAAAGATTCTTATTTTCCATATTTGTTCCTCAACAATGATCCAATATATTCGTTTAACCGTATCCTATGTTTCATTTCTGAAGACTGTTCTAGTTGGTTCACAGTCATGTTCACCTGAGATCAATATGTAGCTATATGTTTTTAGAAACTAGACAGAAATTGTTGCAACGCTAAAATTGCTGTTGTCTTCACAGCATTTGGCTTTTTATGGAGCACCTAAGAGTGCATTTTTCCTATTTTATTTATAGATATAGATAAATAATTGGGAATATAAAATGGCCCTGTTCTGTAAAAGTAAGTGCATACACCTTCCCAATAGCGGTGGCATTTTTCTGGCTGGAAAGATTTGAAACATTTGTTCTACATGCTGTGATTTTACTGTTCAATATATTAGGTATCAGATATATCTCACAGTGAAATAGAGCGAGACGTTTGCTTCGAGGACAGAGAAAAGGCCAACATTATAGTGATCCTGAAATGGACAGACGACATAAATCTATGGTTTTGTTGCTTGCAGTTTGGCCGTTTTATTTTGCTATGGCCTATTATGTTATTATCATATCTCTGTGCACGGTTCACAAATGCTTAACTTTTAGAAGCAAATTAGAGTGTTGCTATCATTTTTGTTGAGAAATCTGGATTTATCCTTGCCACACTGAGTTGCTGAATAAATACACTTGCTGATGAAATTTCCCAGTGTATATTTGGAAATGATCATAAGTGTATGTTTAAACAGCTTCTAGCTAAATCAACAATTATACTTGATTGTGTTAATTTACTTCACCAGCGCATGTTGGGTTAGATTTGAATACACCAAAGAGAAGAAACAATTTGACATTTTTTTAGGATGTCCATAATTTGGAAGATTGCAGTTAGACAAGGTTAGACTCGGTTTGTATTCCTAGCTTTATTAAAATAAACCACGATTTACCTATGTTCGAGTATGGAATTAACAGCATGAAATCGAGTAATAGAGTCATAGGGATGTACAGCATGGAAACAGACACTTCGGTCCAACCAGTCCATGCCGACCAGATATCCTATCCCAATCTCGTCCCACCTGCCAGCACCCGGCCCATATCCCTCCAAACCCTTCCTATACATATACCCATCTAAATGCCTCTTAAATGAGGCAATTGTTCCAGCCTCCACAACATCCTCTAGCAGCTCATTCCATATGCGTACCACCCTCTGCGTGGAAAAGTTGCTCCTTAGGTCTCTTTCCCCTCTCATCTTAAACCTATGCCCTCTAGTTCTGGACTCCCGACCCCAGGGAAAAGACTTTGCCTATTTATTCTATCTATGCCCCTCATAATTTTGTCAACCTCTATAAGGTAACCCCTCAGCCTCCGACGCAGCCCCAGCCTGTCCAGCCTCTCCCTGTAGCTCAGATCCTCCAACCCTGGCAACATCCTTGGAAATCTTTTCTGAACCCTTTCAAGTTTCACAACATCTTTCCGATAGGAAGGAGACCAGAATTGCACACAATATTCCAACAGTGGCCTAACCAATGTCCTGTACAGCCGCAACATGACCTCCCAACTCCTGTACTCAATACTCTGACCAATAAAGGAAAGCATACCAAACGCCTTGTTCACTATCCTTTCTACCTGCGACTCCACTTTCAAGGAGCTATGAACCTGCAATCCAAGGTCTCTTTCTTCAGAAACACTCGCTAGGACCTTACCATTAAGTTTGTCAGTCCTGCTAAGGTTTGTTTTCCCAAAATGCAGCTCCTCGCATTTATCTAAATTAAACTCCGTCTGGCACTTCTTAGACCATTGGCCCATCTGGTCAAGATCTTTTTGTAATCTGAGTTAACAGTCTTCACATCCAATTTTGGTGTCATCTGCAAACTTACTAACTGTACCTCTTATGCTCGCATCCAAATCATTTATATAAATGACAAAAAGTAGAGGAACCAGCACCAATCCTTGTGGCACTCCACTGGTCACAGGCCTCCAGTCTGAAAAACAACCCTCCACCTCCACCCTCTGTCTTCTACCTTTGAGCCAGTTCTGTATCCAAATGGCTAGTTCTCCCTGTATTCCATGAGATCTAACCTTGCAAATCTGTCTCCCATGGGGAACCTTGTCGAACGCCTTACTGTAGTCCTTCTAGATCACATCTACTGCTCTGCCCTCATCAATCTTCTTTGTTACTTCATCAAAAAACTCAATCAAGTTTGTGAGACATGATTTGCCACGCACAAAGTCATGTTGACTATCCCGAATCAGTCCTTGCCTTTCCAAATACATGTACATCCTGTCCCTCAGGATTCCCTCCAATAACTTGCCCACCACTGAGGTCAGGCTCACTGGTCTATAGGTCCATGGCTTGTCCTTACCACCATTCTTAAACAGTGGCACCACGTTTGCCAACCTCCAATCTTCCAGCACCTCACTTGTGACTATCAGCAGTTGTTCAGCAATATTCCCACTGTGTCAAGCCCTCACTCTATAATGTTGGAAGTTAGGTTAGAGATCTTGCTTAATGACGATTTTAGTTCACCAAAACTGAAATACAATTAGCACGTAATCATTCATTGCATCGTTTAATTTAACTATGGACGAATTAAATGACTATCCAATTGTAAAGAAGAAATCAGAGAAAGGTAACTACTGAGAAAGTAAAGAATATTTCACTGATAAAAATATAATCGTTGGAATTAACATGACAGCAGACAAGCGAAAGGAATATGCCCCTATCGTTACAGCGTTTATTAGGAAGTGCGCAGAAGACTGCATATCCGAGGTCACTCCGAATATTCCCCAACTGGAAGTCATTTTTAAGCAATGAGAGCGAGTTTCTACTGAAGCCACGGTCTGCGGTTTCCAAGTTTGAAGACCCTGAGCTATACTGTCAATCTTGTTAGGACTTTTTGCAGCACTATCAGAGGCACCAGGAGGCAATTTCAAACGAAGCAAGAAACCAAGACTAAGCAAACAGACACACATCACTTATGGCAAGGCTTATATGATGCAAAGAGTGACAATGCAATGTTGAACAATACTGTGGGCAACAAATATCTCTTCGAGATGACCTAAGTACTGGTTTTAAACAGAAGATCAATCAAATGTTGATATCTGCCACCACAACCTTAAATGCATCTGAATCGAGATACCTGCCACAGATGTTAGATCAGCCTTCTTGAGAGTGAACCCACGAAAAGCGACTGTCCGAGATGTGACACTGGCCACTCTGTGAGGCCGCTAGCTGGAGTTGGCTGACATTTGTAACTTCTCCTCATTATAGTCTGAATTTCTGTCCTCCTTCAAGAGGATCACCATTACCCTGGTATCGAAGACAATTCGTGCCATGCGCGTCAATAACTACCACGTAGTGGCTCTGACCTCTGTAATTATGACGTAATTTGAAAGGTTCATCCTGGCTCACATAAACTTCAGCCTCCCGGATGGACTTGTCCCTTTGCAATTTGCTTACCATCACAAAAGATCGCCAGCAGACGGCATCTGCCGAGCTGCACACTCATCCCTGGAACATGTAGATAATACACTTATCAATGTCAGACGTCTACTTATTCACAAAAAACACCTGCTTCAACAAAATAACTCCAAACAAGTTCATCTCGAAACTCTTAGTTCTCTGCTCCTCCCACTGTATGTGAATATTCCACCTTCTGACCCATACATTGCAATCATTTAGGAGAGGCAAACTACAGTAATTCTCAACACTGTTGTTCAAAAGCCTGCGTACCGAGGTCTTATTATACTTGTGAAGATCGTGCTCGTTTAGCAAGGATATGCTATCATTGTTTTTTTGTTTCATAGAGGTCATAAAAGTAGTGTTTTTGGAAAGTCTGGCTTTGATGTGTTTTAAGGCTAATTTAATTAGATCTAACAGATACTGCCTCTTGTAAAACAGGTCCAAGTTATCGAGAAAAAAACCCACTTGTACTGAAAGTGGCTCGTTTATCTCCTATATAGATTTACATCTTTGTTGATCAGGCTATTTGCTGAAAACATTCATGCAGTTGTGAAGCTGCTGGAGGCAACAGAGGCAGGTCCATGCTGACCCACCCTCTGTCAGATATATCTGGTGCAAGACCCTGGGTAAAATGTTCTCTTTTGTGCCAAGGTGTGTTTTTGGGTATGGTTACCAGTATTTGGATAAACATTCATTAAGTTGGGATAATCTGTTCGGTTTTGAGATATGTTAATGTAGTCTCCATTGCATTCTCTTCTGTCTGTGCTTCCTTTGGTTATCCTGTTATTATTTTTTTTAAATTAATATTTTAAGCAGCAGCATCCATCCAAGAATATCCGAATTTCACATGCCTGAATGAACTAGCAAAGTTAGGTTCTGGGCTACTTTCTTCAAATGTTTTGAGGGGGTCTGTTCTGATGAGTAACAGATTGTGGGCTTGTTTGCGGTATTTGTTCAATAGTTTCAAATTGGCATTAATGATGATTCACTCGAAGGCAGCAAGTGGTAGATGTTAGAGTTTTTTGCTCGGGGTATTGAATTCTATTGGGAGAGCCATGGCTGTATCAGTAACCAAGAGTTTTCTGCAGGTGGAATGAATGGCTTTGTGTTTTTTTTTACAAAACGTGATTCAGGCCAAGCTACTAGCATTAGCAGACAAGATGCAGCTGGGGCTGTGTCCAGCCGTGAGGAACAGAGACAAGTTTGTAGCAATAGCTCAGGTTTTAAATTTGCTGGAAACGCTCATGGAAATATTGGAGATGGTTAAAAATTAAACTGTCAATGTATCAGCTGGAGTTAGAGGCAAAAACGAAAGGAAAGGGCAACAGAATGAAAGAGTTTGCATTATGATTAAAAACAGAGGAAATAGAAAAGTAATGAATCGCACTAGCAGAAGAAAGAGAGAGAGAGAGGAGAGAGAGAGAAAAGAAGGGGGAAAAGAGAGCAGAGAGAGAAAAGGAGAGAGATTAAAGGAAGTAATAGAGGAAATTTTAACTTCAGAAATTGTCACTTAGACAGGAAATCCAGCTGAGAAGGATGAAGACGAATGCTGCAGGTAATCTTAGTGAGGGAGAGAGGGAGGATGACCATACACATGGTAGCCAAAGGCCTGTTGAGAACCTGCTTAATATATTCAAGCATGGCATAAATTTGATGTTAAGGATGTGGAAGCCTTTTTCATCACGTTTGAAAAGGTGGCGAAACAAATGCGGTGGCAAGTGACCATGTGTGTTGTTTTTATGATCCAAACAAAACTTGCAGTTCAGGCTCATGAGGTATTCGTGCTGCTATCAGGGGAGGTATATGGGCCATATGAGAATGTGAAAAAGAAAACTATCTTAAATGCAGATGATCTTGTGCCAGAAGCCTGGAGAAGACTTTTCAGGAATATTAGCAACTACCCTACACAACCTATATTGAGTTTGAAAGGCTCCATCAAAGTCATTTTTATAGATGTACAAGGGCATTGAAAATAGGTAGATGTTATGACGCTCTTAGAGAGACGATTATTTTGGAGGAGTTCAAAAATTCATTACTTGAAGTTGTGAGAATTCATGTGGAAGAGCAGAAATATTAGCAGCTGAAACAGTTATGATTATGCGTTGGTTCATAAATCAAAATCTGGCTTCCAAAATCAGTTTCAATCCGTGATGGATACAAACTGGTGACAAGAGAACTCATCAGATGGATAGGGAAATGTGGAACTCAAATACCCTGGGATTTTGAATGACTGTGCAGTAACGAGGTTACAATGTCACCAATTGATGCAGGAAAGATTAAAATGTAGAGATAAGAAAGTTGAATTGGAATTAGCAGTGACTTTGTTTGATCAGATGGCTGACACAAACCAGGAGCAGATAGATGAGGCAACAGACATCCAAAGATGGCTTGATTAAGCCAAAATGTTAATCTTACCCGTTAATACCCAATAGCGTACATGTACGTTACACCGACATGCACGATTGCATTTTATTTCAGTCTGTTTTATTCCTGCCAAAGTCTTTGTAACTGCTATGCTTTTATGATAATCCACACATAACCGCTGAATACCGTATGTTTTTGTTTCTTAAAGAGAAGAAGGCGTGATGTTACTCTTGCTTTAGCATGGTTGCGTTATCCTTGGTTTTATTTTCAGAAAAGTTGTAAAAGCAGCGATTCCAAAAATAATGGCTTGAATGTTTTTTTTAGAGCCAACTTGGTAAAAGTAAACAGATACTGCCTGAAGAAAAAGGCTTTGAAGTTTTATGAATAAACACTTCTTTTGCGAGTGGCTAGTTCTCCCAGCTCAGTTTTTCTCCTGTTTAGTCTGGCTCTTCAGTGAAGGGGGTTATACAATTGTGAACCCTGGACCTAAGAGAAGCAAGTCCATGCTGACCCTCTCTCTCTCTGACATCTCACATGTAAGACCCTGTGTTTGAATGTTCCCTTTTGTCCCAAGGTGTGGTTATGCTATTCGTTCCAAGTATTGAAACAGTAAAATGAAGTTGGAATAATCTACTGAATTTTTAGGTAGTTTAAGTTAGTCTGTATTCTCTTCTTTTTGCTATTTTATGTGGTAATCATTTAGTATATTCTGCTTTGTTTAAAACTAATCGGTTTGACCAGCTGCACCTCTCCTGCAATATTCAAGTTACACCTGATTAAAACAAATAGCAAAAGAAAGATTTGGCAACTTTTTCGAAATGTTTTGAGGATTTATAGCCTGGTCTGTAACCTGCTCCTAACATAACCATGACAGTGTGGTTAAATTCTGTCCAAATATCATTTAAAATGTTACTGATGACAACAATGTTACAGGTTGGATATCAAATAAAGACGAGACAGTGCACAGGAACGAGGTAGCGTTTTCAGAGATATGGTCGAAAGACAAAATTCTCTCCATCAACATCAGCAAAACGTTGGAATTGGTCAAAGAATTTAGGAAGTGGAGGAGGCATACCCTCCTCTGCATCAATAGTACTGTCGTGTATGTGGTTGGATGGAGCAAGTGATGATCATCAAGTAACTCACTTTTTCCACCCGCGTCAGTGCTGCTGTCAAGTAAAGACAACAACAACTCTACTTCCACAGGTGGGTAAGGACATTCAGTATATACATAAATACTTCAACAGGTTTTATAGATGCAACGCAGAACGCATCACTGTTTGGTATGACAACTTCTCTTCCCAAGACAACAAGAAAGTATACAGAATCGTAGACTCAGCTCAGTCCATCACTCAAAGCAAACTTCCGTCTATTGACTAAAACTGTACTCCTCGATGTCTGGAAAGAATGCCAACATATCAAAGACTATTCCCACTCTAGGTAGACTCTCATCCACTATTTTCCGTCGGGTAAAATATTCAGCATAACAAAACGTAAGAAATATAGGCGCTGGAAATCAGAATCAAAGACATAAATGATCAGTAGATCAGTCACTGGAAAGAAGTCAAAATTAACATTTCAGGTCCACTCTTCATCAGAACTAAAGGGAGATTACTGACAGTTAGGCAAAAACTTAAACAAGGAGGTGCTCGAAATTCGTAATATCTGGGTTACTCCCGGGGGGTGGGGGGGCGGGGGGGGGGGTGCTAAGAGCTCGTGAAGGCTGAAATAGTGGGATAGAGCAGAGAAATGCATAGCTGTGGAGCTGGTGTATGGGAGAATGATTAACACTTTTAGATCATTGGAAGCTCTTTTGGGGTAGAAATGACCTGTAGAAGAAGGACTGATGGCACCTAAATTTGAAGGGGACTAATATACTGGCAGGGAGGATTGCTGGAGCTCCTCGGGAGGTTTAAAACCAGTCAGGTTGGAGGTGGATCCCTGGGAGATATTGAGGAAAGAGATCAACCTGAGTCTGGTGCAGTTGAGAAAAAAGGCGTTTTAAACAGCCAGAGCAGGCAGGGACAAAGCAGAGAGCAAGGTAGGTCTGACAAATTAAACTGCATTTATTTCAATGCAAGAGGTCTAGCAGGAAAGGCAGATGAGCACTGGGCATGGTTAGGAACATGGGACTGGGATATCAGGGCTCAGTAGTGGACAGGACTGGCAGCTTAATGCTCCAGGTTACAAATGTTACAGGACATTCAAAGAGGGGACGAGAGAGGAGGGGGAGTGGCGTTTTTGATTGGAGATAGCATTATAGCTGTACTTAGGGAGGATATTCCTAGAAATACATCCAGGGAAGTTATTTGTGTGGAACTGAGAAATAGGAAAGTGATGATCACCTGATTGGGATTGTATTATACTCTCCCTGTTGATCACACAATAGAGAAACAAATGTGTAAGGAGACCTCAGTTATCAATAGGAGTAATAGGGTGGTTATGGTAGGGGATCTTAACTTTCTAAACATAGACTGGGACTGCCATAGTGTTAAGGGTTGAGATGGTGAGGAATTTGTTAAGTGCGTACAAGAAAACTTTCTGATTCATTGTGTGGATGTACCTACTAGTGAAGGTGCAAACATTGACCTAGTCTTGGGAAATAAGGAAGGGCAGGTGATTGAGGTGTCAATGGGAGAACACGTTGGGGCCAGCGACTATAATTCCATTGGTTTTAAAATAGTAATGGACAAGGATAGACCAGACATAAAAGTTGAAGTTTTAAATTGAAAAAAAAACAATTTTGACAGTATTAGGCAGCATCATTCAAAACATGATTGGGTGCAGATGTTCACAGGCAAAGTGACGGCTTGAAAATGGAAAGCATTCAGAAATTAGTTAATGGATATCCAGAGACAGTATGTTCCAGTTAAGGTGAAAAAAAAAGAAGTTGGTAGGTATAGGGAACGCTGGATGTCAAAATAAATTGATGGTTTGCTTCAGAAAAAGCAGGAAGCAAATGTTGGGTATAGACAAGCTAGACTGAGTGAAACCTTAGAATAGTATAAAGTCAGTAGGAGTACACTTGAGTGGGAAATCTTGAGGGCAAGAAGTGGAAATGAGATAGCTTTGGCAAATACAGTTAACGAGAATCTTAAGGGATTTTACAAACTCATTAAGAACAGCAGAGTAACGAGGGAGAGAATAGGGCCACTCAAAGATGAGCAAGGTCTTTGTGTGGAGCCGCAGGAGATGTGGGAGATAAAAACGAGCATTTTTCATCAGTGTTTACTGTGCAAAAGGATAGGGAAGATATAGAATGGAGACAAATAGATGGTGACGTCTTGAAAAATGTTCATAGTACAGAGGAGGAAGTGCTTGATATCTTGAAATGCATATAAGTGCATATATCACCAGGATATGAACAGGTCAACCCTAAAATTCTGTGGGATGTTAGGGAAGAGATTTCTGGGTCTCTAGCTGAGACATTTGTATCGTCGATAGTCACAGGTGAGGTGCCGCAAGACTGGAGGGTGGCTGACACGTTGTTACTGTTTAAGAAAGGTGGTAAGGACAATCCGGGGAACGCTAGACCAGTGAGCCTGACGTCGGTGGTGGGTACGTTGTTTGAGGGAATCCTCAGGGACAGGACGTACATGTATTTGGAAAGGCAAGTACTGTTTAAGGATAGTCAACACGACATTGTGCGTGGGAAATCATGTTTCCCAAACTTGATTGAGGTTTTTTGAAGTTGTGACAAAGACGATTGATGAGGGCAGAGCGGTAGACGTGATCTATATGGACTTCAGTAAGGTGTTCGACAAGATTCTCCATGGGAACTGGCTAGCAAAGTTAGATCTCATGGAATACAGAGAGAACCAGCCATTTGATTCAGAACTGGCTCAAAGGTAGAGGACAGAGCGTGGTGGTGGAGGGTTATTTTTAAAACTGTACGCCTGTGATCAGTGGAGTGCCACGAGGATCAGTGTTGTGTCTACTACTCTTCATCATTTACATAAATGTTTTGAATATGATCATTAGGGATATAGTTAGTAAGTTTGCAGATGACACCAAAATTGGAGGTATAGAGAACATCGAAGGAAGTTACCTCAGATTACAAAGGGATTTTGACCGGATGAGTCAATAGGATGAAAAGTGGCAGATCGAGTTGAATTTACATAAATGTGAGGTGCTGCATTTTTGGAAAACGAATATTAGCAGGACTTGTACACTTAATGGTAAGATCCGAAAGAGTGTTTGCTGAACAGAGAGACCTTGGAGTGCAGGTTCATAGCTGTTTGAAAGGAGAGTCGCAGGTCGATAGGATTGTGATGATTTCCTTTTTTTGGTCACAGCATTAAGTACAGGATTTTGGAGGTCATGTTGCAGCTGTGCAGGGCATTGGTTAGGCCACTTTTCGAATATTGCGTGCAATTCTGCTCTCCTTACGATCATAAAGATGTCGTGAAGCTCGAAAGGGTTCCAAAAAAGATTTACAAGCATGTTGCCACGGGTTTTGGACGTTTTCAGCTGGAGGGAAAGGTTAAACAGGCTGAGGCTGTTTTCCCTGGAGCTTCGGAGGCTGAGGGGTTTATAAAATCATGAAGAGCATGGATAGGATAAATAGACAAAGACTTCTCCCTGTGGTGGGGGTGGGGGGATGGAGTCTAGAACTGGAAGACATAAGTTTAGACAGAGAGGGGAAAGATATAATAGAGACCAATTGGGCAACTCCTTCAGGCAGATGGTGTTCCGTGAATAGACCCAGCTGCCAGTGGAGGTCATGGAGACGAGAACAATTGCAAACTTTAAAAGGCATCTGTATGGGTATATGAATAGGATGGGTTTCGCTGAATATGGGCTGTGTGCTGGCATTTGGGACTGGATTGGGTTGGGATATCAGGTCGGCATGGTCAAATTGGACTCAAGGATCTGTTTCCGTGCTGGACATCTCTATGACTCTATGTGCGTAGATCCCTGAAAGTTGCCACCCAAGTTGATCATGCTGATAAGAAGGCATACTCTGTTAGGTTGTTTTTTAGTAAAGGGATTGAGTTCTGTAGCTATAATGTCATGTTGTTACTGTACAAAAAGATAATGCAGCTGCACTTAGAATATTGTGCACATTTCTGGTCGTCCCATTGCAGAAAGGATGTGGAAGCATTGGAAAATGTGCAGAAGAGATTATCCAAGATGTTGCCTGGTCTGGAGGGAAGGTTTGATGAGAAAAGCTTGAAAGACTTGGGTCTGTTTCCAATGGAAAGAAAAAGGCTAAGAGGGGATTTGAACGGTGCATAAAAGAAGACCCGAGGATTTGTTAGGATCACCACTGAAAGTCTTTTTCGGGGGTTGATGACGGTAGGTAGTATGGGGTGGGGAGTAAACTACAATTTGGGGGGTGATCGATAAAGACAGATATCAGAGACAGGTTCTTTACTCAGCGAATGATCAGGACATGGAATTACCTGCCTGCCAATGTAGTTAACTCAGCCACATTATAGAGATTTAAACAATCCTTGGGTGAACACATGGATGATGGGATAGTGCAGGGGGATGGGCTTAGATTAATTCAAAGGTCGGTGCAACACTGACCTGCATTGTTCTATCTTCTATCTTCTAATCATACAGTCCCCAGATGAGATGAACAAATGATCTCTGAAATTCAGTAAACCTAAAACACTGCGGGTTTGTAAATCAGAAACACATCCAGAAATTGCTGGACAAGCTCAGTAAATGTGGAAGCATTTGTGTACAGAAATCAGAGATAATGTCTGCGGTCGGGTGCCCGACTTCTAAACTTTCAAATTCAATGCATTACCCCTTGGTTGGAGAAACCGTTGATTTAACGAAAGCTGTAAGCAAAGTATCTCATGGTTAAATTGACCTATAGTTTGCACAGTGCTGTCATGTTTGGTCGATTTGAAGAGTTGTCCTCGCAATTCCATAGGTAAAACTCAAAAAATAATGAATATATTTTTAATGTTGCTTCAGTGTTTTAGAAATCAGTGTAGATGTTATTGACATAGTTGTCATCTTTATGACTGGTTTCATTACTTTTGTTTCAATATTATTTCCCAATGTTATGCTCATTAAACACAGCTTAAAGTCTATTAGAGAGAGGAGGGGTCTTCTCAGGATTAAGAAATTTAAAAGTAAAAATGATTCAGAGAGAGTGAAAAGAAGACTTTATTGTTAGTAGTTGCAAACAGACTTAGCCTTATATTTTCTGTGGCTTGTAAATGTTTCATCTCATCTTTTGCAGAACTTCAAAATGTTCTGATAAAATGTAATTTCAATCAATTGTCTCGTAACAACTATTTATCTGACTCTCATCTTGCACGCTCCCTCTACATTCTTACATTAGTACCTATAAATCCGTCAATATTTGACTGGAACGATTTAACTTTTGAGTTTGCAGTGACGTCTAGGTTACCATACAGCAAAAAAATCAGATTCCATTCAGTGAAGTATTTCCTCCTCGTCTTTGATCAATGAGCCTTACCTTTTTATTCTGTAAGTGTTTACCATTGTCATACTCACAGCAAAGATAGCTACACTATTAAATCTTTTCTTTCAATTATTTCAAGAAACAGTTTTGAGTCTCTTTATGATCCGTTCTGATGTTGCAATGCCGAAATGATTCCACAGAAATTTTGAGTGAAACCTGAGTTATTTATATTATAGTTACCAGTTTTTTTTTGGTGCAAACACGGAAATAAAATAACTGTTGACACTCGTTAAGGGAAACAGAAATAGGAATATGTGAAGACATCCCCATGTTCCATAAGCTCATTGTGGTCTCGATTTAACATTGTTGTTGATACAGTCAGCAATTATTACATTTTCTTTGGGGTGTATTAAGGATGAGAACTCAGGGTTGTTCTGTGTAAGTGTAGCATTCTAGCCACAGAAATAGGGAATATTTGGCCTGGTTAGGGAAAAAAAAAGCAGTGTCTGATTTGTCAAAAACACATGAATGATAAATAAATCAAGTCATTCCTTTGGCATTGTGCAATCAGTCAGTTTTGGACTTAGTGCGAACATGTTGTTACTGTTAATATTCGTAATTTTCGTGCTTATAAGGTGTTTCTAATGGGAAATAATGCATTGCGTGATCGAGTGCGCAGAGTGCGGCAGCAGATCATGTGCCCCATTGAGTCTTTCACTCATTCCATGCATTTAACATGCTTAATTCATGCTGCCTGCAAATCGTTGGACTGTGAGACGAATCCGGAGCATCTGGAGAAAATCAACTAAACTCGAGGAACATGTGCAAACAGCCAGTCAAACGACAGTGAATCCTGTGGTTTCTGGAGAGGTTCGGCAAAAGTGCTAAATGCTGAGTTAGCATGCTGCCTCTGCTGACTATACATATTCACTCGCACTTTAAGGGATTTTCGGAGAAGAGTATATAAGTCATATAACAACACGAAGACAGCCACATCAAACCATTACCATTTCCTAGTATTTGCTACATAGCAAAATTAAAATGTCCAAGGATTCTCCCCATTGACCACAATGTTTACCAACTAATTTTCGCTTTCACAGCACATGGTAATTCATTTCGATTGGTTTCTGATGTTAATAACTTCCAATAGGTTGCAGCAACGTGCATATCATTGAGATTGTGTTCTTCAAAATTTTATGGAGATCGCATCGGGCACATAACGAGGGAACAAGCAAACTTCCGTTATGCAGCTTGAGAAGCTGCAAAAGACTATCAAAAGAGAATTTACAAACAGCACAAACGTTGATTAATCTTTCTGCATATTTTTAGATCATTTTCTTTGTTCAATTGTGTAATTCCAAAACTCATTGAGAAGTCAAATACTTGAAGCTAATGAAGCAAATCTTCCCAATGTTATGGGATAATTACTTTGCAAATGTCATTTTGTTTACTTGCAAAATATAATTTTAAATGATTCGAAGATCACTTGCTGTTCTCTGTGCACAGATCATTGCATCAAACACCCAAGAAAGACAAAAGTAACAATGATTGAATGACGGCGTTGACGGGGCACATGTTGATATCAAGATAGAAAGTTGTATTTTCAAAAACGGCAGATCAATATTAGTTACAGATGAGAGTGGATTTTTTTTTAGAAAATGAAAATACTGTCCGTCCAAAGAATCATATACGTCTATGTTTTTTTTAAAGGGAAGCAGCAACAGCAACGAAGTGCCAAGAGATTCATTTGATGTTTGCTGGATGCTTTTTTCTCTCTCTCACTTAGTGAAGAACGCTGCCAATTGCTGTAGGTTGGTGCAAAATGCCATGAGTGAGGGAATTCCAAGGTTTTGATCATGCGACATAGGTAATGCATTTCCAAGTCAGGATGTTGAGTGTTTTGGAGGTGAACCGGGAGGTGGTGCTATTCCCATATATCCACTGTTGTTGCCCTTCCAGATGATCTTGGTCATGAGTTAGTAAGATGCTATATGAAGGTTATTTGGTAAATTTCTGCAACGTATCTTGTAAATAGTACACACGGCTGCTAGCAAGCGACAGAGGTGCAGGGAATGCTTGTAATCAATTAAAGTCCCCAGGTTGTTGACAGTATGCGATTCAATGATGATAAAACCATTGAGTGCCACGTATTGCTGGTTAGATTGCGTCATTATGGTGTTTGTCATTACCTAGCATTTAGTGATATGAAAATTGCAAGGCACTTGTCAGCTCAAACTTTGATATCGTCTACATTATTTTACTTTTGAATATGGACTGCTCCAAAACTGAAAAAAATGGCAGATGGAACTGAACATTATGCAAATGTCAGCGAACATCCTCACTTTTGAACTTCTGATGTCGAACTATTGCAGGGATGTCCTAGCGCAGACCAGCAACAATAATGACTATCTACCGATATGTCAGGCATGACTCCAACCACCGGAGTGTTATCCTGGATGAGCAGTCACTGTAGTTTTGCAGGGCTACTTAATCTCAGACTCAGGCGAATACAGCCACAATATCACTCTCACTTCTTTTCTGTAATTCAACTCTTTTGTCCATATTTGAAGCAATTATCTAATGAGGTTAGGAGCTGATGGCTCTGCTGGAACCCGTACTGGGAGTCACTGAGCAGTTGCCTGCTGAGAGTGTGCTTCTTTGTAGCACTTTTGATTACCTTTCTTTCACTGTAGTAAAGAATGAAAGTCAAATGATGGGCTGGTATTTGGCCGAGTTGGATTCGTTGTTTTTGTTTAATGTAAAGAAAAAACGTGGACGATTCTCCACATTCTCGGGAAGAAGTCCATTTGTAACTACACTGAAATGGCTTGGGGATCGGAGCAATAAAATTTGGTGCACAAATCTTCAGTAGTATTGCAGGAATGTTATCAACGCTTGTATCCTCTGCAGTATGCAGTCTCTTCAACTATTCATTGACACCTCGTGGAGTGAATCTAATTGGCTGAAAACCCATATTTGTTATTATAGGGATACAGGAAGTGGCTGACATGGCTAACCTATTCAGTACTTCTTCTGAAGATTCCTGTGAATGATACTTTTGCAACGAATTGCTGCGCGTTTCCATTATTGAAGACGAGTTTACTTGTGGAGGCTCGTGCTCCAGTAAGTTGTTTACACTTAAACTCCCACTCACGACTGGATGCGGAGGGACTGCAGAACTTAGATCTGGATGCGGAGGGACTGCAGAACTTAGATCTGGTCTGTTGGTGCTTGGATCGCTTGGCAATGTCTGTTAATTGCTGATTTTATTTTGGCACACAAGTCGCCTCACCAAGTTGAGACTTCATTTTCACGTATGCATAGTGCTGCTCGTAACTTGTAGTTCACCATTCTTCATACAAACAGGACTGATCTCCGACCTTGATGGTTGAGTGTGGTACATGCCCGGCATGAGGTTTCAGATTGTGCTGTTGAACGATTATATTGTTAATGGAAGCCCACAACACCTCATGGATGCCCAGGCTTGATGTCCCAGATCTGTTTGGAGTCTTTAAGCACGTGACAGACAACGTGATGGAATATATTCCTCATATGAAGGCGCAGCTTGACCTCCAAAAGTACAATGTGGTATTCACTCTTACCAAAACTGTCATGGACAGATGCATCTGCTATTGACAGATTGGGAATCTGAGGTCAGGTATATATTTTTTAACCTAGTGTTGCTTACCTCACTATCTGCCTCAGCACGAGTCTCACAG
Source organism: Chiloscyllium plagiosum (assembly GCF_037043375.1). NCBI lineage: Eukaryota > Metazoa > Chordata > Chondrichthyes > Orectolobiformes > Hemiscylliidae > Chiloscyllium > Chiloscyllium plagiosum. Next base: position 41,693,896 of record NW_028270173.1, read on the forward strand.
CTGTATATTTTTGGATACGAGCAGCTAGATCAATCCACTGTTGGTGCTACGCATTGAAACCTCCCACCCAGACGACGTAGTGTGCTCTTGCTTCCATCAGTGCATCCTCTAAGTGTTGTTCAGCTTGGAGGAGTACCAATTCGTCGTCTGAAGGACATCAGGTTGTAAACAGCAGTCTGATTCCTTGCGCATGTTACGTTCAAGACATGATAGCTTCTGCGGTCTAGTTTCAATGTTGTTGATTCCCAAGACACCTCCTACCAGGTGATTTGCGTATTTTGCGCCATGTCTGCCGGATCCGTCCGACCAATGAGACAGGACACTTCCGGGGTGGTAATCGTTATATCTGTGACATTGTCTAGAACGCATGATTGTATGAGGATGACTATGTCAAGTTGTTGCTTGATTGGTCTGTGAGACAGCAGTACAAATTTCCGGACTCGTCCTCAAATGTTAGTATGGAGGACTTTGGGGGTTTGTTTCTGCCATTGTCTAATGCAATGCACAGTGAGATGCCAGATGATCAGTCTTGTTTCATTTCTTTCAGACACGTAGTAATTTGTACATCTGACTAGGTTGCTCGCCCATTTCAGAAGTCAATTCATAATTAACCAAATTTCTCTCCGTTTGCCTTACATACAGATCGGACCACGTAAACCTGGCATATTTCCTGACCTGTACATGAATGAACCATATGTGATTTTTCGACTTGCATATCAAGTACTTCTTAATACCATATTGTTATATTATTGCCATCTGATGTGGATGCTTTTGAACCTGAGTCCCCACATGTGCTAAATGTCTGGAATAATATACTAACAATATCACCACGAGGCCAGAACCTCCCCATATAATTTTATATAATTTAAATCTCTGATTTATGTCTGGTACTGCACAGACTGAAGATGATTATCTTTGTTCGAAGTTTAGAAAACCTACGATTAAAACACAAAAGAAAAAAAAAATCAGTGCAGAACACATCACGCTTGAGAATAAAAGTCATGTTACTTATTCACAGAAAGTATTATCAGTTCAGGAAATAGGGCATATCAACAGGACAGTTTAGTATACGTCCTTTGCAAATTGATGACTTTTACTGGAAATCTGCATTTAATTTAATTGGTGGACAGAGATGCATATATTTCGTTCTGACAGTCATGTGTACCACAGTTTAAATTTCCTTCAAAAATGAGGAAGGTCTCAGTATTTTGAAAGTTAAGTTGATTTGATAATTTTGTAGTTTTACTGGAACCGATTCGAATAATATCATGAGTCATGTGGAAATGCTGTTTTCCATTTCCTTGTGTTCTTTTCAGTACCGTGTGAATATGTTGCTGCGACTAACTGCTATTTTAACTAATGATGAAAAAAAAAACACTTGTACTCAAGTTTATATTCGGTAATTTAAAGTTGCTGATAGTAGCATAGTCTGTCATTGTAATACTTCTGGTCTTGTTCAAGAGATAGAGTACCTGGTTCTTCTCCATTTTAAACAATGAAAACGTTTGCATTTATTTTGCTATCGTCTTCTCATTTTGATAAAGCACATTAATTCTTTTATGTAATGTTGTTTCTTCACAGCATTGAAAGAAAATAATTCATTCTAATCTTTCATTATTTCTCAATAAGTATAACTGTCTCAACTTAGTTATCAAGCTTATCACATTTCGGTACGTGAATCTAATCATAACATCACGACATTGTCTCATCAATATTGCTTTTAAAGCCTCACAGAACCTTACTTACTGTATTATTTTGGAAATGAATAGCATGCATAAAATTGCAAAGCAAGATTGTGATTTCCGATCCAATACAATATGAATGCATTATGTTGCTGCTGAAGTGATTGCAATGATGACAGCAACAAAATTACGATTTGCTGAACTTATATATTTGGGTGTCATTTTAATTTTCAAATATATTGATGCTCCTTACAGGTGTCATTGCTTCAATTGATCAATTTCATCGTTTGCCTGTCTCTATTTGCTGACTTTATAAATTCATTAAATGTAGGATTTATGTCATAGTTTCAAAATAATCGCAGTTTTTTTTTAAATTTCCATGTATGTTCTCAGAGGTATAAATGCCTGCACAATGAACATTTGCATCAGATAGAAGAAAGTACTGTTCATTGTAAAGAAGTGTCAAGAATTTCTGACATGCATTTGTTTCCAGTTTGATATCACGCAGTTCCAACTATGATTCTGCCTGGCGTCTTGCATGGATACACGAAAAGCAATTAAGAAAAGTCATAGATATTTTGTAGATGAGTTATGAACGTGATTTCAGAGGTGGAAGTAGAACTTTGTCCATTAACATATTGGAAGCGAGAAAGCCAACATTTAATTTACTGGGTGAATCACGTACTTTCAATGTTGGTTGTAATTTTAGGAATCAAGCATATGTCGTTGCTTTCTTTTTCGGATAAGTATGAATTGTCAGACATGTTAAGACGACTGCTAAATTGTAGAATTTCATAATTTTAAAACTCTTTCCTAATGATCTTTAATTACATGCAAGTTTCTTTTTCAATTGAACATATTTTTGCATGACTGAACGGAACAGAAGTCATTGCTTAGGTATAAATACGATCAACTTGGTCAAGATACAAACAAAAGGCTTCAGTCCGTCGTAACATGAGGCAGTCGGTAATTATACATATAGAAAGATTCTATTATCCTATACTGGCAATTGTTGGTGTTCCTGGTAAGTTGCACGTTATCAATTCTTATTCATAATTGTTTCTGTTAAAAATGAATCAACACTCCTATTATCCATGATTTCATTTGTTTGTACGGGCCTGTTTTTTGGGCAGGCAAATAATAAGATCATCAAGCAAATCATAAGAATATTCCATATAATGAATGTTTTTTGAACGGAATATTTTGTCAGGCAGTTCAACTTATTTTGATATATGAAGTTAAGCTTTATTTAATACACTTCCTGGTGAACCATCCATTTTCAGAAATAAAGTGTGAGCACTTCCTCATCTTTGTAACCAGTATTGGTATCATTACGAATACGAGGCAACTTGTGAGAAACAAGGGAACCAATTCTTGCGTAAGGATTACTATTCTGTGAAACACCACTGCACCTCTACTTTGTTGCTGGCTGATCTGGCGTGACCTTGTGACATTTTCTTTGCGAAAACTGATGCATTTTGAAGAACGCAAATAAATCCAATCGTTTCTCTATCTGGTTAATGTATCCTTGAAAAGATCTGTTATAGTTTCCTTTATGATTTACTTTTGTAAACAGAACTGCATTTCGTTCATCGTGATTTTTCCTATTGGCCATTGAGTTTCGAACTAAAATTTTGATTGCAAATTTATGCCACTCGTTTTCATTTCATCGACATATTAGTATTTACATCCAACGATGACATCATGACCAACTGATATGTATCCAAACATGCAGCGACCTTTCAGTAATTACAAAAATTAAGCTAATCATGTTTTCTGTTTTGCAATAGGGATAATGTTTTGTTCCTGATATCATTTTAAGATATAATTTTACCACAGTTTCTAAAGCTGTTCCAAGCCTTTTCTGATATTGAAACGAATGATCGCCATAGGATCTGAAACATTTTCTCGCCATGTCTCTGACTAGCTTTCCACACGATTTCTTTATTAGAATTTCTTCCGTGTGGCAATTTACCCCCGAATACTTTTTCCCTCAATGACCTGTGGGTCAATGTTTCCAAGTGCAAATATTTATCTATCATGTTTGATGCCTATTTTACGAGGATAACTGAACATTATTTCTCCCAATGACTTTACAGTTTATGATCGATTATTTTGGTGTTCATTTTCATTTTAAATATTGAATGTTCCTTCAGGTATTAACTGCTTCAAGTTGCAAAAAAAACGAATATCCTTTTAGAATTTGAGATATACTCCCATTTGAATTTTGCATGTTCTGGAAAACAGCTTTTGCTTTAACGACAGTTCTCGAGTGCAAATTCGATCAAGCATAGCATTCCGACACAAACACATTTTATGAAAACCTCAGAATATGTCAAATCTCACACAATGTCCTAAAACTTTCGATTTAATTCTGGTGGATTTTTTGAAAAATTGAGTAATCGTAATTTAATACTCCAGGCAATAAAATCAGACATCGAGTTGAAAATGATTAATTTCATTATAATATCAACAGACACGTGAGGAAAATTGAAGCAGAACACAAATTTACCACCAAAACTAACGCCGAGTAATGAATTTTCATTCTCTTACTGTAAAAAAAAACAATTGCTCAATTCCTATACTCTGTTTTGCAGCTAACGTGGTGACATTTCTGATACTCTCTCGTGGACAGTGTGAACTTTCAAAATGCATCACCCAATACCTTCATGGCATGGCGGCAGCAGATCTCCTTTTCCTAATATTTGATGTCGCACTTCATGAGGTTAGTGATTCATATTTTCCATACTCAATATTCAGTTATACTGGAGCATGCGTCTTATTCTCACCTTTAATTTTGCTTCCGTTCACTGCTCTGTGTGGCTAACCGTGGCATTCACTTCAAAAGCGGCAATTGTGGTCATTGCAGCCATCTGTATTTGGGGCAGTTTACAAAGTGTTCCAGTTTATTTTATGCATAGACCCTGCGATATAGTTAATAATATGCCGTGGTGCTTTACTGTAAAAGCCAGCTTTTATATCTCACCCATATGGACTGCAATTTTCTGGCTAGAAATCATTTTCACCCCATTTCTTCCATTTAGTTTGAACTTCTGCTCAATGGACTGACAATCAAGCACATAGTGCAAGCTAATCGAGTCAGAAGAGGATTTCTCAGAACAAACAGTGCAAAGAAAGAGAAAGATCCAGAGATAGTGAATCGAAGAAAATCAATTGTTTTATTGTCAGCCATATCAGGAAATTTTATCATGTTATAGTTTGTCAATCTTGTATCACATCTTTATGTCCAATTTACCAACACAACATTTTTAGAAACAAATTTCAACGTTCCATCCTTGAGCAAAGTAGACATATACTTCGGACTATGACTTGTTTTAACACTTTCATCTATGCCATTACACAGCGTAAATTTCGAGAGGAGCTCAAAAATCTGATTAAATGTCCCTTGTCTGTAATAGCAAAAACTCATTTCAGGAAGTAAATCGAATTCGATTACTCTCTGAAAATAATAATAATTACATTCCATAAAATTGGCTCGGAAATGCTCCTTTGAATATAGAAAAACACATGTCTCATCAATATTCACATAGAATGTCGCATGAACACTAAAATATCAAAAGTGCATAAAATTATATTAAAGGAAAACATGGATGCAATTCACTACCTGTCATCAACTAATATTAAAGGAACACGCGTTGTACAATTGCTGCCAATTGTATGATTTTAAATATTGCAGAAAGAGGTCACTTCTTTGCAGCCGACATGGTGAAATTTGCATGTCGCTTCTGTCGGCCTTTTGAAAATGTCGAATTCATCATGCAGCTGAAACGTAAAAGATGTGTCCACTTCAGTATTTCACACTCAAAAGAATAGATTTATGATCTGTACTCACCCTCTTGTGTCTTACTTTGCCGTCAACTTCTTGCACAGATCGAGATATGACATATTAGGAATGAAATAAGACCTTGAAGGAACGAGTTAAAAAAAGAAATAGAAAAAGACCTAATGCTCGCAGAACCATACAACTCTTTTCGGGAAAAGCTAACGTGTTTCATGTGCAACGTAATTGATAAGTGTTTTGTCGCACGAAAGGAATGCTGTCTTCGTCATTATCAATTTGAGAGAGTGTGAAGGAAAGTGAATCTGATGATGGGCAACAAAAGAAATCCCATCACAAATCCTTCTGTCGTTGGGGCATTAGTGATGCACATTTGCAGAAGTACACCATTATCTTGCAGATGTCCTTTAGCTTTGTGAAAATCTTTTTTTTTCAATGTTTGTTAGAATAGTTCCATGTTCGTGTGCTTAGGAGATTTTGATGTGACTTTTGCATGTAAATATTCACCTTATCTAAGAACTATTCGCAATGTACTGACAACATATTCTCTGTTTGCCTTGTGACTGAAAATTCTTAATCTTTCGAGTGCTAATTACAAAACTTTAGAACGTACAAAGGGACTTATAATTAATGATAACGCAGTATTATCAACGGATGTGAGGAAAATTCAACAGTACATTGATATACGAATATTGTGCTTCATGATATGGTAAAGTGGTACCACACGTGGAGTAAAGCATATTTTATGCTTCATCTTATTTCCAGAATGTATAAATTCTATTAAGGCTTGTAAGAAAATATTTATTTGACTGGTATTCAGATTTGGCGGTCTCTCATAAGATGACAAGTTGAACAGATCCTGCCTGCATCAGCTAATTGTAGAAAAGTAAGGAATGAACTTATTGAAACTTTTAAACGGTTTTGACAACGTAGCGTCTGCGAAAATGTTTGCTGTTACAGTATAGCTGTAATGCTGCATCACTGTTACATTGCCAATACTCACAACTTCAATTCAAATATTTCTGTATGTCTCTCTCTCTCTCTCCCTCTCTGTATCGCTTACCCTCCCTCTAGTTATGGGAGTGTTGTTGATCTTTGCAGCTCTAATTAGTTTTTCTTCTTCTTTTGTTGCAAGCACAGTCTCTGAATATAATTTAAGGCAAATGTAGATTTCATGTTGTGAAGTAATGAGATGAAATTAAGGAAGTTGAGTTGTGAATATTTATTCATTTTGGTTTGATCGGCCGAGAACTAATTGAATATTATGGCGCAAACAAAGACCTAAGCCTCCAACCCATTGTCTGATTACATACTTATATCTGAAAATGTGTTGCTGGAAAAGCGCAGCAGGTCAGGCAGCATCCAGGGAATAGGAGAATCGACGTTTCGGGCATAAGCCCTTATATGTTCATCCATGAATCCCTAAATATCACCCATCCCCAGCTAAACACAGATTTCACCAGAATCCCCCTGTTCACCTGACTATGTCAGGCAATGAATTAAATACAATGTGAATTCAATGCCTCAGAGCTGCTTGCTACCTCTACAAGTAATAAGACTTTGAGTAAGTAGCACACCTGTTGCAACGATAATTTCCAAACACCTGAAATGTCGGGAATATTGGAGTTCGCAAATGGATTTCTCTATGAACATGGCCATTCAACTTCTCTCTACGTGAAATTATTATCTATGCAATCAAGAACGCTGCACAAAATTCCGAATTATGCTAGATACAATCACCTGTGTGCCAACTTTACCAAAATCAATCTCTGTACCTTTCAACAAAATACTACTTGGAAGAAATAAACCTCACTGCTTATCATTCTCGGTCACAAAAGTACACTCAAATTAATCACGTTCTCAACACAATGCCAGTACCCCCCAAATGAAACAATTATTTGTAAAACTACCCAATAACCTCTGACAAAAACATATGAATCTTCTTGCCACTCGGTTACACACCACTCAACAAGGAAATACGTTTTTGGCCATTCAAGTACGCCTGACCACCTTAACTCATTGCATTAAAACATATTTGAAACTCGTACTGAGAAGTTTTGTCAACTTTGTAATTTACCACGTGTTCACCAACATAATATCTCGTACTGCACGCTTCAAATAGATATCATTAAACACATCATTCAACAATGCAGTCTGCCAAATCCATATATCCATTTTTTCCAACCAGACACCTAACTGCCTCGATTGAATAGTCTTTCATTTTTTTAAATCAAACATTCATCTGATAAGTCATTTATTCATCCACCTCATTCATAAACTGATACAGCCACTTCACAATTTACCTGACTGCAGCTTTCAAAATAATTGTTGTCATCACCTTTTCGTCCTTCGACTTAACTGAATACATTGAATTTACGATACTGGCGTTGAGCTGTTCAGTTACATTAATTTGTTTAGTAACAAAATTGAACTGTTAATTTGGTTTTTAAAACAAACAACAAACATAGTGATGCGTCATGCATTATCACCGCGTAAATTGTCTCGACTGTTGTGCTAATCAACTGACACAAATCACGTTTCTGAGCACAAAGAATATCATTCTGGCTGGTGCGGCCATTGGCTTGGAACATGGAAAACTTTGTGCTTCGTTGGTCTGTTAGGATACGTAGAAAACAGGCATTATTTGTTGATTGCTACTAGAGATAAACCCACATTAGCAATGGGTCAAGCAAAATATTCTACCACACAGCTCAATGGTTGGGGTGAGTTTTTATCGACATAACATTTTCCACTGAATATTGACGTCCCCAAATTTGTTGGGCGTCATTTATGAGTAGAACTGATTTGGACTTCAGAAGGTGATAATGAGCTACCCCATCCGGCAGGTTAAGTCGATGAGCTGTGCATATTCCAAAACCGCAGTTCCAATTAAATTTGTTCCAAAGACACTGAAAAAAAAACAGGGCTACTTTTCCAATTCAAGATGTTGAAAGGTTTTGAGGCACGCTTATAAGTGAAGAATCAATGTATAAATTATCAGTATTCTGTATATTTCTATCATGGTGTTGGCAATGTCTATCAGCGCTCTAGCTAGCCATCCCATCGAGCAATATGCATCTGGATAGCAGGCGAGATTTTGGAAAGTATCATACATCATATATTTGATACACACTTTTGTATTGGAGGTATGATGGCACTATTGCCTCACTGTTGTCCGAAATCTATTCCATCCTCTGGCTACTTTTTGCACATTCTCTCTGTGTCTACGCAGGGCTCCTCCGAATTTTGTAGCTCCTTCCAATAGCTTTTGCACAGGAAATCATGCCTCACGAACTGGCTTGAGTTTTTTGAAGGTGTAATGAAGGGATTGATGAGGGCAGTGTGGTGGATGTGATCTGTATGGATTTCAACAAGGCATTCCAAAAGGCACCTCATGGTAGAATGTTAAAGAAGGGTTAGATCACATGGAATACAGGCAGAACTAGCCAGCTGGGTACAAAACTGGCGCGAACGTAAAAGACAGAAGGTGATGGCAGAGGGTTGCTTTTCAGATTGGAGGCCGGTAACAAACTGATGATCGGAAAGCTGCAAAGTGTGTTTCTAATTTGAGTTATTCCCTCTTTTCAACGAATTTGTTATCAATTTGGTGTAGTCACGAGGCCACTGTGAGCTCGCGAGATGCATTACTCATTTCCTGATAGTAATGGCATCAGCGGATTTATCTCCCTTAATATTCGAAGTACTAATGCATGAACATAAAGATGCTCACTTTCTGTAATCCTTTCTCAACTATTCACCTTTTTTCTGTCTTCATTTTGCACTTCTTTTTCGTACCGTTGATTGATCTATCTGTTTGAATGCCGCGTTAGTTTACTTCAGTTTCTGTCCATTTGTTGTCATAAACAACGAAGAAACTATTGCAGACCTAAAACTCCTTCTCTGAGTCGAGCTATTGATGGTAACTTGAGTGATTTCCAAATGTTAGAAATCTAATTTATCTCCGAGAATTTAGAAGTAATTGATAATTTCCATAATCATGTTGCGGGAAACCAAACGTCTATGCTTTACTCATATGATTATATTTTTGAGGCTGAAAGCTGGTTAAATTCCATTTGTGACATTTATTGTGATTTTCCGACTGAACGTACTGACTATCAGACGCATTGTACAGGCTGATAGATCGAGAAAGAGACGAAGAGAAAACATCAGCAGTGAAAACGATCGTGAAGCAGAAGTTGAAAACCTCACAATATCAATAATTTTGCGAGTGGCCATATCTGGCAAATATATATGTTATGGAGAGTAACATTCATATTTTTAGAAGAAAATTGTATTGACTCTTTTACCATTCATGAACATTGAGTTGCTGCACAAAGACTTTTCTAACTGCAATTTCGTAGCGCAAATTCAGAGATGAACCTAAAAATAAACTCCTTTGCGTCGACGAATGCAATGAATAAATCGAATTAATTAACTTTTAAAATTGAATGTCATCTTTCTGTACAAGTGGAACAGACCATTTGGAAAAAAAATGCAAGGCTACAGGCACCCGATTACGTTCTTTTCCCTTGAATTAAAAAGGCATTGCAGAATGAAATTTGCTTCGTGATAGTGAAGTGTTTCAAATCTATGTCGTCTTCTGGTTCAAACATTACAAACAAAAATCCACTTGCATTCCTTAAATAGTAAAACAAAGAACGTCAATTGACAATTGCACACATACAACACCCACTAACTTCTACATTCTTACTTTCAATATCTCGAACTGCATTTCTTTGCCCTACACTAGATAGGTGTCTGTTTGTATTCGTGAAAGTAATAACATGCCTAGAGGGTGTCGAATAATTCAAAATAGACAGGTTAATTCTTGCTGGAATTTATGGTCTATTCACGTGAGGACATAACCACCTGATAGGACATCTGCACACATTCACTGACGTAAGAAAAAAAGTGTTAGTTCCCCAAAGCTTTGCATCATTCATTGAACTCATGGCTGATCCTTGACATATTCTGGATCAGTGGTGCTGGAAGAGCACAGCAATTCAGGCAGCATCCGAGGACAGGCAAAATCGACGTTTCGGGCAAAAGCCCTTCATCAGGAATAAAGGAGGAGAGCCTGAAGCGTGGAGAGATAAGCTAGAGGAGGGTGGGGGTGGGGATAGAGTAGCATAGAGTACAATAGGTCAGTGGGGGAGGAGAGGAAGGTGATAGGTCAGGGAGGAGAGGGTGGAGTGGATAGGTGGAAAAGGAGCTGGGCAGGTCGGACAAGTCCGGACAAGTCAAGGGGATCATGTTGCTGGAGGTTAGAAACTAGGATGAGGTGGGGTAAGGGGAAATGAGGAAGCTGTTGAAATCCACATTGATGCCCTGGGGTTGAAGTGTTCCGAGGCGGAAGATGAATCGTTCTTCTTCCATGCGTCTGGTGGTGAGGGAGTGGTGGTGGAGGAGGCCCAGCACCTCTATATCCTCGGCAGAGTGGGAGGGGGAGTTCAAATGTTGAGCCACGGGGCGGTGTGGTTGATTGGTGCGGGTGTCCCGGAGATGTTCACTAAAGCACTCTGCTAGGAGGCGCCCAGTCTCCCCAATGTAGAGGAGACCGCATCGGGAGCAACGGATACAATAAATGATATTAGTGGATGTGCAGGTAAAACTTTGTTGGATGTGGAAGGCTCCTTTAGGACCTTGGATGGAGGTGAGGGAGGAGGTGTGGGCACAGGTTTTACAGTTCCTGCGGTGGCAGGGGAAAGTGCCAGGATGGGAGGGTGGGTCGTAGGGGGGCGTGGACCTGACCAGGTAGTCACAGAGGGAACGGTCTTTGCGGAAGGCGGAGAGGGGTGGGGAGGGAAATATATCCCTGGTGGTGGGGTCTGTTTGGAGGTGGCGGAAATGTCGGTGGATGATTTGGTTTATGCGAAGGTTGGTAGGATGGAAGATGAGCACCAGGGGCGTTCTGTCCTTGTTGCGGTTGGAGGGGTTGGGTCTGAGGGCGGAGGTGCGGGATGTGGACGAGATGCGTTGGAGGGCATCTTTAACCACGTGGGAAGGGAAATTGCGGTCTCTAAAGAAGGAGGCCATCTAGTGAGGTGTATTGTGGAACTGCTCCTCCTGGGAGCAGATACGGCGGAGGCGGAGGAATTGGGAATACGGGATGGCATTTTTGCAAGAGGTAGGGTGGGAAGAGGTGTAATCCAGGTAGCTGTGGGAGTCGGTGGGTTTGTAGAAAATGTCAGTGTCAAGTCGGTCGTCACTGATGGAGATGGAGAGGTCCAGGAAGGGGAGGGAGGTGTCAGAGATGGTCCAGGTAAATTTAAGGTCAGGGTGGAACGTGTTGGTGAAGTTGATGAATTGCTCAACCTCCTCGCGGGAGCACGAGGTGGCGCCAATGCAGTCATCAATGTAGCGGAGGAAGAGGTGGGGAGTGGTGCCGGTCCTTGACATAACCTTCTCTTCTATGTATCTATACCACAGCATGGCAAGTTGGAAGAAATTGTATCCTTATTTTAAAATTGCTGCATGATTAGAGAGTTCCAAACTAATGTGGAACTGTGCGCAAGTACTAATGTTTCCTTGCGAGGATAAAGTTTCGTTTTAAATAAGTCTTTTTTTAAGATATACTTTTGACACCCAACGAACTAAACTACTTTCTGTCTCTTCGTACTTTAAGCATTTGGTCATGATTCATTTTTTTTAAAATCTCGTTTCAGCATCCAAGTGCTCAGAAAAACATTTGAATCATATGGAAAATTCTTTCACAATTTAAGATTTGCTCTTTCGACTATTTTCTCCAGACCTTTTACCACTAAATGCATTCATGTAACTTCGAAACTGATACGGCTGCAAATCGTTTCAGCCTGCCATCAAAGGACTCATTTTTTCTTGATCGTCAGTATGACAACACGTCAGGAATTGTGTTATCTCATTCTGGCACATGTATAATTTTCAAGTTGAACGACAACAATCATAAAACTCCAGTTAACAGTGTGGACTTTGTGTTCTTAATTTTCGTAAATGGAAAGGGTCGCAATCAGTACATACAATTATCTCAGACACATCACTGGCAATACAATTATGTAATGTCAGCACCAAACTCCATATCTCCTTCTCAGTTCGTGAAACATTGTTGCTGATGATTATTCAATATCTTAGAAAAACACCCAATCGGTTTTTCTGTCTTCTCATCTTTCAAGCGTACAGCATGACACATATAGTGCATGCATCAATACCCACCTTAAGTGGCTGCGCATAATTGTATTAGGCCAACAATGGGGCAAACCTTAACACGTTTTTTGTAAGCTGGAAAGGGTCTTAGGACACTTCTCCTACAACTGAAAATTTCTGCACCTTTTGAACAAATCGGTCAGTGGTGCAACTGCAACATTAAATTCCGTGCCAACTTTGATAAAACATTCAGACCCCAAGAAATTATAGTATTTCCCACTTCGTCGATGGTATGGAAAACACTGCAATAAACTTTGTTTTGAATCCGTTCGGGCAATTTCCATGTCCAATAAAAGGATCCATTAACGGGGGCAGTTGCAGGTTTTAATTAAACTCAACTTTTAAGTCAATTAAACAATCCGGATTGATCCTTCAAATCCTCCTTTCATTTGGATCGAAAAATATGCAGGTCATCGATATACATGAAGAAGTGGTAATCCAGAACTGATATCAAACATTAGTCACTTAATTGTAGCTAAATCATTTTTCTTAGCAAATGGCATAGCCTGAAATTTTTACAATCCACCCCGCATGACGACAGCTGAAATTTATTTTGCTCTTTCAGATACAGGAATCTGCAACTAATCTTTGTCTAAGTCCAACTTAGAAACATTAGTGATTTGTCCCAAGTTCCCAACAGTCTTCCAAACGTGGCTTAGGATTTGAGACACATTTTGTAACTGCAATGAATTTACAAAGTTCGACACATAATCATTTGATTTTGGGTGCGCTCGATTCACGTTAATTCACTTGGAGTGTATTGCTGTTGAGTGTGAATTCCATCTTATTTGAAGCTGTTCCAACTTCAGATGGATACGTTTATAAGCATTTTGCTAAATTGGGAGAGCACTTTGTATAACTATAATATGCGTAATTGAATTAGTACTTGCCAGCTCATTCGCACAAATATCCCCATGTGATTGGAATACATCTGTCAGGTCCATTCGATTCTCAGCTGGAAGATAACAAAATAATTTATCTCTATTTTTGAAAAAAAAACTCATTGTCCATTTTAATTTGAAGAATGTCCACTTCAATTTTATCTGAACTTGGTGCAACACTCTGTGGTGTAACCAGTAACCACGTTTGCTTTCCTTCAGTATGAAAACAGCTTTTGAGCAGACTCGTCTGACAGTCTGTGGAATTTTGTTTTTAGTAAGATTTCTGATTAAATAAGTCGTCTCTCTCAATTACCATTCATTTTACAATGAGCTGTAAATTTATAAAGGTCTTCATTGTATTGGAAACAGCACAACACTTTACCTGCTCTCATAAAAATGTCAATTTTTGTTTTGTAGTTTGCTTTCTGTTTCATCACACACTGTGTTACTTTTAAATACTGTCTACTCAACTCAACCATGTTTTTTTTTTTACCTAGCCCTCACCTTCAGCACATCATCCTATTTCGTGGTCTCTGAACTCTGACTCACCGATTGCTGCTTTAATTCTTTCAATTGTCCACTCACCTCACGCTCAAAAACTAAGTCTATGTGACGAAATTTAGTTGATTAATTCGTTGCATCCCTCATTCCAAGTAGAAAAAAATGGAACTCCTGTGTCCCACACAACTGCAGAGTCTTGACAATAAGCTATCGACGTGGTGTTTAATGTATTTTACCGCCTTTATAATTTTGCTGCGATTCTGGTGGTAAGTACCGAACTTGAATTGTCTTCTTGCAGTTTTTGCCTAACTTCCTTGAATAATTTTAACGCAAAATTTGACACTTGTTTGCGTCTGTGCATAGTCCATAACTCTGAAAGAAAAGTGGGTAACCCTTCTTCAATCCTTTTAGCAGTGATGCTGCGCAGTAGAGTTGCCTCTGGAATATGGTGGAAACATCTATTATGCTCAGGAAACACTAATCTCATTTATTATTTCCGGAAGGTGTCCCATACATTAAATTAAGAAATTTGTAAAACGTTTCACAAATATTGGAATAGATATTAACGGTGCTGGTTTTAACACTGACTGACGTTTCTGATTTACCTGAAATGCCTGATTTGCCTAAAAAAAATCAAACGCATCCTAATGCAATTTAGACTAATGGAAAAAAAGCTTTTGTATTTTGGTTTGAACTTTCCCTTATTCAAATTTCCTCCTGTTGATAGTTTATGCGCTTCCTGCACCACCTTCTTTCTATCAACGACCAGTAGTCTAACAGGGTGAAACCCTGCTCATTTCATGTACCCCTGAATATGTGATGGTCCACATTTCTTCATTTAGAAGTCGTTTTTATCATCGTGCTCTTCTGTCAAGCACTCAGGTTCTTCTTTTGTGTGTGCTTGTTGTTACAACTGCTATCGATTTTCATCTTTCTGTGTAATGCAGTTAATTTCTCTGAACTGAATGCACCTACTTTGTAATCGAATTGCTATGATTCCTCCTCAAGCTTTAGTTTCGGATAAGCGAAATAAAACTTCCCTTCTTTTGACTGTTTGATGAATTAATCCTGGTATTGTGACCTTATTACCACACAGTTGGGAAAATTCCAGGAAATATTTCCTGAAATACCTCAGCTGTCTGATTTTCCATTGGCTTTCCCACGAGAGTGACATCACTCCCACCTGTGATACAGCTATATTATTAACCTGGTTAAACTATATTTCTGGAATCAAGAATGTCTCCTATCAACACTTCAGTAGGTTTCACCAGACTCTCCAAACACACTTTATATAGTTAGTCATTACATTTCTTACCATGACTTTCACATAATATCACCTCTCCAGTCAATATTCCTTCTTAATTTAGTACCTCCTTCATTCTCAGCATCACCGCTTGAATTCCTGGAATTGAACCCGATCCCTGGCGCTGTGAGAGAACAATGTTAACCACTGTGCCACCGTGCTGCCATGGTGATCCCCCTCGTGTAAGCGATTACACCTTAAACTGAAGAGTAAGTACTTTACAGAGATCTGGCTCGTTTGTCATAACAAACTGCTGAGCATATTGTACATCCTTTGCACCTTTTTAGTTTCCTATAGGACTTCAGTAAAATTCGCTGCCTTGTCTTTTCTTTCCAAATTCCCTGGTCCCATGCTGTTTTTTTTCCAGAAAACTAAAAGAGTGTCTTAGGTTGGTCTACTTTATTGCAGTGAAAACTACTGAGCTGCTTTACTTACCTTGCTCCCTCACAGGTTTGTTTTTACGCTGTGGTTAATTGTCTTCATTATCTTCAATCAGTCCTCCTTTTCTCGGACCACCTGAAAAGTTCTCTTTTCTAAAATTGCCATACCTCAAATAATGATGTTTGAAAACAAACTTTGATTCATGATGCAACTCATAAATGTCGAACATGTCTGCTGTTAATAATCTCACCCTAACTCCCTGTTCATCTGCATACCTTCTCACTACTTCAAGAAATAAACTTTTGAACTCCTCCAAAGTAATCAACCCTCTAACATCATCATATGTTTCATTCATTTTCAATGTGCTTATGCACCTATCAAAATTAATTTGTTTGATCACTTCAAACACTGAGTATTTTTGGCCAATTTCCCTCCTTCGATTCCAAAAATGCTGTGTGTGGGTTTTCTCGTACGTGATGATATGCATTTAAAATTGTGTTTTTCTCCTAATTACATTCCTTAGAGACCTCCTCTGATCGTGACATAAAACCTCAATAGCAGTACGTTACAAACTCTCTTCCTTTCTGAAATGCCCACCTGCATAACATGCAGTCCATGTGTTACACCATTTTCGCAAGCAAAATGAAATAAAATGCCTCTCCATCTTTTCTTCAAAAATGGGCAACTTCTGAACATATTTAAACCAATCTACAACAGGTTACGATGGATTGATCACCGTCAATGTCCTCGTCACTGCATTTACTTTTCAGCTCCATCTCCCCCATTTCAAGTCAACTTCGAGTTTTCTATTCCAACCTCTGAAGTTCTCTCTCCCTTCCTTCCTTTCTTTCTCCCTTTTCTGTCTTCGTTTCTGCATTTCTTCTCTGCCTTTCCCTTTGACCTTCTCATTTTTCCACTGCCTTTAATCGCAATTCATACTGTTTTGTTGCATTCTCACACTAAAATTGTTTCATCTGTAATTGAATTTTAAGCACTTGCAATCGCATTCCTGGCAAATGTAAATGCTGTGCGGTTACCAAAGTTCTCTCCCCTTTCCTGATAGGCACACCTTGCTTAATACTTTCAAAAGTTTCTCTTGTTCACTTTCTGTGACATTACAGAAATGACTTACGACACAACCACTAACCACTTAAAGGCTGAAAGCGTGTTTATTGCAAAAGATAAACGCTGTTTAAAACAACACCCGAAATTTTAAAAAAACAAGCTCACCACTCACTGCCTTTGAGTTTAACAATCCCAAATCCAACCTATATTCAAACTTTTTGATACCCTTAAGTGTCCCTAATTTGTTATGGAACAGACTAAACCCTCTGTGAAAACATTGCAAAGCTAGGCTCGTTCATTGTATTTTGGTATATTGATTTCAAATGTTAGGCGTTGCGTCCCATGTGCATGTCAATTCGTCAAATAGCCTGGCAAGAAGAAAAGTACTCTTTGTTTATAGACTGTATTTGAAATGCAATAAAAAAAGAAGAAATCGGAAACTCTTCACTACATTAGAAAACCTAACAGAATAATGCATAATTTAAACACTAAACAGTAACTGTTTTCATACAAAAACATCCTGTAAATATGCCCTTGTCAAATGTAAATTCAGTAAAATAAATTAGATCACATGCCATTCTCCAGTCCAGGAGTAAAATAAATTCAAACAGAAAACTGCCAGAGCCGATAGCAAGGAGAAATGTACTGCAGCTTCTCACCAAAATTCAAGATCCCAGCTACTGCTATTGCTATTGCTACTGGTATAAACAAAAAATCATTACTTTGCGGCAGCTGATCTCCTCCAATCAAGGCTGCTTCTAGTATTGCAACATTAAACAAAAACAAATCAAGTCCCAAAGTTCTTTACATTTTTGAGTTTTAAATTAGACGTCACGGGACGTCTGCTTTCAGGCCTTCCTACGTGAAAAGAATCCAAAATGCATATCTTAAAGCTACATTATCATCACACAAATTAACGTATGTTAATTCGTAAAAAAAACATATATGTATATATCCATTTAATTACCTCAGCTAAAAATATGTTTGCAGCTAGCAAACTTTTTTTCACAACTTACAGGAAGATGAAACAATAGGGTTGCGTAATATTCGCCAGCCAAATGGAAACATGTGCAACAAAAAGAAACATTTCACTTTATACTTTACCACTTCGCAAGAGAATTAATGGTAGCACCACACTGGTGCAGAGTCTAAATAGAATCACTTTAACGACCATTGATGCTTTTATTTTGCTCATATGTTTACTTGTTACCAGCTTTTCTGGAAGCATATGGATGCTAAACAAAAGCTTGTTCATCGGTCCTTAAGCAAGGACAGTTGACAATTCAATTATTTCTTTGTTTGCAACTGATCTCCTCACAATTGTAATTCTTTACGATGGACGCTGCAAACTCTCCAAATGCATCACCCATTACCTGCAGGCTATGGCTGCAGCTGATTTATCTCCTTTGATCTTTGCTGTATTAGGAAAATGCAAGAACTGCAGATGTTGGAGATCAGAGTAGAAAATTGTGTAGCTGGAAAAACGGAGTAGGTCGGTGAACTGCAGAGGAGCAGGAGAATCGATGATTTGGGCATATGGCGGCGGGCAGGCAGAGTGGCAAAGAGATAAAATGGAGGGGTATGTGACTGGTGGGAACGTAAATGAGAAGTCAATAGTCAGCTGCAGGTGGCGTAATGGTAATAGGTCAGAGCAGAGGGTGAATTGGATAGGTGCGAAGCAAGTTGGACAGGTAGAACAGTTGAAGAGGGCGGTGCCAAGATGGATCTGGAATGAGATGATGGGTGCAAAGATGGGAAAACCGGTGAAATCAACATTGATGCCGTGTGGTTGGAGAATACCAAGGTGGAAGGGGACGCATTGTTCCTCCAGGCTTTGGCTGGCTAGGATTTGATCGTGGAGGAGGCCGAGGACTTGGTGGAGCGTGAAGACGTAGGGTGGTGGAGTTGTTTGGTTCTTGTGTCCTAGAGATGTTCTTCAAAATGTGCAACGAGTTGGCATCCTGCACCCCCCTCCCACCCCCCCCCCCGCCCCTTGATATAGAGGGGACCACATAGAGAGCAAAATGCACCACAGATGAGGTGTTTGCATGCGCAGGAAAATTTCTGACAGCTGTGGAAGGATGAATTAGGGCCTTGGATGGAGATGATCGGGAAGTGTGTGCCCGTAATTGACGATAAGGGAGGGTGGTGGAGTTGGAGGGCATGTTAGTGGGGGTCGTGGACCTAACTAGGGACTCACAGAGGAAATGGTGTCTGTGGAATGCTGATAGGTGTGGGGAAGGATATATACCCTGGAGGTGTGATCTGACTATTGGTGACAGCGATGGCAGAGGATGATGTGCTGTATTCAGAGATTGGTGGAGTGGAATGTCAGGAGCAGGGGATTTTTATCCTCACTGTTGTTGGGACAGGTGGCAGAGACTTGGGAGGTGGCCGAGATGCTCTGGAGGGCATTGTTAACAACGTGTGAGGTGCAATTGCGGTCCTTGCCATCTGGAATGGTTTGATATTGAATTGCTCGTATTGCAAGCAGATACAGCGGAACCAGAGGATTTTATTGTAAGGTGTAATATTTTTACAGGAGGGAAAGTGGAAGGACTTGCAGTCAAAGTAGTTGTGGAGTTTGAAATCTTTGCTGTACTTCTCTAGAACATTGAAGATTCATATCTTCCATGTTTGTTCTTCAAATATTATGAAATATACTCTTTGAACCATATCTGATATTTCATTTCCTATTATGGTTCTGTATAAATCGCAGTCATGTTGAAATGAGATCGATATGTCGCTTACTGTGCTCAAACGCTACACGGAAAATATTGTAAACCTAAAATTGCTGCTGTCTTCATAGCAGCTGGCTGTGCATGGAGCATCTTACAGAGTATACATTTGGTTCCATTTGTGAAATTCGAGAAACAATTGGGCAAAAGAAATAGTCCTGTTTTGTAAAATGAAGAGTTTATACTTTACAAATGTCGGTCTCATTTTTGTGACTGGTAACGGTTTTCACCCAATTTGTACGACATGATTAAGTTTGGCTGTGCAGTGCATTCGGCATCAGACATATCTCAGAGATAAATAGAGCGAGAAGGTTCCTTCACGAACAGAGTAAATGTCAACATTTCAAAGATCCTGAATGGAGAGCCGACATAAATGTATGGACTTACTGCTTACCAAACCTGACAGGTTTATATTGCCATGGAGTGTTAGGTTATAATCATATTTTTGTGCACAGTTTACAGTTGCTCAACGTTTAGAAGAAAATTGCAGTGATGCATGCATTATTGCTGAGCAGTCTGGATTTACCCAAGCCACACTGAGTATCTGCATAAATACGCTTTGCTGTGCAGTATCTGAGCGTATATTTAGAGATGATCGTAAGCGAATGGTTAAGCAGTTTCTACCTAAAAAAATAACGTACACTGAATTGCACTAATTTGCTTCATCATCAGCATGTTCAGTTAGTTTTGAATACTGCAAAGAGAATGAAAGCTCTTTTTAGTTCCACCTTATTTTAGACTCTTGCAAAAGTATTGTAAAATCCGATATGCTGTGACACAAAAACCCGAACAGCCTTGTGAAAGCTTAAGCATGTCGCCTAACGCTGAACAGCTTTCACTACGTTCATTCGTGATTAAATCTAGCAGTTTCCTGGCGAATGCAAATACAATATTAGATGAATTGGGACATAGTCTTATTTTACATGTGTCTACGTTGTAAAGAAGATATTCGCTGCTTTTACTAAATGATGTTTTATTTATTCGTTATCATTGCTGTGTCTGACATCAGCAGTCACAGTTGAAGAACACTCGAAACTGTTCCGACTTTGCTTTTGAATAAGAACATGCATTTTTTTTAAAAAAGCACATTTTATTTGGCCGTCGCTGGCCATACAAACCTGGATTTCTGGAGTTAAACTTATTGCTGCGGGTCTAATTAGGACCCTGAATTAGTTTGAGAAAGGATATGAATGAACCAGGAGTTTTTTTATATCATTAAAAATGTGATGGTAATTACTGTTACACTAGGTTTGTATTCCTAGATTTTTCTTAAATAAAAAAACACAATTTGTTATGTTCAGGTTTGTGAATGGAATGAGCTGCCAGAGGAAGTGGTGGAGGCTGGTATAATTGCAACATTTAGAAGGAATTTGGATGGGTATATGAATAGGAAGGTATTAGAGGGATATGGGCCGAGTGCTGGCAGGTTGTATTAGATTCTGTTGGGATATCTGGTCGCTATGGACATGTTGGACTGAAAGGTCTGTTTCCATGCTGTACATCTCTACGACTCTATGACTCAAAATCAGCTCGTTCAGTAATTGTTCGGCGATATCCCCACTGTGTCAAGTCCACTCTCCATATTGCTGGAAGTTAGTTTCGAGATCTTGCTTAATGGCGATTTCTGTTTCAGCAAAAACTATACCAAAATTAACATTGCATCATTTTACTTTGACTGTTCACGAATTAAATGACAACCAAACTGTAAAGAAGAAGTGAAAAAATCTAGTGAGAAAATAAAGAATGTTTAAATGATAAACAAATATTGATTGATGGAATTAACATGACAGCAGGCATGATAAATGACTATGCCCCTATCATTATAGTGTTGATTCGGAAGTGTGCAGATGACTGCATATCAAATAAGTTACTCCAAATGTTCCCAAATGGAAATCCTTTATTTGCAAGGATTTCCACTATCAACTGAAGTCCAGGACTGAGTTTTCAAGTTCAAAGACTCTGAGCTATACCGGCAATACTGGTAGGACTTTTGCAACATTATCAGAGGCACCAAGAAGCAATGCTAAACGAAGCAAGAAACCCAAACTAAGCAAACATACACACATCACTTACGGCAAGGATTGTTGTGATACAAAGAGCGACAATGTGATGTTGAACAATATTGAGGGCAAAAAATGTCTCTTTTCGTTGAGCTTGACAATGGTTTCGAACAGAAGATCAATCTAGCGTTGACAACTGCCACAGCCATTAGAGTGGCCTTCTTGAGAGTGAACCCGCCGAAGGCAACTGGCCCAGATGTGCCCCCAGCCTCTGTGTGAGCCAGAGAGCTGGAGTTCAATAACAATTGTAACTTCTGCTTATTACACTCTGATGTTCTGTCCTGCTTCAAGAAGTCCACCATTCTACCGGTGTCAAAGAAAAGTAATGCCGTGCACCTCAATAACAAACACGTAATGGTTCTGTCTTCTGTAAATATGACGGACTTCGAGAGGTTTTTCACCGCTCACTTCAACTCCAGCCCCCCAGATCGCCTTGGTCCTTTGTAATTCGCTTACAATCGTAAAAGATTACCAGCAGAAACCATCTTCATAGCTTCAACCTCATCCCCAGAACATATTGATAGCAAGGATACGGACGTCAGACTTCTACTTATTCACAAAACACCAGTACAATTCCAATAAAATTTATCTCGAAAGTGCTAGATCTCTGCTTGACCCTCTAAGTGAATCCTCCCGCTCCTGACATACCGATTACAATCATTAAGGAAATGTAACCTACAATAATTCTTAGAACTGGTGCGCAAAACGCTGCATATGCAGAAGTTATCATATTTACGAAGATGCTGCTCGTTTAACAAGGTCTCCTTGCCTTTATTGAGAGAGAGTCGTAAAAAAAATCAGTTCCGAAAAGACTGGCATTGATGGCTTTTAAGGCTAATTTGATTACAGATAACAGATGCTGTCCCTTGCAAAATATTTTCAAGTATTAGATAAAAAAAGTACTTGTGCTGGATGTGGCTACTTCTCACAACTCAGTTTTCCGCTGGTTTGGTTTGGCTATTCATGGAAAGAGGAAGAAAGAGAGAGAGAGAATCGAGAGAAAGGGAGAGAGAGTAAGGGTCGAAAGAGAGGGAGTTAGAACTTCAGAAACTGACACTTCGACAGGAAGTCAACTTAAAAGGATGGAGATGAAGTCTCGAGTTAAGCTTATTGAGGAAGAGAGTGAGGATGAGCTAACCTATGGTAGCCAATCGTGGGAATCCATTTAAATATATTCAGGCACTGGCTACATTTGATAAGATGGTTGTGAAGTCATTTTCATCTCATTTGTACAGGTGGCTAAGCAAATACAGTGACCAATAATGAAGTGTTGTTTTGCTAAGCCAAATAAAAATTATAGATAGAGAGAGTGAGATCGTGAAGAAAGCGATCTTATATGCATATGAGGTTGTGCCAGAAGCCGACGGATTTTCAGGAATGCAAGGAGCGACGTTGGTCAAAAATACAATGATTTTGGAACAATCAATCAAAGCAATTATGAGAGATGGGTAAAACTATTAACAATAGAGTAAGCATATGACATGCTGAGAGAGATTATTATTTTGAAGGAGTACAACAATTCACTTCTGAGGTAATGACAAAACATGTGAAAGAGCAGATTATTAAAACTGCCAGATTAGTAGCCGAAAAGGATGAAGATTATGAGTCAGTTCATAAGCCAAATTATAGATTCCAACAATAATTTCAATCCGTGACGGACATAAATTGGGGAAAAGACAATTCCTCACGTTTCTCACGAAATGGAAAGGTAGGTATCGGTGACATTCAAAAGAGTAACACCACGGTGAAAAAACTGAAACCCTTAAAGGGGAAAGACCAGTTAAAAAGCTTCAGTGTTTTCAATGCAACAAAGTAAGCCACGTGAAATTACAGTGCAGTTGGGTTAGAAAAAGTCTGTGAAGCCAGATGAAGGAAAATAGGATAAGCCAGTGAATTCTGTTGAAGTGGTAACGGAAAGCAGACTGGGGACTAAAAAGCTGCACCAGAATTTACAACCTGGTCGGAGCTTGGTTGAGAAGGAAGTATCAGATCTTCTTAGACATTTACACGTGCAGGTAAAGTTTACTCGGATAGGCCAGGAGCAGCAGGCAAACACGTGACAATATGAAGCGATACAGGATCCTCTCAATAGTTATGTTGGAAGATAAGGATATATTCACCTCTGAAGGACTATTACCAGTCATTTAAGTGCTAGTAACAGTCCTGGAAGAAGTGCCCAGTATGTAGAGTGAGATCAGAATGTCCAGTGAAAAGTGGAGAAGTCTTGGTAGGACCACTCTACGAAGCTTCGACTCTGCGAATGTAATTTGTCCTTGCTAACGATAGAGAGAGGTCACAGGTAGGAGTGCCACCTATTGTGTTTGAAAATCGTGTGGAATCTCTGACAATTTTGAAGTATTACAGGAAACAGATCCTGCAACTTTTCCTTGCTGTGCATTACCGAGGTTGCAAACTCACCAGTTGAAATATGGGGAAATCATGGAGTACAGAGAAGAAAGTTTATACAGAATTATCAGAGACCCTGTTTGATCAAGTGGTTCAGTTGAAACAGTTTCAAAAGGCTGACAAATCAGGCATATTTTAGTTAGACGAATTACAGCAATTGGGTTGCAGGAGAAATATGAGAAATTAAAAGAATTGTATCAAGAAGCATACATCGAAGGTGTATTTCGCTGTTCTACTATCTTAAGTAAATAATGTCTTAATGAGGAAATGGAGACCATCAAATATTCAGAGAGATGAAAATTGAGCAGACTTTTATCAAGTCATATTGCCAGTGTTTTAGAGAAAGGAGTTGTTGTGGGTCGCATATAAACTAACAGTCGAAGGCCGTTTAGGGTTAAAAAATACAAGAATCTAAAATTTTAAAAAAAAATATGGTTACTTACATGGTCCACACAAGGATGGAGTTGAATGTTGCCAAAAATGTCATCCATGTCAGATAATAGGAAAACCATGGGCTTTAGTCAATCCCGTACCTTTAATATGTATTCCTGCATTTGTGCAACCATTTGCATGAGTTTTCGTAGATTGCATCAGATGCCTGCCTCAGACAAAAACGGGAAATCAGTATTTCTTAAGCATAATGTATGTGTCCACTAGATATCCAGAGGCCATTGCATTATGCAATTTCTCCGCTGGACGGAATGATGAGGGGTTGCCTACATTTTTCAATACATATGGATTACACAGAGATATCATCAGTTCAAGGGTCAAATTTCATAAACATTTTCAAGCTCGTTTTGTAAAATTTAGGAATCAAACAATTCAGATTAACTTCTTACCATCCAGAATCAAAGCAAGCTGAAAAAAGGCGGCTTCAGACATTTAAGACCATGTTGAGGGTTTATAGTCAGTCTATCCAGATGATTGAGAAAGAGTAATTCGTTTTGTACTTTTTGCCATTCGGGTTGCTCCAAATGTATCTAACAAATTCAGTTCATTTCAATTTTTTTTGGCATGAAGTGAGAACACCGTTATTATTGATTGTAGAGAAACTGGAAGGACAGAATTAATAAACCGCATATTTTGACTATGTGCAAAATTTTGATGAATGGTTAAATAGAGCAGGGGAGCTCGCTGAACAGTACTTAAAAGAATGACAATATACAATGAAACCCAAAGCAGACAATAAATCAAAAACTAGCGGTTTTGCTATCAGAGATGAAATGTTAGTGTTAATTCCAGTCACAGGTGAATCTTTAAAAGCAAGGTTTAGTGGAACTTATCAAGACGACATGGCATTGAGTGAGCTGAACTATTTGAAAAGCACTCCAAGTAGAATGGTATCTCACAATGTGCCTCATGTGAATATGCTCAAAATTTATTTTATCAGGGAGGAAAATTCAGAGGAGAATGTGTTTCTGAGTACAATACAAAGTCAACAAACAAATTCGTAGGATTCTGAGTTGGATATGTCTCAAATTAAATAAGACATTCAGGAAGTCGTCAAAATGGGGTTAAATTATTGAGTTAACTCCCAGGCGAAAATCGAAATTACATGGAAGAGTTATTATAAACACATTAGGGGATATGTGAAAATAAGGTGGGATGTACTCACCTAATCATGCATGATGTAGACACAGAAAATGCTGTTCTGATTAAACAGCATCCTCATTGATGTAACACTCAAAGGTTTGTACAATTACAAAAGGAGATGCAACGCATGTTCCAAGGTGACTGAAGATCATCCCCAGCAATGGCGCCAAAATCATATGGTACATGACGGGAATTCGTGCATTATCAATAATTTAATGCAGTTACAAAGACTGATGTTTATCCAATTTGAACAGGTGGAGCAACAACTTGTATTTCTACGTTGAACATGCTCAGACGATACTAACAGATAACTTTGTCCTTAAGAGCAATGACAATTTTGGCTTTTGTAATGCCGAATGCACTATATCTATTTAAAGTCATACAATTCGGCATGTAAAATGTGCTAGCCACATTTCAAAAAATGCCCAATAAGTTCATTTCCAGATTAACAGTTGTGTGGTATATATTGATGACCTGGGTGATTCTCTGTCATGCATAGAAGGAATATTTGCATCATTTATCCAAAACATTTCATCGACTTCAGGAGTCAGGCTCAATGATAAACCTGGCAAAAATGAATTTGCCTAAGCGTAAGTCACCTTCCTGGACCATTTCTCTAGACATGGGCAGATGGCCCCACGGAATGCCAAAACAAAGGTAATTGAACAGTTTTGCATACATTCAACTGAAATCACAGTGCAATGATTCCTGGGATTGAACGGGTTTTATTGGAATTTCGTGAGAAATATTAGCAATATGGCTGCCCCATTCACAGAATTACTCATGAAAGCCAAGACGTTTCAGTGGACAGCGCACTGTCGGAAGGCATTTGACAGCCTGTAAGTTATGTGAACCAATGCCCCAGTTTTAGCCACACATAATTGTATAATGCCATGCAAAGTGGCCATTGATGCAAGTGATGTGGGTATCTGTGCTATGTTCTTACAGAAAGATGACTAAAACATACAAAGGCCGTTTGAATATTTCTCCAGGAAATTGAACATTCAGTAGCAGAAATATTCGTTGAGAAGGAGACTTTGAGCATGTTGTTGGCGTTACGACATTTCAATGATTATATTACTAATAATTTTCGGAGAGATTTATATACCCTGATCATAACCCATTGAAACTTTCGAAAATTGAAGGGGAACAATGTCAGATTGTTTAAATGGAGCTTGTTATTGCAGTCATTCAGAATGAAAATTATGCATGTCGCAGCTTGAGAATGTGTGATAACCAACAGGTTGTCCAGGCTTAGATGCGAAACAGTGGCATTCGGTGGCAGAAGGAAATGAACTGAGAAAGAATGTATTAGTGCATTCCAGTATGTTGAAGACAATATAATGTACATATGTTTTATAGTGTCCAGACAGTGTAAGATTAAGATGCTTCAAAATGAAGCCAAACTTGGATATTGGTCTATTCTTTAAGGAGGAAGTATGGTAGTACTGCTCCTTGAACAACGTTATACTGTCCTTTTTCCTTCTTCCAAGGAGTCATAGAGTCAAAGGTGCGGATATGTCTGGAAATATCTGCCTGAAAAATCATTCAAGTATTTTTTTAAAAACTTATACAATGAAAAATGATGGGACAGTTTTTCTAGTTCA
The DNA here is from genome assembly GCF_037043375.1 of Chiloscyllium plagiosum. Lineage (NCBI taxonomy): Eukaryota > Metazoa > Chordata > Chondrichthyes > Orectolobiformes > Hemiscylliidae > Chiloscyllium > Chiloscyllium plagiosum. The sequence goes on from NW_028270173.1 coordinate 41,721,091, forward strand.
GGTATTCGTTTAGTTTCAGCAAGCCGATTTGCTTGCAGCTACTGGGCACTTCTTAGCTGGAAACGCTGGAAACGCAGGCACAATATTGAGGACAAAAAGTAGGATTTCCATGCCAATCCTCTCTCACTCTCAGATATCTCTACTGTAAGGACCTGTTTGATTCTACCTTTTTCGCCAAGTGAATGTTTGTGGGGATGTTGCATGTATTTTGAACAGCATCATTAAGTTGTGATAGAACTTATTGCGTTTTCAGATATTTTAACTTATTCTAAATTCGATTTTCTTATGCTCGGGTTTCATTTAGTAGTCTGTAAATAAACTCTCTTCCGTTTGACATTCAGAGGTTGGACCAGCTGTATCATTCCTGAAATATCCACACCGCACCTGCTTGAAACAAAAATAGGAAAATTATGGTTTGGACTACCTTCTTGGAAGTTTAGAGAAGGTCTGGCTGTTTTCATATCAACTTGTATTGGAATTGCACAATCGTCAGCGAACATTTAATTTCTGATATTTCTCTTAGAGAGATAGTCACATATGAATCCTCTAAAAATGGATAAGCCAAGGTAACTCACCTGAGCTGCCCCTGTTGATGTATTTTGGAGTTCGTGTGGTTGATCTGAAAAAATACAATGGCCTGCCTGTGATCTTGAGAAGAGTTCCCACCACCGCGCCATACTTGCTGCCCCGGATATTCAGTAAATCATTTTTTGTGATGATTCCTTGATTCCATTCTCGATTACTTGTACCCTTCACGCCAAAGACATCACATTTCATCTCACGTCTCGATTTCAAATCTCCTTTCCATGTATGAACCAAGGTGATAACGATGATTGGATCGCAGTGGCCTTTGCCCCTGAGTTTCTGGGTTACGTTCCCCATGACAGCTGCTCATCGTTTCTTTAAAGAAGTCTTCTCAACAACAAAAGCATATTTGTGGCTCTTACAATCATTTGCATATTAGACGTCTGATTCACTTCATCTCTAACAGCTCTGCATACAGTGATGATGTAGCCTTACACTTGTGTTCATTCTGGAAAGACAGTTGGCAATTATTCCCTGCAATGTTTGTTTCGATACTGGTTTGCAATCATGGTCATTATTTACATAGTTTGACATTGCTGTATGCTGCAAGTATTTCAGAACGGCCCATTGCATGTGATGACGTCTGATGAACACATAAAATTAAGAATTATTTCTCGTCAGTACAATACGCCATACCTCACCCAGCACACTCTGGCCCTTCGCACTGTTGTCAAGTAATAGCGAGGAACTTATATGATGTTACTAAGCGAGATCTTTGTCCAAATTCGATGCGTCGATATTAAGTCTTCTGAGGAGAGTCTGTAGTTTGAAGCGCCCCTTCTGATGAAGGTTTATTGTTGCTAAATATTCCTGACTAGTCCAGTTTCTCTATTTTAGGTTTATCCTTCATTTTAAAGAAAATGAAATAGGAATTGTATCACAATTCTTCCCCTGCAAAGCAATGCCTGCAAACCGTGTCCTTTGCTGTGAAATGCTCATGATACCTCGAACGAGAGTGGACCTTCGTAAGTGTGGCGTCTCACTACCTTATTTGATTGCAAGGTGTCATTGTGGCTTTCATGGAAATTCTGCTGCCAGTGTGCTTCCCCTGGAATATACCAATGTCTAGGTTACAGTTGCACTAACAGTTTTCTATTCCACTGACTTCCAAGTTGGCCTCATCCCGCCTGTGACAAATTGTCAGGAAGACTGCTCCTTGAGATATCAAATAAAACGGTGAGACCGTTGTGCCTATGGTCCACTCTGCCTTGGTCAACCCCAGACTCACTGGATCTCTCGATTTCTTTTTTTAAACATGAACATTGATTAAATGCCATGCATCCGAGTTATTTACATCACATGAGCAGTGATACACTACAAATTGATTGGCAAAGTACGTGCTCATGTTATTTCCTTCGGAGTTTTCATTAAAAAGAACTTAGTTTTCTGTCTTGAATTTCTAGCACGTGCAATTGGGTGTGTGTGTGTGTGTGTGGGGGGGGGGGGGGGGGGGGGGGGGGGGGGAGGTGAAATCTTCCAAAAGCGTGCCTCAAAGGAACACACGAAATTTAATCTCCATCTGGTCGAACATCTGTGGAGTTTACATCTGTTCAATGCTTTCAAGCAGATAATAAGTTTGAGCTGATTTCAGGAAAAATGTTCTTCAGAATTATAGAAACCTCGATGCTTTACAATATTCCAAGCGCATTTCAAAAAGAAAATAATAAAAGTGCATGCTGTTGTTCTATTTTATCCCTATTGAAACATAATATGCATTTGTGGGCATATTGTTGTCATCATTCGTGTCAAACTTTTATCCTCAAATGTCAAACAACTTACCAATATCATTCTTTATTACTTCAAAATGTTTGCAATCCATCCTTTTGTTATCAATGTATTTGTGCGCTGTGCTGTTCACAATGTAGCTTCAAAGCTGAGCATAAAATAGGAAGGACAAATTATCTGTTGCCTTTTACAATAAAAGATATGGAATAGCGCATTTTGTCTAAATCAATACAAAACAATTTCGACAATTGAAATCGATTGACAGTTTTGATGTACTTCCTTCAGAAATTATATTTTTACATTTAAGGCAGCCCAGTCAACTTTCACCTGTTTTTTTCTTTCTTGTTGACTAATTTTCTTGTGACAGGACATTGCTTAGTTTGGGTCTGTTTCGTTGGATTTTCAAAATTAGGAAGAAATATTATTAAAGCATTCATAATTTTGGGCATTTGATTGGTTAGGTGCACGTACATATATTCACTGGTTTCAGACCTTAATTCCAGAGGTCATAGTCGGTGAAATAGTGTCACACATTTACGACAGCAATTTTCTCTGTTTTACATAATCAGTGAAATTCATTTTTACGATGTTCATACCTGTCTGTTTAATCAACTATGTTCAATGGTAACACAGACATGATCTTTGAATCAATAAGGTAATCACGGTTTCAGCATAAGGAGGAAAGGGTAGTCGAGGGCTATTGGATAAACAATTAGCTGTTTGGATTGTGGAGCAAACTCAATGGCTAAAAGAGCTCCTTCTGTTTTTACATCTTATATTAGAATCCAGAAGATTTCTACTAACACATTAACACGAACATCGTATCCAGGGAGAGATAGGATTTCATAAAGAACAGCAAAGCTATCAATGCATGGAAGTGAAGGAGATTGGTGAGTTACCAAACGAGTATTTGGCATCATGGTTTACTGTAGAGAAGGATATATAATTTAGAGACCTTGTGGAAATAAATAAGCATATTTTGTAATGTGTCCATATTGGAAATGAGGCTGTGGTGCACGTCTTAAAGGAATAAAAGTGGATAAATTCCCAAAACTACATAAAGTGTACCCTTGAACTTTGTTGAAAACTATGGAAGTGATTGTTCTGGTCTTTGCTGAGACAATTGCACATCGATGCCCACAGATGTTGTACAGGAAGACCGGAGATCCTAACATGTCATTATTGAGGAAAAGTGGGAAGGAAAAGTTTATAGCATCATGAGTGGCATGTATAGTGTGAACAGCCTAAGAATTTCCGAAAACTATTGCGCATAGGTTTAAGGTGGGACGGAAAAGACTTTAAAGGGAACGTAAGGGGCAACTTCTTTCAAGGAGAGTGTGGTGCAAATAAGGAACCAACTATTAGAGGAAAGGGTGAAGTTTGGAGCAATTAAAAGAATTTAGAGTCATCTAAGTGGACGTATGGATAGGTAGGAGAAAGTGAGGACTATAGACGATGGAGATCAGAGCCCAAATGTGTGGCATCGAAAAATCACATCAGGTCAGGCAGCATCCCAGGAGCAAGAGATTTGATATCGACTTCGGCTCTCCTGGTCCTCGATGCTGCCTGACCTGCTGTGGGTTTTCCAGTGCCTTTTTTTTGACTCTGAATATGAACAGGAAGAGTTTAGAGTGATATGTGTCAAATGTAGGCAAATTGACCCAAATTAATTTAGGGAATCTGCATTGCATGGACGAGTTGGACTGAATGATTTGTTTCTCTACTATATATCTTTTGCCTCTATGTCAGTCGAAGCAAAAGTTCCAAATCTACGTTTCATTTTCCTCATTCAAAAATCCTTTTCCACTGACAAGTGATCATGAGTGAAGTTATCATCGTTATGAAAACGAAGTGAATCGGATATAACACCTATTTTAATGCCTGTCTTTTTTTTCTGCATGAACTGAGTTTTTTTTAACAATCGACTGTGAGCTTTCAACCCCATATTGCAAGCAACATCATTGCTTTCCGAGTTTTTAGAAATGCATTAATACACATGTTAAGTATTGAATAACATTTAGCCAATAAAAATGCAAACTGATCATCAGAAAGCTGAAACGTATGTTACTAATTTGAGTTCTTCCCTCCTTTCAGCTAATCTGTTAACAATTTGATTTTGTCATGCGGCTGCTGTGAGCTCCCGAAATGCATTACCCAGTACCTAAAAGCAATGGCATCAGTGGAATTATCTGTCTTGATATTCGAAGTGCTACTGTATGAGATTAAAGGTACTTAGATTCGGTATTCCTTCCTCAACCGTACTCCCATTTGCTGTCTGAATCTTGCACTGCTTTTTGGTTACACTGATTTTTCTGTCTGGTTGACGGTCACACTCGATTTGCGTCTGTATGTTGCCAGAAACTACGAAGAAACTACTGTACCTTGAGTGTTTTAGAAAGTGTTCCAATCTATTTTATCTATGAGCCTTGAGAAATAATTAACTATCTCCGATGGGCATACTGTGGGAAAGCAAGGTTCTTTGATTTACCCACATGCATCGCATTTTTGTGGATGGAAAATGTTTTACCCCCATTTGTGCCATTTATTTTAATTTTACGAAGAAAATATTGACTATCAGACGCACCATTCAGGTCAATACATAGAGAAACGGACAGAGAACAGACAACAGCAGTGAAAATGATTGTGACACAGAAATAGAAATCCGCAAAAAAATCAATAATTTCATTGCAGGCCATATTCAGCAATTTTATATTTTTAGGGTTTGTGACATTTGTATCATACACATGTTTAATGTTTACAAATGCGACACTTTTAGAAGCAAGTTAAAATGACACTTTTACCGTTCTCAGAAAAAAGGATATATGATTCAAACATTGAGTTGCTGCTCAAAAATATATGTTTATGCAATTTTGCTGGGTAAATTCAGAGTTGACCTGAAAAAGATATTATCCATCCTTTGCATCTAATACTGCATTGAATAAAGCAATTTACGTGACTTTAAAAGTTGCATGTCACCTTTCTATACAGATGGAATTATGCACGTTTCAAAATGCATGGCCAGATGGCAATCGATAATGTTTCTCTTCCCTTGACTTCAAACGGCATTACAGAATGAAATTCGCCATGTGTTTGTGAATTGTTTAAAATTGTCTGGATCAGCAACACCCACGTGCATACCATACATGTCATTCGTTCCGTCACTTTTCAAACAAATGAATAATGCGACGAAGTGCTTCTCGTCAAAGTTGGGCACGCTTGAACATATTTTATCGATCCACCTTGGATTGATCTCCATCACTGTTGTCATCACTGCATCTACTTTTCAGCTCTATATCCTCCATTTTAAGTTGACTTCAAGTGTTCAGTCCCAATCTCTGAAGTTCTCTCTCATGTTCTTTGCTCTCTTTCTCCCTTTGCTGTATCCATTCATGCATTTTTTCACTGTCTGTCTCTTTTGTCTTATCATTTGTTCAGATAGCAAATCTTACTGTTACTTTCGCTTTCCAAATTCAAATGCTTAATCGATAATTAAGCTTTAGCCACTTCCAAAAGATTACAAGGGCATTGCGGGAAAATCTAAATACTGTGCGCTTACTGCAATGATCTCTTATTTCCTGGACAACATAAGTCAAAACTTGTGTGCCAATTTCAAAAGCGTCTCCTATTTAAATTCTGCAAAACTACAGGCATAAATGCTTCAATAAACAGGAACATCGTGATGACTGAAATTGCGTTTATTGCACAAGACACACCCTGTTTAAAGCAACCAAATGCAACACACGAAATTTAATAAAAACATCAAAGTCACCACTCACTACCTTTGAGTCCAACAATCCTAAGCCCAACGTATACTCAGAGACAATTGTTTCTAATTTGCTATGGATCAGACAAAACAGTCCTCAAAAACATTGTGAAGATCGCTCAGTCGAAAATTGTTTTTTTTCTATTTTAAAGTCAAAGAGCAGGCTTTGTGTCCCATATGCAATTTGATTCGTCAAAATACCCGTCTTGAAGCAAAGCACACTTTATTAATAAAATATCGTTGAAATGCAATAAAAAACAGGAAATCGGAATAGCTTCACCATATTGGAAAACTTAATAGAGTAATACATTTTTTAGTTACTAATGTGTAACTGTTCTAATACAGTAATGTACTATGAATACACCCTCGGCAAAGGTAAATTCAGTAATTAAATTATATCAGACGGAATTGTCCAGTCCAGGAGGAAAACACATTCAAACTGAAAACTCTGAGATACCAAAGCAGGGATGAATGCACTACATCTTCTAACCCAGAATCAAGACCTCAACAACCGCTGCTGAAACAATAAAACTAAAAAGTCTTGTTTTGTGGGTGCTGAACGCCACTGATGCAGGCTGCATCTGGTATTCCACCATCAAATACAAATCAAGGTCTCACAAGTTGTTTACAATTTTGCATTAGACTAGATAGCTCAGAATCTCTGTCTGAAGACCTTTCTCGACAGGTGAACCTCGATTATCCGAATATCATCTATCCAGATATCGGATTATCCGAAGCAGCGCTCGAGATCCCGATAGCAACATTACATCAAAGGTGTGTTTCCAACACAGATCGCTTCTTTTGTTTGGTGTGCTGTTGGCGGGCAGGGTTGGACAGAGTTGTGAGCGGGCGGGAATGGTATTGTACAGGAGGTGATGGGGGGCATGCACGTGGTTTGCTGCTGCCTCGTGTCCTGAATGTAGAACAGACTTAAAAAAAACTCTAAGCCCCAAAGGAAAGGCATGTAATTGATTAAATAAATAATTGGTTATCTGAACAAAATATTGCCCGCCCATCTCATTCGAATAATTGAGGTTTCACTGTACATAAAAAAGTTGAGAATGCATTTCTTTGAGGCAAGGTATTGTCACACTGATGACGATTGAGTGTTTGTTTGTCGACCTGATATATTTTTCCATTTAAATTCGTCAGCTAAAAAATAAGTTTACAGCGAGCAAACTTTTTTTTTGGCAAATTAAGGAAGATGAAATAATGGTATACGTTTTAATCACCAGACATATGGAAAAAAAAGTGATAAATAAAATATCTCACCTGCTAAAGTATACACTTTGAAACAATATTAATGTTCGGACCACAAGTGATGCTGAATCGGAACAGCTTCACATGAGCTACCATGGATGATTTGATTTTGCTCAGATGTTTACTTTAGACAAGGGGGTAGGAGTCCGGCCTATAGGCCGTTTGAGTATGTCCAGGTAGATTACACTGAGCTCCCGCCATAGGTCGCCTGAAGTATCTATTAGTAATAGTAGATCACCTGACAGGATGGGTGGAAGCTTTCCCCACTGCCACGGCAACAGCAACTCAGGTTAGCAAAATTCTACTCGAACAAATCATCCCACGATTTGGGCTACCCCGCGCTATTGACTCTGACCAGGGGAGCCACTTCACCTCAACCGTCCTCCAGAATATAGTGCAAGCAATGGGGATTGACTGGGATTTGCACACCCCCTGGCATCCATCCTCCTCGGGCAAGGTCGAAAGAATGAACCAGTCCATCAAAAAGCAGCTAACCAAACTCACTAGTGAAATCGGCCTGCCTTGGACCAAATGCCTACCCCTTGCCCTATTGCAAATTCGCACCCAGCCAAGGCGGGATTTGGGCGTCTCCCCTTTCGAAATGCTGTTTGGCCTCCCGTTCCATGGGCCGAAGGGGGAACCTCCTGTATTCGAGTCTCGGGATATGTTTGTGCAAAAATATGTGGTGGCTCTGGGGTCTGCTCTATCTCGTTTACGCCAACAGGGACTTTTGGCACAGACGCCGCCCCGTCAAGCCGGGTCAGTGGGTCCTAATTAAAAGCTGGAAGCAACGTACCCTCGAACCAACTTGGGACGGTCCCTTCCTGGTACTTTTGACGACCGAAACGGCTGTCCGTACGGCCGAAAAAGGCTGGACACATTACACTCGAGTCAAGGGACCAGTGCCACAACCGACGGAGGACGAACGAACCTCTCTGACAAAGGCATCTAAGGAACAGAGACCCTGAGAACAAACTAATCGGACTTTGGCGAGTCTAAAGGAACTGTGCCCTCTGGCTACAGATGTCGTGACAAAATGCGGTCAATTGTATTGTTAACTTGCTAAGCCATTATCCTTGGGCTGGGTCATAGTGTGCGTGTTACCCAATTTGGCCTCCGGAAAAAAACAAGTAGAGGACCGTCAGTGGTTCTCCATCTCCGTGCTTGCCAACAAGCCAACACAGACATTTAGCTTAGACCTATGTGGGTTGGTGCCCTGCAGGACTAAAAGTGAACTGAATCAAACTAAACGGAACCTAGAGAGAGAAAGGGGATTCCAGGGTCAGACGTTAGTATTACAATTGCATGGTAGGGAAGGCATACATAGGCCTCCAGCCCCCGGGGTCCAGGCTATGGTGTCAGTTGTCCGTGATCCCATCACTCCTGGGCAGAATCAGTGCAATCCGCTCTATCTGACCATAATGAACTTGGGAAACAACGGGGCGAGCCTTAATAGAACAATACTGGGTATTAGAGTTGGGGGCCAGGCAGGACAGGAGGGGGTGCAGCTGTGCTGCACGTATATCACGGTCATTGAAGCTGAGTCTGGGGGCTCATCCGCCACCGATGAGCGGGAAAGATTAGAATAATTGAGGTGACGGATTTGGAAAAGACTTTTGAAATAGAAACGGGATACGGGGAGGCGAATGCCTGGATGGAATGGGTCAAATATACTGTGAGGAGCATGAAAAAGAGTGATTGCTCCGCATGCACGGGTGCCCGCCCTAACCCTCAGGTGGTCCCATTCCCGCTGGGGTGGGAGAAACACCCACGAGCCTTGGACTGCATGATAAGGCTGTACCAGGACCGAGAGGCCTGGAACGACTCCACTTGTCGACCCTTGAGTTTGAAGTTTCCCCCCGTCAGGTCTGAGGGAGCGCCCCGCCCGCCATCATTCTCAGGGGTAACGGGTACGCACTAGGCCTGCGTTTCTCGGACGGGACTACAGTGGGACAACGATGTGGGGACATTTGACAAGTGCAGCGGATCAATTCGGCTGGTCAATGAAACCACCGGGGGCGGGAATTACTCCAACATTCATGTGCCTAGGGCAGACCTCTGGTGGTACTGTGGTGGGAGGGTTCTGCGACCGACCCTGCCCCGAAAATGGACGGGCACTTGTGCAATCGTTCAATTGGCCATCCCATTCACCCTGGCATTCGAAAAACAAGAGCAACCCCGTTCCAGTGGAAGAACTGAGAGAGCTTTGGCGACCTCTTTCGATGATAACATATATTTAGATGCCATAGGGGTCCCCAGAGGTGTTCCTGACGAATAGAAGGCTAGGAACCAGATAGCGGCGGGTTTTGAGTCGTCACTGTTCTGGTGGGTGACCATCAATAAGAACGTGGATTGGATTAATTATATTTACTACAATCAGCAGAGGTTCATTAATTATACCCGGGATGCAGTGAAAGGAATAGCAGAACAACTGGACGCCACTAGTCGGATGGCGTGGGAAAATAGGTTGGCCTTAGACATGATGTTGGCAGAGAAGGGGGGTGTTTGTGTCATGATAGGCACTCAGTGCTGCACTTTCATCCCCAACAACACAGCCCCTGATGGGTCCATCACCCGCGCCCTGGATGGACTCACCACATTGGCGGACAAATTGGCCGAAAACTCGGGCATCGACTCTGGCCTCACGGACTGGTTGGAAGCTTGGTTCGGTAAATGGACGGGGGTGGTCGTTCCCTTTCTTGTCTCATGTATAGTGGTGGCAGGGGTACTCACTGCCCTTGGGCGTTGTGTTATTCCCTGCGTCCGGGGATTAACTCAACGACTGATCGAAACCGACCTTACTAAGAGGGATGTTCCCTATGGGCAGGTTGAACGAATGAATCTCGAGATGGAACAACGTGAATCCCTCTTGGGCGGGGGTAGTATTAGAGACGGGCAGTTTGATGAACAAGCTCGGGAGTTATTAAACGCCCTGGAGAAGAAACTTACGGTTTAAAAATTACAGACCGTAAGAAAAGACACGGGGGATTTGTAGGGGGTAGTGTAATTTTTAAACGGTTAGCTGCATTTTAGTCTTTTCTACCTTATAGTAAACCCAAGCACACAAGCAGACACTCGAAACTGGTGCCGGACCTCCCCCATGTTTTTTATGAATGAAATAATTGTATCAGCTTTCCTCGATAGCTGAGAGACCGCCCTTAACCACAGTTGTACAACATCATCCATATAAGGAAAGAAAGGGGAACTCGAACACTGATTGGCCAAGTGAGTAACAAAATAATCGCAGGCACCAGAACCCAAATAAGGAAAACAGTGGGGAACCCTAGCACTCGTTGGTCAAGACAGCAGTAGGAGACCCAGCCCACATTTACGTGTATATAATGTATGGAGATTATTATTCATGTGTGTACCCACGAGGCACTGCACCCGACTTTGCAAAGTTGAATGAAAAGTTTTGGACAGACTCCTCCGTGTCTTTGTTCCTGGGAAGGGAAATAAAAGTGCCGGAGATGGGGCAGGACAGCCGCATATCTCGCACACTACTGTATTCGAAAAGTTAATTATTAATAGTAGTTGTATGGAGTTTCTTAAGTTTTGGGATTGTTAAAGTATTCTCAATTCTGTTTTATTTTGTTTGAGTTTCACCTGTAGTGTTTACTAAATTATGTTTTGATGTGTTGCATCACAAGTGGAACAATCAGTTAACATCTGCCATTAAAATAATTAAAAGTTTGCGTCTTGCCAAATTAAAATATTTTTAGTGATCAGGCCTGGTCCTAAACAGATTGAGGCGCGTCCGGGATTGATTCCAAAAATCCAATTTGGATTTCGGTTTGATGGAGGCCAATGTGCCTAGTGGTAGGTTCCTTTTGTTCCGGGTTTTGAATTAGGTTGTTCAAAACAGTGTTTTGATAATTCCT